>NC_071399.1:79295080-79955913 GCF_022682495.2 Desmodus rotundus | reverse complement strand
ATGGTAAAGAAATTTTATTCAAAGAAGTAGAAACTAATGAAAATAGAAAACAATACAATTCCATAAAATACATATTATACATAATATATACTCATTAAACACAGAAAAAATAAAAATACAAATAATAAATTACTCAGACATACTTCTCTGTGGAGGAAAGATGAATATTCCAGTCATAACAGAATCATTTTTCTATAGCATAGAAACAGACCATCTGGGTTAGGCCTGTGGACACTGAGTTAAAATGTGTGGTAATGAAAACATTTGTACCCATCCTTCTATGATGGGACAAATACAGAAAGATACAAGGGGGTATGACTTTTTGTCAAGATTCTGCCTGAGTCTAAAGTCACCCAGGATAACCATATTGGGTGACAATATATATTTTTATGTGGGTCATCCTCATCCCATTTTTTACTAGTTTTTTTTTTACTTTTTTAAACTAATTTTTACTAATTTTTTACTTTTTACTTTCTAGTCATGAAAAGTACTAGAGTCTTTTAAGATTCAGCAACAGGCTAAGTCCACAAATGCCATTATCTGGGCTGAGGGTAGCTGCGGGAAGCCGGACAGCTACTGCATCCATTTTCAATATAGGTAAAAGCATGCTAACAGAAATATAATATGAACTGTTTCACAAATTATCAAAAAATGTATCTTGTATGTATGGTGTATCTTCGTTTCATACTTCACCCCTTGTTTTGGCTTCAGATAGGTAATTCTGACATGAGAGTGGTCGGGCGAACAGAAGGAGCCAGGGAAAGACTGTTTTCCTGTCGGGATGCGTTCTCACAATAAAGGCCTGCTGGCTTCTTCCTGGCCGTCTACTGCCACCGGAGAGACGGCAGGGGCCTTGCCTCTCAAACTGGCCTTCTCAAATCGCTCCAGCCAAAGAAAAAGTTGACTGCAACATCTAAATCCGTACTTTTTCAGTGTAGCAATCGTAAATTCCAGTGAGTTTTCAAAACTGGGTTATCATTCATTTCAGCTATTTTTAAGCCTAATTCACATATAAAAATAATAAATAAGAGAATTTTCACTTTAAATTTTTATCTGAAGAACTAATGGAATGCAAATACCATAGGGAAGGCTTTATCATCAGAAAGAATAAGTATGTGGATGTGGTGAATGCTTTGTGTACATAGAAACACTTACTTTGTGTGGCCACGGGAGACCACTGACTACAGAGTGGGGTTGGAGACACTGAGAATCACACTCTGGTGAAAAGGTTTCTGAATTCCTCTTGTCCCATTAACAAATGTTAGGTTTCCATTAGAAAGCATATGTTGTTACCTTTATATTGAGCCACAATTTTCAATTTCTTTTTTTAAATATAAATATCTTTGAGTGAAGTAGATTAAGCTCAGGACAAAGAAGAAACTGGCCCATCAGTACAAACGACTTGTTAAAAGAAATGTACTTCTGTCTGGTAAATAGAAATGAGTAACAATGTTACTTAAGGGTTGTTGGATAGCTCACAGGATCACAAGAAGGCTAGAGAAGCTGGCTTGGACACTTTGTAGCCAGAAGCAGTGAGTGCAGCCCAGTGTAGGACCGGCTGGCGAAAGTTCCACCGCCCCTGGCAGCAGGCCCACACACTGCGGACTACACTGACCTCGTCACGGTCTTGCCCCAGGACGGCCACGTGGGAACTGTTTCCGTCACTGAACCTGAGAACTGAACGTGCACCCTACTGATTCCACGGCCTCACTGTAAGTCTCACAGGGCCATTTACATTATTTGATTCTGATTCAGTGTCTGGAATAGGTGATGCGATTTATGGGTTCTAATTTCCAAGTATGCACACTGCCTGCAAGGAAGACATGGAAGTAAGGATATGACAAATTCAAATTCTGCCCTGGCTGCTGTGACTCAGTGGATTGTGCGCTGGCCTGTGAACCAAAGGGTGGATGGTTCAATTCCCAGTTAGGGCACATGCCTGGGTTGCAGGCCAGGTCCCCAGTGGGGGGTGCGGGAGAGGCAACCACACACTGATGTTTCTCTACCTCTCTTTTTTCCTCCCTTCCCTCTTTCTAAAAACGATTTAAAAAGATCTTTAAAAAATTCTACTGAAAAAATTCAAATTCTGTTGTTGGCAGCAGGGACATTTTTCATAGCAAAAAAGATCCCCCAACTTTACAGGGGTGGGCAAAAATGGATTTACAGCTGTGAGTATGTGAAACATTTACAGAAATTACAGAATTTATTTCTGTAATAAATGTTTTATTGTAATAAAAATTACAGAATATATTTCTGCAAGAACACTTGTCAATCTACTTTTGCTCCCCCCTGCATAGGTAGCATAATTTGCTGAGGATCAAAGGATAATAATAGAACCATTCAACATTACCACTTTCGTCTGTCCAGTATTGATATGATCATTGCACCCTTACTTTCACTTCTGCAATAAAGAGTAAAAAATTAACTACTTTACTACTGTAATATAATTTTATCTAGTATATAATCTTGTATATATATATACACATGTATATATGAGCCCAGATATGTGTGTGTATGTATATTTATATATCATATAAATATACATACACACACACACATATATATACATATATATATCTTTCCACCAAAAGGCTTCAGTCAACTATAAAATATTAAATGCAAATACAAGCTGTAACCATTGAGTCACACACATTAAAATTTGGGTTTGTCAATGTTCTTGTTTTGATATTACTGATTACACAAACCTGTGCTCAGTAATAAGAAAAATTACAGAGGGAAAAGATGATTTACATGAACTATGTGCGATGACAGAGCCGGGAAGGAAACACGAGTGGACGCCAGAGCACTCGTTTTCCTACTTGTCGATAGATCACAGTAGGCCTTTGTTCCGTCTCGGCCTCTCTCAGACAACACATCCCCTGCTTCAGCCAGCAGCCTGGCTGCTAGGAGGTTCTGCTTGGGACCCATACTTTCATCCTTAAGAGATCAGAGCATTTGTTGGTCTCACCTGTGAAAAGTGGCTTTTTTTTCTTTTTAAAGTACATTATTTCACTTAGCATAAGAAGTATTAATCCAGTGTCCTAATCAGCATTAACCGAGAGAGAGACTCAGAGTCCAGAGTTTAATGTAAATTTTTAGTTGTAAAATAAAATGATTAAAGAAGTAAAACTATTAATAAGAGGAGGGACAACAAGAATGAGTGTGGTATTAAGCCGGCTACCCTTAAAATGCTAATCAGACTTACCCTTCTGGAGAATCTCTGGGAAAGAGTAAAAATGCATGTTTCCATTTTACCCCACTCGGGGTGAGCAGCACCGACTGAGGGCTGCTCCTGGGGGCTGTGATTCCTTAGCCTGTCTGTGTCTTCTGTTGCCATATCTGGGTAGGAAGCTAACTTTTCCAAAAACCTAAGGGAAGAGGATCCTCAGATTCTGGGAGGCAGGTACTGGCTGATAGAAATCAGCTGGAGCATATGAGAGGTCATGGGGATATCGGTGTGGCTTTGCTGGTGTGTGTTCATTATACTCTGCTGGGGTTCTCTTGGCTTTAAGTTATTTTCCTTCTCACTTCCCCTGGGGCAGGCAAGGCCGATTACACCACTGACTCCACAAACACAGGGCACTGATGGTGTCACTCAAGCAGCTGCAACAGCAGGGTAGCAACTGGATAAAGTTGCTGGTGTCCCATCATCGCCCTTGATTTGCCACTTCATTAGATACTGATTTGATTCTACAGTGTGTGTGTTTGGTGAAGCCCAGATGAAGGACCACACTGGATATTGAAAAGAGACTGGGAGAACAAGTATCAGAAGTTTCACATATATTCCTATGTTTCACATATATTTATATGTTTATATTTGTGAGTTACTCATATATTTATTTGAAGCATAGAGAAAACAAAAAGCATAAAAGAAAATGGAGACATCACAACTGATGCCACAGAAATAGAAGGGGTCATATGAACAACTATATGCCAACAAATTATATAAACTAGAGGAATTGGACAAATTCCTGGAAACTTATCTACATATTCACATACAACTTACTAGGACTGAGTCATAACAAAAGAGAGGGTCTTTAGAGTAATAATGAGAAAGGAGATTACATCTGCCTTTAAAAACTATTTTCTCGGACAATAAGAGGATTAACTCATTTCCCTGCTTTAGCTTTTATTCTCCTCACTCTGTCCATGGCTCATTCTTGCCATGCACTTTGGGTTTCTAAAATACAACTACAATCAGGGACTTCCCCATGCGTGAGTTCTTCAGTAACTGCAGAATTCAGATATTGCCCTGATATTCTTCAGCACGCCACTCGGGCTGCTTGGAAGACAATAGTCCCCAGACTCACCCTGGCCGCCCCCACGTCTCCGTCCTTTCTTCTCTCCAACCTCAATCTCAGCATCTCCCTCAACATGAATGGCATGTCGCAGAGAAAAAGACTTTGATACCTTTTATTGGATGCTTCTATAACATTATAAATTTTGCCAACACAGATACATCATAATACTGATGTTATATTTATTTCTTATTTATTTTCCCTGAATCATTTAAACTCCAGAGTTGGGCTCCATTTTTCTTTTATTCATTGCTTAATCTCAAATACCTGACAAATTCCCTTCATTGGTTATGTAAATATTGTTAAGTACATCCCAGTAGCAATAAGAAACCTTTAAATAATCTTTAAAACATGAGTGATATGGCACAGTGTGTGTGTTTGCAATTTCTCTCGAAGGGACACATAGTAACAGTGAAATCCTGAGGCCGGTGAGGTTGTCCAGGTGAGGTGGTGGCTCAGGTTGTTAAGGCAGAACTAGAGCTGCTGTGTGGGATAAGGTGAAGAGAGATGGGGAGCTTGAAATCATTGAGTTTACTGAATTGATAAAATCTGTTTGACTGTGATGTTAAGGAGAAGAAAAGCTAATTTGGATGACAATATTATTTTTTGTCCTATGCTGTACAGAACTAGGCATTCTAGGAAGAGCTCTAATGTTATATTTTATTCTTTAAATTCATTAAATATTCAAATACTTTTTAGAATTATATAATACATAATATATGTCTCACTAATTAAAGCAAACATTTCTAAAGCATATATTATTCAATTTCAAATTTATTAAACAGTAATATTCACTCTCAAATAACTTCATTCAATGTACTGAAAATGATTCCAGGAAAATTTAAAATTCAAAAGGTTTTTGAATTTTGAATTTTACTTGTTTACTTGTTTTTGAATTTTACTTTTCTTACTCTTAAATATAATTTATGATCATAAGTGAATATGAAACTTTTATAATTAATTGTATATATTCATGAAGAAAGATGTTTTTCAACCAACAAAAATGTTTCTAAGACAGTCTGTATTCTTGTTTTTATCACTGCGTTTTGCCTAAAGTGTAAACTGAGATTCAAATAGTGATGCTATGCTGCCATCTGCTGGAAATTGTGGGAAATTACCTGTTTTCAGTAATGGAATGACAGGGACCTGTACTGCATTGAATAAGGAAACTCCTTTGACACTCAGGATATTTTTCTATTGAAAGAGCATTACAATATAGTACAAATGTCAACATGTGCTAATATTTTATTTATTGTGATTCAATCTAGTTTATGATTTCTTATTTGCTGTTTTCTGTATGATCCGCCTCTTTAGTCCTACTTTTCTGTAGCAGCATAGGCATTCAAAAAATTGAAATATGATTTTAACTAAGAAGTAATGCAGAAATCCATTAAGCATTTACATTTAATGAAACAAAAAGCAATCTAACCACACCTGAGTATGAAAATAGAGGCAAAAAAGAGTGTGCAGGAGGAGAATTAGTGATTCAACATGGAAAAATGGGGTTGGGGTTTGTATGTAGTGTACTGATTTAGCTTATCGGTGTAGGATTTATTTAGATTTTATAATTACTCTGAGGCTTAACAAAGGTAAAAGGACCTTTGATATCAGGGATAGAGAAACTGGATGATAGAAATCACCTGGAGCATATTAGCATATTAAAGGCGCAGGCAATATCGTCGATAGAAATCACCTGGAGCATATTAAAGGCAAAGGAAATATTGGTGATAGAAATTACCTGGAGCATATTAAAAGTGCAAGAAATATCCATGGGGCTTTGCAAAGGCCACCTAAAGCATTCTCTCTCTGATTATTTGTGTCTAAAATGGGAATCATATGATATATATCATAGTGCTTTTTGCAAAGGTTAAATTAGGTAATATTTGAAAAGTAATTGCATAGCTTACATATCACAGAACGCATAAAAATGTAGCAATAAGATTTGTTTGGATGAAAAAACATTCTAACAGGGTATATAACACTTTTCAAAATATATAATAAACACCACAACCACTAATTATAGACTTTTTTTACTTGATATATATTTAATATTGACTAGAATGTATCATTAATAAAAATCACTTTTAAGAATTAGGTATAGCCCTGGCTGGTGTACCTCAGTGGATTGAGCGTGGGCCTGTGAACCGAGGGGTGTCTGGGTCAATTCCCAGTCTTGGGCACGTGCCTGGGTGGTGGACCAGGTCCCCAGTAGGGGGCGCATGAGATGCAACCACACACTGATGTTTCTCTTTCTCCTTCCCTTCCTCTCTCTAAAAATAAATACATAAAATCTTAAAAAAAAAGAATTAGGCATAAATAGGGGTATAAAACTCTTCTTTCAATTAGTGTATATTTCTGCTTTCACTGAAATAAAGGTGAATAAATATAACCTTGATTGTATAGACCTGAGTGGATTAACTCAAGTACTTCTGAATTTTAATAATTTCCCAACTTCTGCTTCATTTGCCCATGCTAAAATTGCCATTTCTAATGGTGCTGATTGCTGCCAAAATTTACAGTCCATTAAAATGTTTCACCATGTTTGCTCTGTAAATCTCTGGTGGTTTGTATTTATCATATTTGCTCATGTTACATTAATGTTTTTATTGCTGGTGTGAAAAAAATACCATAAACTTAGTGGCTGAACACAATTCAAATGCATTGTCCTGCGCTTCCATAGGCCGCAGCTGCGATGGAAACCGCGGTTACGGCGCAGGTGTTTGCAGGAACGCCTCCCTCCCTGGGCTTCAGAATGGAGCCCATGTTCCTGCCGCTTCCTCCTTCCACAGAGACTGCTTGATTCCTCAGTTGCAGCCTCTGCACCATCAAAGCCAGCCGCACTCATCTCTTTGGCCAGTCTCTGAAGGCGTCACATTTTCCTCTCTCTCCTTTCTGTCTGTCTCTTTGGCCTCTAAGGACACTTGTGATTCCATTGGGCATGCCCAGACAATCTGCTTAAGTTCATCGCATCTGCAAAGTGCCTTGTACTATATGTAAGGTGACATATTCACTGAGTGTGAATGATCACTAAAATCATTGTAGCCATTAAAAATAATGAGACTGTTTTCTAGAGTGAGAAACTCATAAAGATCAGAGATTTGGGGTTTTTTTTTTCATTTTTTCTTATTCACCTGGTTTATTTTCAGTGGAATAAAAGTTTAAGTGCAAGTAGATTAGTAAATAGGTTATTTGTATTTCTTTCAAAATAGAGAAAAAGAGAAGAAATAAAAATAGAGAGAAATCTTCCTTGAATTATTTGAAGAGCATTATGCTAAATGAAAGAAGCCAGTCAGAGAAGGGCAAGTACCATACAATTTTACTCGTTTGTGGAACCTAATGAACAAAGTGAACAAATAAACAAAGTAGAGACAGACTCACGGAAATAGAGCAGGTAGACAGCTGTTCGGGGGTGGGGGGCGTGGAGGGTCTGGGTGGGGGTGGACAGGTTGAGAAGACACAGAAAAGAACTCATGGGCACAGGTAACAGTGTGGGGATTGCCGAGGGGAGGCGGGGGGAGTAAAGGAGGGCATAAGGGGGTAAATGGGGGTGAAAGTGGAGTTGACCTGGGGTGGTGAACACACTACACAGTGTACAGATGGTGAGTTGTGGAACTGTGCACCTGAGACCTGTACAGTGTGTTAACCAGTGTCACCCCAATTAATTCAATGAAAAGGAAAAAGACAATTACTTGAAGATGAACAACTTTATTGTCACATATCATATTAAAAGTAGTTTCTTTCCATGTACTGTATCGATTCTGAATTTCTCTAATAGCAAAGTGAGGGAGACATGTATTCAATCTATAAGGCTGTTAAAAATCAGTTCATAGGAATTAAAGACGAACCTGTCTGTTACATACCCCACAGTTAAACCAAAAGGAAATCTTATAAACAGCTTTATACTAAGTATAAATTACTAATATACTTAGTAATACTAATTACACTTAGTATAATTTATTATGCTAAGATAATAAATTAGATAAAAACAACAAATTCCTAGACAGAAATGTCCAAAATGGAATCAAGAACAAACAGAATTTGTAAGTAGATATATATCAGGTAATAAAATTGAATTAATAATTAAGAATCCATTCACAAAAGAAATTAGAATAACTCTAGCAAAGATTTAAGGTGGAAACGCTAACCCAATCCTATACCAACTTTCCAACTCGTTTTATTAGACCAGGACTTCAGCATGCGTGTTAGACGAAGTCAACAAGCCACACAGGGATAAGAAGCATACATGGTAGGTACAAAATAGACAGGGGGAGGGTAAGAATAGTATGGGAAATGGAGAGGCCAAAGAACTTATATGTACGGCCCATGGACATGAACTAAGATGGGGGAAGGATGGTGGGAGGGGAAATACAGGGAGGAGGGGAAGAAAGGGGAGAAAGAAAAAGGACAACTGTAACAGCATAATCAATAAAATATATTTAAAAAAAGACACCAGTACACATCATGAACATACACCAAAAATCCACTTAAAAAAAAGAACAAACTAAATCCAGCAACACAAAGAAACCCATACACACCATGGCATGATCAATTGAGGTTTATCCAAGGAAAGTTTGTTAGGTGAATGAATAAACATACACACACTATAACAGCAGGAGAAAGACAAAAACAAATCCTAATAACAAACAAGTAAACAAACCAAAAAACTTACCCACTATTTTAATAAATGCAGGAAAAGCATTTGACAAATGCAACAGGTCTTCCTGTTAAAAGCTTCTGCAAACTACAAGCAGAATTGAACTTCTCAACAGCTAAAGGACTATTATGAAAAACCTACAGCTAATACCATTGTTAATGATGAAAGGGTGAATGTTTTCCTCCCAACACTGAGAGTAAGACAAGGATGCCTATGCTTACCAACTCTATTCAACATTAGCATGGGGGATCTAGCCAATCAATAAAGCAAGAAATATAAATGCATGCAGATAGAAAATAAGGGATAAAAGTGACTTTATGTGCAGGTGGTACAGACTTTCATTCAAAAACCCGAGAGAGATCTAGCAACATAAAACAAAGAAAACCACAGACAAGTTATAAGCAGCGGAAAGAACAGAGAATTCTCACCTACTCTTCCACACTCCCTGGCACATAGTGTTTGCTGTTTTATGTCTTGCATCAGTAGGGTATGTTTGTTTCAGTTGATACACCAATGTGAATACTTAACTTTGAACTAAAATTGATGGTTTTCCTGGGTGTTCACTAGAGTTCATGTGCACCATATTGTTCAATGGCTTTTGTGTGAATATAAGCTTCCAACTCATTTGGAAGCCTGACGAATGGATAATGTCCTAAGAGTGTGCTATAAAAAAAACACCAGTTTTTATCTTCCCAAGTGTCTTCTTTCCTACCAACAACGAATGCAAGTCCCTGTTGCTCCACACCCAGGCTAACATTTCTTGGATGCTATAATTTGGATTTCAGTCATTCTACAGGCACATAGTACTACCTCGCTGTTTTAATTTGCAGTCCTTCAGTGACATATGGTACTTTTTATGCATCTACTAATATGATCCTGTGACATTTGTTTTTGAGGCTATTGAGATAACAAATTACATTATGTGGTTGTTAAATGTCAAACCATCTGGCATACCTGTAATAAATCCTGCTTGCTGATGTTGAATAGTTATTTTTGTACATTGTCAGGTTAGATTTGCTAATATTTTTTTGAAGATTTTCTATGTTGTTTATGAGAGTTGAAGGTCTGTAGTTTTCTTGAATTTGTCTAGTTTTGGTATTAAGGTAAATTTGACCTCAAAGGATAAGGTAAAAAAATATTCCATCTGCTTTTTTTTTTTTTTCTGAAAGAGATTGAGAACTGGTCTAATTTCTTCCTTAAATGTTTGGTAGAATTCACCAGTGAACCCATCTGGATCTGATGCTTTCTGTAAAGGTTATTATTGATTCAATTTCTTTAATACATAGGCTTGAATGATTGTTTATCCTCATGAGTTCAGTTAGAGTGTGTCTTTCAAGGAATTTGTCCCTTTATCTGGATTATCAGACTTGTGGGCATGAAATCATTCATACTATTTTTATTATTTCAATATTCATGGAATTAATAATGATGGCCACACTTTCATTGCTATTATTAGTAATTTGTGCTTCCTCTCTTTTTCTCTTGGTTAGTCAGACTAGAGACTTTTAAATTGTAGTCATCTTTCCAGAGAATAAACTTTTCATATCATCAACTTTCTCTATTGATATTTGTTTCTAATTTCATTGATTTTTTCTCTTATTTTCATTTCTTTCTCTTTTTTGTTTTTAATTTCTCCTTTTTTTGTGTCTTATGGTTAATATTAGAATAATGCATTTAGATCTTTTGTGATGTGCATTCTGTAAGGGTTTTAGTTTCGAAAATATTAAAGATGTGCTTCTTCATATAAAAATAAAAAATTCAGAATCTATTTTTAAAATAAAGACAATGTTGAAATATTCATGCCAATCATTCTAGTTTTCAGGAATGAGAACAAAACATTGGATGCTTAAAATAAAAATAGTTTCTGTTCAAAATTAAATAAAAGCACTATAGTAATTTAGGAGAAATGCTTAGATTTGACTTTTCCGAGTGACCTACTTTTTAAAGAGTTATAATTATTTTCCATCACCTTTCAATTCAATTGATGAAATAAAGGCTTTGCATTTTAAATTGAGGGTAATCTGAATTCTATTAAAGATTGAAAGCGATGTCATTGGCTTAGCTATTCTTCACTGAAGCAAACTCTTTTTGGGACTCAATGCTTATCTTAGCTAAAATTCACATTTTAAGATATTAATTTCAGGCTTGAAAGACAAGAGACATATGTATGTGTATATATATATATATATATATATATATATATATATATATATATCCCCAATATAGTTACAGCACTAAAAAGAATGAAGTTCAATTTCAAATGTCTAAACGTCATGTTCTGAAAACTCCTTTGAGATAGTGTAAGTTAGATGCTAATTTTAAATGAGGTCTATATGGAAATAATACATACAAAATAACAGATCCAGTGTGTGTGGTTGATGCAATTAGAATGCTAATAGGAAATGCTTCAGTTAACAAAAGGCAACCGTCCACATCAAATTTAAACTCGGGCACTGTGAACAATAAAGATTTTTGAATAGCTTTGCAAGAAAAAATATTCATTTTTCTTGCTTAAGTGTATTTAAATCTAAAGTAGTGAAATTTTATACTTGCACAAATGAAGGTGATTTGATGACACATGATTAATTTTTTTCTTAGTCAAGTCTACTGTGTGAATACGTAATTGTCTGTGAGGAGTCACATGTTCTCTTTTGGAGCACAGGCCAATGTTCTTTGAGCTTTGTTTTGGTGATATTTTTACTTTTTGAAAATCAGGATATTATGCTTATACTCTCAAAGCTGTAGATTTATCCTTATAGAATAAACATTTTATGAGGAGTAAACTATGTCTGTTTAGAAGATGAATAATATACATTATGAAACAATACAATCTATTTATGTACTAAACAGACCAAATTAAGTTCCAAAGTTTATAGTTAGATAAAATAGTGGTAAATAATTTTATAACAAAAACCTTACAATCTGTAACCTTCAACAGATGGTAAAAATTAGATCAAGTAGCATATTTATCTCAGTAAAAATTTTATTAATATAGTTTTACAAATGAATTATCCTAAGGGATATATGCTTTGGTATTAAAAAAGAACACAATTCAATACAAATTAAAACAGTAATATTTGATTTGGTTGTGATTTTACTCAATTCACTAATGAGAAACAAATATTCAAAGAATGAATCTAAGTATACAGCTGTTTAATATCAAAGTAGACATTTGAACAGGTTTCCTTAGCTCTAAAATCCATGTGTATATTCTGTTTTGATTCCCTGTAGAACAGTCCTTACTAAAAAAAAAAAAAAAAAAAAAAAAAAAAAAAAAAAAAAAAAAAGAAAGAAAGAAAAGAAAAGATGTTAGTGTTCTTGGCAACTCTTGGAATTTAACGTAATTTCTTATGGAGTTCTGGTTTTAGCTTCCTTTTTTCAGAATAATAAAGATTGTTTGATGCACTCAAATTTTCTCTTAAATACATTTAGATATATAAAGGTTTTGGAAAAAATTTTGAATTACTTGAGTCTTTATTATTCCTTCATCTCCCAGATTCCTATGTGGAAGCTTAAGACAGTGATTTCTAATATAATCCGTGCTTAAGATTATTTTAAAAATTGGAAAACATAAGAAAAGTGTGCATCCTTTAACTTCTGGAGTTCAGTGAAATAGGCCGCAATAATCGTTTTGTAGGTGCCTTGTTACTTGGTTAATTGGTTTACATGCAATATGTTTCTACATATAGCTAGGGACTTAGTTATTTTTGTATATCGAATTCTTACTCAGTTCTCATATTTGTTTTTTATCTCAGACATCATGAAAAAGCACAGTGGTCTAAAATAATTTGATTTGTAGATAAGGGTATATTAAACAGAGAGTATGAACTTTTAGGAAAACCTTTATTAAGGCCAGAGTGCAATACCAAAAAAGTAATTACAGTACTAAGAAAAGTTTCGGCCACACAGGTAACAAAATTGTTATTATTCATGTGATTGTTAAACATGATATTACTTCCCTTGACAGAGTGCGTTCTAGGACAGCGATTCCCAACCAGTGTGCTGCAAAAATGATTAAAACATGCAGCACCCAATGATTCAGTCGTGGACACGGCCCTCTTTCCTCTTAGACTGTCAAAAAAAAGAGTAACAGCAGACAGCATGGCGATCGTCATCGGCTGGCAATGTCCTCTCATGAACCATGAATACGTAGTTCAGCGATTTTCAACGCTTTTCATCTCATGGAACACACAGACTAATCACTAAAATCTGCAGCATACCAAAAATAGTTTTTGGCTATTTGACAAAAATAATAGGTATAGTTTTTATTCATTCACACCAGACTGCTATTGTTGTGTTGGCTGCTGTCATGTTTTTATTTGACAGCCTCAGGGAAAATACGTCGGTGCCCCTGACTAAATAGTCAGGTATTGCATGTTTTCAAAATTCTTGCACCATGCCAGTGTGGCTGCCCCTGCACACTGATACACATCATGTGATAGAGTTGCACCTTATTGGTCATGTTGCATAATAAGGTTGCTTCTGATTGGTTAACTCGTGGTACCAGAAATCCTTATATACAAGTATAGGCACCTATTTTTTTAAAAGGTTACTTAGGAGAAAAAATAGTAGACAATTACTATTATTACTATTATTATTATATCAATCACAATTATACCTATTTTGTCAGATTGGCAAAATATATTTTTGGTGTGTCACAGAATTTAGTAATTATGTATGCCATGAGATGAAAACAGTTGAAAATAGCTGTTCTAGCTGTCAAAACAGACAAATCCTGGAGCACAGATTAGAACAGTTTTTCCACCTAGAGGCACAAGACTGGCCTGACCTGGCCTCTGGTGTCCTTGTCCCAGTTCGCCATGACGGGAGGCCTGGGTAAGGCAGCTCCCATCTGGCCACATTTCCTTCTACAGAGAAGAAGTAAACCTGAGTTGCTATCACACAACACTCACAGAGCTGGAAGATGGAAAACTGACTGTGGAAGGGGTGTGGATTGGGAACTGCGGCATCTACTGTAAGAGCCTACAATTACATAACCGATGTGTTCCTTCCCTACACAGCAATGCCACACAGCATTTTCATTTTCAATATAGCCACAAAGAGAAATATATTTTGTTTGGCAATCAGCATACCTCAATAAGAGTGAGCCCAACCAAACTGAACCCAGCAGATCTGGAGACCTCCTTTACAAGGTATTTGTAAACACTTCAGTATCACTCAAGGAATGTAAGAGGTTGCTTCTGAGGAAGGTGACAAACTAAACAGGTTTTATTTATGTTGTCACTGCCTAGGACATGGAATCAGTACCTCTGGACTTTGCATGTAAGTGGTAACCTAGGTACATACACAGTCACCAAATATTACCTTGTTTTTCCCTTGGTGGTTTGCATGTTTGAATTCTTTGCAATAATTCTAGGTAAATTATTTTAAAAGCTGTTTTTCCTGTTGATCAGCTATGCAGAAGAAAATAGCCTTTTAAATTTTTTCCTTGAAATATGGAATACAGTTTGTCATAATTAAAATGTGAAGATCAATAATAAAAACACAAAAATATCATCAAGTTTGGAATTTGTTATGATTGTACGTAAGAAAGAACAGGAAATTGTTCTACTGATATTTTAAACAAGAATGCAAATCTAATGAAGCATCACTTTGTTAAACCATCATTATTAGGATTCACTATCTCTTGGTCTCATTCAACTTAAGTAACTACTTACATAAACAATTAGTTTTACATAAAACTAATTGTTTTACATTAACAATTAGTTTTACATCCTACGGAATAAGAACTTGTATTTATCATTTTTATAGTGGAAATTAAGGGATTGTATCATTATTCTTTGTATACTTACCTTTTAAAACAGTAAGTGTTTTTCCCATTTCTATTTATCATCCCACCTTTTTTTCCCCTTTGGTTAAGTCCTACAGTGATAAATTTGACTGATATCCTCCCACACCCTCAGGCTTAAAAAAAAAAGAAAGAAAAGAAAAAGCATTATAATTTTTTCTTTCTGTCTCTACAAATTCATTCACAAAATTTTGCTTCTCCAACTTTAGAAATTTTTCATTCACATTTCCATTTTTCTTGTTTAGGACTAGTTCAAAAGTTCCTATTTTACGTATTTCTGTCTTTCTTTACAATATAAATTTACTTGGGCATTGTCTACCTCCCCATTACCTGGTTAATAAGGATACGCTTTTGTGAATTAACAGGTAAGACATTGTAACATGGCTGCTATGTAGCTTTTGAAACTCAATCCACGTATATCCTCCAGGTCTGCCCTCTGATCTCGTCCATGCAACACAGGGTACATCTTCATATAGCTGGAGTGTGGTTCTGTTCCTGCCTACTCTATTGCTCATTTGTCTTCCACTTGGCTGGCCTGATCTTTTATTCATGCACCTCTCAGCTGTGAATTCTGAAGAAACATTTACTCCTTAGTAGTTACTTATGCTGTGTTTTCCTTTTCTGCATACATACCTTTTATTAGTTCTTAAAACGAAGGTCTGACAAGGGCTCCACTTGCTATACTTTCCATTTTGGTATTAATGTTATCTTATATTCCCTCTTAAAGTTTATTTTGATGTAGAAATGTGAAATAGAAGTATCTTTTTCTGGGATTTGAAGATTTTTTTTTAAAATTTCATTCTAGCTTCTTATCCTTCTTGCTGTTAAATAAAGTATCAGCCAAGTTGTCATGTTTTTTGGAGGTAATATATATTTTTTAAGAATTTTACATATGTGTCCTGACGAATGTGGCACATTTGTTTTATTTTTATTTATTTTTATTTTATTCTATTATAAATTTAATATTTTAAAAATATGTATTTTATTCCTTGGATATCTAAACTTACTGTTTATTTTGGGTTTTTTTATTTTATTTTATGTTATTTATTTTATGTTTTTTATTTTTGCACAGGTATTTATCCTATTGACTTTTGCTCAGATGGATTCTTGTATCACAAGTTGCTTAATACTTTAGTTAAGAGCATTTCTGTGACTTCTGCCAGGTACATAACCCTCATCGCTAGCGTACACATTAATTCCTCAATTACAAGACTATGTGTGGATATGTCTGCTTGAGGACATGACTTCCGAGGTGAATTTTGTCTTCTGACACTGAATTGGGGCAGACAGGCAAGTTTCCTTTCCCAAGCCTAGTCTTTAATTGGCGGGTATATTCCTTATAATTATTTCTTATGATTCCCACCCTTGGTTACAAAATCCCATATCACGGATTAGCTGAATGCTTTATCTTATACCCTGCACCCCCTGCCCCCAACACGTACATATTACAGATATTTAACACAGGCAAATCCTTTAGGGGCCATATCAAGAAATTATGCATTTGAAACTTATACTTCGTTTCATTTTAAGGATTCTTCCTCTTTTCTTGCAAGCTAACCTATATAATGATTAAGACTATACTTGGAGAGTTTACCCCGCAATTTTAGGTGGTTTTTTTTTTTTAACGCAAGGAATCTCAGATTAGCTGTTTTGTTATGTTGTTAGAAATGGAAACAGAACTCTACCTTCTCACAATAGCATTTTGCCTACTTTTGTCTTGGGGTATTTCTATTACTTGTTAACTAAATTGTGTGCTGCATTTGTCCTGATCTAGAGCAAAAGGTCAGAGAGAAAGTAGGCTGGCTAATGCAATTTTATTGCATGAATTAATGAGCTGAACTCAAAGGTCAATTTAATGTGCCCAATATTATGCTTTAGCTTTGGTCACTAGTCTATTTATGCAAAAACAATTTATATAGAATAATAGAGCAAAAGCCCCCTTTCTAGTTCTCTTTGCCAGAGCTGGCTGGACCCCATAAAGCATGAGAGACTCTTGTTCTATGAGCTTCTATCCTCAGAACTAGAAAATAACGGGAAGGATCCTGAAGGTGCAGAGACAGGGAGAATTTCGGAAATGGGACATGACAAACCGCAACGACTGGACCCCGCACTCAAAGACAACATCAAAACAAGCTGCAGCCTGTACAAGACCAACTGAAACATCCTCCCCTACAACCACCCAATCACCTAACAAGAGCTCAAAGCCCCACCCCTCAGGGCCTGTGCCTGTCTCCACACTGAGCCCTTGTCCCATCTTGGAGAGTGAATAAAAACCTTTACTCTCTGCACTTTCTTCTCTTTGTGAATTCTTTCCCAGCCGGCATCACCGACCACCCTAACATAGAACATACATTTTTACATTTATGTTTTTTTTTACTAAATAAAAAACTAAAACAAATAACTACGGAATATTTGTTCTCTATACCTACTATAGGCTAGATTTGTGGTTTGGCTAGGATAGAAGACAGCCACTACCAAATCACAGTAATGTTACATAAATCAGTGCATAATTTTCATCTATGTTCTTGCTGTGTGTAGGCAGCAAGGCCTCTGTCCTTGGTAGTCTACCCAAGATCTAGGCTGATGAATGCTCTCTTTTGATACACGCTTCCAACTCCCTCACAATCGAGGGGGGGAACTCAGAGGGCCTGGGCAAGCTCTGTCCAGCCCTGACACGTATCACACCTCCTCAGATTTCATTGACTGAAAGGCGCCACGTGAATCTATTAAAGACACTGGGAAAATACATTCCTATCATGCATCCAAAGAGAAAAAGAAAAAGAAAAGTAAACCAGACCATTAGCATAGCTTGAATAACCATCACAGACTCACCCTTCATCCAGTGAATTTTTAGTGTAATTTGTGTTGCACATAAACTATGCCTTTTCCTGAGGTTCCCAAGGGAGGCAAAAAATCCCATTTCAGGTACGAGTTTGAGCTCTGAGTCCAAAATCTCTGGTTCCTGCTTTGGGAATTTGTGAGACAAGGGGGGCACATGATGAGACCCTACATCTGCTCCCTGGAAGAAGCTGGCATGGCCATTATTCTCCAGAATGCCTGTTTCCACTTTGTGGGAGATCCCTCATTTACATTGCTCTTCTGGCCTTAGTAGCTTGGTAGGAACAGCTTATGTGCATCCTACTTCCTGCCAGTAGACTGTGGGGAGCACCAAAGAAGCTTTAAGACTCAAAAATTCATAGCCGCTTCATTAATGCAGAGTGGTCAGTATAACTCTCTTTAGAACTTAATTGTCTGTATGTTTATTTGGTAACACATAGCATGCCGAAACAATAGCAATACTCATGATAATTTTCATAATCTACTTCTCATATTTACATAAATTTCGCTTTCCCATCACAATGTCTCCCTTTTAGGTTTCATCTCAGGTACCCTGAGCCCACAATTCTAGAGTGGGAAAGATAACGAGTCTCTTCTGTCTGGAGTATTTTTGTCCAATTGAAAGGATTTACTATCAGACTCACCATCTATCAGTCTTTTAGTCTGAGACCTCTTTGTATAGTGGTTTGAATAAGTATTTTATTATAAGTATATAACTGCTTTCATGGTAAGTGCAATCGATGTTTTAAATGCTTTTTGGCCCAAGGTTTTTCTCATTTTATATTTTAGAAATTGGGTATAAGAAAGATCTGCTTTTTCAAATTGCCCAATTTTGGAACCCTCTCTCTCTTTTCATTCCTCGTAGGAACCCTGAAAGTTATCATCTGACTTTATTTTCAGTCGATAGCAGATCACACACACTGCTATTTGTTTTCCGGCTTGTTGTTCAAGAGACAACATTACATACATGATCGTCTTCCACATGATCAAAGGTAACCAACCATTTTACCCTTTTCTTCGTCACTCTTGCTCTAATTTCTATTTTCCATGCAATAGATTTTCCCAATTTCTGCTCATTGTATGATTTTTAAAATATATTCCACATTGTAGTTCTTTATAAAGGCAGTAACTCCTCTCTTACTGCTTATTTCTGTTTATATTGGGACAGGTTCACTTAGCGGAGGTACCAAACTACTTCCAAATTTCAGTGGCTTAGTAAAAGAAAAGTATATTATGTGTTTTTATTACGTTTCCAACATGAGTTGCTTTGCTCAATATTTGCCTTCCTTGAGGACACAGACCAATTCTTATTTTATCTTGACTATGCTTCCAAGATCCTTATGGCAGAAGAAAGGAGCAAGATAAATAGTGCTGTGGCTTTTGATGCTTCTGCCCCAAAATATCTATCATCACTCAAACTATTACACCATTGGCCAAACCAAATCACAGCTTCCTTCCTAACTTCATGGGTACAGAGAAAAACAACCTTATGTGCCTTGGTGAGGAGAAGGCCCAGAAATCTTTGTTGAAGAGTATTTCTGCCTAATAAATTATCTTTAACAAATAACACAAAGAAAAGTCTGAGGATCCATACAGAAAGGCTAAAGAAAAGCCTAGAACTTGCTCAGCATCTTTTTTTATGATGATGTAACCATGCGGCACGGGATTTGGCCACTTCTCACCAGAATATGTGAACCAAAGATTTGTGTTGAAGGAAAGAGGTTTTTATCGACAGCGTTCCAATTTGGGGAGGGCTGAGAACAGCTCTGAGACCCTCTCTCCCACAAAACCCAGAACCTCTCTTGCTCCTCAAAAGACTACAAGCCAAAAAACACACCCAGAAATTTCCCATTTCCTTATCTGTCTTTTTTAGAGCTTAAGCCAGACCTCCAATGCAAACAGACCTCCACCTCCTCTGGGATATGTACTTGTGGGTCAGAGTCTCCACCTTCTTGCAGCATCTCTTCCAGGATTTGGGGTGCACTACTTTCAGTTTCCACAGATGAGCTCAAGACACATATGCTGCTGTGCTGGATCACGGTGTCTCAGAGGCTGCAGCCCAGCAAGGCATATGTCCCAGTGCAGGCCCCTGCCTCCAGGAGCAGCTTCCAACCATAGGGGACCTAAGCCCCTGGTGGGCCCAGCATCAGTCGGTTCCAGGAGCGCTCCCTTCCATGCAGGAAGCAAAGACACGCAGGAAGCAAGGGCCAGAGACCCAGAAGGTCCAAGTGCACCTGCAGACAAAAGTCCAGAGTCCATGTGCCACAAGCCAAAAACCAAGAGAAGCCAAGAGCTTGTATCCAGTGCCAAAATCTAGAGACAGTTTTTGCCCACTTCTTGTTTAAAAAATCTTCTCTCCCAGAATCCAATGCACCCTTGTAGCCAATGGGAGTGTCTAGCGTTTAAACCAATGGCCGTGTTTGTCTTTGCCCCTTTTTCAGGGCAGGAGCAAAAGTCTCCAATCACTCTCCATAGGGCGTCCAGCCCCCACAGCTCACACAAGTGCTGTGTAGCCCGTGTCACAAGCCAGTCACCCCAACTGAGTTCACTCTGGGAGCTTTCTGTCCCTCCTGCTGCCATCTGCACTGTGTTTACACTAGCTTCTTGCTTGGGGCAGATCCCCTTTCTCAGGCAGCCCCCCCCCTTTGTAGAAGACAGGCTGCTTTAATCCGACACCTCAGCATACTGCCCGTCCCCCATCTTTCCTGAAAAGAGGGGGAGCAGTCTCAGTGATGGATTTGGGGGTCCCCTGCCTGAAGTGGGGTTCCTTGCTTTCTGGCAATTTCTTCTGTGACTTACCCTGTTACAATAATTTTTCATTCTACATTTTTAATAAAAAAATTTTAATGCATTTTTGTTGATTATTTTGAGTCTTTATCAAAAGTTGAAGATGCACGAGTTGTAAATTTACATGGGTTTCACTTTTGTTATAAATTATAAAGTTCAGAAGACATAATCTTAGAAATTTAGAAAATAATGAAATTATGTATTTTCTCCCGAGATGTTAATCCTGGTCAATTTCAGGGGGGGTTTGTTGTTGCAAATATTAACAGTATGTAATTTATCTAGAATATAACTATCAAGCTTCATTTGAAATAATTGACATGTTCTTATTTTCATTTGCTTAGCTCTTGTGTTTTAAAATTCATCTCACCTATATAATTTTCATTCTTTTATCTTTCAAATTTTTTGATCTAATAGATATTTTTAAGGCTTTCTAAAGTAAGCTATTTGAATTAGGGAGAACTAGAGATTATTATTACCATTATTTTTTTATGCCAGCATCATTGCACATCCAGGTGTATTTGATATGTGCTATTTTTATTTGGCACGACTGAATAATCAATTTAAATTTCTTTCTTAGAGGTGCAAAATGCTATTGAACGTGCCAAGATTTGTTTTTTAATGATGATTCTGTGTTTTTTGTTGTGCTCCCTCCCAACCCCCCACCCTTATTTACTCAATGGAAAGCAGGGAGTGCCTGGCTTCCAGGCATTTGTATCACTATGGCACCCGGTGTCCTCTTGCGGGTACTGGCACCCGGCCAGAAACGCCGAGCAGAGCAGCCGGGGCTGCCTGGTGCTTTCACCGCTCCTTCAATAGACCTTTGGTACTCGCTGGAAAAGGTGCAACAAATCGGCCTGTGTCTTTAGTGGAAATGCTTGATTGAATTTAAGAACATATTAATATTTTACAGGAATCTCAGAATATCTGTTAAATTCTAGCTCTGTGTGCTGCGGTCTAATGGACTGGAAAAGCCTTTTGTGACTGTCCACTCTAGTAATTTTCTCAGCTGTCTTTCTTATGGGTAATGTTTCAGCAATTGCGCTCTGTGTCACTGAGTGGTCAGAGCAATTTCCGCTCACAAGTCAAAGTTAGGCAGTTATCATCTTTTTTTAACTTATTTTTTAGTAGGGAATTGTGGCAAATATCTTTGTGTTAAAACCCCTGAAGACTCAAAAGTGCAGAAGTATAAATTCTAAACAAAAAATATTATCCTACTACTTGAATAATCCATTTAAGAGTTTATGTAATATATGAATTTATGTAATATTTGCGTCTGGATAGATGCACAGTACCCCTTTGGATTAAGTACTTTTTCTTAATCCAGAATTGAAGTTTACAGATAATAGTAAAATGTAGTTTTGAATGTTTTTCTTTTTCTTCATCATTTCTTCATTTCATAATAAAATGTGAAAAATTGTACTTTGAAGCCTGATTTTACTGATATCACTAATATAAATTTGTTCTATTTATCTATCAATTTAATAGCTACAGTGCATCATTTGCTATATTTTAGAAATGATGCTGGCTAGGTTCTTTACCTATAAAAAAGGCCATAATCTCCTAGACAAGAGAAATTAGTAATCAGATAATTAAATATAATAAGTATAAGCAGAGCACATAGAAAAAGTTTAATTGAGTCAAAAATAAATTTTCAGCAAATTATTTTGGTTTTCTCTCTTTTATTCTCAAGTCCTATCTCTTGTAGAGAAGAAATATGTTCAAATTTCATTTCACCCAATGCATAGCATTTTATATTGCAAATACTTTTCTTTCTAGTTTTCTTAATTAATAAGTATCTATTATACACAGCATAATTTACCTAATACTGTTTTTGTATTTTTTGCATATATCTGTAATTGCCCTACAATGCTGGGTGTGTTGCATATTATCATATCTCAAAGCAGCATTGATTTGATGTGAAGTGTCATTATTCACCAATATCCAGTTGTCCTCTTCGTTTTGTGCATAGGAGATAATCATTGTGAAGTTAGGGGTGGCTAAGATTTTTATTTGACTAATAAAATGAGCAGAAATGAACATTTCATTTTCTTACCGAAACCTCTGAATGGCATTCAAAACTGCAAGTCTCTCTTTGTCAATGAACCTTATGACACTATTTGTTTTACATTCTGCAAAGTATTTGTAACCATTTAGCAAATGACATACATTATGTAATTGTTGTATGTTCTCCTATGCTCTGAAAGTTACATATTTTAATGAAAGATCAACAAAGGCATGTCTTCAATTTTTCTAATGATATTTCAAAGTATGTCTTCAATTTTTCTAATGATATTTGTCCTTTCCCTTCGGGTCTAGTCAAGCTTAGAAATTAGAAAGTACTGTGTGAATTGGCAATTATCACTTGGGGAGGATATGTGTTAGGTGTAAGTATATGGTTGTTTCCAAAATGCTGAAGATACATGGATAAAAATATAATATTAATAATAATAAAACATTGTCGTATTTCAGAATCCTTGGTTTGTGTGTATATACACATTTATATAAATGTATTTTTTGTGTCTCTGGATGAAAAAAGTCTTCAAAGGGAAACATTCTGTGGATGTGGAAGAGGTGAAACCTGAAAGGTCAGAAGCAGTAAAAGGCATCAAAACTGATGAGTTCAAAAACTGTTTTGAGCAGTGGAAAAAATGTCTCGATAGGTGTACTGCATCAAATGGAGAGCACTTTGAAGGAGACTGAAGTTTAAACATGTAAAGATATACATACAATTTTTTATAAATAAATTCCATTTTCTTTTGGGTCTTGCCTCTTATCATCTGTTTATTGTACTGTGTGTTCACCACCCAAGGTCAAGTCTCCTTCTGTCACCATTTATTCCTCCTTCACCTTCTTCCATCTCTCCCCGCTTCTTTCCCTCTGGTCATCTCCATACTGTTGTCTGTGTCTGTGGTTTTTTTTAGTTTTGTTTTGGTTTGGTTTAGTCCCTTCACTTTTTCACCCAGGCCCCAACTCACCTCCCCTCGAACACCTGTCAGTCTGTTTTTAAGAGTAGCCTTAAAATTAACACGTTTTTAGTCTTATGTCATTTTCCTCACCTCTATTTTTCAAAAAAAGTATCCTGCAGGAACTCCTATAGCAGACTTTTTCTCCTCTTGGCACCTAAAGGAGTTCAGGCCTGAAGCAAAGTATTGGAATACCACAAATCTGGTTCTCCTTTCCTCCCCCACCACCCAGGCATGAGGAATTCCCAGACTCTTAAGGCAACCTATGTAGTTTTCTGACTGTTCTAATGCAGAAAAAAGCATCATTTACATGCATCTTAAGTCTCTTGTTTTGTATCTGTCACCCACATATCACAGATTGTTTTTCCTTTTTGATGACACAAGATTAAACCTTCCAAATTTTGAATTGCTGAAAACAATGTAAATTACAGACTAATAGATTCATATCTTTATATTTAGTTTTATTTGTCCTAATCAAAGGTAGCATTAGCACAACAGATCCATTCTATGATTGAGGTTCTGTGTCTGATTTCTAAATATGTCATCCCCTGCTATTGCATTTTGTAGGTCTGGACAGCTGATTTTGTCACTTCTTTTCCAGGACCTGGCCTGAGGTCAATATTTGTACACATTGTAAACTACTTTTTTCCTAAGGAAGCAAAAGTTATTATTACCACATAATGTTTCATATTTGAAAAAAAGCATTATGTTTCCATTATTTTGTCCTCTTTGTACTAAATCTCATTTTTTTAAATTTTCTACTATTGGACAAAGCATATGATCTTCACTGCTTTTGACACATCAGCCTTGATATAAAACCTGCACAAAAGAGAACGAACTGAAGCTGAACCATAACCTTCCTTGTTACACACATCGTGTGAAGACTGAAAATGGCAAAGCATTTTTGAGAGTTGCAACCACGGATGGACATTCTGTAAACCCAAAGGAATTTCTTTCACATGTGAATATCAAATCATGTAGTGCTTATTTTAAATTTCAGTTGTTTTAATCACTAAAGTATACACATCATTTTTTCACTATTTCAATCAACTTCTATTTAACCCACTACTCCAGATGCTCACATTCCTTTAGTACCACGACTTAAACATACAGCTTATTTTTCCTTGTCTTTGCTTCATGAAACCCATGAACTAGGTCAGGTCCCCTTCAATAATATTAATCTAACAAACCGTAAAAAATACTAGGAGCAACATAAATTTATTGTAATGAACAAATAATTCTTAGAAACTAGAAGTGAATGTAAGGCAACTAAAAATGAGACAAACATGTTGAGGAAAATTAATAGTTTTGAAACAAGAAAACTATGTAACAGGTATAATATATTTTTAAGCTTTCATAAATGAAGAATAGAAATACATTTCATAAGAATCTAAGAAGGAGGAATAAAAGAGACATCAAGAGTAAGAATGAAGAGTTCAGCCTTATGCATTTAACCGAGAGGGAAGGAAACTCTGAGAAATTTGTCTCAGAGAAAATTTGAGCAGGACCTGGCAGTGCGTGACCACCCTCAGGGCCACCCGTGCCTGAGTTTTAGTGGAAACAACGTGATGTATGAAGAACGTAATGGTCCATCAGGCATAACTGATATCACATTTTAGACCGTGACTTAATTCTTCATGTGGGCTGATAAAGGCAAAAATCTTGAATCATTCCTTGATTAAGTGGGAATTGAAATGTGTATTGGACTGAGAGAGGGAGAGAGTAGAAACTGACTAGTGGTCCAAATGCTGAGTAAAATCTTAGAAGTGTAAGAAAAAATATTTGAATTTGGATAAAATGGAAATCCAAGCAATGGAAAACATTTGAAAACCCTAGACATTCTGAGAGTGGTCAGGTCACAACTAGAAGAAATGGAAGTTTGTGACTGAAGAGGACTAAGGAATCAGATTGCTAGGAGTGTTCCAGGGAAGAAAAGTCTAGATTTCTCTTTCTTTGTCCTTCGTGTCATCACTGTCAGAGACTGAAGCCGGAGGTATGACGAAATGGTTGTGAAGTCCAAGCTAAAAGCCTGTTTCAAGTTGTACTCACAAACACCAGTTCACACTTCGTGCCACTAGACACGATCATGCTGCTCCAAACCTTATAAAATTGTATTATGAATAAGTAAGAATGTATTTTATCATTATTCAGCACTGGCCCAGATCTTGTAATCCTAGACTCTTGCTAGGTCCATTCGTCTCCATTCATAAGAAGGCAGCAAGCAATAGAGCCAACAGGGAGGGCAATATTGAGGGGATGCTGGACTCCTTACTAGGTTGTGGGACCAAGAGCTTGGAGGTGGCTCCAGTGCAGGGCTCCGATCTCTCTTGTTCTGTCCTGATAGAGGGAATGCTATCCTACCCCCAGAAGTGAAAAACCACTTACTCTGATCATCAAGTCATTCTTGTTGCTGGTACTGTATCACCACATTTGTTCATTTAGTGGTCCTAAACTGTAATAATGCCTTGTATTCCCAATAAAGGGTGAAAACAGGGGGGAAAAAGTAAAGAAAAAAGATCAACAATTGATTGGGAACGATTTGAAGGTAACCTGAGGCCTGGATTCACGTGGAATGATGTGGCTTGCATCGCAATGCTAAATATACACACCTCCTTCACTCAAGTGGGGATCGCAATTTAGGGGGTAACTTAGATTTTGTCTCTACCTGTAGCTATAGAAAGGTATCACTAGCTAATTATGGAAAATATCAAGCATTGAAAGTGAGTTCACATGGGAAAACTTAGACCATTGAAGAAGACAAAAATGAAAGTGATAAACTGAATAAAACAACATACACCAGTAAAATAAAAGTGAAGGAAACTAATTGAACATAATTATATAGTAATATTTTAAAATCTGATAAAATGCTATGAAAATTGGAAACAATAGGCAAGTGGATTGAAGAAATCCTAAGTAAAAATACTGACTATGGAAATGATAATCCAAAGCATGAGGTGACTAGAAATGAAATTGGATGATTCAGGAAACTCAGTAGGAAATAGTATATTCAGATCACAGATGGTGAACTCTGAAAAGCTGCAGTAACAAAGAGTTGGTCTAAATGATGATAAAACTGAAAGCATATTAAATCATATATAGATAATCATAAGTGTGGATTATCTGCTTTGGCTATGAACAGTTTAGAAAGACATCGTTTTTGGAAATATGGCAAACTTTAGTAAATTGGAAGTCATTCTTCCGTTGCAGAAAATATTTCTGCTAGATAATGAGTGCAATTGTAAATAGAGTTGGCACTATCAAATCAAGTTTAAGTATTTGCTGAAAGTGATAGAGATGGAAAAAGTAGTAAGCAACTGCTATCTCAATTTTTTAGACAAAAAATCATGTAGCTTTCTCAAATAAGACTTAGTAAAGAATATTTATCATTCAGCAAGATCTGAGAAAACTTTAAAATACTTTCATTTAAAGTTAAGATTATATTGATTTTCAGAAGCAAGATTAAGATCACTAATAATATCATAACACAGAATACAGCATTTCCTATTCTGATAATATATTACCCTCATAAAATTATACTGTTACTGAATTGTTGAACTATGCAATTAGAAAACAAATACATCCCTAGTAATACATAATATCTTTATTTTCACTTCCAGCCATAATGGAATACATGAGATAAGATTTCACCTCTTGCCTTAACTTCTTTCCCGTAAGCAGGACAAATTGGGAATCAATGTTGTCACATATTTGACACCAGGCAGCACGTGTCAGTAATTCATGAGAGAAAGAAGACAAATCGAGTGATCTCTGTTTGCTCAGGTCTAGCACCTTGAAGCAGGTTCCAGGCTACTGTGCAAGAAAAGAGCTGTCGGTGCCATGCAGTAGAAGGGACAAGGACAGGCGTCAGAGAAGTCAAGGTCTCTGCATGGACCTAGGCATGTGTGAGTGGAGACTACCTGAGGCCAGGAATGAAGTGATGAAAAGCAATAAGAGGTTTCACAGGTCTTGTAAGTGATCGTGATTTTTTAATTCAGAGATCTTATAATACACACAGGAGGTTAGGGAGAGGCCCCGATGTGTCTCAGCTTAGTTGTGGAGCTAAAATACCTCTATGCTAAGATTTTTAAGACTTCACAATAATGAAGCCAAAAAGTAAATCATGAAATAAGTTAACTGTGCATAATATAGATGTTTGCTATCATTGAAAGGAATGCAACAAAACTCAACGTCTGACAATATAAAATTGATAGTTCCTGGCATCCAAAGTAGAACTGTCAGACACATGAAGCAACAAGGTAATATTGCCCAGAAACAAGAAAAAATATATATTAGAAACACAAAAATGAGAGTAACGATGGTAATAGAAGAAAAAGATATTAAAGCAGATATTACAAATACTCTTTATATGCTAAATAAGTTAGAGAAATGGGCTTAATAGAAAGGAATATGTGCAAAATCCTCAAATTGAAATCCTGGAGATAGATAAAAAATAAGATATCTAAAAAAAATCACTAGTAGATAAAATGAATAACATATTAGTCAGTGCAGAAGGAAAATAATCAGTTAATTTGAAAACAGCACAGATATAAGACTGAAAACAAAATGAGTGTTTTGTGACATTTTCACATAAGTCACTGAATTAAAAAATAAAAGGAAGAAATGAGGTAAAGAAACATATAAATCCATAAATATAAAACTTTCAGATGGATAAATCTCAAATGCATTATGCAAAACTAAATGAGTTAAAAAAAGATTGCAAACCGTAGAATTTACTTAAGGTAGAATTTACATTAAATTCTAAAATTGCAGAAATATTGTGACTCTAAGCACATCAATGGATGCCCCAGGCTGCTGGAAGGCAAGAAGAAAACGACTGTCCAGAGACAGAGAACTTCCTGGGGTTACGGAAATCTTCCGCAGTGTGATTTTGTGCTGTGTTCAGCTGTATATATTTGTCAAACCTAAAGGACTTGGTAAATGTTAGTGAATGTTAATTTTACCCCAATAAAACTAATTTTAAAGAAATGACTCAGATTTGTGGAAAAGAAAAAAAACATAATTTAAAAGATTCTGAGGTGTGTATGTTCTATCTACATCAAGGATATGTTTTTCTCAAGGAATTTTGTCACAAATACAATATTCTGATTTCATTTAGTGTAAAGTTCAAACAATCTACCTTACGTACCAGATTTCACATTCCCGGACGTTCTGGCATGTTATCCACGTGCCATTTAACTAGATGGTTTTACTTACATGAGTTTATATGCGTATGTGGAGAGACATAGGTAGTAAACATGCTTCACAAAAATTAGGTATCCAGCGCTCGATTAATTATCACAGCTTGAGTATTATAAATAACTGGTTAGCGTTATATAATGGTTAGAGTCATCATCAAAACAAACTATTGTAGAACATAGACGAGTAGAACTGAAAAAGGGAGCATTGTATAATTCAGACATGTTGTTATTTAGTTTCAGGCTCACCTCTTTGATCCAGGCTGGGTCTCCGTCTGCTCTATCTTTTCCTAAATGATTCTTGACCTCTATCTAACTCTGGGGTCAGGTGTCTTTGTTTTGCTCTGTGACAGAGCCCTGGCTTCTGTGGAACACCTATATTACTGAGACAATGGACACAAGAAGTGACATGAATTTTACTTCATCCTCATGGGTTTAAACTCCTGTGAGTTCTAGCTTCTTCTCTTCCCCCAAAATAACATCTATTTCTCTTTCTCTCCTTACAACTTGTACCCTTGAAGCTCAAAGATCAGACACAAAGGCCATGACAGTAGAGAAAAGACTGATCAATTTCTACAACTGCATAAAGGTAACTCCTTTCAAGTATATACATAATTATGTCTTATAATTGAAATATTTATCCATTTATTTAATTTATATTTTCTTGTATTTTTCCATTACCATTTAGCCCCCTTAAATGCCCCCCCCTTATAATCACCACATTGTTGTCCATATACTCCTGTATGTAAATTAACTGCAAGTCAAGAGCATTATGTTTGATGTTAGATTCCTTGGAATGTGATGTATAGAGCAATAAAATAGCCAATGGTATTCATTTATAGGAACTTTACAAGCAGACATTAATATATCATTCACATACAGCAGAAAGAGTTGTATATTTAATACAAAATGAGAATAGATAGGTAGAAGGTATAAATTTAATACATATTTATTTGGCAAGTGTTAAAAATTGATTTATTTGGAAATAAAAATAAATTATTTTAATTCAGTATTTTAGGAAAAGTCTTTAAATTTAAAATGTGCCAGTCCATTTACAGCAATGTGGACATTGCTAAATAAACATTCTTTTGAAATTTAAGTTTTTAATTTTCTCTCTCTTAAAATATTATAGAATTTAGTTTGAATATTATAAATCTGTGTATGCATGAGTATAACTATTATGTAAAAGATAATAATCAGAATTATATGGATATATACAGATGCCCATATTAATAATTAAAATCACACATGTATATAAATATATATGAAATGATTTAATGTTAGAACTTGAAGGTATTATTATGTGTATAGCGGGTTATATGGGCCCCTAATGGAGACTAAATGAATTATATTAAATTTTGTATATAGTATGGCTTGTACACATTCATTCATTTTTCATCATATTCAATTTAGTTCATCTTCATAATCATATAGATGCTAGAAATTTAACTATGAACTATGCATAAAATTACTAATAATACATTTGTAAAATATGTTATGCTCATAATCTAATGTATAATTACAAAATATTTTGTCATTGAAAAGGAGATAAGCATGTCTTACACACAGAGTATGAAAATACAGGCTCAGACTTTTTTCCTAAGATACATTTTTTGAAACATAGATGCAAGCCATTTAAAATTTTGAAAAGTAAGCAGTTAAAAAATCAAGTGGAATGCAATGCAATGCAAAATTATGATAGACTACTGAACGCTTTTCTACAGAGATGTCTCCAAAGGTTTTATTACAGTCTCCATTAAACAGTACCGAGGATTTTAATGGAACAGAAGGGAAAGTTTGGCTGGTTCCTCACTGCCAATTGCCATTAACAATCTTTCTTTTCACTGTGCTTTTCGCGGTGTTGCACTCATAGAACATTAAAATATCACAATATTTCTTGCCGACTGTCAAGATTACAGCTCTGAGGATAGTTGTACAGCATCGAAGAAACTAATTAGCATTATCACAGAAGATAGTATATGGTGATTAACAATTAAACTTAAACTTTCAGAATAGAAGCTGGTATTCCCTAGAGGAGACTCTGCATAGATTACTGCTGAGTAAAGAACTTAATGAAATTTTCTTCCTATACCAATTACATAATTATGATTTTTGCCACAGGCATTAACATTTAAGCATGCTCCTGTAACTCTGAATACGTTTTTCTGTGTAAATAGGTACTGAATAGTGTTTGCATTTCATTACCTGCATGATAATGTGACTATTTTTCAGATTTCTAAACTAAGTGCTATTATAGTATTTGGCCATATTTTTAAATATACATTTTCTAAAAATAAGGGAACATAGTATAAAGATATGAACTCTTTATTCATAACCACATCTCAAGTGGAATTTTGACACATCAGAGACTGGATGTTGGGAAACATATAACCTCTATTATGTTCAAAGACGATGTAAAAAATCATTTTCAAAGAAGTTTAAGCATTCATCAGTTTTCTTGGGAACATTGTATATGTTTTCTTTTAATGTGTATGAATATATTTTGCTTTATTTTTAAAAAGATTTTATTTATTTACTTTTAGAAAGAGGGGAAAGAGGGAGAAAGAGAGGGACTAAAACATCAATGTGTGGTTGCCTCGCATATGCCCCCTACTGGGGACCTGATCTGAAACTCAGGCATGTGCCCTGACAGGGAACAGAACCAGTGACCCTTTGGTCCCCAGGCCAGCACTGAGCCACACCAGCCATAGCTGTATGAATATATTTTAATTTCAGGAAAATTATATTCTTTTACTCTCTAATCAGCAACATAAAAGCTTGATGGGATTAAAAACGGTGTGTGGTGGGGATTTTATTTGCACTATCAATTTTGTGTGCTTGTTCATAATTAACAAATTTAACAAATAAATAAAGTTTTATGCTTCTTTCCCTAAAAAATATTTAACTCAGACTGTAGAATATGTTAGGCCCTCAATAATATATTTTTGAAATTTGGAATTTATGCATATTCATTACTGTTAGTGAATTTCCTAAAATAAGTTAAGAAACTTGTTGAGTCAGTCAAATGCTATTTTATATGTTATATATGTGTGTCCAGAAAAAGTCCAGATAATTGTTAATAAAATGAGAACAGTTTGTGCAACATCGATATAACCTGGCATCCAGGGAGAGTGGACTGGAATGCACATGTGTGAACAATGATGATTTCACTGTACTGGTCAGTGGGGGCGGTAGACACCATTGAAATGAGCATGGGAACTGTGTGGCCATCACATTCAAAATGACTGAATGGGTAGAGCAAGGAATCTGTATCTGACTTAAAATTAAAACTTATTATAAAGACTGCATTTATTCTTATGAAAGTGTTATCTCATGGATTATACCTCCAATATTAGTTGTTTTTCTTTTTTAAGTTTATATCTTATCATATGTTCAGTTGTTTTAGAATAAAAAATTGTATTTCCCCTTAGATTGAAAATAATTTAAGTTATGCTTTATGTTTAGATTATAATGCATATCAAGCAATGTGGCATATCGCACACCTCATATCTTTTTATTTGGTCTCACAAAGGAAATTTTGAAAAGCTATAATGGAATGATGAAGAATAGAGTTAAAATCACTTTGTCTTTGGTGAGTTTAAATTACACCAATAGAAAATACTGAACCAATAACTTAGGCTAAGGAGTCTTGCAGTCTCAATTTATCACTCGTTACATCCCTAAGGTTACAAGACAATGGATGTATTGGTTCAGGGTGAATGTGCCTTTTATTGCTATTGCAAGATAGTAAGCATTTTTGTTTCAATGATTTTCTGTCGTTTTGCGAGAGTGATGGAGTCTGTGACTCATAAAACAGTGCAGATAAAAGGTTTTCTTGATGCATTAAGTACCTTAGCAAATGCAACGCTCAGTTTCTTCACATGAGGAGAATAGGGTTTAGTGGCACCAACAGACCGCTGGTCTCCATCAAGTGTGACTTGATTCCGTGCAGAACAGTAGCAGAGAAGTCTCTTTCTCCTGACTACAGAGGTTTGTTTCAGTTCTCAGAAAAAAATCACATCTCAGAAAAAGACTACAGAGTGGATTCTTTTTAATGACTGAAAAGTAAAAAATGTTCTAGAAAAGTAAGACCCACTTTATTTAATCCATTCCAATGTGTAGTTGCACAGCCTGGATAGCAGAGTTTCCCGAGGAAAACCATAATTATGCTACTTCTAAGAACCTTCATTGCTTATTTCTTTTTTTAGCATTGTTTTCCAAGTTCCTTTGGTAACATCAGTTAAGTTCATCTTAACAAACAGTACTGAAATATAAATATGAGTGTTGATAATGCCCCTCCCCATGATTATCATCACTCCAGAATTATAAATTGATAGATAAAAACTGCAAACTATTAACATAATTGTATATTATTCAAGATGATGAAAGTGTACTGTGCATGCTCAGTTATCACCATTTCGATGGACAGTATTGTTGGTAGACATTTTATCTATTTCTAAATGTCAATTAAATATACATATATATTCAAACATACATTTATGTAGATATTTTAATATATATGAATACATATTTTAATGTACAGGTGCTTTAACTCTAAAAGATTCATACAAATAATGAGTGTAACATTTATACATTATTCAAAAATTAATAAATTAATTTGACTTTCTTTACAAAATTGTAAATTATTCTCACACTAATAAAAATACCTTAATAAATATATTTTAATTTTATTTGTCAATTCTAGTTTACATGTAATATTACTTTGTATATGACCGTACCACCATAAACATGCCTAATCTCATCTTTATAAATATATTTAATGTTAACATCTTTACCAGCACCAAATATCAAAAATGCAATCTATTATGTGAATTAATATTTAATCTATTATAATAACTTTGTTTCCGAAAATCTAAGATTTATAATGAGCATTAAGAAACTGCCAAGTCAAGCAAATCCAAATAAATCATAAAAATTTAACTTGTTGACATTACTGATTACCCTTTATCTTATGATTTCTAGAAGTTTCATAGTTGGTGAATATGATAAAATAAGCAATAATCACAACTAGAAACACCTATAAAGCAATACATATAACATATAATCATGTATTAAATAATATCTAGAGGTCAACAATGGGTGTAATAAGGGAAAATCATGAGCTACTGGGATATTTATGTAGGAGGTAGAATTGTAATATAGTTACAGGAAATAGAAGTAGGGTTTGGTGACTTCTGGTAGGTTAAAATTATGCCCCTGAGTGTGTTCCTTCTCAAAACTCCACAAAACTAAAGCAAAGGAATTTATTTAAAGACCTAAACCTCAAAGAAGACAAAAGCAGGAAAAGAGAAAACAGCCACAAATATTAGAATCTACAAAGAAAATAACTGTTCGATCACTTAAAGGAAAAAAAAAAATTCACATTCCAAACTATGAGTGGAAAATGATGAGATCTGCATTTTTCAATTGAAAAATCTCAAAATGAGTAGGAACTGGAAACATTCATACTTCTGGAACTAGAGATGAAGAGAATTTTAGAGAGGATTCTGTAAACTGAGAAGTTCTCATTTTGTTTCATAACCTTGAACAATTGTTACTACTCCTCTCGTTACAGGCTTGGATCTTCACTGTCCAAAGAGAAATATTCAAGCTTCTTCCGTGGAGAGAGCAAATTCAAACTGAGGGTTTGGGCACGGTGACAGAACCAGGGAGACTCACTAATCATAGCATAGTAGATGATGAACACAGAGACTTCCAGCATTCTTCACCTTCTTGGCTTCCAGAATAACAGTATTTTTAATTGTCCTCCAGGCATGAGGATAGAACAGTTTTCTGCTGATTCTGACATGCCCGAGAGGAAAGAGGTAAAAATATCGTCATCAGAGTTTACCCCTTAAATTTTCTCACCCATTTTACCATGTACTTAATATTCAATAAACTCATGCATTTGATCTTTTCATAATGAGGGAAGCCCATATTGTGAAGTTAAAAAAAATAAGGAAAAATAAGAAAGAAAATAAAAGATTGCTCAGGAAAAACAAAATTTTAACAGAATGTATCATCAAAGAGGTAAGGGAAAATGTACCCATACTACAGGAATAGGCTACAGGAAAAGCACAAAGAAGAATTTTTTAAAAAATGATAAAAAAACATTTTGGTAGAAATAAAAATTCAGTGGAAAAGTTGGAAACATTCTATTCCAGAAAGTAATAAAAATAGACTCTGTCCATGGAAATTTTTTTTTTTTAAGTAAAGCCAATGAACATTAGCAGCCAAATCCAAGATTTTCTAAAACCAGAAAGAAAAAAACAGGGGAAAACAAGTAAGAAAATAAAGAAATAACTGAAGAAAATTTCTCATCTTTCAAGAACATGAATTGCATGGAAGAGTTGATAAAAATTGCCTAGAATTCTACATCATCTTTGTTCCAATCCGCTTCCTTTGTGCCCCATGTTTTTATTATCAGTATTGTTACAATTCTATATATTATAGGACTGAAATCCAATTACATTAATGTTGTTTATAAAATTGCTTTTCAACTCAATTAAAAAGGAAAAATATGTATTGTCTTTTAAGATTACGTATTTTTCTTTGCTCTGTGTGTTCAGATCACTATCTAGAGTCCCTTATTTTCCATTGGAAGACCGTATTTTTATAGTTTTTGTAAAGTGGGTCTAATCACAACATGTCATCTTTGTTTTTTGTTTACCCATGAGCATCTTTATCTTTTCATATTTTGTGAACAATATTTTGCTGAATATGAAATTCTTGGTTGAGAGTCATTTGGTGTTTATTTTCCCTTTTAACACTTTGAATATGTTATGACACTGTCTTCAGACCTCATTTTTTTTTTTCTGATAGAAAGTCAGCTCTTTGTTTTACTAGAGTTCCATTGTATGTGATGAGGCACTTTTCTCTTGCCATTTCAGGATTTCTCTTTTTTCTTTGCCTTTGATCATTTAAATATAATGTGCCTGGGAGCGGATCAATTTGCATCTGTCTAATTTGTAGGTTATTGAGCTTCTTGTTAGATTAGAATAATAGTTTTCATCTGGTTTGGGGAATTCTCAGCAATTCTTCAACTATTTTCCTGTAAGTTTCTCTTTCTTATCTCCTTCTAATTCTCTATTAATATGTTGAAATGATTAACAATGCCTCTTGCTTCTGAGTGTCTCTTTGTCTTTTGTCCTTTGTTCCTTCTCTTTATTTAAACTGCATAATCACTAATGATCTTTCAGCAAGTTCATGGACTCTTCTGATCTTTCGAGTCTACTTTTGACCTCTCTTTTAATAATTTCTCTTTATTAATCTGCAATATTTAGTAATATATTATATTTATACCTTTTTTCTTTATGCGTGATTTTCTTTTCTTTTTCAAACATATTTACATAGTTTCTTTCAAGTTCTAGTCTTCTAAGTTCTGCATATCAGCCTTTTCACGGGTCATTTTTTTGCCTGCTTTTTTAAATGAATGGTCACCTTCCTCTCTTTTCAGGTCCCGTAATTTGTTGTTATTGGTATTGAAAACTGGACAAGTTAGATAATATATCAAATCTAGATACTGATTTCCCCTCTTTCTGTGTTTTTCTTTTCTTTTCTTTTTTTTGTATTGTCACTTTATTTCTTTGTAGCCACTGGCCCTCTTGATTTGTTTCTTTTGGCATTGAGTCTCCACCCTGTGTGTGAGTAGAGACAGTACAAATTAGGGCAACAATGTTTTGTGCCTGCTATTCCTTAGCTAAATCTTCAGCCTTATGTGTTGGAACCGGGTGGAAGAAAGAAGCTCCCAGGCCCTTGCTGCACCCTTCTGGAGTTAGACTCTGACACACAGAGTTGAAGTTTTAAGAAACCATGGTGGTCACTCCTCCGCCCATTGGGATACTGTCACCCTTGACTATGCTAAGGCAGCCACATTTTCTTGGCCACATCCAGCGTGAGTGGAGTTTTAGTCATGCAGATGTGAGGGTAAGTGTGGACCATAGGCTATGTGCCATAGGCTATGGTCTTATCAAACCTATTATATTTGAATGAAAAAGTATTTCTTTTGAAACCAGAAAAACTGGCATTACTGCCGCCTGTCACCTACCAGGCCCAATAAGCAGAGACAGAGATTGAATCTTTGTGAATGTTTTATTCAGAATGTTGGCCATTTGAGAAGACAGTGGGTTTGTACCCTATCCTTTTTAAATTCTCTTCCTTTTTATAAGGAGAAAAGTGCAAGTAAGGGAAACGTGCAGGTAATTTCCCTGAAATTCAGGAAAAAAGTTAATCAGATAGAAGCTGCAGCATTCTTTCATCTGTGCATGGGCTTCTCACCCTGGCGTACAATGGCTCAGGTACAAACTTGATTGTTTTCAGCCCTCCTGCAGCACGAAGGTGGGACTGCTTGTGGTTTCCTGGAGTCAGTGGGGGTCACACCTTCAGTTCCTGGAACAATGGCTCTTACATGCATTGATTACTAAGATTATTAGCTATTACTTGAAACTAAAATTTTTCCAACATTTGAGACCCCATCATCTTCATGTGCTATATTTTTTCAGGACAATTTCAAAAACCTTTAAGTGGTTTTCTGTCCCTTCTTTTTTTTTTTTTGTAATTTTCACTACTTATGGTTAATTTCTGAGAGTAGGTCTACAGAGTTTCTCAACTGCCATTCAGAAAGTAATCCTAAATAGCAAATCTTTATCTATTTTTCCTGAAGTGGTTTAGAAATGCTAATGAAATAAAATGAGTTAAAACTAACAAATATTAAATTAAGAGTTCTGTGCCATTAAAAATATAATTTTCAATATTTAAAATATGCATATTTTATTTGCATACTTTTAAATCTGTCACAAAATAAAAGTGTTCTAGCTCACTTTAAATGGCTACATAGGCAGGAATTGTTTAAATATGTGCTCCATATAGGCCCAAGAGTTTAAAAAGTCATATTACCAAAGTAATAAAATATGCAGTATAAAGATAAGCTGTATTACTTTCATCTTTACATAACTTCCAGGCACTTTTTTAAAAAAACAATTAAAATTAACAATTGTAGTTATCAGTGCAGCTGCTTGAACTTACAATCACTTTAATTAAATACAGTTGCTTTGAAGTACAATCTTAGCAATTGCTGAGCAATTCCCTGTTAATGAAGAATAGGACAGTGGTCAATTGCCAAACAAAACAAAAAAAAACTAGAAAACCAAAAACCTGAAAAAATGTGTTTGGTTTTATTTTGAAAGTGATTATATAATCTTCAGGCAAATATTTCCAAGAGGAAAAATGATTTAATTGGATTTAATTGTGAAAAAGGAAAAGCAGTGTTTTGGTGTCTTGTTTAGCAGGTGATTTATACTTTGTGTTAGGTTAGAGCTCCCCTATGTGGCTGTTGTGTTGAGAAACACTAAGAATATATTTCAACAATTAAATATAAACTAACCTTATATTTTCCAATAAAAATATATTGTCATAATTATCTGTAAATAATTTTAATACTCATATAAAATAGTTTTCTCTCTGTCAATAGATTTCAAATAATTTTAATAGAATAAAATTCAAGGAAAGTAATTAAAACTAAGTGTTTTGCAGCATTGATGACTGTATAACACCTAAGTCAAAAAGTACCAATTCCTGACACTTGACAGGCCACTTAAGTTTGAAATAATTTATTTTAAAATAATTAGAAGTAGTTTTTTTGTTCATTTTAGTTTATCAACTTACTATATGTACTTTTAAACATAAGATAACAAATAAAATGTAGCATTGCCTTCAATATTCTGAAAATTTAGCAGGGATTATAGTCCATGTAAGCAATCGTCAAAAAATAAGCTAATTACAATATTAATTATAACAACCAGGTGTGCATTCATGAAAGTAGGAGAATGTGGACTTATTTTGTAACATGTTAGCCCAAGAAAGAATTGCAGTTTGATTAAGTGAAAAGGTAAAAGTAAAAATGAAATTTTTCAAAACTGGTCTGGGGAAGTACAACCTACAGATTATATGGGACATTCTGGAAGAGGACAAGGTATGCCTTGTGAATAAAATTCATATTTTATATTTACTTTTAAAAATATCAAACATTTAAATAGAATCTATGAAGGTAAAAGAGAGATTTAACCTTGGAAATTCAGAATTAGTTTAATACCATCTTATTTTTCCCTACAATTTTGATACTGATGTAAGTTCTCATTCAATGGTTTATTTTTTTAATGTGCTATTATGTGATTTGTTAAGAACACAGAAGGCATTTTACATGAAAGTGTTATGAGTAGCTTTCAAACCATTTAAATAACAACCACATGGGATTACTAGAGCTGCACAACATTAAAATGTAAAAGCAGAGAAGACATTTCTAAAATAAAGAAGGTACCAGGCATTAAGTGAAGTTTAGTTATAGAAGATGTACCAGTTACTGTAGACCTGGCTCACAATAACCTTTCAATGCATATGATGTGTCATTGAATCAATGACTGATCTCACTGAAAATGGAAAGTGTGGTTTGTGCTGAATGTCTCCCAAACAAATCCCTACCTCTACTATGCTTTGTAGATAATTGCCAGACCAGCCATTCCCTCTGAAATCCCTGCTGGCACAGTTATCAATGAATAGTTCAGGACCAGTAAATTTTCATTTCCCGAGGGCCATGCTAAAAAATTCGTTGATGGTGAATTTTAAAGTACCCCGAGTCCTTTTGAATAAGCCTAAAAAGAATAGGCCTGTTAAGGAAAGAGGGGTTTTTTTGTATTCAGCAAAAAGATATTATGTTGTGATATTGAAATCAGCCCAGAATTTTAATTTCATTTGGTCACGAATTTAAAAAAAGATAGCAGGAAACTTATGTCCCAAATCCGAGCACTGTACGTCAACGTACGCTCCACAGAACCATTTGTTTCTGCTCAAGTTTTAATTTATGAAAAACTTCGTGTTTTTTGTTCTACTGATCTAAAACCTGGGAGTCCCCTCACAGCTAACACGAGTTTACAACGTCTAAATCATTCACTGCCCTAGTTTACCCGAAAAAAAAGAGCTACAAGTAAAAGGACACACAATATTTTCTAAGGAATCCCAAAATGACCAGTTGAAGTATCACATTGGGTTTTTTTTTTTAATTATGGAAATTCAAAATGTTAAATTGATAGGTAATAAACATATGTGGAACAGGTGAATATTCAGGAATAAAATAAGGCTATAAAATGTTGCGGTCACTGAAGCTGTAGTGTTTATTCTCAGAGGCTCTGCCATGACCCCCACAGGCCTCAGGCAAGAAGGCACAACGCCATCCATGTGAAGGAACGTGGAATGCATCTTTTCTGAAAGAACTGTTAGTAGATTACAAATAAGCTGAACACAACACGAGGAAATACTAGCACGATACATACCTGACATAATAAAAGAGGGTATTTAAAATAACTCCAATTTGGACATTTGACTCCTGAAGTATTTAATTTCTAATCCAGATAAAGCCTCTGCTATCATATTGTAACAGGGGGATCTGGCCAAATTGCTGCGCAGAGAGGGGAGCCAGGATTCCCGAGGTGGGGGAAGAGCCTGCCTTCCCTGGAAAGGGGAGGGGCCTCAGCAGGAGGCTGCCCATGGCAACAGTAAAGCAGCCACCACTGCATGCCAGCAGGCATTGCCCCGGCAGCTGAGCAGCACGAAGTGACCCAGCAGAAGGAAGTTTGCACAGAGTATGCACCAGGCTAGTGAAGTGTCTGAATAGAGGAGAAACGCTCTTACCCGCTTCTGGATCACGGCAGCAGGGGGAGAGGCAGAGATGTTGTGTAGGCTGACGGGCATGATGGACATTAGCCTGACCTGGCTAACAAGTTGGACACTCCCACAGAACTTAGGATTTGGGGGCAAAAGATTTACATGGGAGATATAGAGACACTCACCCATTTTTGGGTCCCCTTTCTTTGCCCATTTGCCGGGTTGGGAGCCAGCTCCGGAAGGCTGATTCCTGCGTGTGGGATGCACCTCACCAGTGCTGGGCCCACGGGACGCTGTGGCTCCACGCTGCATGTGTCCCCTATTGTGCTCCTTCTCTCGCTCTGAAAGCAGTGCACAGACACCAGGCTGGGAACATTCACTAGCTCCAGGGATGCGAGCAGCCTTGGAAGCCAGGGCCCCACGGACAAAGCCACTTGCACGACCTGCTGCAAGGATCTGGCAGTGGCCTCAGCCCCAGGAGAGGGAGGAAGCTACAGAGAGGCAGTGGAGATGCTGGCTTACAAGCACACACTCCAGGAGAGAGAGAGAGCCTGGAGCTGGGGAGATGGAGACCTATTTGCATAACAGCCTTGGGCCCCAGCAGAACAGATAAGAATGGAGTGAGGAGTCTGGACCCTAAGTCTGCTTCTGGAGTGGCTGGTTTCTTTCTGTGTATTGCAGAAGAGAATGTCTTGGAGCTGGAGAGTCAACAGCTCCCCCAAATTAGGCAACCTTTTAATAAAAACCTTTTTCCTTCACCAACATATATTGTGTTACGCTTGTGTGCTGCGGCTGATGGCTGAATTCCACGTTGTTCAGTAACAATATGAACATAAAATGTGTGAACTTATAGGTAAATCATTTTAAAACATGCATTTTAATTAAATAAATATATGTGAATAATAAAATTACTCACTTAGAACATTAAAAGCATTTCAAAATATTTGTATTTTTCAAATTCTGGGAGACCTCAGGCACCAAAAATGCACCTAAGGTGATGTTTGTTTAAACTGAGAGTTACTCATCACATCACTCATGTGGTTTTCCTGCTACATTGTTATTCAGTATTCCTGCTCCATCAAACTGTGTCAGCTATGGGTTTTTCCATAAGTAACACTTCTCTCGGTGACACATAACCCAGAAATTGGAAGAAAGAAAAAGCCAATTTTTAGTAACTACAGTTGACTCAGAAAAAGTTATTAAATAAAAACATGTTTAGTTATAAAATGTAAATGATACAGAAAAGAAATTGGGCCCTCTTCAATATCATCTCGTTTCAAGGATGCTAATGATTTATTAAAATTTCTCCTGTATCATTTCATTTATACAAATAAATACTTTATCTATAGGGTAGTTATGTATTTATAGTCATAAATATGAATTGTATCTTTGTATAATGCTTTAGTTTATATCAGTAAAAAGGTTGATACATTCCTAGCCCTGCATCCATGCAGATAAATAATTTACAGGCATAAATATCCAGTCAACAGGCTGCTAAATGGCTCTGAACCCCAGCATAGAGCACAAGGGAATGATCGTTTAACCAGAGTGAGCAATTTTTTTCTTTCGTTCCATGGAGTTATACTGGATTAGAATAGCAAAAACAACAGGGGTAGAGAACTAATGCATAGCTAGTGGATTTATTAAGACTGCAGCAAAAAGGGGAGATAACAGTTCCTCAGTACCTGGGAGCTACTTTTTCAGCAGGCTAGCTTAAGTTAATTCTTTCTTACCCATCATAGAACTAATTACCCTGTATGACATCATATTTGTGAAACAAATCAGTCTTCAGCTTCTTCTTAGACAACAAGTCAACCTGCTCATAGGTGAAAATTAAATTGTATTAAAAACCCTTTCAACATATAGAACTATCGTAATTAGTTCCTAATAACTGTTTACCATATTTTCATGAGCTATTACCATAAAGAGAGTCTTATTATCAGGAAGTTTGGAAGTACAGTATACAAAGAACAGCTGCAACCAAGATATTCTAATTTTGCTATCAATTTTTTGTTATCATCACCTATTTTTCCATATATAAAGCATTCTCAATTATGCTTGCACTGTGTTTTGATTTTGTCTTCTTTCTTTGAAAGAACAGGCTGAAATAAAACTTCTAAATGTATTGTCAATAGCATCAATTTCTATAACTAAAGCCAATTTGTTTACCTTTCTCCTATATTCAGATGTGCTTTTTATCAATATTTCTTATTGGTATTACTCTGTTTCCCATGTATTTTCCTAGAGAAAGAGATCCTCTGTAGAGTGCAGTCTATTAAACATAGTCTTTATTCCTTATTTTGTTTCCTATTTTATCATTTCTACCAGAATATAGCAAGAGAAGAAAAACAAAACTTTTGTAATTAAAAGTAAACAGTAAGTACAGTAAAATGACATTGTGCTTTTTTTTTTTTGTAAAGTAACACCCTTAAAGGGAAATAATTCTACTGGGAGGAAGTAATAATTTTTATTGCAATAAATGACTTACATCTTTTTTCACTTTAGTAAATAGTCATATTTTACCACTACTATTTCTTCAAAACAGTATTACCTGTCTTCTTTCTCTATCTTTACATCTTCTTGCCATTTTGTAGCTGGAAGCACACTCTTGCTCCCACAATTTTCTCAGAGCACTATTTGTCCTATCTGAATTATGTCATGTACAAAAAGATTATTAAGAAAGGGTTTATTCTACTTGGATAAGAAGAGAAATCACCAGATGACTGGATAGTTTTAATTTTCATGGTTTCTAAAATTAATTGTTTACACTGATCAAATAATAGAAAATAACATATGGTATTAATTTCCTGATACCATATCTATATTTTATCAGTAGTCACTTAAAATTCCTGTGAAGTTATCCATGTGTCCTTTATAATAGTTCCTAAAAACCCTTCTCCCCACTCTCCCCTCCTCCCTCCCCTCTGGCTATTGTTAGATTGTTCTTCATTTCAGTGTCTCTGGTTACATTTTGTTTGCTTTTTTTTTCTTTTGTTGATTATGTCCAGTTAAAGGAGGGGTGGGGAGAAAATGCAGACAACTGTAACTGAAAAACAATAAAGTAATTTAAAATTCCTGTGAAGTTAGAATTCTGCTCTAGAACACGAGCATACCAGAATATTCATGTGTCTATAATGAATGCTTCACTTTATATTTTATATATATTATATACCTAATTTCCAAGACTGAACACAAACATTGTTGCACACTTAGTATTTTTTAAATTTTCTCTTCTCCAAGGAAAAGCAAATCAAACCACAGATCATGAAAACTGCACAAAGAATAATTTGCATCTTGCTCCGCTTTTTGTGAACCATTGTTTTCTTCCTTATACCAACAGTTTGAGATATTATTCACCTTGCAAGATGCATCCATTTAAAGTATAAGTATAATCCAGCTGATTTAAGTACGCTCACAAAGTTGTGCTGTCATCCCAACTGTCTCACTTAAAGGACTTCTCCTATTCTCAGAAGATATCCCATACCCCTCAGTCTTTATTATATTTTCACATTGCTCCTAATGATATTTTATTATATTGTGTTGACCTAAGGTCATTCACACCTGTAGAGAATTTTATCAGATCTTACTGGAGCCAACCTGGTAACAGTGCTGGGAAGCAAGACCTCCAATGCTCCCGAGAATGGAGAATGGCGGTTGGGCAGTTTCTGTTACACACTTGGAGAGATGAGGGGAGATAAGGACGATTACATGCAGGTAGTAGAAAGCACAGTGGGGATTGGATTACAGGACATTTAATAAGATTACATCCTCTCTGAGGGGTTTGAATTGAAAGAAACGAGGCTTAAGATACAACATAAGGTATATATTTTGTGTGTAAAATGTTCTGAAAAATGCAAATCTGTAGAGATAAAAAAATAAATTAGTGGTTGTTTGAGACCGTTGTGGCAACAAGGATTAAACAGGTATGAGAGATTTTAATGAGGTGATGAAATGCTATAAAACTGCGTTTTCTTTTGTAAAATGGCAAATTTTCTTGAAATCATTAAGTTGTACTTTTTAAATATTTTAATTATATGCTATGTATGCTGTGCCTCAAGAAATTGTAGAAAATCACTTTGGTATATCAATAACTAACAGAAATAATCATTATTGTGCTAAGGATTATTTATTTTGCTTAAATATAGATAATTTAAATTTTAACTAAGCAAATGACATCCTTGAAGGCATGAAGCATCTTTAAAATTTAGTTTTCATTTTACATTTTATTATTATCATTTTTACAAACATATCTCTGGGCAGGGCACAAGTTAGTCCCACAGGTGTCAGCTCTCTGTTTTGTGTTTTACTCAGAAATATATATGGTGGAAGTAGTGCACAAAACTATACTCCGTGGGGGTTAAAAAAACAAAATGTTTCAGAATGAGAGAACTATTAGTGGTGAGGGAGAGAGCAACGTTAATGTCGTATTTATTTTAAACAGCTGCCACTCACCAGAGTGTATCTGTAAATTTCAGGAGAGCAAGATACGGGCGATGCACACACACAAACATTCATCATTTCTCAGCAGTTTTCGCAAGTATAAAATTTTGGTAGCATATTATTAATCTTTGTCTAATGTAGGGTTTGAGATAGATGACAAATGTGATTTTCAGAGAAGACAGCTGTATTTTTGTTGTTAGTTAAAACCAGCCAGAAAAAAAAAATGAAATAATAATACTATAAAGTTTAAATAAATGGTTGTGTTAATTTTGTGATTTACATTACAATGCTTAGTGTTGTAGACTTACTTAGGAGCTATTTAAAAGGAAAGTATATTTTGAAAATAATATCAGCATAGCACTTCTAGAACCAATTAAAAAACACTTTAATGTATAAATAACGCAGCATAATATTTGTGCAAAAGGAAAAGAAAATATATCATATTTCCTTAAACAACTATCTGTGATTTCCCATGTTTACTTGTTTCATTTTTTTTTATAAGAGCTTTCTGTCCTCTGCCATTGACTAAAAAATTACTAGACTTTAGAGGACTTGATACCAACTTTACTTTGATTATTTATGTATTTGTTTATTCACTCGCTTTTTGCTCTTGAACTTTATGGAGGCACAGTTTATGCACAATAAAGTGCATGTACAGCCCAATGGTTTCGATGAATATACGCAATGGTGTCACTACCACAACAATCAAGGTATACAACATTCATATCCCCTGAAAAAAGTCCCTGTGCCCCTTTTGTAATGTGACTGCTTTTCCATATTTCAAATTTGTATGAACTCGTCGAGGTTGCCAGTAGCTGAACTGGCACATAGGCCCAATATAGATCCAAAGCTAATGTTATTAAAAGATTTACTACAAAGTTTAATGAATAAAGAAATACAAGTGTTTCCCATGGATTATATTGGTCTATATCTAAATATCTATTTATGTAAATCTGGATAATTTTGAATCATTCAAGTTTCAACTTTTTAAAATGCAAATTCTTATTTTTAAGGACCTCTTGGTGGTAACAGATTTTTGATTATATCTTATCAAAAATATCGTTGGAATCAATACCACAAGGCGAGCAAGTATGGGTTGGCCAAAAAAGTTTATCTTTTTTCGGTAAGATGGCTCCAATAGCACTTAGTTGTCTTTAACCTCAGCTGAAACAATTTTGTTAGATTATATTGAGACAGCTGTCATATAAGCATGCATCAGTGTTTAAAAAAAAACGTTAAACTTGCTGAATTTTTTGTGTAGCCATTTTAATATTGAAGATAGAAGAAAATAGGCAACATTTTGGCATATGATTATTATTTCAAGAAACATAAAAATACAACTGAAACACACAAATATGTGCAATGTATGGACAAAATGCTGTGACTGATCGAACATGTCAAAAGTGGTTTGTGAAATTTTGTGCTAGAGCTTTCTCACTGAATGATGCTCCTTGGTCGGATAGACCAGTTGAAGTTGATACCGATCAATCAAGACATTGAGAACAATAAACATTATACCATGTGGGAAAAACCCTGAATACTCAAAATATCCAAATCAATAAAGTTATTGGTGAAAATGAACAATGAATGTTTTATTTTACAGCAAAACCATACAGACTTTTTGGCCAACCCAATATAAAAATTAATGTACACCTATCTTATACCTAGGTATCTTATATCTATACCTGTATGTATATATGTATGTTTAATGAGAATATGTCTGTCCTGCTATAACCACAGTTCAGAATCAAGGGTACATTGGTGTCCTACCATTTCTGATTTTATCTTGAAGAATACATAACCTGAGTGCTATAGTGTTTGGCATTCTGCCAATACTAATGTAAAGATTTATGGGGTTTGCTTGGCCTTCCCTGCTGTAGCTCACTGCTCTAAAACTAAGTTACTATACAGCCTGCCCCAAAGTTTACAGGTAAACAGACTTGTCATCTCTTTGTGAAAAAAAAAACCTTTCCCTCTATGGCGTCTGACTAGCCAGCTCTCTCTTATTTTCATTTATTCCTTGGCATAATAGTTATTTGATTTAAGACTTTGTGAATTACTATTGCATTGAACGCAACCAGGATTTTGATAGGGATGTTGGGAGGAAAAAGTCATGTTACCTTAAAAAATAAATCAAACTCATAAGTTGGAAATTAAAGAAGACATCAAAAGCATTTGCAGGAGAAATAATGTATGGCAGCTACCCCGAGAAAGTATAAAATCTCCTTCTATCTCTAGACCTTTCCATGTTTAATAACTAGATTGTAAAGCAGAATGCATTTTAAGCTGGTTGGAGACAAGAAAGACCATAACAGTAAATAACAATAAATATGTCAAAGAATCTGAAATCAGAATAATGTAACAAATGAGCTGAACTTCTGGGTTTTTTCCAGTTTTTCTATCCTACACTTAAGTGAAACATTCTCGGCCACCTTGCATATGCGTTTATCAGTTTTGTTTGTAAGTGTTTGACCTTTAGAAACCTTTTTGCTCATAAACCAAACATCAAATGGTATTTCACCAATAGATGTGTATGAGTCCAAAGAGATTTTCGACCATTCTGTCCCTGTGCATGCATAAAACAAAAGATTTGTCATGAATTCATTAATATGGATTATCCTCCACCATGTTCTTCGAAATGTATCTATCTACTTATTCATCTACAGGAATTCAAGCTCTTTCATTTCTGTTTAAGTTTGAGCAGCATTTTTCTGTGTAGATTTTTAACTACTTTTTATTCTAATATCAAGAAATAGAAATATAGAGACATTAGAGTTAAAGAAATCCTACTGGCAATATGACATAATCAACACAATGACTAATAAACAAAAAGAGACATAAAACAAGCATAGAAAATACATGTGATGTTGTATAAAATATATTTTGACACTGATAAACAGGAAATAATGAAACACAAGTTCTGTTTGACTTTTTTTTCAAACTATACATTTTATCAAATTATTTTTAATTTTATGTTAGGTTACTTCTCATAAGATATGTGAAGGAAGAGTAACATACTTACTCTTCTTTTCTAAATATGACTTCTGAGAATCTGGCGTAAGGTGCATCCAAATGAAGTCACATCTGAGAGGTATCCTCAACAGACTATGTTAGGAAGAGTTGCTTTGATATCAGATTGGCTGCAAATTCTACTATCATTGTCCATTAGGTCCATGTTTCCTTCATGTAAATGAATGTAAAAATTAGTATGAGAACCAGCTTGAGTAATATACATAACTTTTCTAAATAATATATAAATGTAAATTCTTTTTTCCTCCTACAGAAATAATAAAAACACCCCCAAAACTCCCTGTGAAATATTATTCTAAATTCTCACTAAACTCACAGTATTAGTGTCGAGTAAACCTGGTTTTCTAGTGAGAACATGTTTTATTAAGAAAAGTGCCTTTGAGAAAGCATGTGCACACTTAGAGTAAAATACTGTTTGCTTACTAATCCAAGTCGATAATGTAGATTGTTTCATCCTTGTGGTCAAAATTTAGGTTCTTATTGCCAACAAATCAGGTTCAGTCTTGTATCTAAACAGTCTTGTTTACTCATCTGGGTTTTAGTAAGTTTAAGCTAATCAATAATTCAATACACTTGAAACAGAAATAATAATGTCCTCAGTGTTTTATTAATAAATCCAAATGAAATTATTTTAAAGATAATAAGAACTAGCATATAACAACTTTTACATGCACAGTATATAAGTCACCAGTTCTTTTTTCAGTGTGGTTGAGTATATAATCTAATTTAAACTCTAAAAGAGAGTCAGTTAAAAAAAAAAAGCATTTGCAATACAACACCCAATTGTTTCTTTATTTTTATCTAAAGATCTTTGTCTCAGAACTTATTCTCAGTATATATTGGAGGTAAAAAAATTATTTTAGAGATCAGTTAAATATTTTGAGAAGTAAACATTAAATTAAAAAATCTATGTTCAAGTAAAACTGAAGAATAAATGCAACTGAGTATTTCCAAATTCTGTTATAAATATGCATATGTATGTATACATGTACTTTACATTTCTCTCTTCCCAGCCTCTATAATAAATGACTAATTTGAGAAACTGAAATTTGGAGAACTTTTATTCTAAAAGGTAAAACATTCTATTTACATGTATTGTAACTACTATGTAAAACAAATATATTATTTAGTGAATTTAGTAGACTTTATAGTAAAAGCCATTTCAGTAAGAATATGTGAAGTGCAATCACTTATAAAATAAACTTCTACATAATTTTATATTTTTCTTATTGTTAAAATCAAATCACTGACACTATAAGCATAAAATGTGTTTCCACATAGATAATATAATTTTCACTCTATATTGGATATATTCACATTAACAAATAATCCTCAATCAAAGAAAATCTCATTTTTTAGGAATTTTGATCTATCTCTTTGATTTGCTTCTAATACACTGTTGTAAAGATGAAATAATGATTCAGTCTATTAACATTTATGATATTTTCAAAATTGAAAGACAATATATATTAAAGATAACTAACTGGGACATCAAAATATTTGAGAATCCAGGAAATATTTAAAATTTGCTTCTTAAGAGCAAATATATGTTTCATTCAAAACATCTGTTAATAAAGTAAACAAAATGGCAGTTTAATGCTTTATCTCAAAACTCTTTTACTTTTTGCAAATGCTCACTTATTAGCTCTATTTTCAGCTAGAATTATTATTAAAGTACTATAAACAATAGACAACAAGAAAATAAAATTTATGTGAGAGAGTTCAAAGGCTTATTTATCAGCTCCACACCAAAAATATTAAAAGAAAGAAGTGAAAAACATGCAAAATCAAAATCTGAGGCTGGTAATTTAAAGGTATTTACTGAACTAAAGAAAAATTTACTATGCATAAATATCAAGCACAATGTTTTGACTCAAGTTTTTAAAATTGGGTATGCTGAGAATAGATGCATAAAACCACCCCCTACTCATTTCTCTTTGTTGCAATGCCACTCAGAGAAGATATGGTTAGGCAGCAGGTTTCCATTAGGATGTTTAAATATTTAATAGGCCTGACCCTTTATACACTTACTGAAGACTCTCGGGACACTGGTAATCCAAAGAAAAATTGTATGTTGATGCTGAATACACTGAGCTAGTCCTCTTAATTGTGAGTGAATCGTATTTCACTGCCTTTTGTTTGTTCAAATTGGTTAATTTCCATGGAGAAATGCAGAGCTCAGCACTTCTTGCAGCGTGATTTTTAATGTAATGAGAAACCAACTTTTCACACTCTAAAGGAAACTCCTTGATCCACAACACAGCACATTAGAGTTCTGAAGCTTTAACTGTGTTTTGCTGAAATGCATTCTCTTGGGAGCCTGTATACATTGATATTGTGGCCTAAGCTTAATATTACAGTCACTAAATATTCATTTTTGTTTCTATTTCAGAAGTAACAGTTTTATTATAAATTTCTTTTGCTCTCACCTTCACATCTATCAACCAGTATGAATGGCTTGATCAGAAATCATTGGTCCTTCAACTGTCTGCGTTTTCTTAGAATCAACAATGTTTCCTTGCTTGTTAAATTATTCTCATCAGCATCTAAATATGCCACCGTCTCTGCCCAATTTAATAAAGAGAAAGAAAAAAACTTCCCTTTCTCTCAAATCTTCCTTAACCCGTTATTTTCCCAACAACAGAAGTTCGCAAGATATATCATTTTATAATTTGAAGATTCCATAGACGGTAAGACACAGCCCAGTACCGCTGACTCCATTCAGACAGACGAAAGGTAAAATTCTTTGTTTCTTGCAGTTCTGAAGAGAAAGCTGTCACTCAAGACCACAGAGGGGTTTGCACTTCAGGATAGAGGGTATCCAGTACGCTGGAGCTATAGGCACAGTTTATGTATGGCAAGAAAGATGGGTGAGGTCTCATGGCTCCCTATGAACTGGCCAACTCGAATAATTCCGAGGGTTCTGGGGAACAGCAGCTTCCCTTCCTTGTCTAGCACCTGGCCTTAGAGAGGTCAGATAAATGCATAATGGTCCCAGAATGGGAGAGGGAGATCAGAGAAATTCCCGGGTGTGGATTTACTCAGCTGCCAAGAAGGGTAACTGATGGATCTCTCCTCTGTGCTTCAAAACTTGGTCAAGGTATTACACAGAAAGAATGACTTTCATATACTATCTATATTTGAAATCACCAAGATTTCTCATATTATTTCCTGTCACCACTCCAGTCAGGATTTTGTACACAGCTCACCCCAAAATGATTTGTCATTGAAGTTAGTGGTGACATTGACAAACTCCGAGGCTGATCTTCAGGCCTGATCTGTCAGTAGCGTTCGAAGATGTCTGTCCACCCTCTCCTTTAAACATATTGTTCACTTGGTTACCAGCCCAGAACTGCATCACTAGTACTTACCTCAGTTGTCCTTGACTGTTTCTTGACTTACCAATATTTAATCACCGCACCAAAGTCAGCCCTTACATCATCATTCATGTGTGCCTGCAATCACTTGCACGGTCTCCTCAACCACACGACGCTATTAAAGTCAATGTTTAAACTGATGATTCACAAATATGCCTCTCAATTTCTGAACTTCACCTTGAATTTACATGCCAATCGTACTTAATATTAGATCCATAACTAAATTAGATCCAATGACTAAAACAAAAGAGGTTTTCCATGAGGAACTTGTGTAATGCCCCGTTATAAAGGCACTTAGTATAACAGATTCTTTACCTGCCGTATATGAGAGGGCAAATTAGACAAAAGGTAATAGTACACATACATATTTTAAATTATATATACTTATATATAATATATTAAATGGATTTATCATATATAAATATATGCATTTAATTAAATATATAATTACATTTGTGTATACATATATAAATTAAATGTGGCTCTAGGGAGAATATACATTCAAGAAACAGGAAAACTATGTTTGAAAGTAAAAATGAATTTGGTGTTTGAGATACATTACTCTGAAAATAATATAAAGGATATATTAAAGGCATGTTCTAGATCTAAAATATGCATACAGAATATATTTGATACAATGTTTTAGGGTATATATTGCATTGCATTTTGAATGTGACTAAAACATTTAGTTCCAACATCTAAATTGATGAAACAATCTGTTATATATTACACAAAAGGAAAAAAAATCCTGATAGTAAGTTGTCTTTAATTTTAATTCAAAACTGAACATTCACATAATGAGGGCTGTAGAGCTCAGCATTCAAATTGTATTACTAGTTGGTCTAGCTTTCATTTTAATGTCTATTTTGCTATGAAATGAACGGATGAATCTATTCCTTCCTCTGGTTTAAGCCTCATTGGTTCTGATGGAAAACTTCAGCTTCCAATGCATGTACTCTGAAGCAAACATATTTTCTCTAGTCTTTAGAGAAAATAAGCAAACATAAATTAAGGGCAGAGACTGTGTCTTTGTAGTGCCCTTTTTTCCCCCTGTGGTGGCAAAGCTATTATAAGATCCTTGATGAATATTAAATCATGGTGATGACAAAATCCCAAACTGTCCCACTCTTTAAATCACCAAACTATGAAATTTCATCATTTACACAGATGTTAAAAATAACTGGGAAAAAAAGCAGAAAACCTTCTATATTTCCTTAGGTCATTTTGAAAAAGCAAAACATGACAGCCTCCCATCTATCTGTGCATTTAATAAAGTCAAATGTGATGAAGACTAATGTACCATACTGATGTTTGCAGAATTTCATTAATGTATTTTCAAGACTATCATAACTCACTCACCTCTGCCGAGTTTATGAGCCGTGGGTCTTGCTCCAGCACATAAACTCAGCTTGACTAACACAATGCAGAGACTAATAATATCGAAGATGACACTTTCTCACATTTTGAAACAAGGTGACTCATTTATTTTCCCTTTCCTAGTGTAGTAGGACAATGGAGTCATTTTAAATTAGCACTGAAATTAAGAACTTATTCAAAGTTGCTAAGTGATAGTAACTTGTCTTTCATAATGAAAATCTGTTATTTTTAATCACAAAATTTAGAGTGCTACATCAAAACAATACAATTTATCAGTTGAATATCCTTAAAATCTCCTTGTTGTATAAATTATCCATTCATACTACTGTATGCAATGCGTATTTTTAAATCTTCAAACAGCTTTAATAACAAGCTAATGATATACTGATACAAGCACACATTTATTATACCCCAAATGATAATATAGATTGAATTTAAGAAATAAATTTATCAGATGTAGAACATTCTTTTTTTTTATTATATTGAATCAAAGACAGAACTAAAGAATATTTTCATAGGCTGTGTATTTCACTCCAGTCCACCACCTTTGGTGATTCAATAGATTGTATTGCTGCTGTTCTCATAGGAAAATACAGCTATCAAGTGTGTTTTTAGCTGTACATCAATTAAATAGAAAAGCAAACAAATAAACTAAAAGGTAATGTCTACAAGATCTGGCTTCTGTCTACTTCTCTGTTTTCTTATAACAATACTTGCCTCCACGTTTAACTACGCCCCATTTCTCCTGCCTCACTGGCTTTCCTCTTTTCTTTCACTACATCAAACTCTCTTTCTGACCAAATGTCCTCCCTTATCCTGTTTGGAAAGTTCAGATGCAGTTCTTGCCTGGCTGCCTTCTAGTGATTGAAAGTTCGGAGTTCATTTCATTCTGATTATAGGTGGGAGAGAGGGAATTTCCCCTACACACTCAACGACTTGAATCAGGTCAGTGAATTTCCATGGGTTTTCACCCAAGTAACATGAAATACTGGGAATTTTTTTAATTATATGTAGCAGCAGCTCAAGTGTTATTTGAGTACTTTATAATGGTGTAATAGTATAATATTAGATAAGTCATTAAGTCAGTTAAACCCTTTATTTCATCTATAAATAATGCTTATACTTACACTACCAAACACAAGCTCTTGGACAAGTACCTGATATAAATGTCTGAATTTTCAGAGATATTCAGTCTAGGATTTTTTTTCCCCTTCAGTGTCCATGGTGGTGTCCAAAGGTGCTCACACTGCCAAAAGGCAGGGTAGACCAGAAGACGCCTTCATCCCTGTAGGCAAGAAGACCAGATACTAGCAAAATGCAAAAGTAGTAGACACTTTCCTAGAGTGTTCATATTTTAAATTCCTATGGTATATTAAACTGATTTAAAGTTATTAACAACTGCATTCTCACTATAATATTCCAACAAATATACACATAAACAATTTTCCTGTAATTATTTCACCTGTAATCACTCAGGAAAAATAATGTAATAAATGCATCATTATGAACAATGTAGGTAATTGTTAGAAAACTAAGTAGGATCCAAATAAATGGGGCAACAAGATAGTTTAAAAAGCAACAATAGGTATTTTTCTTAGATCTAGATATATGGCTCACTCAAATTATCTAGTGAAGAGATAATATAGTTACTTATAAATTGTATTTGGTTAATATACACACATTAATTGTTCAGTTAACTGAATATAGTTCAGCACAATTTGTTCCTATTTATTTTTAAATAGGCATTTCCTGTCTCATTTAACATTTCAATTTAAAAGAATTCCCTTTACATTTTAAGCACATCACATAACTCATAAGATCATAAACAATAATGATAAGTTAAAATACATAAAATAGCACAATAATTTAAAATAATGCACGAAGAAGTCAATAAAAATTGAAGAATGTGGGCAACAAAACCCACAGACAAAATACCGTTCTCCTAAATATATTAAGAATTTTTAAAAATCAGTAAAAGGAACAAAATTGGTCTAAAGTGAGAAAAAAAAAAGAACTGGTAGCTACAACAAGAGAGAGAGAGAAAGGAAATATGTTCAACACACCTCATAATTGAATGAAATATAATTTGAAGTAGTAATGTGTTTCTACTTACCAATTTCCAAAAAAAGGTTATAATACAAAACACAGATAAATGTGATGTTAAAACAGGCACTTACATTCAGTTGGAATTTGCATATTGAGAAACTACTTTGAAAATCAATTTGACAACATTTGACAGTTTTGGCCAAGAAATATTTTTGAGTCTTTTGCTGTTTCATACATTTTTTAAAAGCAAGAAATTACATCAGAAACAATTATAGCCCTGACTGTTGTGGCTGAGTGTGTCAGGCATCATTTTGCAAAGCAAAAGTTCCCAGTTCAATTCCTGGTCAGGGCACATGCTGGGGTGTGGGCCAGGTCCCCAGTTCGAAGCGTGCCAGAGGCAACTCCTCCTCTCTCTCCCTTCCCCTTCATCTAAAAATAAAGTCTTAAAAAAGAAAAAAATAATAACATTCATGCCTAACTTCATATATTTTTTCTTCCATGGATGATCATTTCAACAGATGATGATAATGTGCCAGAATAATAGAACCACTGTCGTGAGTAAGAGTTACTAGTGTTGCGTGGTACAGAAAACACTAGAGCCCTTTACAATAAGCATTTTGAAATATCTATATTATCAAAAGCTTTCCACCTGTGAAATCCCCTAACTGCTGAGACTTCAATCTGACCATCTGGAGCACCTTCAATTACAACTCCATTATAATGTAATACTTATACATTATAAGTATTCTTAAAAATTTACCTTCTGGTGAGTTATAACAATAATAACTATTTGCTGAATTAAAACGTATTTAAAAAGTAATAAATTCCAATGTGCTTTTAATTATTAACAACATTTATATGGCTCAATTTTACCTGTATTTTATTATAAATATGTTTTAGTCAGTCACAGTAACAAATGACTCTAACACTTTAATGTTCACAATTATTTTAGTAATTCACTGTGGGTCTCCAGTGACTTTATTCTTGCTGTCTCTTCATCGTGCCTGGTTTCTCAAAAAATGATATTTAATGGCTCTGTTTTGTAATGTTTTTAATGTTTCTTAAACAACTCTAAATGTTCATTTTTTTGTACCTTATTTTTCCTGAAAGACCTTTGGTTTTCTTTTCTCACATTAGCATAAAGGTTTAAATAAAACATCCTGTGACTGCAAACAATTTTGTTTGCCTAAGTATAGAATTTATTTAGAAATTGTGTTTATATTCTTAATACAAAAGTATATAATTCAGCATCTTTTGTACTGATGAGCAAAAGTGGAACATATATACTAAGGATTGTCTTAAATTTTATTTTTATTAATTATGTAATTTTATTAATGTCTTATCAGCAAGCAGAATTTTTTAAATGTCTGTTTAACATTTTTAGACAAGCTTTGTTGTTGGACCAAAGTCAGGAAATTAAAAAATTCGCGTGTTTCCAGTAAGTGTAAATCTCTTAACAATCTCTACCAGGTATATCTAACCTAGTTTAAACTTGGTGCATGTATTCCTAAATCAGAATCACATAGGATTTAATCTACAAATCCTATTAATGACATTTAACTTTAGCAATAAATTTCATTTTTCACATATTCCATTCCACATTACTCTACTGTGTAAAAGCCTATAAGAGAAAATACTCAGGATCCAGTCTCATGTAATTTAAATTTCTTTGTAGGCTTGGCTCAAAAAAGGGAAAAAAACTAAAATGAATTGAAGATAAAATGAGTCAATTAATATATTAATGGAACTCCATAAAATGGCACAACAGCATACATTCTGGTTAGAGAAACAAATAAGACTTGAGAAGTAGGTCATGCTCCTAGCCTTAGAGCAGGTGACTAGGTCCATTTTTTTAGAACAAATGCATCCCTGCTGTCACTACTTTAAACTGGGCTCACTGGGTCAGTGAGCGCTATCACTGTTGTCAGCGTGAAAAGAGATCCCCATCCTGGACAGAACTCTCCCCACTCGGTGATTTGTAACCTCAATGTGTCAGAATAGAAGCTAATCCTCGCTTGCCTCAGTACATTTTAATTATTTTCTTTAGTGGGAAAGCATCCTTTGACACTGGGCAAATTTATGTTAGTGATAGGAAGTTTTGAGATTATTATTTTGTTTGTGATTAAAAATGACTGGTGTGTATTTTATATTTAAAAATAATATAAAAAGCCAAAGAAAAAGGGTAGGGTGGGGGCAGGAAATGGAGACAACTGTACTTGAACAACAATTTTAAAATGTGGGAAAAATAAAAACATAAAATAAATTCTTTTCTAGGCATAAAAATCACCCTCAAGAATATAAAATCTTTGGCTGACAGTCCACATCACAACCTGCTCCTTACCTCTGGTTTTCTCATCAATGTGGTGGCCTCCAGGCATTAAGACTGTGTATGTAGTTTCAAACAGTATTTGATGGTCTTCTTCAGTTGTGTGTTTTCAGTATTCTAAAAATGTATATTACTATAAACCCTCTCTCTTCTTTTATCTCTTTTCAAAGTTCTTGCACTATCCACTACTTTGTGTTTCATTCATCCAAAAGTTTTCTTTTCCTTTTACGGAAAGCAGTCTATCATATTTTGACTTAATATAACATTACTTTTGCTGATACTTAAAGTGTGTACATGTTAGTATTTGCACATTCCAACAGCTGTACATGCTAAATTTATTGTATACTTCCAATTAATTTTAATCTTTGCTGACATATCTGTAACATACAGCCCTATTGCTCTGTTATTATTCTCTTGGCACTGTTTTTTCTTCTTCTTCTTCTTCTTCTTCTTCTTTTTTGGCTTATACTGCATCTCTCTTTCTTGATTTAGTAATCCCTTTCTAAATGTTCTTTCTCATCTCTTTTGTGAAAAACACTATGTATCCACCACACCTAAATAAGTGTTTCTTATAATTCAGTGTGAACAGTAACTATACTTGGCACTCTTTAAGACACTGAGAATCAGAACTGGTAGGACTTCTAGCACAATAACTAGGACTTCTAGTTAAAATTAGTATGTTGCAGGGGAGTGATGTCATCAAGATAGCAATATTGGTTGTTTCCAACTTTAGTCCCTCTCAGTAAAACACCTCCTAGCAACTCTCCATAGACAGAACACCATTAAGAAAACCTCAGAACTGAGAGGTGAGGCTGAGGTAGCCCCCCTGACAGTAAAAACCAAGAAGGATTACATGAGAAGAGGAAGAGAAGAGGCTACACTTTGACCATATTGCCCCTCCTGGAAGCCAGGGCAGCACTGTGACAAGAAGGCTCCCCTGAGCTTGTGGTTTCTTTAGTGGAAAAATGCGGACAAGTGGACATCCAGCTCCCGGCATTGCAGGACACTTCCCAGCAAGCCCCATAGGGCCTCAGCTCACAGGGATCACTGGGGGAATCTGTGGAGCTTGTATAATGAGAATCAGAAAGAAATGGAAAAACGGTGTAGGACCCTGAGCAAAGAGCACCCGTATTTTGGTAGGCCTACTCCTGCTTGGAGCAGTCCTAGCCAGATCAGAAATCCCAGTCAGTGGCTCTGCCCATCTGTAAATCCAGTTCTGTGGCTCTGTGTGGCCACAGTGCTCAGCTGAGAGTTCTGTCTGATTTGAATCCCGAGCCAAGAGAACACAGTGGCCGTTGAGCACTTTTTATGGGCCTGGGAAGGAACGCAAATTTTCATCCCCACTCAGGCGCTGAGGATAGCCTCCAGTCCTCGTGCACACCACAGGAAGGCTTGATCACAGATGCCTGGCCCCCTCAAACACACCCTGCTTTGCCAGGGGGCCAAGAAAGCAATGCTGCCCAGCTGTGGAGCACAGGCCCTGCATAGCCAGAGGGCCTGAACAGTGACCTAAGCTGCTTTGGAGCCCAGACTAAGTTACTCCTCAAACAGAGCCCAACCAAAACCTCGCCCAGTGGTAGACAAAAAGTCTTACTTGATTGTTTGAACAAAGCCTGTGGCCTTACCCAGGTGGTCAGCCCGGCCAGTAACCCCACCCAATTGCAGAGCATCTACCATGGACCCCATTTGAACAGGGAGTCCGGAGAGTGACATCAAAAGGATAATAAATGCTGATCCTTCTTAAACTCTTCTATAAAACTGAAGACAAAGGAATATTTCCAAACTCATTTTACAAGACCAACATTCACCTAATACCATTCAGATAAGGACATCACAAGAAAACATTTCAAACCAATATTTCTGGTGAACATAAATGCAAAAATTATCAACAAAATACTAGCAAACCAAATTCAACAGCACATTAAAAAATAATACACTGTGCTCAAGTGGGATTTATTCCTGTAATGCAACAATGTTTCAACTCACACAAATCAATAAATGCAGTACACTACATTAATAGAATAAAATATAAAAATCCTATGCTCATCTCAAGAGATGAAAAGAAAGCATTTGACAAAACTAAGCATTTTTTCATGATAAAAACTCTCAACAACCTGGGTGTAGAGGGAATGGACCGTGACATAATAAAGGTCATACATGACAAGCCAGCAGCTAATATACTCGAAGGTAAAGGATTGAAAACTTTTCCTCTAAATTCAAGACAAGGATGCCCACTCTCATCATTATTCAACACAGCAGTGTAAATCCTAACCTGAGCAATCAAGCAATAAATAAATAAATAGAAAAATAATATCTAAACTGAAAGGAAAAAGTAAAATTGTCTCTGCAGATGAAAAGAACTTTTATATAATACCTTTGAATTCTAACAAAAGCATTGTCAGAAATAATAAACACATTCAGTAAATGTGCAGGATGAAAAATCACCATACATTGAATTTTGTTTCTTCTTTTTTTTCTTGTTCGTTTAGCTGTAGAATTAGATTGCATGTTTTGGGATTTTTCTTGTTTCTTGAGGTAAGACCATTTATCTATGGGCTTTCCTCCTAGAACTGTTTAGGCTGCATTTCTCAACTTTGAAAAGTTATGTTTGCATTTTCATTTCTTTCAAGATTTTTTTTTGGTTTTTTGTTTGATTTCCTCTTTAATCCATTGATTGTTTAGTAGTGTGTTATTTAGTCTCCACATGTTTCTTTTTTTTTCAATTTCCTTCCTGTAGTTGATTTTTGCTTTCCTGCTATTGTGATCAGAAAAGATACTTTATATTATTTCAATTTTCTTAAAACTATTGAAGTTTGTTTTGTGGCCTAGCACGTGATTATTCCTATTCCATGTGCACTTGAAAAAATGTGTATTCTGCAGTTTGCGGGTGAAATGCTGTAACATGTCTTTTAATTTGACCTCATCTAATGTGACATTTAAAAACGTTGTTTCATTATTAATTTTCTGTCTGGATGATCTATCCAAATTGGAAAGAAGGAAGTAAAAGTATCTTTATTTGTAGATGGCATGATAATACATTTAGACAATCCTAAAGACTCTGCTAACAAACTATTAGAACTAATAAATGACTTAAGTTGCAAGATGTAGATTCAATATACAGATATTGGTTACATTTCTGTACACCAATAACAAAAAACAAGAAGAAATTAAGAAAACCATCCCATTTACAATGGAATAAAATAATATAAAATACCTAGCAATAAATTTAACCCAAAAGATAAAAGATCTGTTTTCTGAACTCTATAAGAATGTACCTTGCTCATACATTAGAAAGATTAATATTGTTAAAATGTCCTTACTACCTAAATTAATATAAAAATTCAATGACATCTTTATTAAAATACCAATGGTATTCCTCTCAGAATTAGAACAACTAATTCTAAAACGCATATGGAGCCACAAAAGGCCCCAAATAGCCAAAGCAATCTTGAGGAAGAACAAAGTGGGAGGTACATGTTCCCTAATATGAAACAATACTCTAAGCTACAATAATCACTCATATGGTGCTGGCATGAAAATCAGGTATATAGATTAATGGAATAAAATAGTGAGCTGAGAAATAAATCCCCACTTACAGAGTAAATTAATCTACAACAAAGAAGGCAAGGATATACAATAAGGTGAAGATAAACGTTTCAATAAGTGGTGTTGGCAAAACTGGACAGATAACATGCAAAAATAAAATAAAATTGGACCATTTCTGTGCACTGTATACAAAAATAAAGTAAAAATGGTTTAAAAACTTTAATGTTGGCCTAAACCTATAAAACTCCTGGAAGAAAACTTACACAGTAAACTCTTTGACATCTCTTAGCAATATTTTTTGCATATATTTTCTTGAGTGAGGGCAGAAAAAGAAAAATAAAAAAAAATGGAACTACAAAAAGAAGCTTTTTACAGCAAAGGAAACTATTAACAAAACAAAAATAAATGTAACTGAATGAGAGCTGATAAGGGGTTAATATCCAAAATATATAAAGAACTCCTACAACTTACCCATCTCCCAGAAATAAACAATCTAATTAAAAATGGGCAGAGAGCCTGAATAGACATTTTTCCCAAGAGGATGTACAGATGGCTAACAGACATATAAAAATACTGAACATCACTAATCATCAGGGAAATGCAAATCAAAACCACAATAAGATATCACCTCACACCTGTCAGAATCGCTATCCTCAGTAAATCAACAAATAACAAGTGCTGGTGAGGATGTAGAAACAAGGGAAACCTAGACTAATGTTGGTGAGACTGAAAGTTAGTGCCAACACTAAAGAGAACAATATGGAAACTCCTCAAAAATTTAAAAACAGAGCTGTCAGATGATCCAGCAAATCCACTTCTGGATATTTATCTGAAGAACGCCAATTTGAAAAGATAGTGGTACATACATACATACATATGCACACACATTGAGTGGAATATTATTCAGCAATAAAAAGGAAGAAAAATTTGCCCTTTGCGACAACATCGATGAACCCAGAAGTTATTAAGCTGAGTGAAATAAGTAAGACAAAGACAAGATACCATTACATATGATCTCACATGTGGTATCTAAAAATATCAAATAAAAGAATACAAAACAATACAGAAACAGATTATTAGATATGGAGAACAATTTGCTAGTTGCCTAAAGGGAGGAGCAGGGGGGAATGGAAATTAAAAATCAACTTAAAAAAGTCAGTTGTGTTTCTATACACTAACAAGAAACTACATAAAAAAAGAAATGGAAAATAATCCCATTTACAGTAGCATTAAAAACAAACAAAAAATACTTATAAATAAATTTAATCAAAGAGGTAAAATATATTTTCTGAACAATAACTTGGGGGAGAAAAACTTAAATTTTTGTTGAAGCATATGCACTTGTCTAAGCATTTAAAGGGTTGCAGTAAGATATGGGACATAATGATAAATAACATTTTCTACAAATCCAATTTGAGTCTCATGTTTGCTCTGAGGTGAATGTGGATTTTTTTTTTTTAATTTGGGGAAATAATTAGAAAAGATGCTAGGCACTTATCTCTTTAAGAAAACTCAACTGCTCTGTTTCAATAGAATGTTTTAGATGAGTGTGATTAGAATTATTTTTATTTTAATATATAACTATAATTGTTAAACATGAGAACCTTCAAGCTATAATTTTGAGATAAAATAAAATGCTCTGTATTCATTGTACCATTAATATATGCTATAAGAATTGTTATTGGAACATTTGCTCCTCAATCAACAGAGGACAAAAAATTTCCTGTGACTTTTCAGTTTGAATTAGGAATTAAATTGAATTAATTTCTCTAGCCATTAACCTTCCACATGAACTTACTGAGCTTTAGTGAATCGTTGATGGTTGCCATTAAAATAGGATAAAATTAGCAACATTCTAATTATATCTAACTCATTTCAAATAATAATTTTCTTGTTCTTTCTATCCCATAGAGACAAAGTAAAATTACATATTTTTATTTGGTAATTATAAAAACTACAACAAGAGTAAAAATATTCTTTGTGGGTTAATTAAATAGTAGATATAATTTATTGCCTTTTTCATAATTCATTAGGTCACATTCATATAGTTAATATCTAATTTTGCAATTTTAATTATGGAAAAAACAGTAAAATTATGTATATACACATATACATATACAATGTAGTATAAATATATATGTAAATTACACAGGGAAAACTGGTATTTTAGTTGATAAAATAAGCAATAATCACACAAAGTAATAATTTACATTAGTTTTAATTATCAAAAGTCAAATAAATAAATAATAAAGCTTTCATAACTTTGTGCATGGGGAAATTACTAAAAAATTGAGATTTTTTTCCTTCTAATCTCAATTTGATATATACTTTTACAAAGTAAATGAATAGGTGAGATATGTTTGTTTATTGTATTTATTTTTATTAAAGTAGACTTGGCATACAATATTTTATTAGTTTCAAGTATGCAACCATGACTTAGCATTTATGTACCATCTGATGAGCACATCACCCTAAGTCTAGTCCCCTGTCACCACGTAGAGTTAGTTACCACACTGCCATTGACAATTTCCCCTGCACCTTTTTGACTCATCACTCCACCCCCTACCCCCCTAGCAACCAGGTTTGTTCCTTGTTTCTATGAATCTATGTTTTGTTTGCTTTCAGCTTTTACTATTCCACACAAAAGGGGAATCAGGCAGTATTTCTCTTTGTCTGACTTCACATAGAATTTAGAGGAACCAATTCTAGGCAGACAAGTTGAGCACAGCCAGGCACAATAGTGATACTATGTAAATATATTTTTTTAAAAAGCAGTGACTATGTTTTCTGACTTTCACCTCCTGTAAAGTCATGTGAGTAGGCAGTAGGAAAGTGTTGTTTAATTGAAATAGTACAGCTAAGGCTGCAAAATGGGTTTCATACTGATTATACAATTTTTGAAATGCAGCCTAAGATTTTGACTATTTGTAGGATTATTGTTGCCTATATGGATGCAGCAACGTAACTACTGATGTTATAAGCAATTTTCTGTATACTTAAAATGCAATCTTGTACAAAGACATCTGCCCTCAAGGAGTCAACGTGCCAGCAGGAGATGTTAGATGATAATTAATAAACATAAGAAATAGAATACAAAAGGTTATGTTACAGAAAAAGGTGATACAGATAAAAAATGAGAGTCATTTTTAAAAAGATTTTATTCATTTATTTTTAGAGAGAGGGGAAGGGAGGGAGAAAGAGAGGGAGATAAACATCAATGTGGGGTTACCTCTCATGCGCCCCCTACTGAGGACCTGGGCCCTCAACCCAGACATGTGCCCTGACTGGGAATCTAACCAACGACCCCTTGGTTTGCAGGCTGGCACTCAATCCACTGAACCACACCAGCCAGGGCTAGAGTCTTTATTAAAGATATTCCATTCTCTATATTGTTTGTAAAATATATTAGTTTTTACAGTGTGTTTCAATGAGAAGTCTTTGAAGGAAAGGAGCAGGTAGTTATGCAGATAATAGGGGGAGCATATCATTCTGAATGATTTTTTAATACAACTGTTCAAAGTTGGGTGCATGCTTGATGTATTTGGGAGCAGAAAAAACACTAGTATGGCTAAGACAGTCTGAGAGATGGAAAGAGAATGAGTTCAGAGAAATGAGTGACTCAGAATTTGAAGGAATTTGTAGGCCATTTCAAGGACTGTACAAGGGCCTTAAAGACCAGTTTGCGTGATTCTCCCATAACTAGCTGATTAATAAATTGAAGCTCAGACAGAATAAATAAATGTATAAAGATCTTAAAGACTTTTCTCACCCAACACAGATCACAGCAATGTAATTCATTTACTAATTCCTCAAGCAACCATGGAACATCTACACTGTAGCAGTAGATGGAGAAACAAAGTGAGGGAGGGAACCATGATGTTAGGCAATTATGATTCAGTTTTATAAGTTCTTTAATAATAGTGCATGCACCATAGTGGAGAACGAAGGGACTACATGTCCCAGAGTGAATAAGGGGGGGTTGGTTGGAAAGGGAGGAGAGCCTCCTAGGGAACTTGGGATGCTCGGGAAATCCTGAAGCGAAAGGACATGAGGTACAAAGGTGAAAAAGCATGAGAGCGGGCATTCTCATGCTGATGGCGCCACAGAGGAGTTTGTGCGTAGAGCACAGATGGGAAACTTACAGTTGTAAAGGCTCCGTATATAGCCAGAATTGGGAAGAAAATAGAAGAAGAATGCAATAATGCTGGAGCAATGAGAAGAGATGAGATTGTGAATGGTGTTATGTGTCTGTTAAAGGTATAGGACTTATTTAAGGGTAATGGAGAGCTATGAAATACAAGGGCAGAGGAAGATCACAGAAGGGTTTTTTTTTTTTTCAGATTTATGTTATAAGAATAGCATTATGATGGCCAAGTGAAGAATCCCATAGAAGGAATCCAACATGAAGACGGCAAGTTAGGATATTACTGAAATAACGGAAGAAAGAAAACTAACTTAATGAATGGAGAAGAAGCTGTAGGATCTGGGAACATTTGCCAAGTAGTAGGAGTACAATATGGTGGAATACTGAATAGTGTAGATGAAAAAGGGTGGCAGGAAGCAACTTATGGGCAAGCAGAAGGACTGTGCCTTCACTAAAAGAAACAATACAACAGGGAGAATTTGTCTGCGTCTTGCAGGTTTCAGAGCTCCATCAGTTCCCATTTGTTACGATGAATGAATATGTAATGTACTCTTAATAACTATGAGGTTTTCACCTTTGTTGTATCTGAATTTAAGTTTAAGACATCTTCTGCTTCGATTGTTTATGTCCCTGTTTTTGCTTTCAAGGTTTATTTAATAAATATCTGAGACATGGTTCTCACATTTGAACCAGGATGTGTGTGTGTGTGTGTGTGTGTGTGTGTGTGTGTGTGTGTGAGGGGGGAGATGCAGGCAAGAGCTCTGTCCAACACACTCACCAGAAATGCCATCCCTCGCACATGCAAACCATCTTCAGAAAAATTTACAAAAGAGTCTTCTTGCAGAAGACACGGTCATTGTTCCAAACTAAAATAGGAGCAGTGGGAAAAAAGAAGTCAGGAAAAGTGAATAGATTCAATAATAGGACTAGTGTATATCTTCTATATAACCATTTTTACCATTTAATCAGCTAGAGTAGATGGAAGGCATGTGGTCAACTGGAAAAGAAAGATGGTAACATTATTATATATTTTAATAAAATAGCAGCAAATTTTAAGTGCCATTGGGCTAAGACTACTTGGAGCTTCTTTGAGTTTACACTAAAATCCTTGTGAAGACAAAGAAAACTAGTCAAAACATTCATGAAGCAAAAGATTATTGCAGAGCATACATTGAGTTCTAAGAATACTCTTCACTAACTTATTTTAATAAAGTTAGCTGGATTTATCTAGTATTTACCCAAGTCATTCCATAACTGAGCTTTAAATCTGGAAACTGGCTACCTGATTTCTCCCCAAGGGAAATTGCTTGCATTTCTCTGCTGTCTTATAGATGTTTTTATATTATTGTAGCATATATTTTATTCTGCTCTGCAAAAGAATAGATTTAGTTAGTATCTGTCTCATTAATGAACACCTTGAAGTTGAGGAGGCATATATTACTCATCTCTGCATTTTATGCCATACTCCTGACACTTGAAAATGATTGTTGAATTATCAAATAAAGTTTTGTTATCAGAATGGCATTGTAAAAGAGAGCAATTAAAAGTGTTATGTTGTATGTTGCCTTAGTGATTTGGAAGCTCTTTATGTAATAGAGTAAAATATAATAGGCATGATTTGAAACTATATTTTAGTTAACTTGGTAGTTCATTATCTTGACATTTAGAAGTCAGTGTTGGTAAATATTTTTACACACCTATCTCAACTTATAACTTATTGCATACTATTTAGCCATAGATTCAAAGAAGGAGGTATCTCTTCCACATTTAATGCACAATAAAGGGTAAAAAAATGTTTCTTAGCTATCTAATTATGACAAGTCTAGAGTATAGGTTATCTACATAATTATTTTTCTATTAAGTACATTATGTAGAATTCAATTACAATACTAATTCTTCTGGTAAAAAAGAAAATTCACATATACAGGACTGAAAGTATTCACTTACATGCCATGATCTTTACTCAAAATCTTCAATTTACAATTAGCTTGAATTATCTAAACTAAATATATGTTATATTTTGCAGGATATTGATTAATTTTTAATGTAAGTTTAATATAAATATATTTTAGTACATTGATAAAGACATCCATAAAATATTTGATTGGCACATGCCACTTATATTTCTAAAGGTTTATTTTAAAGTGAAATTTTAAAAAATATGTTTTAATCATGGAATTTTCTAGTTAATAATAAACTATGTAAAAGTATTTACTTATTTAAACATAAATGTTTAAAAAAAATCCACCAGACTTTCGTTCAAGATGGTAACATAGGCAGACATGGCTCACCTCCTCACACAACCACATCGAAATTGCAACTGAAATAAAGAACACCCATCACTCAGAACCATCAGAAATAGAGGTGAGTGGAAGTCCTACAACCAAGGGATTAAAGAAACCACATCCATCCGGACTGGTAGGAGAGGTAGAGATGTGAAATGGTCTGGTTCCACATCCATATGTGGTGGATAAAAATTTGGAAGGGATATCTCAGGTGCAAGGAGCCCCAGCCCCACATCAGGCTCCCAAGCCCAGGGTTCCAGTGCCAGGAAGATAAGTCCCCATGATGTCTGGCTGTAAAAACCAGCAGGGACTGAGTCAGTGGAAGAAACTTCTGTAGTTCCAAGAAGTTCCTCTTAAAGAACTCACACACAGACTTATTTATACTCACTCCCTCTGAGCTCCAGCACTAGGGTAGTGGCTTGAAAGGCACCAGTGGCATATAGGGAGGGACTGAAGTGTCTGGCACCAAGGTTGAAGGTGGGGGACAGCTTTCTCCCAGATAGTAAAATGGGAAGAGGCCATTATCCCTTTCTGAACCCTCCCCCGACAAAGCCATGGAGTCAGCAGGTGGGTACCATATTTGAGACTCTGTCAACCTGGCTAACACTGTTTGCCTTGCTCTGGAGATCCCCTAAGACTCCATCCCACCCATCTTATAGACCCACCTAAGCTGTTAAGAGAGTTTTCCATATGAATGGCTGGGTCATGCTTTAAAACTTTCTAAATCCTCTCAAACAAGCAACAGCTGGCCTCAGTGAGTCCTCAGCCCCTGTACTTCTTGCTAAGGGGTCCCAGATGTTGTATTGATGTAACATAGAGTTGTACGTGAAACAAATATAATTTTATTAACTGATATCACCCCAGTAAATTCAATAACAAATTTTTTAAAAATGAAATTGCTTTAGAATGGGCAAGTATGTCTATCACTTGAGATATGAGTGATTTGGAGATAGGATCTGATCCTCAGTTGGGGAGTTTCTGGTTTTATTCTTCTGCAAGCTGACCAGCTTCAGGCACCAATGCATTCTACTATGTCATGAGATGCAATCCTTATTCTAACCTATGTATCTAATGCTGCCTGCATTTTCACAGTGTATAGCCTGGGTAACTGGCATTAGATCTGATAGGGAGAGTATCTTATAATGATCTTGCAAGAGATGGTGTATGAATTTCCATGGGATTTATAACAATTGATGTTTTGTACTAAGCACTAAGTACCATGACACAATTACCATTAAATAATGCTAAGATATATATTAAACACAATATGCCACAAACTGAGATAATGTTATCTTTTATACGTTAATTCTCACAACAGCTTTATAAAATAAGTAATTTTAACCCTGGCTGGTGTGGCTTAGTAGATTGAATGTTGGCCTGTGAACCAGAGGGTCCGCAGTTTGATTAACAGTCATGGGCACATGCCTGGGTTGCAGGCCAGGTCCCCAGTAGGGGGCGCACGAGGGGCAACCACACATTATTGTTTCTCTCCCTCTCTTTTTCCCTCCCTGTACCTCTCTGTGAAAAGAAATAAAGAAAATATTTTTTAAAAAGTTGTTTAAAAAATAAGTTAAGTAAGAAATTTTATTTTCCCATTTTTTCAAGTGAGAAAATTGAGTGCTTTATAGTTTAAGTATCTTTTCTAAAATCACAATTAGTAATAGAGATAAGGCTAAAGCTTATAAATATCAATATCAAATTATTGCTTTCATATCATTACTGTAACCATCACTCGTTCTAGCATATTTCAGAAATGTAAGTAGGAGAAAAAAGGAATGATTAATGTGTCAGAAGAATAACTGTAATATAAAATTACACATTTACTATAAAATGAGAAATAAATAGAACAGAATGCAGAACTAAAAAAACCAGAGGATGCTAATGTAAGCAATATTTGCACTGGTTTTCACAATGTTGGTTTCTAGAAAGTTTGAAATGTGAAATGAGTCCAGAAGTAGTCAATGAAGTGTTCTCAATCCAAATGTAATTATATTCAGTAGGACCAAACTATTTATGTTTTCATTGCCTTTTGCAATCTGTATGATTTCAGGAGAATGAGTGATAGCAAGAGAAACATTTACTATTTTAAAAAAATAATAAAACATATATTAGCAATGATAAGGAATGTCAAAGTATCCCTATCATATATATTTTCAGTTTCAGATAATTCTAAAACACTTTTGAAATTGGCTACTAATGCAAACAACTTTTAAACAATTGTATTTTTAAGGAGCATTGCTTTTGAGGCATTGTAGCCATTTTTTTCCACTTTATTTTGTATTGGTTTCAGGTGTACACTTTAGTGTTTTGACAATCAAATGCTTTACATAATGTTCCCCTGGAGGCGTTGTTGTCTTCACTTGGAATCTTTTCTTTATCATTTCCTAGTTACATTCCAGTGAGGAAAGTTAATTAATTAACCTCATGAGATTTCAATTTTCCCAGCTGTTAAATATGAATTAATGATCTCTATTTGTCTTGGTCATTTTGAGGTTGAAGGTAGATAATATAAGACAATCATCTAGCTGCCTGGCAGCTTGGCACATACCAAGCGTATGTTTTTTTTGTTAATAGAAAAAAGCACTATGGAAAAGATACTGGAATTTCTATTTATGTTTAGTGTCTTTTGTCTTTTATCTTATTTCACATGTAATGTGCATTCACAAATGATCTTGTGATCCACACTCTCTAGGCAATCCTTAATTCATTAACTTTAACTAGTTCCTTTCAAGAGAATATGGTTTCTTGGCACAGAGAACAACTTGTATACAATTTCTTCCAAAGCAGCACCATAGAGAATTATTCACAAGGGAATAAGAAATTGGGAAGACTGAACTCTCCTTTCAGACTACTAGTCTGTGACAAAACAGCACCAATCCTTGCAGCGTAAGAAAATCTTATCACTATATTATCTGTCTTAGCTTATTTGGTTGTATCTTCAGATTGCTGGTTACTTTATTTGATGAGAGTTTTTTAATTTCAATAACTTTTAAAGTTCAATATTATAATATAAACATGAAATGTATTCCATGTGAGTTTTCCACATACTTTCCAATATCATATAATAGAAAAATAAAAATTAAAAAGTACCCCTAACATACAAACTCCTTTTTTATTTTTTGTGAAACAAAAGTGTTAATTGGGACAAAGGGCAGAGCTGCACATCTAATAAATCTATACAATCTGCTGTAGAAAGTTACCACTGAGGATTGGGGAAGGCAAAATCTCAGAATAAATCCCTTCTAAATGATAGCACCTTAACTAAATGAAAAATGCACCGCTTTGTCAGTAGCTTTCTCATTAAGCTGCATAAAAACAAAAACAAAAAACAGAACTTTACCACATCAGCAGGAGCTCTTGAACCTTACTATTCCAAAAGAACAAATGATACACTGTACAATTCATTACTAAATCAGCAAACAAGTGCTGGTGTGGATGTGGAGAAAAGGGGACCTTAGTACACTATTGGTGGGAAAGCAGACTTGTGCATCCACTGTGGAAAAAAATATGGAATTTCCTCAAAAAATTAAAAATAAACCTGCCTGGGATTACACCCTAAGGATCCCAAAACACCTATTCAGAAGAACCTATGCACCCCAGTGTTCATAGCAGTGCTGTTTATGATGGCCAAGTGCTGGAAGCAGCCTAAGTGCCCATCAGTAGATGAATGGGTCACAAACTGTGGTACATTTCCACAATGGAATACTATGCAGCAGAAAGACAGAATGAACTCCTACCTTTTGCAACAGTATGGATGGAACTGGAGAATATTATGTGAAGTGAAATAAGCCAGTCAGTGAAAGACAAGTATTACGTGATCTCACTTATTGGAGGAATTTAATAAACAAAATAAAGTAATGAGAAAAATAGAACCAGAGACATGGAAACACGGAACAGACTGACAGCAGCCAGAGAGGAGGGTGGGGGAGGATAATAGTGTAAAGAAGAGGAAGGGACTAGTCAAAGAACATGTATGAATGACCCATGGACATAGACAACTATGTGGGGATCGACTGTGGGAGCGGGGGGTGGGCTGGGTGGAGGAGGGCAAAAGGGGGAAATTGGGACAACTGTAATAGGATAAAGATAAACATGTAAACTGCCCTGGCTGGTGTGGCTCGGTGGATGGATTGCTGGCCTGTGAACCAAAGGGTTCAGAATACACACACACACACACACACACACACACACACACCACAATTGTGATGGCCTGACAGTTCAAAATCTGATGGATGAGGCTGGCTGACTAAAGGCTTAGGTATTAGTTGCAGTTCAAGTTGAAAGGCAGTGTGCAGAAGATTCAGGAAGAATCAATGTTGCAAATCAAGCCTGAAAGCAATCTGCTGGTAGAATTCCTTCTTGCTTAGGGGATGTCATTCTTTTGTTGTATTCAGGATTTCAGCTGGTTGATTGAGTCTCAGCCACAGTATGAAGGGCAATCTGCTTTACTCAGAGTCCACAGCATTAAATTAAATCTCATCCAGTGAAATGATCACAGAAACAGTTAGAATATTGCTTGAGTAAATATCTGAGCAAATGGCCCAGCTACACTGGGGCTTAAAGTTAAGAGCCACAAATAAAATACATCATATAACCAATTGTTTCTTCTTTTTGAAGTAGTAGAGATTGCCAAAATTCCAAACACATTTTCTAATTAGTAGGGATATCCACGTGACAAATAAAAGAAATATTTTTATAAAATCCCTTTTAGTTATTTTTTATAAAGCAGACATAAAATCTATCCTTGAAAACAATTGTCCACTTAGCAAGGAGTACATGGTAGTGACTTAAATTTTCCATATTACCAGAATATTTTCTTTTTCTCATTGCTTTTATTTTTACTTTATTTTTCCATTACCATTTACCTCCTTTCTATGTCCCTTCCCACCCCCAGCAATCCCCACGCTGTTGTCCATGTCCATGAGTCCTTTCGCCTTGCTCAATCCCTCCACCCCTAACCATGCCCCCCTCACCTGTCATCCTGCTCTCCATCTATGAGTCTGTCTCTAGTTTGCTTGTCAGTTCAATTTGTTCATTAGATTCCACATATGAGTGAAACCATATGGTTTTTGTTTTGCCATGATTGGCTTATTTCACTTAGCATAATGCTCTCCAGGTCCATCCGTAGTGTCACAAAATACTTTATTTTTTCATAATAAATAATAACAATAAATAGACATAAAATAAGCTTACCTGAAGATGGAAAACTACTCAAAGTTTCATAATCATCCACCTCTGTACTCAATGTCAATTGTTCTCTGAGAACTAATCTTCAACCTAATGTTGGCTTCTCAGGCCCCTAAATCAACACTTATGTTCATGTATCCAGCAAGTTCATTGCGTTAATCTGTTGTATTTTCACTATAATAGGTTAATTTGATTTTTTGATTATTTAAATTAATGATTAGAGATAAGGAAATCTTTCTAAATCCATTTCTAAAATACATCAGTCCCCTTTATAATTCTTTTGGATGTTATATAACTTCCATTTAGATTAAATCTTATTTATGGTAAAAGTTTCATAACTCCCAGGCTTGGACCTTTCTCCTTAACTTATCTGTTCTTTTTTCTAATTATTTTTGTTTATTTCTTTTTAGACTGATGGGAAGGAAAGGAGAGAAAGAGAAACATCAGTGTGTGGCTACCTACCGGGGACCTGGGTTGCAACCCAGGTGTGTGCCCTGACTGGGAATCAAAACAGTGATCCTTAGGTTTACAGGTCAGCACTCAATCCACTGAGCCATGCCAGCCAGGGCTATCTTTTCTTTTCTTATGAACTTGAAAGCTTACTATTACAATAGCATTGCAGAAAACTTAAAAGACTTGTGGTAGTCTTAAACCATTAAACTATTCTTGTCATATCTATTACAGTAAGTTGCATTTGGAAGCTATTCCACTGACCTCATTTTATTAAAAACAATAAAATAACTTTTAAACTCATTTGCTCTAATATGCCCAACATAAATGGTGTGTATGTATGCACGAAATCCACTTACCCTATTTTTTCTAGGTCTTACTTTGAGAGAAAGGTTTTGGCAACTGGCAGGAAAGTTAATTTATCAAACTTAGGATAAAAACTGGCAATGAAATCTCTGTGACTATAAATGTGAGATGGATTAGTTTATTACAGGAAAATTTTCAATTCAGGAAAGCAACATTTGTCTCTTATTTTGTGGAAATTCTAAAACCCAAGAAAATCATTGATAAAAATATTAAAAAGAGTAAATACTCTGTATTCTCCTATAAGTACAACCTAATGAACAAAAAAAGTGAACAAGCAAAACTGAACCAGAGACATGGAAACAAGGAAGAGACTGACAGGGACCAGAAGGGAGGGGGAATGAGGGAGAAAAGAAGGGGAAGGGCCTAGTTAAAGAGCAAGTATAAATGACCCATGGACATGGACAACAGGGTGAGAATTGATTGTGGAAGCAGGGGGGTGCATGGGACAGGGAAGAGCAACAGGGGTAAATTAGGATAACTGTAATAGGGTAACAATAAAAAAAAACTAAATCGAGGGAGGGACAAAAGTAGGTTTACAGGAGTACAAAAACCAGAGTTTATTCTTGTAATATTATTTATTAATTATTGTATTATTTTCCATACAAACAACTGTAAAGGTACTTTTGTCTCATCCTGTATATATATAAAGGAAAGTGAAATGCCTTTTCAATACATATCTTATAATTGTATTATTCACATAGGTATACTTTGTTAGTATCTAATAAACACATATTTAAAGAAGTCAATGAGTTGTTAAATGGTCGTCTCTAGAGCTCTTCTAAGAATCAGTCTCACCAATGTTAGAAGCAAATGGGAACATAAATAATGAGTCATGTATAATTTTTGCAATATGGATCTGCTGAATAATATGAACACACATGCAAATACATATAGGTTTTACACAATTGAATTATGCAATATCTAGAACTTTTTCCCACTTAATAATATATAATAAACTATTTTCTAAGTTATCACCACATCAGTGATAAATGAGGCATGGCAGATTAAAAAATAAAAACTCGGTTCTGGTCAAGATGGTGGCTAGATAAATGCAATGTGCACATTCTCCCACAACCACATCAAAATTACAACTATATTACAAAACAACCTTCATCGAGGACCACTTGAGTTCTAGCTGATCAGAAGTCCCACAAATAATGATATAGAGAAGAGGCTACTTTGTGACTGGTAGGAGGGGTGGAGACGTGAAACAAGGTGGTCCACACCCACATGTGGTGGTTAAAAATCTGGAGGGATGTATCAGCTGTGGAGGTGTCCCTTGGGGAGAGAGGAGTCCCAGCTCTGGCATTAATGGTAGCCAGTCATGGTTTACAGGTTGGCCACACCTGGACACCTCCCCACCCAGGTTTAATTAACAACCATTTGCAGATCACTTTGTAGTTCAAGCCAGGTTGACCCAAAACAAGTTACCAGGTGGCAGCTGATCTTGATCTGCACCTCAGAGAGGCCCCAGAGCCAGCCCACACAGTGGTTTCAGACCATGCTGGATAACACCCACCTACCTCCTCCAGAGTTACACTCAAAGGGCAGACTCATTGATTACCAGAACCCTGCTGAAATGAGTCCTGCTCTGTGGGGTGGTCCTAGCACAGCAGCTCCTCTGATGTGGTCACAGCTGGTCTTCACAGCCAGTTGACTTGGGGATAAATCCCTCCCATTGACATGCCAACAACAATCAAAGCTCAACTACAATAGGAGGGTACACAATGCACACATGGAGAATAGAGCTGGGCCACCCAGATTGAGTACCCTGAAAGGGTGAATCACTGAGCCCTGCAACACACCCATTGTGTACGGCCACTCTACCGAGACTGGAGACAAAGCAGCTTAAAAACAGGGAAGCAATCAAAATGATGAGACAAAGACACATATCCCACGAGAAAGAAGAGAACAAAACTCCAGAAAAAGGAAACAAAACAAAACCAAACAAAACCCTGAGACAAGCAATCTACCCGGTGCAGAGTTCAAAACATTTGTTATAAAGATACTTAATGATCTCAGAGAAAACTTTAACAAAGAGTTAGGAAACATAATAATGGACAAAAAAAATTAAAAATAACCAGTAAAAAAGGAATTAGCAGTATAAAAGGTAAAGCCAAAAATCAAATCAGTGTTTTGGAAGGTAAGGAAGCAGAAACCACCCAATCAGAACAACAAAAAGGAAAAAAATAAATAAAAAACATAGGCATGGTTTAAGGAGCTTCTGAGACAACTTCATCAACGTTCACATCATTGGGGTGACAGGAGGAGAAGAGAGAGAGTAAAAAATTGAAAACCTATTTGAAAAAAATAATGATAGAAAACTTGCATATCCTCATGAAGGAAATAAACACACAAGTCCAGGAAGCACATAGAGTCCCAAATAAAATGAACCCAAAAAGGCCCACACCAAAACACATAAATATTAAAATGCCAAAGTGTAAAGACAAAGAAAGAATCTTAAAAACAGCAAGAGAAGAGCAAATAGTAACCTACAAGGGAGTTCACATAAGAATGTTAGCTGACTTTTCAACAGAAACTTTTCAGGCCAGCGAGGATTGGCACAAAATATCTAAAGTGATGAAAAACAAGAACCTACAAGTAAGTTATCATTTAGAGTCAAAGGACAGGTAAAGAGCCTCTCAGATAAGGAAAAGCTAAAAAAGTTCTTTACCACCAACCAGTATTACAAAATGTTAAAGGGTCTTCTTTAAGAAGAAGAAAAAAACAAGATTAAAAATATGAATGATAAAATGGGTATATATACACATACATATATACGTACATATAAACAATTATTTTAAATACAAATGAATTAAATGTTCCAATTAAAAGATATAAGGTGGCCGAATGTACAGTAAAACAAGACCCTTACATATGTTGCTTGTAAGAGACTCATTTCACACCAAAAGACACATAGAGATTCAAAGTAAAGGTATGGGGAAAATATTTCATGAAAACATGAAATAAAAAAAAATTGCTGTATAAAGTATTACTGTGTAGCAATACTTATACCAGTTTAAAGTTTTAAATTAAACTTTAAAACAAAGACTGTTTAACAAGAGACAAAGAAAGTCCCAGCAACTCAACTTCTAGGTGTTGATCCAAAGAAACCCAGAACACTAAATTGAAAAGACGTACACCCAGATGTTTATTGCAGCATTCTTTACAGTAGCCAAGGTATGGAGGCAGCATAAGTGTGCCTGAGGAGATGAGTGGATAAAGAAGTGGTGTGTGTATACAATGCAATATGACTCAGCTATAAACAATGAATTAAATCTTGCCATCTGCAATAACATGAATGAACAAAGAGAGTATGTGCTGAGTGAAATAAGTCAGAGAAAGACAAATGCCAGATGATTTTACTTATATGTGGGATCTAAAACAAAATAATCATCCTCTCAGAACAGAAACAGACTCATAGAATGTGAGAACATTTTGTCAGATGCCAGATGGGAGGGGGATTGGGAAGATGGGTAAAAAAGGTGAGGGGATTCAGAGTACAAATTGGAATTACAGAATAATTATGGGGATTAAAAGTACAGCAAAGGGAATATAGTCAATAATATTTTAATAACTATGTATGGTGCATTAGATGGGTATTTAAATTATTGGGGTGATCACTTTGTAAATTATAAAATGCTTAATCACTATGTTGTATACTTGACACTGATATTATATTGTATATCAACTGTAATTAAAAAACAAAAACATTATTTAAAAAAACACAAAAACCCTTTATGTCTAAAATCAGACAGAACTACCTTTCTTTATGATCCTGAGTTTTTATTACTGATATTAAAAAATTTCAGTTTATATTATAATTACATGTTTAGATTTCTTACTCACTGGAATGTGAACAAATTGAAGATAATGATGATTTATCTTTGTATCTTCATACCTCAAATAACACAAAACATAATGAAGCTTCTTAAAACATCTTCAGAAACAATAAATTAATTTGGATTGAGCCCACTCTAGATTATAAAATAGTTTAATAAAGCATAAAGTATCATAATTTCATTGGTACCAGAAATCCACACAATAAGGAATTTGAATCAACATATATCATGAAGAGATAAACATCAGCAATTTTATTTGGAGGCTAAATTTTCTTGAGTCCAGCAAAAATGCTTTTCATGATTTCCCAAGAAAATTATTTTTAGGGATATAGATTGGTGATATATTCTCTATTCCTATCATCCCTAAAATGATATGACTGTGATTACTTCTATAACTTTCATATTGAAAAGAAAATAAATACAACTATTAAAGTGGCATCTGTTTTCTTACTTGTAACTACTAAACTTTCAGTGCATTTTCAATTTTTTTCACTCATTAACTTTTCCCAGAAAGTAATAACTATCAACAGATGCTAAGACAGGTAGAAAAACTTTGTTTTTTCTCAGTTTAATTTTTGATCCCTCCTCTACTGCTGTTAATGTTATTAATTGGATCATCCATCTATAACATTGCTCAAAAAACGCCGTGTTTGCATTGATAGAATGAAGTACAAATGTCAGAAATACCACAAAATTACGTGGATTAATACACAGAAGAGAATTAAACTTCATAGAACAAGTTATCTTCACAGTGGAGGAAACTTTTTATCTTACTAGATGTCTCCATCTCTTTTCCATCATATTTTGTTCTTTTGTCTTCTCTGGAAAATAACTTCAATTTGACTATTATTGCTTCAAAAGTTCTGTCTCATTACCAAGCCTTCTGGTTCCACTAAGAAATGCTTTCCAGTCTTTTTACATAAAAAAAAATAAAAAAGGATATCACAAAACACTGCTTACCTTGGAAATGAAAAATCAGATGACACTTCAATTATGTTCTGATAGTTTAAGGACATTTCATCATCCTCCTTTATGATGAGCTTCAAAACGGCCATCTGGATTTCAACAAAATTTAGACCCAGAACTTTGCACGGGGATTCAGCATTTCTATAACAGCTCTCCCAGTGCTCAACCCTCATGCCAATTCCACTTTGCAGTGTGTGTTGCACTGTGTTACGCCCCATGCTGAAATTATGTCTTTACCAAACTGATGGCAAAGTCATTTATCAGTATCATGTCAGGTTATTATGTCCCCCACTGAAACAGACACTACTTCTTCATGCATTTCTGTCATAAGCAAACAGATTGTATTTCTTTGCTTCTGACTTTCAGCCAGTAGTCTGATTTAGACAGCAGGAAAAATGAGTTTTGAGCTATGTTAGTGCTTTACTATGATTCAGGTCCCTTATTGAATACATAGTAATCACATTTGTCTTCCTATTTGGAATTAAATGTATTAACGCATGTGAGGTATACATTCCAATCCCAAACTTTAAAAGATGAAATTAAATTCAACAAATAATTCTTGAGCATTTATTTGCTTCTAAATGTAGGTTAAAAATGTACTTAGGAAAGGGCCTCCTCGATTAATATATATATTATATTTGTTAGATAGAGGTGCTATGTAATTGAACAGTTGATTGATATAGAAAATAGAATAGGAGTGTTAAACTAGCTATTAATGCTTCCTCTTTGAGAAAGGTTCTCCTCTATCTCTTGCTCCTGAACCTTTTCCCTTGTGTGTCCTTCACTTTAGTGTTCCGTCCTTGGAGGGTTTCCCCAATCGTACTTAACTCAGTCAACTTCTTTCCCATTACCTTGCTCTATTCCCTTCATAATTCCACTGTACAATCTTCCTTCCTTCCCTCCTTCCTTTCCTCTGTCTTCCTCCCTTCTTTTCTTTGCCTCTACCTTTGTCTCTACCTGTCTCTTTCATTCACTTTCTCCAACCTCATTATTTTATTGTCATAGTGTTTTATTGCTTGTTATATCTTTCCTTCTCTCTGAAGAGGTACTTTAAGAAAAGCAGAAGCCACACTGGGAACTTCAGCATACAATTCAATACAGGGAATTATTTTCTCAGGTATTACAGAACTAGAAAAGCAGACAACACCAAAGTAATTTAGACCTTGCAACTGCAGGCATCAGCTACTAACTCCTATAGCGGACAGGAGAAGTAGAAGAGGCCGAGAGTGTATGAACCTAAAACTGCCCAGAATGAGCCTTGCAACGACAGGTTCAAAACTGTGAGGAAGGCACTAATTGCCTATTGGCAATGCTTCAAGAACTTGAAAAAGTGAATCCCAAGGAAATTGGGTTTAGACTGCTAAGCACAGGATGCTACCTGGCTGACATTAAAGAAGCTGTGGAGCAAACCATATGCTGCAGCAGAGACAATAGTTTAATTATCAACATGTCCAATTGGTACATTGTATCCACATATATGCTTATTATAAAAAACTTTCATATAGTAATTATTATAACTTTATCCTGTTGCTTAACAGGATGTTGTCATTTTTTATGCAGAGATGTTATTACGTTCTCTCCAAATGAGAACACAAGATGCTAAGACTTGTATTTATCTAACTCTCAGCAAATAGCATTTCATCCATCGCTGCTTTGTTTAATTATTCCACTGATGTGTTCTACCCGACCACACATGAACATATTGTAATCTAAAGGCTACATATACAGGCAACCCCTAACTGACAATTTTCTCTGTATACAGTAATAAAAAGAAAGGAGGAGATAGGAAGAACTTAGATACTGTATCTACCAGTGTGCACATGTGTGTAACAAGTAGAGAAGGGAATATGTGTACCTGCTAAAATCCCGTTTTTTCTCTAAACAGATCCATAGGTGACATTTTAAAATTCATTTTCCCAACTACCGATTCATTGTTTTAAGCGAGTTGGAGTTCTTTACCTTAAGGGGTAACCCCAATCTTTATTTTTGAAAGTTTAACATTTTAGCAGTCTGGCCTTCATTGGTTTTTATAGTCTTTTGTGCATGTTCACATATACTTAAGGAAGTACTTAGTGACACCTTAGATAAATTGAAGGGATCTAAGCCCACTCCTCCCTATTTGCAATGTGCACAGCAACACACTTACCTCGTAGTTGTTATAATCAACAACATCAGCCCATATCTATACCATTCTTTGCCCTTTCAGTGAAATAAGGGAACCAAAATGACCGAGTGATGACTTCAACCTCCAACCCAATGGACCATGTTTGTGTGCCCTGGTGAAAAGGGCAGGACTGGCATTTCTTGGTATAGAAAAAAAATGGTTTCTAAAGATTTTATTTATTTATTTTTAGAAAGAGGGGAAGGAAAGGAGAAAGAGAGGGAGAGAAACATCAATGTGTGGTTGCCTCTCACGTGCCCTCTACTGGGGACCTGGCCTGCAACCCAGGCATGTGCCCTGACTGGGAATCAAACCAGCGATCCTTTGGTTCACAGGCTCGTGCTAAATCCACTGAGCTTTGCCAGCCAGGGCAGAAAATGGTTTCTAAATGAATTATTAATTAAAACAGTGTGGTAGGCACAATTTAAAAAATATCTGCCCCTACCAAGATGACCATTCCCTATTTGACAAAAATCAATCTAGGTACTTCTATGAAGGGATTTCAGTGATGTAATTATGGTTAGTAATCAGCTAACCTTGAGATGGAATATTTTGGATCACCCTGGTGGGCTCAGTTTATTCACATGAGCCACTAGAAAGAGAAAATAAAGGCAGAAGATCACTTAGACAGGTGCAGCTGATGAAAAATTAAATAGCAGAGGCTAAATGAAGCAGAACTGCAGGTCAGAAGGACATGATGAATGAGAAAACAGTGCACCATTGCTGGTGTTGAGGTGGAGGACCAACACCATTAGAGAGGGCATGGCAGTGACCTGTAGAAGATAAAAAAACACTCTGGCTGACAGCAGCACAGAATGGGAACCTTAGTCACACAGTCACATGGAACTGACTTCTCACATAAAAGACTGCATAAGCAAGGAAGTCGATTTGTCTTCGGAGCCTCCAAAAAAATGTCAACTGCTGACACTGATTTTGGTCTGCTTAGATGCTAAGCCAAGAAGCCATCCCAGCCCATCAGACTTCTGACCAAGGGAATTCGGAGACAATAAATCTGTGCCATTTCAGTAAATGTTGGAGTTTGTGTCAATTTGTTATGGCAGCAATAGAAAACTAATGTAATAATAATGTTATCCTTCTTCATTTCACTACTTGATTCCAAGATATATTTTCTGGCATTGGAAAAATATAGCTGATATTTTGATACTAACCTGAAAGCATAGATCACATTTTGTCAGGTAGAGCAATAAACATTCATGGTATTATTTCTCAACTAGAATAGGAACTGAGCCTAGAGTAGGTTATTTCTCTTTTCTATCAAGGCAGCTGCTTGGGATGATAGAGTATGTGGAAAAATCTGTGGATCTTATGGCATATGACCAGTTCTACATTTATTCGTTGCATAAAAATTCCAGAAGCAATATTTCCATAGATGGTGGTGATGATACAAATATTATGTGCAGGAAAGGCAAATAAGTAAAGTATCTTTCTATACCTGTAAGAACAAATCACTTTCCTCCCCATGAGATGGGATCCAATAAAATAATCCCTGTGAATGATGCTGCATCAGGGCCTCAGAACTGTTCTCTGATGTTGTGAAGTTAAGAACTTAGCAATGGAGATAGAAAGATGAGCCCCAGCAAGGAAATTCCACGTTATTTAGCCCATGTGGGGTCCCTATCCTGTTTAGCATGGCTAATTTGTAATTAAGCTTACTGAGCCAACAGCAAGGTAGCTGGAGAAAAGATGCTGACTGACATCCAAAAGAGAGGTCATATTGTCCAGCTGATTCTTAAAAGCAGCCTATGAATTAAATTAACTTTGTAAGGTAAGCACTCAGTGACAGACAAATATCTTTATACTCTTCTCTTCTTAAAGGTCTATTGATATATGTTTCTGAGCTCACTGACACCAACTTGCTAATTCTGTTGTCAATTCTTTTCCAAGTTTCTGACTGTATAGCCAAACAATTAGCTACTTCCCATAATTGGTATAGATTTATATGACTATATGTACATATATAAAATATATAACATATTGTATATTGACATTCTACCACTGAGATGATTTCCATTCATCATTGTCTTTCAAGGCCACATTTCTGATTGTTCCTTACTGCAGTAGTCTCCGTATGGTTAGGTGCATTACGTAAAAAAAGTCCTAATAGATTTACTCTTGAGTCAACTTATCATAAGGAACTCTGAAAAAGGCCAAAAGAGGAGGAGTGGTGAGTTTTGGGGAAGACAATATCAAAGGAATCTGAGCCACCTCTTCATCCATCTTCCTTGGGCCTCATTTACATGCCTGAACTCGATCTCTTATGCATCATTTGCATAGGATAATTGATGGCTTCTGTGCTTGTCCTGCCTTATGATTTGGTGGGTCAGAGGACACCCAGTCCAAATTGTCAGGTCAAGTTGTATGATCCCTTGACGTTTTGTGATCATTTTCAATTTATAGAGGACCCAATAGCAATCCAGAAAACATTTCTCATAAGGAAATGAAAACACGCCATGTCCCGAAGAGAGCGAAATGCTACTTCAAAACACACTTAGGAGTCCTAAGTGTCGTATTGTGCCTTGCCGAACATTTCATAGAGCATGGGCATCTCTTTTTGCCAGAGACGGCTCACATACCAATGAAACTGTGGTGCAGAAAGCCCAAGACATCATAGCTTTTATTGAAAACTCGGCTTCCTAAAGGGCTTTCTCTTACTCTTGGCCTCACTCATTCGACACTGGCAGTCTTGTTTGTTATAAATATAATATATTTAATATATTTTTGAAGTAAATGATGCAAAGTGCCGCTGGAGGGGATATTTACATGCTCTAGACCAATAGATACCCCCAAATATGTATTAAGATGGCAAGATAATATTTGTGGGGTTTGATTCAAACCTCTGGTTCACATCTTTCTTACTGAGCATTTTATGGCCGATGCTACTTTCTGCAATGATATCGAACAAGTCAGGTGTCCCCAGTGTAGGTGTCCAGTGTAAATTGTTCTGTGGAGTGTCAACACTCAAGATCCTCGCAGGTTAGATTATGGCAAAAGTAGGAAGATTGATATAGCCTTGACAACAGACCATAAAGGCATACAGTTGTACCTTCCAGGCGACAGCAGTCTGCTTCTAGTGGACTTTCTATGTTGAGAAAAGAAATAAAGTATTTCCTTGATTAAGAGTTACACAGGTATCTTGTTGTAAACATACATAACTGAAATTTATAATCTCTTACCAGGATCCATCTGCCCCTGTACAGGCCAAATAAGTGAGTGAGTTTAAATTGAGAGATCACAGGATTACAATGCATATTTTTATAATTTAATCTTTACTGTATTTTTTCTATTACCATCTATCTCCCTTATACTCCCCTCCCCCCAGAAATCACCACACTGCTGTCTGTGTCCATGAGTCCTTTTATTTGATGGTAACAGTAATATTTTTAACCCCCTCAGAGAGGCTGTAGTGCCTTTCATTGTTAAGTATCTTTACCAGGTTTTCCCTTGCTGCTCATTAAGGGCATTATATCACATTACCTCTTGCCATTAAGTGCTGCCACTCATCCTCATTACTCTGGCATGCCATCTCTCTGATGCTTTTGCACTTCTGAAGCCCATATTGAAGACAGTATCTGCCTGCACTATACCCAGCCTTCAGAGAACATCTACCGCAGAGATTTCTCACGTGCTGGCAATCACAAATACAGTCCTCAATGCCTTCGTGGAGACAGGGCCACTGGGATCACTCCCTTGGCAGGAGGATAGAGTGAGTGAATGGGTAGACTTAGCATATGATAAATACATTGAACTCCCTAATGCTTTGAATCCTTTGTCCTCATATTGTACCAGAAGAACACGGACCTCCCAGCCCCATTACATGTAGACCACCGGTAATTCCAAGTCTTAGCCAGACAATCAAGCAAATTCTTACAGCCAACCCTCTGTGCAAACTAGCATCTTAAATCCATATATGACAAGTACATTTGTATGAATTTGGCCTACCATAGATTTTTATTCCATTCCTCTTATTCTACCATTATTAGAATTCCAAAATATATTTGCATGTGTTTTATAGTACAAAGTAGACTAATACTGGAATTATTTTGCAGCATAACCTATCTACACTGACAAGTAATGCACTTATCTCCCTGAGTACATACTTATTTTTTCATCCTAGATGATATAATGAAAAGTTGGGATGAGTTTAGAGAGAAACAAGTAGACCTTTGCAAGTCAGCTGCCTGGGATGAGATTAATAAAGGGCCTGCAAGGAGGGTAAAGCTTATCTCCTTAGATCTTGGAGGGCATTGGTATCCTTAGCACAGACATCTCTGTGGAAACAAGGACAGCTCAGAAAAATGTAAGAATTCAGTATCCTCAGCTTCATCTAATTTTATCTATGTGTCTATAATCTTTGGGGCTTATTCTTTCAAAATCAAAGCTTCACCCTAGCCACTGGATAAAAATCTATGCATTAAACACATGCTGGGATTTTGAAAGCTATATAAGTTACGTTTTGGAGTTGATATTCTGTGAGCTGTGCCCTACAGCTATTGAAATATGAGTGGTTAAGTAGTTCTTTTAAACCTGCTATCGAAGCTCTCTGGTTCTCTGACTATTATGTGAGTTGAAAATGTAAAGTTGTAATCTTGTAATTTCCTTTACATGAGTTCTTTGGGGGCATTCACAATCAAACCTTCTACCTCACCAATCCTGGAGCCGCCATTACAAACATAACACTTATGTACAACAGCTGTTTGCTCCCGCCACAGTGCAAGTTAGAAAAATAAAAACTCAATATCACCACATTTTCTGTGTATTGCTTTTTGAACTGATCACACCAAGCCCTCTTAGTTATAACTGTGTTTCCTTATAACTATGTCTATATTATGCTCTTCTGACTAAACTCTTGACTATTTTATGCTGGCATTTCAGTGATTTATAAGGAAACAAAATAACAGGTCATTAACTTTCACCAGAACTGTTCTGAAAGCTTTGAACCTCAGGGTTATTCACTGAAACTCTGACAATCAACCCTCCCAGTCCCATTCATCCTTCATCCTGTGTTTGCTCTCACTGAGAGGAATGGTCCAAATAGGGAAGTAGAACACTCTAAGGAATAATGCGCGGGATTACATTCCAGGAGGCTGGGGACCAGTTCCTGGCTTTGCTGTTAATTACCTGTGTGAAAAGAGCAAAGGGATTTAATGTCTCTTGACCCTAATAGCTTCAGCTACTAGGCTTGACTAAGTCAGTGGTTTTCATTTTTTTTGGAACACATGAATAATATAGAATAAGAATAATCTTTTTTAAAGTTAGTAAGCATTATCGAATGCTTATAGAAATGCAAACATGTTCAACACAAATGTAATTTTTCAGATACCGAGTCTTTTTCCTCGTTACTGTTGTTTGAATGCTTAATGGAAGCAAATATAAATGTAATAATTATTATGTCAAATATTTCTAAGTCTTTTTTCACACTTCATGCTAAAAATCAAAGCAATTTTAATTTTAGTCATTCATTCATTTGATGCATTTGTTTACTTGTTAGGTGCGTAATTAATGAAAATGTATTTGTTAATATTAGGACCTGAAAAGTGAATAAAACATGGCTCCCTGATTTGCAATGCTCTGGAGATATCATGAGTTAAGATACATCATAGTGCACAGGAGAACAAGATGTCCCTTTATACCTTCTCTGGAGCTATGTGTTACAACACATTATACAATGTAATACTTTATATCTCGACTCACTTAAAAACTCCCTAAAGCAAGGGTCATGACTCTTTAACCCATAAATATTTCCGAGATGCACAAAGAGTAAATTTGCTGCAAGTTATATTCAAGAAGTTACTGAGTTTAAAGCTTTTGCCAGACAATTCTGATCTAAAAATTTACCAATTTCTTGAATACATCAATGTGCCCTTAAAGAAAGGAAAACTTATTCTGATGCCTTTAGCACGTTGTTGGTATTTCACAAAGCCTAAAACAACCAGTAAAATGTGGCTTTTGTTTTTCAAAATTTGGTTTCTTATGTGTAACTTATTTTTTTAGTTTTCTTGCAAATCAGTGCCAAAACTTCTATTGAGGTTTATGCCTTGGGGGAATGAAATGTGTAGTTTCAATCCTGATTCAAGGAAATCAATCAAAATTTTTCTTTGAAATCGTACAGTTTTAAAGATAATATCTCAACACGTCATTACAGACAGTCATCGGAGGTACATGGGCCGCTTCGTATTTTAACTGTGATTTACAAAATTAGAAACAAATTCATCATCTTAAAAATTGCATTTGACTTGCAGGGATTTAATTTTTAATCTCAGTTGTCCATTTTAACCGCAAAATCCTCAGGGACAAAGAGATGTTTAACATTTTTTTGAGACATTTTGTACTCTTTGATTAGGAAAATAAAGTACGGTAAAAGTGTTTTTTTTCCCTTTTAAACACACTTAAAAATTTCCCTCATTTCATTTATTATAGTAAGTGAATATTTATCAAACAATGTGGCAAAGACAAATCTTTCAGCAGCAAAAAGATGTCTCTAGGGCTTCCTATAAAGTGAGAACAAAATGCTTCATAGCCCTATTTGAAACTTGTTAATAAGGCACAAATGTAATAGGCTCCACTGCATTCAACTTCAGAAAAAGCTCCAATATCTTCAAATGTGAACCTTGGATTACTGCATCTGCAATTTATTTAAAAAGCCAATGCACTAGAACTTGTTTCCAGTCCACAAATTGCTTTTGTCGGTGGGAAGCAGCATACAATAAAGCCAGATTTCCTGATGCTTTATTGAATTGTGATCAAGTAAATGTTGAGAATTCTTTTGTCTTCTTTCAATTACACTCTCAAATACTCTAAATGTTTTCAAAATAATAACTTTAAGTTCTGGGTGCATGTGTGTGTTTTTTTTAAGATTGGAGTTTTTTCTTTCTGAGAAGTGTTTTATGACTGTATTTTCAAATTGCTTATATTCACATGAATTTTAGTGCTACTGTAAAATAAGTATTGATTTCAATAAATGTGGAAGATTGTGTCTCAATACCAATTCATTGACATTCCTGTTCCATGACTATGTCATATTCTGATAGAAGTAAAGTGTTATAATTTCTCATAGATATTAATTTCAAAAGTCATGATAGCATGTTTATTCAGTTGCATGTTGCATTTCTGTGTACATATTATATGGTCTAAAGGGTATATCTGGCATGCAATATATTATTTGTAATTAATGTAATTAATTCCCTTAGCACTTTTTATTTAATAATGTCTGGTCATTTAATATGATTTAAAAGATAAACATACACTTATGGTTCCTATTCACTAATTATAAAATAAAATATTTGAATATCAAGTTTATTATGAAAATATAGGACAAATACATTTACAACAAACTTCAAATTGCATAAATGTTTAATTTATTTAAAAATAATTTAGGATTTTGTTTATATACACATCTAACCCATTAATATAATCATTTTTAATTTACCTGTGAAAATGTTAAAATTAATGTTACTGGCACTGAACAAATTTTGTGTTAAACTGGTCATTGCACCTTAAAAAAAACATATAAACCACACGCATTTTAAATAGATTATTATATCCCTTTGCATTAACCTTATCCCTGAGGACAATCTGTGGTATCTGAATTCTATCAGCATCCAGCTTTATTAAAACTTGGAGGTAATATCCTGGTAAGACATCAGGCTTCACTACAGGGATTAAAACTTCAAATTTCATGAAAATTTTGAGTTAGGATATGAAGAGTTTATCCACAAATCAAAGATAAAAAAAGATCTGAAATTTAATAGATAAAAAGGGACTAAACACCAGGTAAAATACAAATGTCCCTTTACATAAGCACATTGTCACAAATTAATATTTGTGATAAATGCTGCTAATCCCTGACATTTTTAATGTGCCTACATTAGCATTATTGCTTCTGTGTGTTCTGACTTTCACCTAAAGTAAACCCTAAAGGATCAGTATAAAATCGATCATAGAGTCAAAATCTTTGTTGTCAAAGATATTACACAGAAAATGCCAGTGTTCTGAAGAGTAAACTTTATACCACACTACCTAAAATACACTAATAGAGGAAGTGAAACCGATAGTTAATTGAGATGCCTATAAACAATGTGAAGGCTTTTACTTCAAGGACATATAGTAGAAACTTCAAAGAAATCCGTTTCTTATTTAGATAAGTGTGAAATGTAATTGCCACTATTCTTTGACATCCAACACAGCTGAGAGCGGAATGAAGACCCTGAAATCAATGCACAGACCTTATATTGACATGTAACCCGTACGACTCCAAAATCAATATACATGACTTAAATTTATCTTTAACCTAAAATTGATAATTTAGGTGGGTTTCAAACAGATGCAGAGAGTAAGGAATTGACCTAAATTTACACACGCATTCTCCCTGTGCCCCAAAGGGTGCCTTTCTCTTGAGAAATGGTCTGCAGTTGAAAATACTCTCTCTTGTAATCATGTTTATTTCTGAGTGTGTATATACAAATTCTAATGTATATAAATATATGTGCGCACATATTCAAATGAATGAATTAGCGAATAATTAATGGGAATTCAATATTAATTATATATACATTTTTTATCTAATATGTATTATTTTCTAATATATGCTAAACAAGCAGCTGCTTTCTAACTAGTACAAAATACATACATAATTGTGAACAAAAGACAATATGATTTTTCTGCCATGGAATTTATAGTCTAGCATGAGATAAATTATGGAGGTACTTCTAATCTCAAGAGATTATAGAAACTTCTCTTCTTAACAAAAGAACCAGGTCTAAAAACCTCAAATAATAAAAACAGAAAATCTAAAATTGGGACAGTCCTATTTTTTCACTTGTATTTCTCAGCTGTGTGAGCATCACTTCCTAACAGCATGAGCTATGAACAGCAACAACAGGTTAGTGATGACCTGGGATAATGTAAACAGTAGTTGGCCATATGTTATGACTGAAAAAGTAAAGGTAATATGCTTATGATGAAAGGTATCCAGTCACGTAAAGATGATGTCAGCAGATGACACTGTCTCCCAGCTGAAATTCGGTGTTACCATCAGGAATTCAGTTTGTTAAAGTCTAAATTTAAGGGTGTAGTCTTCAAGACTTGAATTTTACAATACATCAATAATGTCACCTATGCATGACCTCTCATTAACAACCTCAAAAATAATAGATCTATAAGTCAGAATTCAATAGTAATTATTTATAGCGAGAAATATAATGCCAGGTACAGGATAACGTCATCTAATTCATTTTCCCTGTGAAAGTCCGTCTGTATTACAAAGCTCTGTGTCTAAGGATTAACATATGCACTGATCTCCTCAATAGAGATATACTTTATACCAGAAACAGTAAAAATCTTTAGCCATCTTATTTTCATAAATGTATCTGGACACATAACATAACATGCTGGGCATCTTTTATGCATCTCCCATTAAATAATCCATCAACAGTAAACTTTTCTCACACTCTTTCTTCCATCATTGGTCAGGGAGTCATTCTGTGTTTTTGAGGACATTGGGAATATATTGTGGTGATTTTTTAAAACCTCCAATTTTCCCTCAGACAAAAATGTTATTTCTAAGTCCTAAGATAACAGGTAAAAAATCTAGGTGAATAAAGTTGCCTTTATGTGATTTTTTCATAAAGAAATATTTTTTATGGCCATGTGTTTGACTTACTAGATCTTGCCGTGTATAATGCACACCCGTGATTTTGGCCCAAACTTGCAGGAAAAGGTATTTTTTTAATTTCTTAATTCAATTTTTATTTATTTGTATTTAGATACATTTTTATTTTAAAGGAGTGTTACCATTTATTTTTGAACATTTCATGGTACAAGAAATTTTATGTAACCAGTATTTCAAAACACAAGAGATACAAGGTGTATCACTGCTGATGTATAATGCGCATCCTTATTTTTTCTTCAAAAATTTGGGCAAAAATGTGTACATTATGCACAACAAATTATGGTATGTTTTACAAAACCATATTTTTAATTTTGAACACTCGGAGAATATATTAACTCCATTGTAAATATTTGTACCATGTACTATGAGTCAACACACTGCAATGATATTACTTGTTGCCCCCTGCTATTAGAAATGGGGGACTTTTGTAGGTAAATTAAGGGTCTTATAATGGGGAGATTATACTGGATAATTCAAGTGAGCTCAATGTGGTCATAGGTACTAATAAGATGAAACTCAAAGAGTTAAAGGCAGAGAAGAAGATGGGGCCACAGAAGCAGAGGTACCAGTGATAGAATTGTTGGCATCTATGTGGAGGATGGGCCCATGAGCCAAGGACTGCAGTCAATCTGAATAGCCAGAAAAACATAGGAACCATAGGAACAGACTTCCACAAAGTCTCTCAAAGGAGCACAGCTTTAGATTTTAGCACAATTAAAACCATTTAACAGCAGCAATAAGTAATTAATGCATATAGTTAATCAAAATAAGTCCTTGTAAGTGCAGTAAAGAAATTTAGAAATGTAATTTTTATCTAGGTTGAAAACATAAAAAGTATCACTGTAAGCAATAACAATTGTGTTGGCCAAAAAGTCCATTATGTTTTTTCTGTAAAATAAAAGAAACATTTTTTTTTTCATTTTCACAAATAACTTTATTGACTGGGATGTTTGAATATGTTGGCTATCTCCTGCTTTTGGCTTCTAGTGGGTGGAGGCCAGGGGTGCTTCTAAACATCTTCCAATACATAAGACAGCCCACAGTATGGGATTATTTGGCTAAAATGTCGATAGTACCAAGAAACTTCACAAATCACTTTTGACACGTTTGATCACTCACATCACCTTCTCCCTACACTGCACAAATCTTTTTCTGTGTGTGTTTCAGTTGAGATTTTACTTGTCTTAAAATAACAAAGTATAATATGTTTAAAATGTTGCATATTTTCTTCTATTTTCTGTATTAAAATGGCTGCACAAAAATCTACTAATTTTGATCAGTTGTTTTTAATGCATACTGATATGACAGCTGTCAAATGCAATTGGACAAAATTATTTTACTTGAACTTAAAGACAGCCATCCTACAGAAAAAAAGTAAACGGACTTTTTGGCTGGCCAGATATATTATACACAAATAGGCTTACACTTACTTAATACTACACAACAATATATGAAGTAATGTTTAATCACGTTGACACATTGTTTCTGAATCTCAGCCCTGCTAAACCTAGTTATATGACCTTGGACAAACTACTAACAAACAGTGTGCTTGAGATTTCTTTTCTACAAACTGACAAAATATTTATGAAAAGAGAAGGTTAGGCAATGCCTGGCACATTAGAAATAATTAACAAATGATGTTTATCTATCTGTTCCTTAGTATTATTTCTAGTTATTATTAAATACCTTGCAAAGAAAAGCCATATTAATAAAAGTAACTATTCCGAAGTATGGCAAATTTTCAGATCAGCGTTCAGTTTACAAACTGGAAATTTCAAAATGGTGGGAGTACAATACACTACAATATCTAGTTAGTTTATGGCAGTACATTGATCACTTAATTAACATGAGAACTACATAATTACATATATCAACAATAGAAAAACCCCAACTTCACAAATTAAAAACAAGAAATAGAAAAATGCAGTACTTATTCTAAATAAATTGCCTTTTTTAGTATACACAGAATGTCAAGACTAAATAACAACAAAATCTAAGCTCCTATTTAATGGCTTTTGAATACATGCAATACACTTCATCTCCTGGCTTAATAGAAATCAGATAGAGGAATGGTGTTAGACTATAAACTGAAAATCCAGAAACCCAAAATAGAGTAATAAATTTCTTTTTAACATATGCTACCTTCAGAGTAGTCAATAATAATTGTTTGCAGAAAATTGCTTAGCTTTTCCTCAACTATGGCTTAGAAAGTAATTTCATACAAAAGTATTGTGTTTTAGCTCAAACAAAGAAGCTGCCCTAGAGAGCCCTATGAAATTCTTTTGTACTGAGGAATTGTACTTTAGAGTAATTTATAAACTACATGTGTGATTGGTGATTAAAATTATCCTCAAAGACAGAGGTCTTTGTTGATGAGAATTCTCTGCCTATTTGCAGAGGAAAGGAACAATCAGGAAGGCCATAAACTATTTTACGTGTTTCTGCACACAGGTGCTCAGTAGATTTCCTCTGAAGATAACCATGGTCAATTCAGGTGGTGCCCACAGAGATCCTTGTTTAGTTAAAAGTTCTATTAGGGTCATCATTACTGTTATCGTCATTATTTTTCTTGGTCTCAACAATGGGAAGTAATTCTTTTCCTCTTTTTATTCATCAAACATAAAATTGAATTATATTTCAGATAATGAAGTAATTTAATACACTGTTTTAAAGTAATCAACTGAGTTACTTTAGGCACAATAACATAAATATTATAACATAATATATTACAAAAGATAAATAAATATTATAAAGTTATCTTTTATAACACCATTATAGCATAAATATATAAACCTTCAACATTATAAGGTAGCAGTTAAGGGTATGACACTCATAATGAAATTTAAGTAGATTGCTCTTTGAGTTACTTGATTCTGGAACAGTTATGTATCTTTTTATAAGACCTAGCATAGATCCTGGCATATAGAAGATAACCTCTCTCTCTTTATACATATGTATAATATGTATATATGCATACATGAGTGTACATATATTTTATAGACAGATATATGTATATTTACAATATAAAATATTCCATGTATAAATGTATATCATTATTCATGCATGCCTTAGTTCAATAAATAAATGAACATATTCCAATTCTCCTCAGAATATTCTGGCTTATAGGTGATGGTACTTCCCTTTCTGTCAGCAATTTTTCTAATCTCCCTCTATAAGACTAGCATCAACAAAATGAAGATGAAGCAAATGTTAGGAGAGTGATACCAAAAGTAATAGCTACAGAAAAATCATAGTGAAGCAGAAAGCCATTATAGGCGCTCCCATTCCACAGTGTATTTGGGAGGTGGACGATTGGTTTAGAGTTGCGAGGAGGCAGTGGCCCAGGAACACTGGGGCCCTGCAATGTCACAGAGACCCCAGTGAATGGCAGCCTGCCTGTGAGGGCTGAGTGGAGAACCAGCCTGACGAGAGTGAGAGGTAGACAAGATTGAGAACAATAGTAATCCTTTTGCACTAGAATGAAGTTAGATTTCTTAACTGTGAGAGAAGGCAGTTAAAAGGAGTAGAGGGGTCAAAGGCAAAATGAATCGTATGGTATTAGGATAAAATAGGCTTCTTGTTATGAACCCACAGTTTTATATATGAAATGCTTTATATGTGTGCACACACATATAGCCTAAAAATCAATTTTTTTTGCTGATTATGGCTGTTTATTTATCGGCTTCTTTTTCTAATCATGGTGATAAAGTCTGTGATGTTCTTAATTCAGTGGTGGATAAGATGCACATCATAATATGATCTGTCGTAAAATAATAGAGCTAAACCCTAAAGTTGTATGCAAACTATTCTCCTTACATTGTCTGTATGTGCCTGAAAATGATTTGAGTTTATGAAAAAATTAGCAAAAGTAAAGAATGGGGTTTTCTGCACCCATGAAGTCAGGAGAGAGTTAAAGTGTGTTTAGAAAGTGATCAAGTTTTACAGCTGGATAGAAAGTCAGAGTGAAACTCAAATATAGCAGATAAAAAAACATATCTGCAAAGGTTAAATAACAAATATAATTTAAGGCCATACATTTAACTGATCTCAGATTTAGGACTAACATCCATATATATATAATTTCTAGTTCAATTGCACAAATTTCCCTCAGATTCAAATAAAATTTGGTAAAAAAAACCTTTCAATTTCACTTGAAATTTACTCAGCTAAGTAAATACGTGCTTCTAGACTCTTGCTGGATAACAGTATCACATTTTAGAAAAACAAACATTTTTAACTGTCAAAAATGTGTCAGAATCATTTTTAAAAGCAAATTAAGATATGTTGTTTATATGCAAGAAGATATGTTGTTTATATGCAAGAACTAAAGCTCTGGATTTTATAAAAATGACATCAAGACAGTGAATGGTCTCATGCCTGCTTACGTAGAAAGATAAACCAACGTCATAGTCATAAAAATCTTGTAATGCATTTATAACAACAGTTTAATTGAGTCCCTGCCATTTATTACATTCTACCTCATCGGTCTAAAACAACTATAATTATTGAGTGCTTGTCGCCTAAGTAAAATATCGACCAATAAGAAACAAGTAAAGTCTGATGAGGGCTTCCGAGAATAGAGCATTTTTAGTTCTCAAAGGAAATACATAAGAACTCAAAATCTCGTAATTTTGCTGAATAACAATGAATTATCATAACCTCAGGTGTTGATGGCAGCTGTTTCACAAGTGAATAAGAAGCCGGTCTGAGAATTTGGTCAGTACACATCGTGGTCAGCCAAGCAGAGACTGAAAGAAGCTGTGATTTTGATGACATTGTTGAAATTGGTGAGTTATTGAATTACCTCCCCTGATGTCTTTGCTCCTTTCATTGTACATGAGCAGACTTATAAATAAGGGGGGGGGAAACATACTACTTTACAAAAACCTAGAATAAAGACTTACAAGACAAAGTAATTACAGAGATAGGGAAAGTTATCGACCATTCTTTACTTAAAATTACAGTTAAAGTAAAACTGCTGTGTTCTTGCATTGATCTACATTATGTCGCAAATACTCACTTTCTTGCAGAGATTGATACCGGAATGCTGAAATCTTCGCTTTAATCAAAGCTGAAATAGTCTCTATTATCCTAGGATAAAAAAATATTTATGCAATCCATATACAGAGACAGCGGATGTGCTTTATCAAATTTACTAGTAGTTTCAGTCAGAGTTGGAAGATACGTTGGAGATATATGTATGATGTGTGTGTATATATATATATATATATATATATATATATATATATATATATACATATATATGATCACATACAAAATGTATAGGCTGGAAAGCCCATGTAAGAAATAAGTCACAGTAATATGTATAGGTGGAAAAATGGATTTAAAAATGTACTACCTAAAAGTTAACCAAGTGAAATTAAATATATGAGTATAGAAATATAAAAGATGCTGTTTTCTAGGTCCACTACTCAGAAATTCTAGGATAATGTCAAATACAATAAAAATATTTTGGAGAATTAAATAAATGTGGAAGCCTAGTAAAATCAATAGCTTATGTTTGACACAGAACAAACTATACAAAAGATACTGATTATTATTATTATTATTGATTATTAATTATTTAGAATATGCCTGCAAGTCATAGATCTCCATGTGGCTTTAACAAAAAATATTAGAAGCCTTAAATGTTTCAAGTGTTATACAGTGACCAAAAGAAAGGATAATAATTCATTTTTTTGCCTCCAATTTGTAAAAGTTGCAATTTAAAGCCAGTAACCTGGCTCTCTGGAGATGCCATTTGCCTGCGGCAATTGCAGAAACACAATGCTCCCTCCCACAGAACAGAACAGAGCAGCCGAGATTCAGACTCACAAAGGGTTAGATGACTCTAATTCGAAGTATCTTAAGAGCTTTTCAAACTGACCTTCTATCCTTCAAACAGACCTGAAAGATGGTTTTGAAAATATTCTCCAGGTGCATAAAAATAACACTTTGTAAGAAAAAAACTAACAAGCACAAAATCCACTCATGAAGTAACTTAGATGGTGAGTATGATTTATAATGAAGTCTACCTTTCGAATACTTGTTAGGCAAAAATGAAATGGCATACACTTGTCAATGGCGCCACAAAGGCGCACATGTCTCCACAGACGTACCACCAGAGGTAGACTTTGCTTTCCTCTACGTGATCAGAGCTCAACAGAGGAAGCTGCTGTGTTCCAGATGGAGCGCGAAACCGATTTCCAAGCCATACTTCTCCCTAATGGTAAGCAGTGAATCAGTCATTTTATCCTTAATTGTAGTACTGTATGTATATTCATATGTCTATTGCAAATAAAATATTTTAGTGGTGCCAAATACTTTCTGAGAGTACCACTTAGACATATGGTACAATATGTTTGCACCTATTGCCGACCATCTGCTGTCTAGGCTCAATTGCACGTTTATTTTATTTTTAATTCACAAAGAAAATGGAAAATAGAACTGGCCCATGCACCATAATTTGGCTGAGCTTTAAGCAGGTGCAAATTCAATAAGAAAACACATATTTGGAGCTATAAAAACCTCACTTATTCTGTACCCGTGTGGAATTATTTTATTTCCAAATCTGTACAAATGTTTCGGTTCCTTTGCTTAGGTCTTTTGCAGTAAGTTTGTAATGGGGTCAGGTAAGATAAGACTGATTTAGAAAGCAGAGAACTGTCTACCCTTTTGCTAAAATAATAAGCAATGCATGTAATATTTGCAGTACAATTTTATTGGCGCCACATAGATTTTATACCTATAAAAAAGATAACAATTTTGAAGACTTTGTCTTTTTAACTAATTTTGAATTTAATATTATATATATTATACAAAATTCAATGTTAAATTTTCATAGGCACAATCATCTTTCTTATTAAAAATGTAAATATTTATCAGAAACCAAACCTCAGATATGCAACCACAAAAGAAAAAATGAAAGACAGAGAAAGAGAAGAGAGAGAGATGAGATAGTATCCTCGTATAGCAGTTAAGGGATATATACACACTTGCAAACTTTAATTCCTAACTCTGACAGAAAAGTATTTTTAACTATATTTCTTTGCAAAATATCTCTGATCTTCTTGTAATTAACTTTAAATAACTTTTATATAAGTAATGTAATATTTTGACTGAATTTTAATATAGTATAACTTTTTTAATTGAATCACCATAAGTCTAAACCTATCTTGACAGAAAATGCTTCAATAATTAAATTTGACTCTCTTTAGCATAAAATATTTTTTACTGTATGGGCTAATTAGGTAGGAATTTTCAATGACTTTTTCAAATAGATCATAAGTCAACAGGAGAGACTCCCTTAAAGAGTTCCTACAGCATTCATTCAATACAAGTAAACATTTTTTCTATGAATAGCACTTGGCATATAAAGTATATATGTTATGTAGTTAATATGCATAATTTAATATATAATAAAATTAAAAACTTTTATTATAAGTTTCAGTCAAGATGGCAAAGTTAGTAAATACTGTGCTTGCCTCCTCCCAAGGTCATATCAAAATTACAACTAAATTATAGAAAAATAAACCTGCAGTACCATCTGAAGACTAGCTGAAGAGAAATCTTATAACTAAGGATTGTGGCAGTTGAGAATTGGGAGGCATGTCTCAGCTGCCGAGGTATCTCCTGAGAAACAACAGGTTTGCGACTCACAGAGAGGCCTCCATCCCAGTGTACCAGTGTCTAGATGAAAATCCCCTAAAACATCTGGCTGTAAAAATCAGTAGGGATTCCAGGCATCTGGGTGAAAGGGAAGGCTTCTAGGAACTCAGGCATTCTCTTAAATTGCTCACACACAGACTCACTCGCTCCCAAGCACTCATCCTGGGGCCTAAGAGGGGAAGAGTGGTTTGGAAGGCACCAATAACATTCAGAGAGAAAATGGGTTCTGTGGCTTTGGTGGGGAAGACTGGAGAGACAGCTGCCACGTCCCTGTGTTGAACTCTCCTCCCACACAGCCATCAGGCAAGCACCAGCTTTCCCGTATGGAGCCCTCCTCTCACATGGCCAAATTTGGATCTGCATTAGCCTGGTGACTACCACTCACTCCAACCCGATGACTTCCTGAGACCCCATCACACCTAACCAAGTACAGCATAAGGCTCTGTTAGCAGGTGAGTCTTATGAGCAGCTGGCAGGCAGACACAGGCCTCAGGATTCCCTGTATCTATTGTGGAGAGGCCCTAGGCCTGGGACTGGTGGCTGCCTTTCTTGAGTTTCAGCACGGCCCCCACCACATGCCTTCAGATCCAGCATAGGCAACTATCACCTCAGAAAGTTTTATAGCTCCTATTAGGCATCCCTGGGCCAGTTGCAGGCAACAGCTGACCTTGGCTGGCACCAAAGCCTACTCCCCACCCCAAGAAACCACAGAACCAAAACATCCGGTGACCAGCTTCAAACCACAGCAGAGCATGGCACAATTGGTTCCAAACTCAGCAAAATAAAAGGGTTGTCAGAGAAGGCACCATGTGCACTGGATCAGATTCCAGTCTGTGGGGGCAGCACCTGCTCCATAGTCCACATGTTGTGGTTTGGCCAATCCTCACCGTCAGTGTCAGCCTGAGGGTGAATCCCATCCACTGATGTGCCAACAGCAATCAAGACTCAACTACGACAGAAGGGCACATACAACCCACACAAGTAACACTCTTGGAACCCATAAGACACCTACTATATAATGCCACTCTGCCAAGACCTGGGAACATAGCAGATACATTTAATAAGTAGAAAAATGTCTAAAATGAAAGGATAGGAAAAAAAAAGTCCAGAAAAAAGAACTAAATGAGAAAAACAATCTATCAGATACAGAGTTCAAAACACTGATTATAAGAATGTTCAAGAAACTTAGTGAGAATTTCAACAAAGTTGTAGCAAACCTAATAAGGGACAAAGAAACCATATAAAAGAACCAGACAACAATAAGAATATAATAACCGAAATAAATAACACACTAGAAGGAATCAGAAGCACATTAGATGAAACAGAGGATCAAATCAGTGATTTGGAAAACAACGTAGCAGAAATCACCCAATCAGAATAGCAAAAAGAAAAAAAAATAGCAAAGTTTAAGGGACCTCTGACACAACTTCTAGTATAACAATATGTGTATTATAGAAGTACCAGAGAAGAGAGAGAGCAAGAAATTGAGAATCTACTTGGAGAAATAATGACCGATAACTTCCATAACCTGGCAAAGGAAATAGATATACAGGTCCAAGAAGTGCCAAGAGCCCTAATCAAGATGAATGCAAAGAGCCCACCCCAAACACCACATAATTATAACACATAAGATGTCACATTAAGATGGTGAAGGTTAGAGACAAATAATCCTAAAAGTAGCAAAGCAAATACATCTAGTTACCTACAACAGACCTCCCCCCAAACTGTCAGCTGATTTCTCAACAGAAACATTTCAGGCCAAAAAGTCTTGACATGAAATATTCAAAGTGATGAAAAGCAAGAAATTGCAACCAAGATTACTCTACTCAGTGAGGCCATCATTTAAATTAGAGGAGATAGAGATCTTCCCAGAAAAAAGCAAACTAACAAAACAAACAAACAAAAAATAAAGGCATTCATGACTAATGAAATAATATTATGAGAAATACTAAAGGGACTTCTTTAAGAAGAAGAGGAAGAAGGAGGAGCAGGAGAAGATGAAAAAAGGAGAAGAAGAGGAGGAAGAAGAAGGAGGAGAAAAAAGATCATAAATATAAATAATAAATGACAATAACTACACATTTATCAATAACTTCTCTAAATGTAAATGGTTTACCATAGACATACAAAGTATTACAATTATATGAGCTATAATTGTGTGGCAACAAATGGGCAATTTAGAAGACATGGATTAAATCCTAGAAACATATAATCTTCTTAGCCTGAATCAAGAAGAACAGAAAATTTTAACAAACTGAAAACTTGTATCAAAATCAAATCAGTAATCAAAAATTCCCAACAAAATGTCCTGGACTGGATGGTTACACAGATGAATTTTACCAAACATTTAAGGAATTAATACCTCTCCTCAAACCATATATATATATCTCATATATTCATATATTTCTCACATATATATGAGAAATATATGTGAGATATATATGTAATATATATGAGATATATATCTCTTTCTCACATATATATCTCACATCTGATGTATATCATATATATCTCATATATACATCTTGTATACCTCATGTATATCTCTCATATATATCTCATATATCTCATATATATCATATGTGTATGTGTGTGTGTATATACACACACACACACATACATACATGATTTCTAATCTTATTTTGTGAGGCCACCACTATTCTGATTCCAAAACAGGACAAAAACAGTGCTATAAAAAAAAATTATAAGCCAATATCCCTAATGAACATAGATCCAATTTTTTCAACAAGTGACTATCAAAAAGAATTTAGCAATATATTAAAAAGAATACACCATGGTCAAATTGGATTTATTTCTGGGATGCAAGGTTAGTTCAATATCCAAAAATTAATTAAAAATAAACAAAATAAGGACAGAATTATATCATCATATCGATATATACAGAAAGAGCATTTGACAAAGTTCAGTACCTGTTTATGGAAAGAAAAAGAAAAACTCTCAGGAAAGTGCGATCAGCTGAAACTTACCTTAGCATGACAAAGGCCATAAATGTCACACTTACAGTTTACCTCATAGTCAATGGGAAAAAAGCTAAAAGTGCTTCCATTAAGATCAACACAAGAATGTCTACTTTCACCACTGTTGTTCAATATAATATTGGAAGTTCTAGCCATAGCAATCAGGAAAAAATATGAAAAACATACAAATTGAAAAGAGCAAAGAAAAATTGTCATTATTTGCAGATAACAGGATACTAGATAGACAGCACCACAAACATTACACCAAAAAAAATTAATAACTGTCAGAACTGATAAATAAATTCACTGAATTAGCAGTATATAAAATTAATATTTAGAAATTGGTTGCATTTCTATAAAGCAATAAAAAATTGAATACATAAATAAATAAAATCATTTATTAAATCTTTACTCAAAAAATGGTGACAATGAGGTTAAATGTATATCAGCAGAAATGACATACATACATATAATATACCATAAAGAAAATATAGGTACACCATGGGAATCCAAAAAATAAATTATTTTTGTGTTCAATGGCTGTGCAGTACTATTGTAATAGAAAACAATAGCAATCTTCCCTGTGAGGTAACTCGGTTGGTTAGAGCATCATCCCAATACACCAAGGTTGTGGGTTCGATACAAAAGTCAAGCAATGAATGTGTAAATAAATGGAACAACAAAAAAACCCTTTCTTTCTTTGTCTGCCTTTCTTTAATCAATTTTTTTAAAAAGGAAATAGCAACCTAAAGAGCCTTTGTATGGAGGTCCATTCTACAAGTGAGGTTTGATTGAGTGTTTGGAATTTGACATGCTGGTATGGGAAATAATGTGCTCGGGATAAGGGACTGCACACCTCAAGGCTCTCCTATCATGTCTTGAAGGGCACTTACATTCCTCCACTGCTTGGCTACTGTAAACAATGCTGCAACAAATGTAGGGGTGCATATATCTTTCTGAATTAGTGTTGTTGACTTCTTTGTGGACTTGTTTTACATGAAATATTTAATAAATACTTGCATCACCTTCAAATTCTTACTGCTTCTTAAATTTAAAAGCAAAAAGGACAAAATAAATAAAAAATAAAAAGTGTCTTGGATTTAAAAACACTGTCAAATCAAGAACATATTGCTAACTTTAATCAGGATAGTGAATAGATTTAATCTCACAGTCAGCTTCAGTCAATTGATGATGGTCTCTGAAAGCATTCTTCTGACAATCATTTGGGGTCTTGTTTAATGTTTAATGGAAACAAATACAATAATTGACAGTGTTGCCTTCCAAGGTCATTTAACATATTTTGCAATCCTAATTTTAATTCATGTCTCTAACTTTTCTTCCTATAACACCAGAGATCTATTTGGAGTTAGCAAGCCGAGAGACTCTCCATCATAATTTATTTGCAAAGGAATCATAGAATAAACTTAATTGTTTAATTAAACATCCTGACTTTTCAAGCACCTCTTAGTATGTCACTTGATTCCTATGCCCTTCTCTAAAGTGGTGTCAAGGTAAAAAGGAGATTTCAGTTTAATTTGGATATATAAAGGTCAGCTCAGGACACATAATGAAAGTGTGTCTGAATTGCAATTACTGGAAAATATTGGTTTGACCATTTGTTACTGAATCTCTATTTCCTCATCAAATCATACAAAAGTTGGCTCTATTTTCTACTGTTTTCTCTACATTGTAATTACCCTGTAGTATTTCTCTCCTCATGTAATTTTCTGAAAAGTGACACACTCAAAGGAAATCAGCTGTTATTCAGGATGATATTTATTTACCTAAACAACTCTCACAGGTCAGCAGAACCTTAACTCTGTAAACTTCACATGGGTCCATATGATAAACATATATATGTATCTAACAGGATTTTTCTAATTTCCAAGCCTAAACAATTTTTAAAGAATAAATTTAGAATAACTAAAGTATTACTGTGGAATCAAAGATAGAAAAAATTAAATATATATTTAAAGTCAATAGAGTTATATATTTCACATAAATCATATACACATCATATGTAAAACTTACATATATAGCTGTATATGCATATATGAGGTCAGTCCATAAGAAGTCCAACCATGGTTAATACAATGAGAACAGTGGACTGGACTGCACATGTGTGAACAATGACTGATGACTTCACTCTACCAGTCAGTGGGGGTGGCAGATACTGTCGAGTGAGCCTGTGTACTGTGTGGCTGTCACATTCAAAATGATTGAGTGAGTAGAGCAACAGATCTGCATTAAATTTTGCATTAATGTTGAAAATTCCTCCATGGAAACTATTTAGGTGATTCAGAAGGCTAAAGCTCTGGACAACTGGTGATTGACAGTTCATCATGAGTGACATTGCTCCTGCTCATGTATCACACCTCCTGTAGAGTTTTTCACAAAACATCAAATCACCTAGGTGACTCAGCCCCTCCACAGACCACATTTTGTATCCTGCAACTTCTGGCTTTTATCAAAAATAAAATCACCTTTGAAAGGGAAAATATTTCAGCCCATCAATGAGATTCATGAAAATATGATGGGGCAGCTGATGGTGATGGGGAGAACTGTGTGAGGTCCCAAAGTACCTACTCAGAGAGAACTGAGGCATCATTGTCCTATGTACAATGTTTTTCAAATTTTTTATGTTCATCAGTAAATGTCTATTTTTTGTTACATGGCTGGATACATTCTGGACAGAACTTGTATAGGTGTCTTCATATATACATACAGATATGTCTTTCTTACATACATACAGATATGTCTTTCTTACAAATAAACTAGGAATTTACTTTAATCAATGCAATATTTACCTAGCTGTGGCTTACAAAAATCTATTTGTGCATTCACACAAAAACAAGTTGAATTGAATTTTTGTGGTCTAGACTTCCTGCTGTCTATTGATACATCTCTTATCATCCTTAATGAATGTTGTAACTTTACATCATGAAATTCAATATGGATGCTAAATTTCCTTTAGGATCCCTGTCGAAAATAGCTAAGAGCTCAGTCATTCTTAATGGCAGACATCAAATATATATCTGCAGAGACCACTGCTCACAAAGTAAACAAACAATAAGAAAAATAGAGTACCTTTGCCTTCAATATATTCTCCAATCACGTACTTTACCCAGGAAATACATCTCTTATTGTCACACAGAAACTTTCTGTTGTGATTGCTTGCTTTTTAACTGTAATTTATTTGGCATTTTCTCTAAGGCAGTTGCAGGCCTAGAGAGTCTAGAATATTTTTACTATGTTATCATATCACAATTATGTATATATCAATACATAAAACCAACATTATTATTGTTTTTATAGGTGACAAAATGAGTACACAAAGGTTATGAATGAAGCTCCATAGCCAAGGGTATAATGAATGAATCTGGGATTCAATTTAGTATAACATGTCTCCTAATTTTATGTTTTATCTACATATTTTATTTTGCTAGTTCTTTTTGCCTATATTATGTGAATATGCTATTTCACTTGTTGTAATAGGTAAAGCTTCAAGTATTATTTCTCCAGACCAATGAAAAGAGTTGTTATAAAATGTTTAGTATAGGTAGTATTATTTTATATTTTATTTTCTATATATGTATATGTACTTTCTCATGGTAATTGGGTAACTGAGAAATCTACACTTAAAATGTTTTCATATTTCATATGCTAATGCATTTCTTGCACATAAATATTTTTATTTGTGCACATAGTGACATTGATCCAGCCTTTTTTTCAAATATATACCATAGGGTTTTTGCAAGAAGTAAAAACAGATATCTACTTTATACAAAACCTGGTGTGCAATAAGTGCCAAGTAACTATAACTAACCTAAAACCAATTACAAAACTAAACCAAAGTAAAATATTTTCCAGCTATCCATTCTTCGAATGGCACTCAATGTTATTCAAACTAAACCTTTTTTTTCTGAAAGCAGCTAAATCTTCTGCAAAAGTACCTTTACGAATCTTACTGCAAACATCAAAAGATGTTGCAATAATAAAAGGAATAATGTAAAAAGAGGAGAAGGCAAGAGTTCACTCTTGAGCAGTACACGTGTACTAAAGCCATATGCAAAGCCCTCAAAAATTGATCTCTCACTTTTCTGGGTATTATATGGTAAGGAAGATAGAAGGAAAAAGGCCTTCTAGGGTGAGAGATACAAATTTACATTCTCTAGCTGCTTTCTTAGTGTAATCTTGAGCCAGAAATACATCTATCCCAGGCCCAGCCTCAGAAATTTATAGACCTGTACAGACCACCATGTGCTATAACACCTTAAAGATAAATTCTGAAAGGACCAAGGGAATTCAGCTGTTGTAATTTGTTGAGGAGGTGTTTCCCTCTAGGGACAAAATCTCTCCAGAATAGGCACATTTAAGTCAGCTACTCAGAAGCTCAAACATTACTTTTCAAGGACAGTAACTAATATAAGGTCAAAAGTAACCAATTACACAAGTAACAGAACATTGAACCAGCAGAAAAAACAGGCAGTAGAAAGACACTCACATGATCATCATACATATTTGGGACTATCAGATGCAGATTATAAAAATAATAATTTGTATGATGTTAAACAAGATATGCTTCAACATATCTGTGGAGAAGAAGAAATTATTTGAATTAGATGATTTGAAACATATTTAAATAAAATGTGTAGAAGTAAAAAAAATCAGTGACCAAATTTAAACTTAGTGGATGAGTTTAAGATGGCAAAAAATACAGAAAACTAGAGAGCTGAAAGTGAGGTTAAAATAAAGTACCTAGATAGAATACTCAGATGCACAAGAATGAAAATTTTGTGATGGCAGTAATAAAAAAAGGGAGGACAAAATGAGGAAGTCTAATGGAGTTCAACGAGAACTGTAGAAGGAGAGATGACAGGAGATGGAGGCATTATCAGAAGACACAATCACTGAGAGTTATCCAGAAAGGTTGAAAAACAGCATAGCAACTCACAGCCCACTGAACTTCAATAAACCATCAGCGTCAACTGTAGAAAGTCAGGTACTTTCTCCTTAGGTGTTGATCTTTCCCCTAGGTCTGGGGCATTTCTTGAATATTCGTGTAGTGTGCAGACTCCACTTTGGCCTGCAAATTGGAATTTTAGGACAATTCTATCACCCATAAGAACACTGGTTAAATATTGAATTTGACCTAAGTGCCTTCTATAATCCGACTGTTATAAATGATCACCTCAGCTAAAGTAAGGAACAGATTTTTGTAGCATCTTTTCTAATTATCTGGCTTCATTTTAGGGGATACTGAATGATGAAAGACTGAAAGCTCTGTCTTTAAGATCAGGAACAAGAAAAGAATCCCTGACTTAGACAGTTCTATTCAATATAGTAAGTTCTAGCCAGAAAAATTAGAAGAAAAAAGAAATAAAGTTCATCCAATTTGGAAAGGAAGAAGTAAAGTCATCTCTTTTCACAGATGATATGTAGAAAACCCTAAAGACTCCACAAATTCAGAAGAGTAGCAGTAAACAAAGCCAAAAAAGAAAAGTCAGTTTCATATCTCTATACTAACAATAATAACATCAAAGGAAATTGTATAAATGCCATTATAATAACATCAGAAATAATAAAATACTTAAGAGTTAATTTAACCATGTGTCCTTTATAGTATATGGACAAAACCAAGGGGGAGGGTGGAACCAAGGGAAGAAGGTGGGTTTGACTGGGGTGGGGGAGAGGGGTGGGGAGAAAATGCAGACAAATGTAATTGAACAGCAATGTAATTAAAAAAGAGTTAATTTAACCAAGAATGTAGAAGAATTGTACAATAAAAACTGCAAAATTTCTGAAACAAATTAGAGAATACATTGATAAATGGAAAAAAATGTCCTCATTAAAGAACTGGGAGACAATTTTGTTAAAATGTCAATAATGCCCAAAACACTCTACAGATTCAATGTAATTCCTATCAAAATACACAGAGGATTCCTCAAACTCAGCAACAAATAAACAAACAAGCCAATGGACCAAAGGATTTGAATAGACATTTCTAAAAAAAAAAAAAAAAAGATATATAAATGACTAATAATCACATTAAAAGGTGTTTACCATGACTAATTATTAAGGAAATACAAATAAAAATACACTGATATATCACTTCACAAATATTAGATGGTTTTTAAAAATGAAATGTTGAAGAATGTGTGGAGAAATTGGAACTATTATTCATTATGGTGGGCATGTAAAATGGCAAGGCCCATTGGGAAAACTGTATGCAGCTCCTCAAAAATTAAAAAAAATAGAATGGCCATATTATTCAGCAACTTTACTTCTGGGCATATACTCCAAAGAGACTTAAAATAAAGTCTTAAGAGGTATTTGTGTATATATGTGTTCTTAGCAACATTATTCAAAACAGCTAAAACATGGAATCAACCTAGGTGTCCATTGATGGATGAATGGATAGTCAAATGTATTACATACATACAGTAGAATATTATTCAGCCTTAAAAAGGATGGGAATTATGACCTATGCCACATCACTGTTAAATCTTGAGGAAATGATGTTACATGAAATAAGCTAGTCACAAAAGAATAAATACTGTAGGATTCCACTTATATTTTCATATACTTAGTCCTCTCTATGAGTACTTAGATTACTCATATGCTTAGAGCGGTCAAAATCATAGAAACAAAAGGGTAGAATAGTGGTTAATAGTGAATGAGGAAAGGATAAAGGGGTGAGTTATTGTTTAATGGGTATAAAGTTTTAGTTTTGCCAGAAAGAAAAAGTTGTGGAAGTGAATGGTGAAAACGGTCACACAAAAATACAAATATACTTACTACCACTGAATTGTATTGCTTGAAATTGTAAATTTGATGTTATGTGTTCATTACCACAAAATAAGCACTACTGTAAGCCTTCAAGAAAAACACTGTCAATACAATAGGAAAATAGGGAGAAAACTGAATCTGGATTTTATAATTAAAACAATCCAATTTTCCAATAAATATCTGAAAGTACTCAAATCATATTAGTAATCAGACAAATACAGGTCAGAAACCATGAGGCTGCTTTGTATACACATTACTGTGGTGACAATGTTAAAAGACTGACACGTCCAGGAATGGTAGAAAGAGGAAATATTATAATACAAGTGCACAATCGGTGGATACGTATACTGAAAAACATTCTGGCTTTATATGGGAAGGGTGAAAATATGCATTCCCTAAGACCAAGCTATTCCACTTCTCAAAATAAATTTTGCAGAATCAAGGGTACCAGAATGTATGTACAAGAATGCATATGGTGGAATTCTCAAAAGTAGGGAAAATATTGGTCAACTCAATAACGAAATGAGGTGTGATTAATTCATAAATGTCAAGGTCATTAAAAACAAGAAAGCAAGACTATATTTTAATAAAAGTAAACTATATTCACATAAAACAACTAGAAAAAAACATATTAAGTGAGAGATCAAAGAAAAAAGACTGCCTACACTATGAATTCTGTATATGAAACGTTCATCAGCAAACATTCCTGAACTATACCCTTTTAAGGTTGTATACACCATTAGGTAAACCATAGATACAAGTAAGAGAAAGAAGAAAATGAATATCATGAAAACTCAATATAGTGGTGACTTCTGGAAAATAGGGAAGTTTGTGACTGAAAAAAATTAGATGAGAGAAGAGTACTATGAGTTGCTGGTAATACTTTATTATTTCTTGACTAAGGTGGTATTTACATAGCTGTTCACATGATTATTCATTCAATAGATTTCACTGCTTTGTTATATGAATGAAGAAGAATCATTAAAAATATGAACCTCATTAATATTTCCTTTTTCTTTACTCTTACAGTTTTCTTTAAGTACTGATGATTCTTCAGTATCTCATTACTTATAATATCTTTACACATTTTTAAAGTATAGTTTACAAAGAATATCCAATCATAAAATTTATATAGGACCTTTGCTGAGAACCAAGACCCAGATTTTTCATTGGGAGTTTTGTGTGTAAAATGACACCCAAAGGCAAAAAATGCAGTGTGACCTAAATTTCCAAGTAGTAATGAAAATAGTGACTCTGAAACATATGTCACTTATATTTTAGGAACTGAGAGAAATACAGATGGTGAATGCATATGTGTAAAAGTGATACTATTAAAACTTGTGCACATAAACTTAAAACATATTCTAAATTAACAAAAAAACTTAAACATGAAAATTTAGATTTATTTTTAAAGAGCAGTTTGAGCAAGAACTTATAAAATTATTTTTCTGAATATGATTAATTTTTAATTAACCATATATCTGTAATTTATAATTATAATTATATAATTATATAATTATAATTATATAATAAATTATATTATAATTTATAATTACAGATATATGATATAATGAAATATACTTAAAATTAAAACATGAATTTTTCTGTTTATATACCAAACTTATATTTTCCTATATTGCTGTAAAAGTTTATTACAATGGGAATAATAAGTCTGTGGAAAAAAGACATAAGCAACTTAAAATTGGTATCACAAAAGGCACATTTTGGGGTGGCAAAACTTTTGTCTCCTTCACCATTTTATAATGATGAAACTAATTCAGATGAATTATCCACTTACCAACTGTGAACTCAAAGCTAGTAAGTACACTTGTAGAATTAAAGCAAAGGTTGATTGTTTTGTAATTTGTACATGATTAAGAGGTAGTGCTTTGATTTAAGGCTGAGAAATTCCTTAAAATCAAGTACATTTTCAAGTAAATCAGATTATTTTTCCAGGTAAACCATATACTGAATTAAATTGTATATAATACTCAGGAAAGAAGTTAGTCAGTAAGATCTGTTTTAAAGAAAAGGAAGGAAGAGATGAGTCAGTTGTAAACTACAGATACTAGGTAAATAAGCGTTGCCTGAAATCATTAAACTTGCATAAAGGAAGTAAGTGAGTCGAAGGTCCTGAAGCTAACTAACCGCAGTGAATTTCTTGGAGGAAGAAAAAACAAATGAAGTGATAGGAATGGAAGCAGATCTTCCAACGTTACAGCTGCGCGTGTGGCAATTTCACACATGCCGCACACACACGTAGAAGGAACACCTGGTTCCTGGCCATGTTATGAACAACTCCTTTATGTCTCACGAAGGTGTGAGGATAAGGCTGGGTTTGCAGTTTACCCCAGAATCCCCATACACGCTGTCTGATATATGAGGACTACTTTGTTTTGGCCTATTGTTGTTCTTTCACAAAAGCAGTAAGCCCCTTTGCAAAGGGAAGGGACTGCCGCTAGCCATAATCCTGGGATGCTTTTTTCTGACGTTAGTAACTACCAAATTTAGAGTGTAGAAACCTTAGTTCATTGAAACACTATCCTGGGCATGTGTATATCACCTTCCCCTAAACTATCTTTTTCTAACATATTTCCATTCCATCATACACTGCTTCCAAAATTATTTTATAGCAGAAGTTAGTTAAGATTTATTATTTTCAAGTTTATTATTTTCAATTGCTTATAAGAAATGCATAATCCTTATGTAAGTTTATTATTTCTATGTTTTAGCTATAAGCATATCTATGGTAAGAATTTCATCCACCATTACATTACATTCTCTCTTGGTTTCAACCTTTAAATTATTAATATATCTTCTGCAACCATGCACCGAACAAAAACTCAAGCCCCTGGTCTAAGTTAACTATAATGAACCCCAATTACACAATGCACTCTCTTATATTTGCTTACATGGATTTATTTTTTATTTTCTTGCTAAAATTTAAGAAGCAGGATATGCTTTATAGATTTGCTTATTTTTAGGAAGTCAAATTTAGAAAATTGATCATGGAACATATGTCTAGCTTTATACATCACATTCTCATTTCCTGTTTGTTTTTCTGTTTTACTCCTGGTGACCATCCCAGTGACCGATACAGATTGTGGAGGGAGAAAAAACAAGCCAAGTCATTAGCTCAAGCTTTTCTAAAAGTGTTGCTAACCGAGACCAACTTTGACAAATGTTAGGAAGCGAAGCAAGATGCTTAAGTGTATTTTAAGACAGATGGAAGAAGATCAGCCAACATTTCGTTTTGCTCCAAGAATGTTCACTATGGAAATTCTCAGTATTTGTAGAAACTTGTGTTACATTAATTACAAGAAAAGATGGTAGAACAGCAAAATGGCTATTGCATTTTAAGAGCTCTTCCTTGATCAACTTGAGATCAGGAAAATTGTGATGAAAAAGAAGAATTGGAGGCAAGTTTTTCAAAGGTCATAGTGAAGCAATTTTAATCTTTCAGGGACTTTCTCAGTCAGTCATTCCTCTTCGTCAGCATTTGCCTCAGGGAAAACATCTTTATGCTGAGTGCCAGAGTCCACATTTTCACCTCTATCCAGGTTTCCAAGTCTGAAAAACAAGTGAAGTTCATGACCATAGGAAATGTTTGAGTTTTATCAGTTTGCTCTGTGATTTTTTTTCTGTTGAATTCATTCATCAGATAATGTACATAAGAGTGCCCTGACTGGACAAGATACAATATAGAATTGTGATGCTAAGGAACATAAGTGAAATGTTAATACACCTTTAAGTAATTCCTTTAGCAACACTGACTGTTTTTAGTCATAGCCAGTTAAAATATAACCAAAAACTAAATCTGAATTTCTGAATTTGGAAAGCAATGCAATGTCTGCTTTCCAAGTTTTCTTCGTTTCCTGTTTGGTTCTTTATTCTATCAGTCAAGTACTGTCAAATGCCAAGGACTAGCTATTGAAAAACTGTATTAGAAGTGGAGGGATAAAACTGAAATTTTCTATCTTTGATAATTAAAAATTTATCATTTAAATTATCACAAATGAGTTGAAGATAATTATTTTTAAAACGAGGAGAAAGACAAGAATTAGTATCTCCTTGTATTTAAATTCTGGGTCTAAAAAATCACAGCAATCTGAAAGGTGACTATTTGATCCAAGATTTTTGGAAAAACGGAATGCTTTATGATGCTGTCCACTTGTAGAGAATCCCCCGAAAAACTTAGTTTTAACTTGAAGCACTGACAGCATCCAAATCATGGGAATGTGATGCATTTTGAATTTGGAAATATGATCCAGGGATTTCAACTAGTGGGATCTAATATGGTCTTTTCTAATGAGGTTCAATAGCATTCACATTTTGTTTCTGAAGTCTTTTTTTGATAAAGCTGCCTATACCTATTGGATACAACCTTTTGTACATGTCATTAAAACTTTAAAAGAAGGCACTCAGTTATTGAACATGTAATTGATATCTCAACAGGTGAGACTTAAGAGAATGAGAACCCATATGTCTGGTCAGTGAATTTTTGATAGCCAATGATGTTAAAGACAATATCTTTGGTCATAGAAGTTAATCCTTCCAATAATTGTTCAAGCTTTGTTTGCTCTTTTCCTTTTCACTCCTGATTGAGAACAATAGACACAGTAGAGTTTCAGGATGATGAGCAGTACCATGTGCAACTAACTATGTGATCATAGTCCTCAAAAAATAGACCTTTCTATTTCTAGACAAAAAGGTTGGTAACACAGCAAGTTGAAAATGCGGAGTCTAAGAGGCTGATAGTCGTTTGCTTCCTTTTGTTTCTACTTTTTTTTCTGTTTGTTAATGTAGATGCCATTTGGCAGAGAAAAATCTTATGGCCATCTGAAAAATAGATGGATAATATAAAAAATATGTATATTCATATCCATTTGAAGAAGGCAATTGCATAACTCTGTTTTAAGTAACCAAATAGACCTACAAGCTGTGGTCCTCACTATTGCCTACCTTCTATAAGTTTGCCTGAATTATAACTTTTTCAAATGCTTGAATTTTATTGGAAACAGATATATTGTCTCCTAAGGAAAACAATATTTATTTACAATGTTTTTAATGGTTAGTGCCAGAACATTGGCCGAAAAAGAATAATTCTACAACAACCTGTTTTCTCAACCCACAGAGTCACCAGCTGAAAAAGATGAATTTGACATTTCAGTGAGTATTCTGAGACTCGGAGAAAAGAAACTAGTCCAAATAAACTGGGCCAACTGTAGCTAAGAAAGGAAAGTATGACAAAGACCATCTTTCTCTCAGATTTATGTTAATCGTTTGAATCATTGTGACTTATACAGCAGACATATTTGAATACTGCTATGTCTCAGTTAAAATGTGGCATTATTCTGAAACCAATCATTCTGACTTTAAATAACAAATACTGGAATGTTTTAAAAGTAAACCTAATGAGCTTTTAAAAGCTAAAAATCATTTGAGAAAGTCATAGGGTCTCTTACAGTGTAGGTTTTCAATTTCATTGGTTGAATGAATGTGCACAATAGCTGAGAGATTAAAAAGCCAAGCACAGATGACATTGATGAATGCCTTCCAGATGAAAAGTTAGTAAAGAAATCATGTCAGTGTACTTTTCACTGATAGAGTAAATTTTCAAATTAATGATTTAGCTGAAAACATGAAGACTGAGTTAGCATTTTGCCTTAAGGGTTGCCCTTTTGACTTACAAATGGAATAATATACAGATACGGCTGGCTATAATTACTATTTGCTTGAATTGGTGTAGAATAAGTGCGAACTTAAACATCATAAAAGATTATGAAGTATGCAAAGTGCTGAATACTCTTGAAAATAGTCAGTTTTTATCTTGGACTAATTGTATTGACATTTGCACTGTTACGGTAAAACAACACTAATAAAACTTCTGTTGTCTCAGCACACATCAAGGTAGAAACACCAAATTACACCAATAGTCACTTTTCTTCACCACTACACACTTAGAGTTGAAAAAAAAAGGTTCTGGCTGGTGTAGCTCAGTGGACTGAGTGCGGACCTTTGAACCAAAGGGTTGCCGGTTTGTTTCCTAGTCAGGGCACATGCCTGGGTTGCGGGCCAGGTCCCCGGTAGGGGGTGTGTGAGAAGCAATATCATACATTGATATTTCTCTCCCTCTCTTTCACTCTCCCCTCCCCTCTCTCTAAAAATAAATAAAATCTTAAAAATAAAGGAAAACTTTTAGTTTCAAACAAGCATTAGAAATGTAAAAATTTGTATTCATCTCCATGAGCTTTATATTTTCCTAGTAGTTTTAGGTTTTCTGATGAGATAGATGAAGATATTAACAATTATAAATTATTATTTTTATTATTGGAACAACTATTTTCCAAATGATAATACAAAATAATACATAGGTAAAATATACATTCAAAGAGAAATTAATGAATTTTCTCTTTGAATGTATAGAATCAAAACTTTGAATGTGTAGTTTCTCTTCTCATGAAAGAGTCATTGATACAGCTTCATATTCTACATTATAACCATTCTTTAAAAAACTTCCACTTGTCAAGTGGAATATAGAATTAAAATAAGCCACAATTATCTCAAAAAAGCTACTAGAATACTCACTTTTCCAACATCATTTCCTATGAGGTTAGCTTTTCTCTACATTCTTCATACAAAAAATATATTTTAACTGATTGAATGTATTTTAACAGAAATGAGAACTCTATTCTATTAATGTGTGGAACAATGGTTCTCTTATCTAATTGTTTTCTATAATATTGTTATTTTCCATAAACTGTATTAATATAATAAATATAAAATTATTATAAAACAAATCAATACACAAGTGTTTTTGAATTTTTTAATTTTAATTTCTAATGGAGTAAATATTGACAAATATAGGCATTAAAACAAAATCTTTTGAAAATTCTTAATAATTTTTAAAATTGTAAGATGTCTTGAGATCAAAAAGTGTGGTAATTTTTCCTTGTTTACCAGGATCCATGAATAAAAATGTTCTAAAAAGGAAATTTTTGTAATAGCCTATAAACAATTAAATACATTTTAAGTAATGGGTGGATAAAGAAATTGTGTTGTATGAATTTACAATATTTATTTTACCTATGGACCATTTATAGCAAAATTTGAATTTTAAAAAATGGTGACAATTATAGTCACAATGAAAATTCTGTAACATGAGCTCATTATGAAAAATTTATCTCTTTATGATTACAAGGAAGAACTTTTTTTTCTTGCAAAGCCTTACTTATTTTTTTCTTATATTGGTTGGTTCTGGGTTGTAAAAATATCACCACAATAAATTTAAGAAAAGAATGAAACTAAAAACAGCATATGATTACATTAAGTATGATTGCATGGGCATAATGATACAATAATGAGCATTTACTGTAATTAAAATTCTGGAAAAATATTGAGGAAATGTGACTGAATCTACTTAAATTCTGAAATGTATACAAGTAATGAGCTAAACTTTCTAAAACAACTTTGCTATATACATATTTCCCAGATTTTATTCAACAAAATTGCATTAATAAAAATGCAATATGATGAAGAATACACTTTAGTCATATACCAAAATATGAGACTTCCTCCTTTAATTTTCAATCTTTTTGTTTGAAATTGATAAATTTCAATTTACAGTGCAAAGACACTCCCTGTCTTCTCAGTTACTGTTGTCGAGATCTGATGCTGTTCTGCGGGCGTAAACCTAGGTGTTTAAGAATCTCAGACTGCCCCACTGAGATCTGGGCAAAATGCTCTTTGCTACCACTCAATAGCTGAGAATGGCTTTTCTGTGTTTTCATTGCACTGGAAGAGTAAAAGTAACTATAACAATTTCAGAAACCTTGTAGAGTGTGTGTGTATATATAGAGATTGTGTGTATAGATATATAGATACATATATAACACATACATACACACACAATCCAAGTTTCATTCATATATATATATATATATATATATATACATTCCAAGTTTCATATATACATACATATGTGTGTGTGTATATATATACTCACACATGATTATGTAAGTCACCTAAAATATATGGATAATTGAATGAAACATAAAAAATGCCTTTCTAAATTGCTGAGATATCTTACCATTCCATTATACTTTGTCCACTGTGGCATGTTATTCAAGTTACAGTTTTAAAAGATTTTGCTTTTTACAGTCACTTAAATCATTAGGATATATAAAAATAATTCCATATGCTTCATATGGAAAGGGCATATAATTAAGTAATTATATACCAATTGAAATACATATAAATAGTATCCTAGTTTCAGAACCACTTATTCCTTTTATAATCATATGCATCTTATTGGCAAGTAGAGTATATATTTTTTTGGAATTTGAGTTCAAAATAAGAATGCATACATTAATAAGTCACTGGGTTAGGTTGTAAAGTGACTTAGTGTAAAATGTCATTGTTGAAAATGAATTTATTACTAGCACAAGTTAATTAATGATTTTAGATGTATAATTTCTGAACATGAAATATTATGTAGAATGTCTGTCCATTCTTTATATATGGCACTTCTCTATAAAATTAATTTTTAGCTTATATATAATAACAACTAAGGTTGGAAAGAAATATAAAAGAGATTTAATCTGATTTTGTTTTATTGAATACAGAGTATGTTAAGGACATTCAATCAAGTACTTTTGCATTTTGGTGACCCCATTTTTAAATAAAATTTCAGCAGACATAAATACACACCCAAATATTTTTTCTATATTTTTAAAACCAGGAAGACATTAATCATTTATTCAGAAATGAATTATGCACTTTATTTTTTAATTATATTAAAAACACATGACTTTTAAGTTTTGATACTGTGACCCAAAATTCACATTTATGTGACAGTTGGAACTTTTTCGATATAGAGAAGAGAGAGCACAAAGTGTTAGGGAAACCAGTTTGAAACTTTAAACACAGAATAAGATATCTTAAGAATAAGGGTTCGCATAAGCAGCAATGGTTCCTCTCACTCATGTTCCCCTGACCCCTGATACTAGGCGACTGTCAACTTCAGACTCTAATAATGTTACTAACCATGGTGAGACCTTGACAGTTATAATTGGCTTTGAAAACTCTTCATCTTTTACCCTAAATGCCTACATATTGATTTATTGCTTTTTTACTTCCTCTTTAATTAAGCAAGCATTTCTCAATCACCTTCTAAAAATTGTGTTTTGGCTTTTCTATTATAAAAGTACTGTATGTTCACAATAAAAATAAATGTTATTATAATTTACAAAAAGTGAAACCCAGGTAAATTATTCAGGCATAGAATAGAAGGTTTAAGATGAGTGGTTCTGTAGCTTAATTGCTTGGCCTCAAACCCTGTTTCTGCCAGTTTTAATGTGCTTTGGAATCAAGGTAACCTATCTTTCTTTGATTGAGTTTCCTGGGGAATTGTATTGTCCTCACAGGGCTGATGAGAGATTTAAATTAATTCTTTGTTAGTAATAGTGACCTCATAAGCCTGAATATATGTTTAAGATTAGTTAATCATTTATAAAGATAACATAAACCTCAAAATGCTGTTTAACACCCAATAAGCATTTACTCTATATCAGCAACATAAAATTGTGTAGTCTTACCACTTTAATGTCACATTTGGCAACTGCTATTTCAATAAGCATGACTATTCCCTATATTTCTAAGATTCACTGTTTTTAATAAATCTCTACTGTTGTACTCTATAAAGAAGTCATAATTTATTCAAACAATCTGATAGTTTGGGATATGCATAGTTTCAATTTTTAGTTTTCGTAGAAAGTCAAATTTAGCTATTTTTAGATATAATTTATGGATATCTGTTTTATATCTTAGGATGCTTTTCTGTTATCAAAATGACTAGAAATGGGGGTATTCAATTCATTCATTCAAAGGCTATTTAGTGCATGTCTGTAGACGGGCATTCACCACAGCTTACTAGAAAACACTGCCAGGGTTTCTGTCCCCACAGACAGTATATTCCACAAAGAATGATTTGAGCATTGATGCACACTGTCAAACTTTGTTGTGGACAAAGCTTGTCCCACACTAGCTTCTCACCAACAATGTGTGAAATACTATCCCTCAATCGTTAGCCAATAACAGATACTCTAAATGAGCAAGCAACAATCAGAGAAGCAAACAACAGTGACAACAAAAATAGAAATTACAAAATTTAATAAGAAAAATATGATATTTTTGCTTTATTTCTATCAAGGTTCATTCGTAACACAAATTTAATTAAGTATTCATGTTTCAAAGCTCTAGAATCTACTTCTGTCTGTTTATCTGTCTATGTGTATCTCTCCTCTACCCACTTTTCATTTGCACTACATAGCAGAAAATATTAGCTGCCAGTGTGACCACATGGAAAAATATCCATTTCTCATAGTCCCGTGCATATATAAGTTCATATGATGCAGTTCTATGCCCACTTACAGTACTAATAAAACTGATTAGAATTTCAAGTGAAAATCTTTGTTATTTTTTTTAATTTTGGATGATCAAACATAATTCTTGATGAGATTGTATATATGTGTGTGTATTCTTTTTATATCCCACTTTATTCCAAGTTCAAACATCATTTTGTCAGTTTTGTCAGTTGTTTTCATCTGTCAAGTATATACTGATACACAAAAAAGCACTTTTCATGTGTTGAAGTGCACTGTTCCAAATTTTGTAGCAATGCTGATTAGAAGCACAATGTTTAGAGTAAGAGCAGCTGATTTTAATCCTGACTAGCATTTATTTACTATGTGACGTTGGTCAAGTTATTGAACATTCTGAATCCTTTACCTGTAAATAGTGATCATAATATCTATTTTTCATATCAATATAAAGACAGAAAGTGTATGTTGAATCATAAAAATAGTGCCTTGATAATGTCTTTTACGATCATTGTAACTACTATTGTTACTATTTTAACTAGAATGTTACAAGATTGTGACCACAAAACAAAGCTGTAAGTATGTCCTTTTTTTGCCCCAATTATGGTGGCCTTGGGAACTTTATTGTTGGGAAATAGATATCTCTTAAAAATGTTCTCCTAGTTCTTGTGGATATTCATAATGAAGAGTTGCATATTCTTAAAAAACTTACCTATAATTTCTACTAACCTTAGTGTCTATTTTATTTCTCCCTCCTAATTTTACCTCTACTTGTGTAGAGTCTACTTGTATCTACTGCTCACCAAGTTAAGAGACCTTTGTTTCCACTTTCCATTACTGGCATACTACCTTTGGTGCACGGTCTACTTTTTAATGATGTTGCTAAAATGTCTAAGTACTCTTGGTAATAGAAAATTAACAATTTCTGTGCAGAAGTAAGAAGAATGGCTTTACCTCTCATAGTAATTCCATTAGCTACAAGCCATCGTCTCTTAATCAGAGTCTCCCAAATATCACTCTGTTAGTATTTCTCTTATCTTTAAACATAGGAATCAACTCTAAATGCAAGCAGATAAAAATACAATACTAATAAAATAATCTTTATCATCTGGTTTTATATAACTTCTCCCCACCAAAAATAATTAGCATAATACAACTAAAAATACCCCATACATTAGTAGTATTATTGTTATTATTATATGTTTTCTACAACTATAAAGCACTTAAGTAAAAAATCATGAAGTATATAAATGTGATTCATTAATACTCAAAATAAATGTTATGTCAATGAAATATAAGTTAAAAATGTATGAAGTTGGGAAGGCTGAACCATTTATACTATGCCTCAAATATGTTACTTTTCCTCATGAGACCTAATATTGACAAGTTATGAATAATTACTTCCATTTTACAGTTAGGAAATGGAGAGATTACAATACACTTTTAATGGTTTCCTTAAAGTTATATGCAGTTTGTCTGGAAAAAGTCCAGCCATTGTTAATATAGTGAGAATGGTTTGTGCAACATCAATGTAACCTGGCAGCCATGGAGAGTGGACTGGAATGCACATGTTTGACCAGTGACAACTTCAATGTATTAGTCAGTGGGGATGGTAGACACAGTTGAGTGAGCATGTGTACTGTGTGGCTGTCACACTCAAAATGACTGAGCAAGTAGAGCAACAGATCTGCATCCAATTTTGCATTAAGCTTGAACATTCCTCCATGGAAACTATTCAGATGATTCAGAAGGCCATAGCTATGGGCAACTGGTGACTGGCAGCTTCATGGTGACACTTCACCCCCCATGCATCACATCTCCTGCAGTTTCTTGGTGAAACATCAAATCACCTAGGTGACTCAGTCCCAGTACAGCCCAGATTTGGCACTCTGCAACTTCTGGCTTTTCCCAAAACTGAAATTACCTTTGAAAGGGAAGAGATTTCAGACCATCAGTGAGATTCAGGAAAATACGATGGGACAGCTGTCTTCTTCAAAGAATATCTCTATTTTTCATATTGCATGGCTGGATACCTTCTGGATGGACCTAGTATTGTTTCAAAGATTTGGAGGAGCCCACAGTTATGTAAGAATATACTGCAATAGTGGTATAAAAGATACATGACATAGATATACACAGGGCCCAGAGAAAGATGTAGCTTCAAAGTGAGAGAGCCATATTGAATTTTGATTATCTATGATGTGATAAGTATATTTACTTTTCCAGACTAAATTTTCTCAGTAAAACTCAGATATAATAAAGTCCCCCATTGGTCTTGTGTGAGGATTTAATAAGAAAAACTATGTAAAATTTTATTCACATTCGTAGCACATGGTATAAATGCTTAATCAATAGTGTTCTCTTGATGTTTTATTTCCATTAACCACTACCACGTTTGTAGCAATCATTTCTCCCAGCCCTGCCCAAACACAGACCTGCACACTAGTTATCTGACCTCTTTTTAAATATCACATGAACAACTGAGGTTCTCAGAATGCTGTCTTTGTTCATAGCTTTCTTTTCTGATTCTTTCAAAAAGACTTTCAAGCTATTAAGTCAAACTTAAATCTTTGTTTTTATTTTAAAATAAATGGAGATGTCTAATGTGTAAAGAATAAGTACACATGTTTTCTTTCCTACTTTCTAACCTAATGGATACTTAACAATGCAGAGATATTTTAGATACTGTAAATGGTTGCTTCTTTTCAGCCTAGAGTTGAAATGAGATATTTTATGTATTTCGAGTGGTCCCAAATCTATAAATTATTCTTAAGGGCCACCACTACAAAAGAGTTGTACTTTCTTTGTTGCTTTATGAAGGAAAACATGAGTAAAAGGATAAGTAAGGGTTCAGTTGATAATGGTTTAAGTAACTTCTTCACAAGTAATAACTCTAATTTGTTTTTACTTTATTTCTAACACCTACTAAATGTGTTAAGGGTCTGTCATAATTAGTTCTGAATTTATCTTAAGTATGTATTTATGAATTTTAAACTGACTGTGTAGACACTCAATCTTTGAAAATCTAGGAGGAATTATTTTTTTGAGGACAATAAATTAGCCATTGACATTATATAGCAAGAGGGAAGGTTTCTAAGATCAAGGAGTGGTTAAGGTCAACATCTCAATTGCCCTTGTTCTGTAACTGATTCTATATATAAAGAAAAGTGTCTCATCAGGATAACGTAGAAGATTGTACACATAGTTCCCAGCATCTATATTTTCTTTAAGTAAACAAAGGTCATTATTTTCTTCACTCTCTGCCAATCTTCTTTTCACAGACCTAAATTGGGAGCAGATGTTAAATGTCTGAACCTCAAGATTCTAAAAGTACTGGCAGTTTACTGCACTGAAGACCTAACTACCACAGGCCTTGTATTTATTTAAACACTCCTTCCCATTAAGGTATTGAAAATACAGAGAACAGGAATGTGACGTTATTTCCTGCTACAGTTTATGTTCATTGGAAGAAATCAGTATCTTTCACAAAGTCCTGTATTTTTAATCTTTATTATATTTTTCCATTACCCTTTAGTCCCTTTATACCCCCTCCCTCCAGAAATCACCATGCAGTTGTCTATGTCCATGAGTCCTTTTTCCTTTTTGCTCAATCCCTCCACTTCTAACTGCCCCCACCCCCACTAGCTGTCATCTGTTCTCCATCTATGAGTCTGTCTCTGTTCTGCTTGTTATTTCAGTTTGTTCATTAGATTCCACATATGAGTGAGATCATAAAAATTTATCTTTCTCTGACTGGCTCATTTCATTTAGCATAATGTCCTCCAGGTCCATCCATATTGTTACAAAGGATAAAAGTTTCTTCGTTTTTATGGCCAACTAGAACTCCATTGTGTAAATGCCCCACAGCTGAGGTTTTAATTTCTTTTCATCCCGACTGTTACTAAAGTAATCGTTGGAATGGTATCAGAACTCTGAAGATGTTGTCCCTGCCCTGAGTTTTTAATTGCTGCACGACCGTAGTGAATGGGGAACGTAGGATAAAAACAAGGCAGCAGGGACTGGGAAAACTGATGGCAAGGAGTACAATGAAAAACACAGGTAGTGCCATCTTCAAACTGGCTGATACTGTATTCACCTCTGGTTACACACTTCCATTGAAAGGGGACCACTGCAGCATAGGTTCATTCACGTTAGTTTTGTGACTTTTATTTAAAGAACATATAAGCTTATTTTTGTCTTTTCTATTTCAAAAACAAAGGTAAAGTAAGTTAGATATATAGGGTGTCTGCAAAGCTGCCAAAACATAGCAAGCATTCAATATATTTTCTGACATTGCTGTGGCCCAGCTACTCTTCAATATGTTGCCCTTGACAGATACTTTCAAGTCTAAAGGAAAGTTTTGCCAGGCTTCTTCGTATAGGAATTTTGTAGTGATTATACCTTGTCCCAAATCTGACTGTAGCAGAAGGTATCAAAGTGCAATTTTCTTCTTTCCTTCTTTTATAAGTTGTACACGATTTTAGAAATGTTTCTTTAAAGACTATAAGTAACACTAGCAACATATTTATAAATAATTTTGTATGGGGGAATACTACTTTGAGTAACTATTACTCAATTCCTAAATTTCCAAAAGCTTTCACTGACACTAAAGTGAGATTTTAAATTGTGTGAGCCCAAAATGTCAGTCAAAGCACAAAAGATATTGCAGAAATAAAAGAGAAATATTTGTAGCAGAAGGTGAATAGGAAGGAAGAAAGCATTTTTTGCTTGAGGTGACTAGTCAAATTTATAGCTTTCATCATTGTACCTGAAAAGTCCAGTTAAAAAATTCATGTCCTAACTGTGTGACTCAGTTGGCTGAAGCGTCATCCCTTAACCCAAAGGTTGTGGGTTTGATTCCCAGTCAGAGCACATACTTAGGTTGTGGGTTTGATTCATGACATTAAATTCATTTCAAATGATTAGAAAATATTGAAATATTAAACATATCAGCCATTCTAAATTCACTCACACAAATACTCATAACAGACATTATATATGCATAATGTATGATGTAATTATATATTGTTATTTTTTAATCCTCACCCTTAAATATGTTTTTTATTGATTTTATAAAGACAATAAAGGAGAGAGAGAGAAACATCGGTCTGTTGTCTCCTGTATGCAACCTAGACCAGGGATTGAACATACAACCTAGGTATGGGCTCTGACCAGGGATCAAATCCACAATCTTTTGTTGTACCAGATGATGCTACAACCCACTGAGCCCCTTGGCCAAAGCTGTAATTATATATTAATATTGTAATTTTATATAAATATAAATTATATAAAATATATTATATATATTTAATTTAAATAGTTTTAAATTAAATATATATTATATATTTATATAAATTAAATATATATTTATATATTGTATATGTTATATATAATATTATATATATACACACACACATATGCATATATATATATATAAAGGTCAGTCCAGAAAAACTCCAGCCATTGTTAATATAAGGAGAACCATTTTTGTGACATCATTGTAACATGGCAACCGAGGAGAGTGGACTGGAATGTGCATGCATGAACAATGATGACTTCACTGTAGTTGTCAGTGGGGACAGTAGATGCCATTGAGTGAGCAAGTGCACTGTGTGGCTGTTGCATTCAAAATGACTGAGCAAGTAGAGCAACAGATCTGCATCCAATTTTGCATTAAGCTTGAACATTCCTCCATGGAAACTATTCAGATGATTCAGAAGGCCATAGCTATGGGCAACTAGTGATTGGCAGCTTCATCATGACAACACACTTTTTCATGCATCACGTCTCATATAGAGTTTTTGGTGAAATATCAAATCACTGAGGTGACTCAGCGCCCCTGCAGCCCAGGTTTGGTACCCTGCAACTTCTGGTTTTCCCCAAACTAAAATCACCTTCGAAAGGGAAGAGATCTCAGACCATTGATGAGATTCAGGAAAAAAGGATGGGGCAGCTGATAGCAATTGAGAGGCCTGTGTGAGGTCCCAAGGGGCCTACTTTGAAGGGGACTTAGGCATCATTGTATTGTGTACAATGTTTCTTGTATCTTCTATCTTCTTCAATGAATATCTCTATTTTTCATATTACATGGCTGCATACTTTCTGGACAGTCTATATATATAATATATATATATATTCAGTCCACATGTTATAAGTATTTGCATGAGACAGAATGATGGGAGATGATCTTTTGTTCTTCTCACTTTGAGGTCTTAATTCTGCTGTCCACATTTTTTTTAATTATATATTTCTGTATTCAATTTCTTTTAAGCGTCCTCCAGTGTCTCCATTGATTTCCTTCAGATTATATTTACATCAAACAAGCTGAGGTTTAGATTGACGCTCTAGTGTGATCTAACTTCCTTTCCATAGTGACTTAGAGGTCCCCCTTGAAAATTACACTTAAAGATCAATGTAATAAATAATGAGTAATGATGCATAAAGTGTCTGGAACATATTAAGTACTTAAGAACAGAAATCTCTCCTTTTCTTTCACAACTCGACTATTGTTTTTTTCCCTCCTCATCATCCCCCATTGCTAACCAGAAACTCTGTAGTCTGTTATGTTATTTGAATTAAGAGACTATTTTCTAATTCTGTTTATGATTATAGTTTATTTGAATGCAAATTACTGTTAAATTGCTTATATTTTTCTTTTTTACATTTTTGTTATAAAGATCCATTTTAAGAGGGAGTGCAGAGAGAGAGAGAAAGAGAGAGAGAGGGGGAGAAAAGGTGAGGGGATATGGATGTGAGAGAAAACCATCTTTTGGTTACCTTCTAGCAAATACACCAACCGGGGATCAACTCTGCACACTGGGTGTGTGCCCTGACCAAGAATCACACCTGCAGCCTTTCAGTCTACGGGATGATGCTCCAACGTACAGAGCCACATCAACAGGGTGGGGGGTGGAGAACATTTCCTAAATTTAAAATGTTAATACTAATCAATTTAGTCTAGTAGTAGTTCACAAATCAAATTTTGAATGGGTAATATATTTCTCAAAAATATACACAAACCAAATATAATTTCCGAGAAGTCATTTTGATGAAAATCCAGCTTTCAGAAAGCCAAAATGTCTCTGTGTATTCAGTCATAGAGTTTACCAGTTTTACTAGCCCAAATTAGAACACCCTCTGCTAGGATGCACTAACCTAGCATCCAAGTCTTACACAGAAATTAAAATCTTCACTAGCTCTGGTCAGAAAATTAAGCATTTAATACAATTTAAAACTATAAAATCAGCATGAAGGTGTAAATTCCCCATTTGTCCATTAGAGACACAGGCTCTCTCCCCAAAGTCTTACATCTGATATCTTTTCCCTCCCATGTAGCAATCCCAGAGCTCTGCTTTTATCTCCTTTAACAAAAGATTTTAGAAAATTTAAGTTATCCTCTTACAAATTGGTGAAGTTAATTTTGGATTAATGAGATTGCATCGCTAAAGAAGTGTGTTTGAATACCTTATTATCTATATTCAGTTTTCCAATTTATAAAGGTACACGTTTCTGAATTTTTATTATGCTTTGTAAAAATATTGTTTCAGTGAACATTCTGGAAATCAGCTTTACATATAAATACTTTTTCATTAGCCAATTTATCAGTAACTCATCTGTACATAATTTCAGAAGCCTTAGTCATTCACTCATAAACTTCAAAATATTTTCTCTGTTGTTTGAATATCTAATTCCTCAATATCTAAACTATATCAAAACAACCAAATATTCAGGTTGTCTCTTTCTGGAATGACTAATGAAAGCATGATCTTAAGAATATTAATATACACCATAATGCATTGTGAACAATTGCTTTAAAAATAAAAATAAGTAAAATATGCTCGTCAGTAAAAGTTCATTTAAAATAAATGAAGAATGAAATAACTTTTAATATATGTAATTAGTTCTAAAATAGGATCAAATTACAATCAAATCAACCTTATATAGGGCAATAAGTAAAGGTCATCTTTAATGGAATATTTGTTAGCATCCTAACTGCATAAACTCTTGTATTAACTTAATTGTGTAACCTTGCATACTGTCCACAACATTTGGCAGTCCTTGCTATTCTTGCATTTTTATCCTGAGCTCTTCAGATTGGCATGTCTTTTTCCCGTCTTTTCATCCAAACCATATTTGTTCTTCAAGGCGTAGCTCAAAATTCACAATATACCCTTCTAAAACTCCAGGCCATTTCTATTCAGCTACATATCAATGTGTCAGCAATGTCAGCATAAGAACATCCAAGCCTGTAGAAAATTTTACAAAAATGTATTAGAACTTGTTTGAACCAAGCCGAGGATATGACTGGAAGCATGACCTTAACAGACTGAAAAAAATGCTTCCCAGAATGACAATTTACATTTGTCAGTTATGCATTTGGAATTGGGGGGAGAGTAAGACAGAGTACTTGAAAGTGGAAGAAAGTAAGACAGAGTTTGGATTACAGGAGAGTTAGCAAGATTTTTTCTCTCTTGATGGTGGTTACTCTTCCTAGGGGGTCTGAAAATCAAACATTTCAAAGATGCCTTAACCTAGATGCACAGAAACAATGGACAGGGATTTTTTCAAGCAAAGGTAAACATTTACTAAAAGAGTTATAGGCCTGGGTAATAACCATGTCCTGCTAATTAGAACTTTATGATCAAACTGCTCTATGATGTGGAAACGGAGCCCAAGTTCAGCTGTCTTCCACAACGAAAGACAAACTCATGTGACAGGTGCTGGTAGGAAGGGATGTGGTTTATTCAAGTGCAAGTAACTTGAGAAGATGGGGACTCACATCCTCACACGCCCACCTTTAACATTTCAGTGCAGGACACGTTTTAGTAGGGAGGGAGAGGGAAAGCAGAATAGATCAGTGGGGGAAGCTGTGGACAGGTGGAGAGTTGGCAGGCAGTGTTCTTGCTGGTCCTGATATGAATCTTTAAGGTCAGCATCGTGGAACTAGTCAGTGGTGGCCAAGTTCCAGCATTTAGGAAATCTGTGGCAGCCGAAGTTGTGGTCAAGGCCATTTCTTGTACAAGCATCGGCTGGACCTCCTGATGCCTGCAATGTGCTTATAAGAAAACTATCAGTTATGTGAGTTTTTTAATGTTTCTCAGTACATTTTATTCTAATTCTGTATCATGGTTAGTCAGAGTAATATAACGTTTTTGTTCCCTCTTACAGAATGAGTGTGTCACTCTACAGTCCCATCGACCCCACAAGCTCTAGCTGTCTAAAAGGTTATAGTCCCTTTGTTTGCCCTGATTATCCTGATGTCTCAACGATGTTTTTCCTTTCTCTCTCTCTCTCTTTTTTTTACATCACCTTTAGGCCCAGCATTGCCTAAATTGTAACTGATTGTGGTTCTTTTGGCCTGAATTATTTGCATTAGAAATAACATCTAACATGTGCCAGGCTCTTTTCTAACTGTCTTTATGTCAATTACACCAATATTATTATCTTAATCTTCACATTTACAACTAAGTATAAAGAAGTATGTAGTTTGGCCAAGGTTACGTGGCCCAGGAAAAGGCAAACCTAGAATCTGAACCTAGGCAGGCTGGCTCCAGTGACTTTATTTTCAAGTTCTCCACTCTATGGTCCCTCAACTCTACGTTGATGTGTTAATCGCACTCCTTGTCTGTACCACATGGAACACCCCTTTGGAAATATTAAGTGACTTGACTAAAACTATGTTTTATTTGCAGATTTATAACTCAGACTGCAGGTTTGAGTTTCTAGGATTTAGAAACAGAATACTTAATGGTAGAGAGTTCAGTGGTTTTTAATCAAATAGCTAAAATAGCCTATAATAGTGCCAGGCACATAGTAATAGGTGATTACTAAACTAATCAATAAGTGAATAATAAATCAGAGAATGAATGAAATCAAGTTCATCTAACATTAAGAGAAGTTTCTTAACTTCAAAATGTGTCATGGAGGGATATAAAGGTTTTGTGGACTTACATCAGACTTGTTGTAGGTATGCGTAACAAATACTCTTGAACTATTGGATCCTGACCTTGTTCATCATTTGCATTCATTTATTAGACCATTCAGCATTTTGTATTGGTAGCTTCCATTATAGAAATAGAGAGAAATTAAGGACCTTTCGTCCCCACCCCATTCCTATTTCTCAAATTTAATGTGGATATATTTGTCTATAATAAAAATATTAAATAAATAATTGTTATTCTCATCAAATGCATTTTAGTTTCCAACCTTATTCCAGGCTCTTCATACACTAAATACAGATAACAAATTTCTTGTGTTGGATGATTCTGTGCTGGAAAGAGCTGTTAGCAAAGCCTTTAATATGTTAGGGATCAAATATCAAATAACAAGCCTCTGACACATGAAGATGAGAGACGGCATTATTCCTTAACATAATCTTTGGGTTTTAGAAATGTGGTTTTATTATATATTTTTGAGTTTTCTAGATAGATGGGTCAAAGTGTTATAGTAAAAAGGGAAGTGGACCGGGAAGACGAATTGACTCTAGTTTAAATCACTTTTACTCTGTGACCGTAGCAATAAGAAGACAGGCTTGGATGATGTAATGTTTAAGGCTTCTTCTTTCCCAGCTCAAGGCTCCTATGAATTAAATAAAATCCCAGCTTTGAAGCAACAGAAAATCATTAGATATCTTACACTTGTGACTGATTTGCGTGCCTGTGTGCATGCATAAGTTTAGATAGTGAGAGGATTAGTTTTGATTCTGGGTTTTTTTCTTCTTTATTCTGCAATTAATTTTCACTGCCAAAAAACAGAAAGAAATTTAATGCATTCTACTGTTTTCCAAGTAAGATATTGATTTTTCCAAACTTCTGATTAACAATTTTGTTCAGCATAAATAATAGCCAATATTGCCTATATTTTTTACTCTGCATTTCACTATTATTTGTGTTCATTTGTAAAACAAATAAATTGTCACAGTTCAAATGTAACATTTGTTACATTGATATGACTCAAATGATCCTGCTCCTGTTCTCTTTAGTTTTTGCAGGAGAATACAAAAAATACTTTAACAAATAAGAGGAGTTCGTTCAAAGAATAAGAGAACAAATGAGGATTACCTGATTAGCAAAATTCAGCATTTTTAACTTTTTTTCAGAGAATGGAAGTAAAAAGGCAAAAACAGATAAACCCAAAGATTATAGATTTATAATATATAAACCCAAATATTATAAAGTGTAAGAAAAATTTGGATGTAAATTTAGACTCAGCCAACTGTGAATCAATAATTGCCAATCAAGAGTCAAATTAGGCAGCATTATGTAATATCAAACATAGGAAGGCCATGCAATGCATCCAACATCGAAATTATTCTATACCAAATAATTGCTATTAATGAATATAAGCGCATTATAATATTTCTCATGAAGTTACCAAGGTATAGACCAAGGCCAAGTCTGCTCTAGGAATCCCAAACATTTGGAGACATTTAGCAAATAATAGTGTCAGCAATAACTTGTTTTTCAGTCCATGATGCTCCACATTGGTTTTTCTTTTCTTTCCTTTTTTAATTTTTAGTCTGTTCTTTAATACATTTTTAGAAAGATTTTATTTATTTATTTACACAGAGGGGAAAGGAAGGAGAAAGGGAAGGAAGAAACATCAGTGTGTAGCTGCCTCTCATGCGCCCCCTACTGGGGACCTGGCCAGTGACCCAGGCATATGCCCTGATTGGCAATGGAACCAGCAACCCTCTGGTTCACAGGTGGTGCTCAATCCACTAAGCCACACCCGTCATGGCACACATGGTTTTTTTTAATGGGCTCCTATTGGTTTTACCTATTAAGTCCCAATTTTACAAATATTAATTTAACTTCTCAGACACTTACAATGCATATCAAATGATTTATTGCTGTTTATAAACTTCACAACATTTTTCTGAAGTTCTTCACATTGAAAATAGTAATTATTTAAAACAATAACCAGCAAGAAAACAAAACCAAAATTCATCACACCTAATCAAGAATAAAAGTAAAACACTATGACAAAAATTCAGCCCTGGCTGGTGTGGCTCTGTGGAATGAGCACTGGCTGGCAAACCGAAAGATCGCAAGTTTGATTCCCAGTCAGGGCACATGCCTGGGTTGTGGGCCAGGTCCCCAGTAGGAGGCACATGAGAGGCAACCACACTGTGCTGTTTCCTCCCTTTCTTTCTCCCTCCTTTCCCCTCTATAAAAATAGTAAATTAAAAAAATGTTTAAAAAAGCTTATATGATAACCCATATTTTAATTTCTCTGTTTTTTGGAGGTAAAATTTCTCGGTAAGGGCTCAAACCTTAATTTTTATATACGTATTTCCACATATATTTATAACCAAGTCTATATTCATCTATCTTCCTATCAACTCTTGTTATAGATCATTTTTCTATTCAGTGTACTTTTCTCAAAGAGAACACCCCATTGAAAAGCTTAACAAAGACATAAAATGCTGTTCTAGAAACATGGACACAGACAAATGCCATGATGGGACATGAAAATATTAGTGTTAGTTATAAAAGCACAATAGCCTTCTTTAGTGTATCTCTTTTTGCCCATCTACGCCAGAGAAACCATGATGTGAGAACGTAACAATTGGGTATGCTATAAGAGTTAAAGGAATTTCCCCACTGTAAAATTCTGTTGACCACGTAAAAGCAGTGGGCTTTCCACTAATTCTGCGACTTTTTCTTTTTAACACTTTGTTACAGTTATAAAGTGAGATGGTGTGTGTGTTATAAGTATAGATATCAAACCTTATTTCATTTTCCAATATTTTACTTACCTCCCAAACCCTAGTAAGGATCCAGCTTCATCCCACTTAGGCTTTTTGACATTGCTGTTTTCATTTTGGAATTAGTCATTAGAGAAGTCCCATTTATGCTTCGTTAAAACATCTATAGACATCATTGATTTCACAGCCAAAATCTGAGTCATCAACTAAGAAGGGGCCTTAAATCTAAAAAAGATAGATTATGAAACCCAGAATACGTGCTTTTGTTCAGTCACTATTAAAACATGCTATTAGAAAAATGATTATTATAGTAAGAAAAACTATAGCCCTGGCTGGTGTGGCTCAGTTGATTAGAGCATCATCCCAATATGCTAGGGTTGTGGGTTCGATCTCCAGTCAGGGCACATATGAGAAGCAACCAATGAATGCCTAAATAAGTAAAATGACAAATCAATCTCTCTCTCTCTCTCTCTCGTCTCTCCCCCTTTCTCTCTCTAAGAACAAAAAAATAAATAAAATGAATAAAATTGGCATTTAAATAAAAAGTTTCCACAAAGCTTCCTTGGTGCTTCCACTATACAAAGGCACAGTGAGACTGTTCCTTCTGTGAACCAGTAAGAGGACCCTCACCCAACCATCCTGTCACTCTTATCTTGGATTTTCCAGCCTCCAGAGCCATGAGAAATTTCTGTTGTTTAGCAGCCCGAAAGGACTAAGACAAAGAGAAACATGATTTTCAAGGTTTTTTGTAGAATTTTAAAAGACATATGTCCTCTAAATAGCCACATAATTATTATTTTTATTATTTAAATACAAATAGAAGATTTCCAGTACATCTGTATATTTTTCTCTCTCTCTTGAACTCTTCTCACATTAATGCATCTCATCTCAAGGCTATCTCCTTATAAATAGCCTAACTGCATCTTAAAGTCATTATAACTCTAACCAAATGTATTATTTTCCTATGGTATACAAAACTTTTAATGAGAAATGTCACCCCATCATTCCAAATTACCTTACAAAGATTTTATAAATCAATAAAGACCCTTTTATAACTAAAAAAATGTGATTACCAAATACCTTTATTCCTACCCTCTTGAAATGATTCTATTGTTCTAGTCTCAATCTTATGAGTAAGCCACAATATAATTATCATCTCCTCCTGTTATTTTAAGTCTTAAACCATTTCATTCTGTCTAAATTGTTTTCATCAACAGCAATCTTGCCATTTAAAAATACAAAGAAGATAATATTTTGTTCCCATACCAATAATATAACTAGTTAAAACAGATTTAGTTCAAAGTCTTAGCAAAAATTCAAGCAGTTCACATTCTGCCATATCTTCAATGTCCATAGCACTGAAATATCCCCTTCATCTTTGAAGACACAGATCAAAGGCTTTTTGTTATTTTTGTGGAAGACTATTATCCCCCTAAATAGGCCCATATCCTAATCCCCACCACATTAAGAATATGTCCTTACATGGCAAAGAGGCTTTGCAAATATAATTAAGTTTACAGACCTTAAAACGGTTGGATTATTCTGGATTATCTGGGTGGGTACACTATGATCACATGTACCCTTAACAACTAAGCACATTCTACCTGGAATTAGAGAGATACGGCACAAGAGTAAGTCAGAGGATTGGAAACCTAACAAAGGCTCATCTCTCTGTTGCTGGAGTGGTGATTTAAACAGCATAAAGACTGAGTGCAGCCTCCAGGAGGAAAAATTGGCTCCAACTAACAGCCAGCAAAGGAAACAGGGCCTTCAGTCCTGCACCTATAAAACATTGAATTTGACCAACACCTTTGATGATCTTGGAAATGCATCCTTTCCTAGAATGTCGTAAGGAACCCTGACAAGGCCTTGGTTTTGGTCTTGTAGGACACAGAACAGAAGAACCAGCTATACCAACCACGACTTCTGACCTAAAGATCTGTGAAATAGAAGGTTAAGCATTGTTATAGTCCTCTAAGTTTGTGGGATTTTGTTACAATAGCAATAGAAAACTAACATAAAACCTCCTTTAGAAATGAACATCTCATCCTATTTCTTTGTACACAACATATACATGTGTGTGTGTTTGTGTGTGTGTGCTTTTCATTACAATCATTTGCATATATTTTTCACTCTTGCTAGAGAAGTCCTTTGAGCTGGTCAGTATTCCAATCATCCTAAACTACCAACATAAGATATATGGAAGATTTGTTTCCAAAGATGAACACGGCATCGCTCACTCCATATATGCTACTATAATGTGATTTTCTACTCCCTCAGCGAGAGGTAGAGTTTAATTCTCTACCCAGTTAACTGTATGGACTTTGTGACTGCCTGATGACTGAAAAAAAGCAAACGGATATGATGCTGTGTTGTCTCTAGATGTGCTCCTTGCCTGTGCTCTTAGCTTCTACTTCCTGCCTCTTGGAAACCGGATACCGTGAAAGAAATGTAACTACCCTGGAACCATCAAGTTGTGAGAAAACTTAGAAATCCTAGTCACATGGAAAAGCTCTAGAGAATCTGACACCATAATTATGGGGTTAAACATGGAAAGAGAGGGAGGGAGACAGAAGGAACACAGACAACAGGTGTGTGCATGGAGAAACCCTTATCAGGGCACCCCCCCCATCAGGATGACCCCAGCTGATCCCAAATGGATCCAAGGTAAACCACTGGGGTCAGCCCTTTCCAAATGCTTTACCCTCAAATTGTGAGCAAATTAAAATGGCTGTTTAAGCCACTAAATTATGGGGTAGTTGGTTAAGCAGCCATAGATAATAGATAACTGAAGTAGGTTGATTAATTAAAAATAAACACACCAATGACAAAAAAACAAAACAAAAAAACAACTCTGGCCACTAAAAACAACAGCAAAAACAACTACTTCTAGTGTCAAAGTAGAGACATAGATACACTCTTGGTCTTGTGAATGTATGTTGAGAAATTAAGCTTCTGGCCCCAAATCCTGCCTGGGGGTTTTCAGGCCTGACTGTAGACAGTTGCAAAGGCTTTACCTGGCAGCCTCATAGGGGAAAGCTGCCTCCCTAGGGCTCGCCCCCTGCACCTGCACTGCAGTCGCTGCAGGGAGTTTCAGTCAAGGTCGCCACGCCCCTAGCCTGCTATGCCCCGCCCCTAGCCTGCTATGCCCCGTGTGTATCTGCATTTCTCACCCCGCTGCCTCAATCACAGGCCTCTGTGTCTGGGGCCTTTGAGCAGGACATGTCTGCTGAAGTCTTCTAACAGGAGAAAGGAGAGGAAAAGCTTGAAGACACTTTTCTCCACTGGAGTCACTAGTCAGGACTTTTCCACTCCTAGTCATTCTCTCTGCCTTGCCTTTGACCCCTGGGTTCCTAAAACTGAGGACCATTTTCTTCAAAGCTCTGTCAGCAGTGATATCATCCATACAACTAGGCTGCTGCAACTGACCCTTCAAAGGGCAAACTGGACAGGGGGTAGTCAGCGCTTTCTCTGGCTTAACCTCTCGCTTAAGCCGTGGTGGTAGAGATTAAAGGCTTGACTGTTACTGTCACTTTGGCTTATTTGAATTGACAGCTGACAGCTCAGCTCTTCCTCTTTACCTCAGCTGCACCCCTGACATATGTTAATAGTGAAGATAGCTGATTGTATTTGTCAGGATATGCTGTGTTATGTATGTTTTATATTGAAATACCTATCCCTAAATATCATTAGCCAAAACGGCAAGTGCCTACCTCTCACACAGTTAGCACATCCTTCAAAAGGTGTCGGGGATCACTGCTGAACACAGACCCCAAGGGACCTTTACTGACAAAAGAGCCAACATTTTCGCTTTGCTGGTTTCTATGTAAGAGGGAGAGAATGTCCAGGACTATCGTACACCAGCTACTCATTGTTGTGGCCCAGAAGTGGCACTTTTATCATTTGTTCACACTCAGGCTTAGTCACAAGGCCCTATTCCACTCCAAAGGGGCCAAGGGGTACAATATAATATTTCATATATCATATGAATATGAAATATCATATGATATTATCATAATATCATATTTCTGGAGTTTAGGAGTCGGAAATGTTTGACGGATACTTTCTAAGACTACCTCTCTGAAAATGGCTGTCTTGTTAATACCTATTTTGTTCCCTGACATGTATTGCCTGCGTCCAGGCACTCCACAGATTATTCAGAGTGAGTTTTTTTGAGTCCTAGTTATTCTCCTGATTAAATGTGAAGTACAAAGCATCATTCCTGTGTCTCAAACCTCATGTTAGCACACTGTGTGATTAGCAAGGAGTCCTGATAATGCAGTTGAGACAGGAGGCTTGCTCAGAGCCTCTTGCTTGGGAAGATTATAACTCTAAGTATTTCCTTTTTCTGTCCAGGGTTACACTCTAAATTAAACTGCCAATCCTTAGCTAGGCCATCTGACTGACTAAGTGCTGATTATAGCCTGGGAGTAGAGTGGAAGGCTGGGGAAAACTGAGCAAACAGAGGGAGCTTCTAAGGACTCCCCTAGGATTCTGCCCTTTAGGATGGGGACCTAGACTTGTTCCTCTATATCATGCTGGAAACAGTGATGCTCCAAAATGAGAGTACAGTTAGAAATGAAAACTAAAAATCAACAAATATCAACTATTTCTTGGGAAAAATAAATTTGCTCTAGGTCAAGCTCTACTGACAAGTACAAAGTTATCTGTAATTCACTGACTGAAAACAGTGCATTCGAAGTCAAAATATATTTAGCGTGGCCTTCCTTTTTCCTTGTCTCAAGGTGAAATGAACAAAATCATACTCTACAGAAAAGCCTCCATATCCTTGAATGCAGAGACTGCCTTGCTCACCCTGTAATGTCCCCTGTGACTTGCTCACTGACTCAGTGCATGAGCCAAAGTCACTTCCGATGATGACAGCACGTTACTGGCAAGTCTCCAGAGAAATATCATCACACTGAAGCTGATACCAAATTAGAACAATGCTATTTGGCTTGACAGAAGTTGAAGCCATCTTTCTAACATATAATAGATCTCCTATCTTCAAGAAATTGCCCCGAAAGCATCAACTATATTATTCTTCCAGAAACTTGGTCAGATAAAGGAACTCTTTAAAAATAAAAAAAAGAAATACGTTCTTTCATTTAAGGCAAAATGTGAATCTCATATTAATTTCAAATGTTAATTTGATTAAGGAAAATACATCGTGGCAGCAGACCAAATCCATGAATAAGCATATATTTGGAAAGCATTAAAATCAGTGATTGTGACAACATTGATCGAAGACATAGCGACTAGGTCAAATGGGGTTCGGGGCCATAGAGTCCCTAAGACCCACAGAAATACTCTGAAATGTGCTGCTCTTTTGCCACATAATAACCCAAGTAATTGTAAAGGGAGGGCACTGGTTACTAGAGGGTCCTGTAGCTCGAAGGAGAGTCAGTCTTGATGATTTTCAGGATGGTTCGCATGCATTTTTGTTTCTGTAGTTGGTTCATTGGTTTTTATCCAGAGCAAAATAATACTTTTTTTGTCGATAGATAAATACCACAATTAAGCAACATGACGTCAGCCAGACCACAGTGAATGGGCTTAAAACCTAATTTAATCTGGTAAAGTAGATCTGAAATGGGCACTTGGTTGAAAATTGTCACATTTTTTGTTTTCTTCTAGAGGCTTTGGTAAGTTGTCAAAATCCCATAAAAAGTAAATAATAAACTCGGAATCTGAATGTGTATCTTCTGGAATCTAATTCAGACCTCTGAATAAGTACAACTTGGAATACTGTGTTGGTACAACTGGTTTATAAAAAATCTTTATGGTGTATATATAGTGTGTGAGGATGAGACTTACTGTCTTTAGAAAGAATAATAAAATTAAATAGAAAAATGAAATTTTGAAACAAAGGAGCGGGTCACTTAACCTGAGTCTTGGTTGCTCTCCTACTAAAGTGAGCTTCATGGTGTGGAAAGGAATGGAGTCACAGGTGGTCGAACATCAGTTGCAAGCGCTGGCGCAGGGCAGAAGGTCACTAAAATTGTCTTCCCTTTCCAGCATTTTCCTGCTCTCTCTCCCTTGATCTTTCTTTCATTCTCATTTCCCTTTCTTCTTTTACTTTCCTTTGCCAACTGTCTTCATTTATGATCCTTTCTTTCCTTTTCATGAATCATTATATTTAATTTCAATGATGTAATATATAGTTTAATACACTAGAAAAAACACTCAGTGAAAGGAGAAAATACTCAGATCTGAAACTTTTTATAAAAGAGGAGTTTTAGTCTTAAAACTGTGTTGTTATTCTTTTACATTGACATTTTGAAACATTTTTCTTTATTTGTTCTCTGATTTAATCTGTCTATGGACATTTGTTGGGGACTGTTTTTGCACCAAGACCCTGAATATGATCAGTTAGTGTTAACTGCAAATATTTTAATAGAACACCAGTGTACCCTATTTGGTCCTTTTTTTTCTTTTTTCTTTTAATTATTTTATTGTCCTTCAGTCACAGTTGTCTGCATTTTCTCCCCACCCCTCACCCTCACCCCATCCAAACCCACCTCCTATTTGGTTCTTAATCTGCATGAAAATATATTTTCTGTTAATAACATTATACATATTGCATGCATTTTAAATGTCTTTCAACTTCAAAATGCCTTCCAACACAAATAAAGTTTTAAAAAATATTTTAGTGTCTACTGGGTTCATATTGAATATTCTAAGTCAAGTCATATTGCCCAAATTAACAAAGAAATCTACATTGAAGTTAACATACAAGCACTGATCTTTCTTGAATTTTACAACTAATGGAACTCTTATTTATCACTAGATGGCACTCTAAATTTAGATTCTGGTATGTTTCTTCCACTGAAAGTATATTACATGTTTTATAAATTAGAATTCATTATATGATATAAACAAATAATTCACTTCTTCCTCATACACAAAGTTGAGATTCTCTGCTAACTTTAATAACTAAGCAAAGCTACATACTTAATAGAAAAAATATTTTAAATGCTTACCATTACAACAGGATAAAAAGAGTGGGCTATAAAGAGAATATGATGATATTTTTTTAATGTTTCTGTTTAAATTTTAAATTTTAAGACTATATATACATTTGATAATATAGGAAATGTTAAAGTATGTTTATTTCTGTAAGTCTGCAAATCTAAAATTATAGACTTATTGACCTTTGAAAAAGCTGCTTTACTTTTTAAAAATGATGTTTTTATTAATAAGTATGCAATAAAATAATTGTACATCCCTTAAAATATGCCCTCATAATTAAATATAATTGTATGTGGACTGCTCATATAAAAGATAACTTGTATGATTCCTGTTTTCCCAGTGAGAATTTCATCATATTCTTCAGCAATATTTAGCTTAATGAAAAGGCTAAGCACTTTCTTGTCTTACTCTTCTTACACGTAAGTGATGACATTCCGTGGAAGATGGTGCGAAGGAACTTTTGGAAACCTGGTCTTGATCATTTGAAAGCAACCAGCCAATGATCTTATGACACCAGCATAATTGAAACCGTCAATGGCTCTCTGCTCAGGGACAGTGTCTGGTGCCGGAATGGAATAGTTAGCATAAGGTGGTGAGGTGGCTGGACCTCACATTTAGACTGTCAATTAGGCCACATTAGTGGACACTTCTGGCAGGGCTACTGCTGCGGCTGGAGAAAAGGAGACCTTTAAAGACAGCGTTACTGACTTTAGAAAAATTCTGTATCAGAAGCCAACATTTTCCACGGATGAAAGTCAATATATTTACCTCTCATTATATGCTAAGTTCATGACTCCAATTAAGTAAAACCAGGTGAACCTGAATGGTTTTGACTTTGCTGATGCCTACAGTTTATTGCCTGTTCTGACTGCACCCTAGAGACTGACTCTTTAATTCTCTAGGTCAGATATGGGAGGAAATGACTGTTACATTCTACCTTCCCTCATCAGAGTTAGATCTTTGAGTAGATTCTTTTGTGGACAAATAACAAGCATGTGGAGCCATGATACACGCAGCATAGTTCCTTTTTCACTGCGTACAGCTCTTTACAATGTGAGATGAAGGGAGCAATCCATCGCTATGAACACTGGAAAACAGTTAAATTTTAATGTTTATATTTCTGCTTTAGTTAGGTTAACGCTACATAAAATAAAGCAAAATATTATTGTACTTTGAGATATCTAAAATATATGTTACATACAAAGAATCCAATATCCTTAGGAAAAAATTTTTATTTTCTTGAAATGCTCCAAAATGTTCTATTGCATTAATAACATAAAGAAAATGAATTTATTTTAAGGTTTATTTTGTTTGAAATTAGAAGTTTCCTTTGTCAATATTAGCTATTATAGATAGCAAAAATGGTGACAAGAATTCAGGGAAATTTATTGTGATGCATTGCAGGACAAAATTTAAAATATTTACTTATCAATATTACATTTATAAAGATTTGATTCAGGATTCAAGAAAAGTACTATAAAATTAAAATGCATTGGTAAAGTATACTATCCAACTGGGTAACAGTCAGACAACAGAATTTTAAGAAGAATACCTAAAACAAGCACAAGACGTTGTCCCAAATTCCTTGCGGAAGTCAGACCGGGAGCTACAAGCACCTATTTTAAGGCATCGGTGCATCAAAATTATTTTCAATAACCTCAGACACATCTGCAAAAAGAATAAGGAACTGGGCATTAGACCACCTGCATTTTGAATTCTGACTTTGTTCTTGATAGTTTTGGGAACTTGGACAAATTACTTAATTACTTTAAGCCTAGGCTTCCTATTCCTAAAATAAGAGGAACTAATGCCCAAACAACTCCATTGTCAACTGCCTATTTGGCAGAAGACCTAGCATTGAAATCTCTGGAAAACATGAGCAAGCATTCATTATATAGATTAACTCTAGCTTCTTTTGGGACATAATTGCTTATTTTTATGATCCTTCCTCAAATTCCAGCTCAACTGTACCACTGACTGTTCCAAATCCTGTGAATTAGTAAGATTTAAAACACCACCACAAATTTTCTTAAAATAGAATGGAAACATGCATTTGAATGATTTAAAAGTGCAAGTAACTCTATTTATTAAATAATATTCCAAAATGTGTTTGATGAGGCTATATGTATCCTTCACTCTGAAATACACCTGGCTATGTGCTTCTGACTTGTTGGTTAACTTAATAATTTTAGCAAGAATTACACAGGGGATTACTGACTTTCGACCACATTTTATTTTTAATCAGGAATTATAGAAACTAAAAAGATGCGTAAATTATTAAAATAGTAATAGGGAAATAAAATAAGAATATGCATATGCTAAGGATTTGAATGAAAAAGTACTGGGGATCAGAGTGATCTGATCCCACTTCTTGATGCTATGTCCTAAAAACTTACTGACCAAAATGTCGGTTCTCAGACCTACAGCATCTGCACCACATGGGAATTTGTGAGAAATCCAGATCCCAAACCAGATGTTGCTCCAGTTGATTAATAAACACAAAGGACTAAGAGGCACTGCTATTTATGTGATTTACATAGGCTTGCAAACTGAAAACCCATCCCTGCATTATTTTACCCCTTTGTCATTTTTTTTCATAGAAACAATGTGGAGAAGTAAGCTGTCAATCAAATTTGTTTATGCCAGAATAACTTTGGCCAACTTTTCTTCACAAGTAGAATGATGGAGCTTATATAATTCTCATTTTTATGAGACATTAATCAATTCAATAAGTGAAAAAACAGAAACAAAAAAAAAAACCCCTCCTTTCTAAACAGAGGGAGGGAAAAAAGGTTCAACTACTGATCTTTCTGAAATGACGATTCATTCGGCATATTCAAGACAACACCTCTACATACTCATTTGCTCCTTCCTGAACCAGTGTGGTTTCTGAATATGCATAAGAACAATCGTCTTTTCTCTGCTCCTTTTCAACTTCTTTTCTTTTTATCCTCCAACATACAAATATCCACATAACGGTTAAAGAACTATAATGGATAAAGAGAATTACCTCCCAAATATGTTTAATTTCTTTCTAGATCAAAGCTATCTTTGGTTTACTCCTAGGCCAAATAAACATAAGTATTATTATGGCAAACACTTGGGTTTAAAGTAAAATGACATTTTCAATGTATTCCTTGGTTGGCTATTTTTAGTACACAGCTCTACTCCCAACATTTAATGGTCATCTTCTCTGCCCCTTATGGGAAAAATTACATTCTTATGTTAAATTTAAATTTGTTTTAGATTAAATAGCACCTTGTGTTGATGTACTAATAGCATGACTTTTAAAAACATTTTAAGTGATTATTAAATATTAGGCATGTATTCATCAATTTGTTCTCCATAACACTATGAAATAGTTATGATCATTTTTCTTTTATAAATGAGAAAACATAGCTTAAGAGAAGTAAAGTTACTTTCCTAAAACTTGAACCTGCCTATCTCTAACTCTAAAATCCTTTTCTAAAAATTTTTGTAACTGTTCCTTAACCCAACCATAAAATTTAAATCTTAAAAGGAAAAAAAATATATATATATATCTACACTTCTCCCAGGCTTAAAGATAGAGAACATAAAACAACTATCTGGGGATCTTCAATAGGATTTACCTCAAAATACATTGGTTTGAAATTTATATTAAAAATATAAATAAGTATATAATTATTTTAATAAATATAAATAAATAAATAAGTATGGGTAAAATTGTTAGATAAATTAACTGTAATTAAATTTTATAAAGTCCCTGGATGCATTTGTCTTTTTTTTCCCAATATTTGTTTTCTAAGGCGATTCAAGTTACCAAACAATCATTTATCCTTCTGCAAGCAGTGAACTAATCCTTCTGTTCAGTCAATTTTGTATAAGACAACAAAGAGAACCAAGAACAAATAGATGGTTAATATAAACCAATTAACAAAATAAATCTTGGCTTGCTTATCTAAGATTGCACTAGTTTTGCATATTTAATGTTTCACAGTAGACTTGTTCTAAACATTGTGTTCCACCAACAGAACCAGAAGGAAATATGTTATCTGATTTTGATTATTTTCTTCAACTATGATCTTCAAAGCAAAAATTGACAAGCAAGTTCTCTCATGGATGTATAGTTTGAGAATTATTCTTTTAATATCTTTTATTACTTTAATACTTTGTTAAGGTTTTATCATAAGTGCAGTATACATAAATAATACATTAATATCTCAGAGCAACAAATCATGTACATGAGAATATATTCAATAGCTAAATTTGAAAGAAAAAATTAAAAGGAATTGAAAAATTATTACCTATATTATGTTCATAGTAAATTATATTTATGCTTTGTTTTTTATAGTATAAGAAAATCTCCAAATGACAATCCTTATTTTTTATAAACTGCCTTTTTAAATTTATTTTATTAATACTAAAAAATATTACATTTTATTTTAAACTGCCTGTAAAAAAGAACCAGTTTGATATTCAGGAAATAATATTAGATGTTAATCAGAAATTCAGAATGATTTTTTTCTCTAACTCTCAATAGAAAAGGTTGTATTAAAATAATATTCCTTGCTACTGTATAAAATATAATCTAGAATTTTTTAAACCATAAAGTGTTGATTATTTTAAGATGCTTTGAAATAAAAGCTGATATTGAAGACATTGATACTTGAGATTGCATTTGAAGACAAACTTAAATACAAAATTAATTTTGTATTTAACTTAATTTTAAAATTAACTTAATTTTAGAATTACACACATACATTTTGAGAGGGAATTATGTTACAGAAATTAGAAGGGATATATTATTCACAGACAAATAAACTGAGGCTGAGATAGGCTAAGTAACATGTAAAGTTCCATAATTTGTTCTTCTCAGTGCTTGTGTTCAAACCACAAATACCTACACCAACCTATACTTGTGTTCACGTGTACTTTCTTTGTAGTAATTTGGCATAAGCAGAAAACATTTAAGTGAGATTTTAATCACAAGAGTCAGTCGATCATTTTTGTCTAAGCTGAGAAAGGTACTTCATTGGAAAGCAAGGTATCACTCCTCAATATCAGTACTAACCATCTGCCTTTCATTGAGTCTGGGAGCTCAGAAAATGTTCTCACAGAGTCATTTCATGCTTGGAGTTGTCAACGTAAGGAACATCCAAACTTGTAAAGAATCTTTGTAAGAGTTTATTTGAGTCCAAACTGATGACACTTGCCCAGCAGCAAAATCTAAGATGCTCCAGAGAATTACAGTTAGGCAGTTTCTTTTATGCATTTACAATTTTAAATGGAATGTGAGGAAGATTATATGGAGGTGGAAGAAAGAAAAGCAGGGATTGGATTACAGGATAGTTAATGAGATATTGTGCTCTCTGGAGGGTGGTCACACAGTTGAGAGGTGTTACTTCTGGTGTTTCCGAGGTGTGCTAACATAGACGCACAAGAACAATGGGTAGGGCTGAAAAATCTTTCACTAAAAGGGATGATCTTGGGGCGTGACTACCCATCATAAGCTTTCCACTTACAAATTTATGGTCAAATTACCCTGTGAGGCTACTTTCTGAAGAAATCCTTCTTTATCCACAGTCTTATATGGGTCGCGCCACAGTAAGAACATGAAGTCAAAAATACAATATATTCTTGGCAATTACATAAACTTGAGAACAATTTATCCCTGATATTACTAACTTCATGACTTTGGAAAATTGACTTACATATTCAGTATTTCCAATTTCTAATTATTAAGTAAACCTAATAAATTATAATTATGTCCTTAGGATTTAATGAGGATATATATTTAAAACCATTCATGGTTTCTGCTGTAGGAAAGGCAGTTGTACTTGTCATACTTTCCCTGATATAATCAAGAATGTATAATAGCTATGAAAAAGCACAATACAAAAAATAATCTTTCACAGGGAATAAAGTTTATTCTGGTAAAGATTAAAAACTTGAAAGATAATTGATTTAGATTTCTAAAATGTAAATGTACTAAAAAAAAAAAAAAAAAGGAAGAAAAACACCCTACTGTAACAGCAGGGGTCCGGCCAGATCGCTGGGCAGAGTGGAGGGATTCCCAGCTGGGCACAAAGGCTGCCCTCCCCAGAGTGAAGGCGGGGGCAGGAAACCGCCGGGCAAAGGATTGAAGCCCTGCCAGGTCTTGACAGGTCCTCTAAACCCCGGGTGGGGGGAACCAACTGGTGTGGCTTGTGACACAGCTGGAGGAAGCTTGCACAGGGTATGTGCCGCTGAAAAGGTCACGACACATGTGTATCGGGGAGGTGACATGGCAATGCCCCGCGCTGGGCAGAGATGCTGTGCCCTTGCCAGTGGCTACAAAATGCTCCGACTAGCTTCCAGATCATGGTGGCAGCAGGAGGAGAATAGAGGCTGTGCAGGCTGAGGCACATGATGGATGTTAGCCTAGATTGGCCTGCAAGTTGGACACTCCCCAGTGAGTGGGATTTTGCGCGCATAGAAACACTCTCTTTTCTCCCATGTGCTGCCCAGTCAGGGGCCGGGACCCCAAGCATTCCTGGGCCCGCAAGCCCCGGAAACCACGTGGCCAGGTGACAAGCCCCGCGCGCGTCCGTGTGTTAGAAGCTGAGGCAGCACAGACAACCAGCACTGCCCTTCATGTTCCTTCCCAATCAGCCACATGCAGACTTGAGAGAAATGCCTGAAGCCAGACTGTGACTGGGGATCAGCTCAGCCGCTGGAATAATCACGCTACAGCCACCTGCATATCTCAAAGGATGGTAATTTTAAGTGGGAACAGAATTCCAGGCGCATCCGTGAACAGAGCTGGCAAAAGATTGAGGTTTCATTTTCCTTTGTGTATTTTAAAGGGGCATGAGCTTTGAGGCACCCCATTACTCTTACAAAATTTTGTAGCTTTTAAGTAAAAGACTCCTTTTCTTTTTCACCAAACCTGTGCCTCCAGAATTTATGGGTGGCAGACAGCAGAACCCTATGTGGTTTCACAGTAACAGTATGGTCTGTTTTCCCAAATGCAATAAATTGAAGGGCGAAGCCACATGGTCATCTGGAAAGCACAGAATGTTTGCTTGGTAACATCTGAAATACATCAACTGATCTACCAAGTGTTTTTTGTTGTTGTTGTTTTTCTTTTTTTTTTTTACTCCAAACAAAAATAAACTTAACAGGTGATTGCTTTAAGAAGCATAAGAGGTTTAACAAGCTTCATCTGAAGTTGGCAAGGAATTTTGGAAAAGTTCCATGAACAGAAATGTGTCTAAAGAATCACTTGGCAGGTATGGCAAAATGACTTACTGAAAGTGGGAATGCGTGTCCTGGGGCAAACCATGTTGACACAGAAAATTTCAAAAGCATCAGACGCAACATGAACACTTTTCACATTGTAGAATCACCGTGTTCAGCTACCTCATCCAAGGAGTGCTATTTGGAAATAACAAGAGTCACCATGCCTTAAAGCCATAAAATAACAAATTACAGAAACATAAAAAAACCATCAGCAATAACAACAAAAGGAAGAAAAACCCCATGGGAAAATAAGGCATCTCCCCCCATTTATCTAATGATCATTAATGAACTGTGAAGTAGGGAAATATTTTATTCCCATTGGAGTTTTTCTGAGAGCAAGATGTATTTCATGATTACAATAAAAATTTGAAATGAGCATTTCCAAGACATCATTGTAATGTATTTCAAAACAAACATGTTACCAGAGGATAATTAATAACTGATTGATTTAAAAACATGTATTTTCTTTCCTAATTTCTCAAAAGGGAATGGAACTGGTATTCATAATAATTCTAGCCTAGCATATTTTATTAATCTGGAAAAAACACCCAGAAAGTTTAAGATGTTTTGAAATATAACTTGTATTACCCTAACAAAAATGTAAGGAATATTGGAATCAACCTACATCAATAAATTACAACTATATAGCTAATAGACAAATGTTATATTTAACTATGGGATGTAGCACATTTTATAATAGAAACTGTGAGGGAAGAAAAATAAATTTCCTCCCACCTTTCTAAGTTTCTTTGGCTGGACTAATAATTAAATCAATGTGAAACAGATTAGAAGGAAGAAATTGCCAAAATATATTACATACACAGCGTGGGCACAAAGTAGGTTTACAGTTGTGAGTATACAAAACACAGTTTAATTTAATAGAGTTAATAATTTTATTACTTCTTTGCATTACACTGTAAACCTACTTTGCCCACTCCTGTACGCATATGTAGGGTTCCATAGGTTGTGAGACCTAAGAGCAAACTGGGCAGGTGAGGTTTATATGCCATCTTGGGCCAAGGAGAGAGGGCGTGTGTGTGTTTCGTGGTTTGGAAATTCAAGGCAGGAAGGCTATTCATATGGAGACAGAAAAACAAATATTTGATAAATAAATGTTTGCTGGGCCATCTTTAACAATGGGACACATAGCAGACTTTAAACAAATAGGCCTTTGTAGATCCCTCCCTGTTTATCACACTTAGTTCATATTATAGTTTTAAGGGGGTACCCCTCAAAAAACAGAACTTATTTATTAAAAATTGTGTATTTATTCTTACATCTTTAAACTTCAGTCACCTTCACAGTAATCCCCATTTGATGCAATACACCTATTGAGACTTTTTTTTCCCACTGCTCAAAACAGTTTTTGAACTCATTGATGTTGATGCCTTTTAGCGCTTTTGCCAATTTTTGTTTCACCTCTTTCACATCAGCAAAACATTTCCCTTTGAGGACTTTTTTTTTCATTCAGGGAAATGAAAAAAATTCTCTCTGGGTGAGATCCGGTGAATAGGGAGGTTGGGGCACAAGAGTCATTCCATTTTTGGTCAAAAACTGCTGAACACTCATTGTAGTGTGGGCAGGTGCGCTTATAAATGATTCATCATGAAATGGGCAAACCCATCAAGAGTCTTTTAAAAAACTCAGTGAAACTGCGCGTGTCCTCTCACAACAACACCAGCTGGTACACTATACAGATGGGTTCCTAGAACAGTCACCTAGCAGGGAAGCCTGTAGTATAAGAGGTCCACCCTCCAGAAGATAATTCCAGATTTTTTAGGGACCCTCTCTCACATGATGATACTCTCTTCCTGGAGCAAGTCATTTACTTAATTTCTAATGCAATTAGGGTGGTATATAAAAGGTTTCCTTAGTATTTTGTTTCTAAAAATCACCCAGCTTAAAATAATAAACAACCCAAAGAGGTATATCAGCTCCCCATCAAAACACTTGTAGTTGTAGCCTTGGCAATGAGAGTCTTTAAATTAGGAGTGAGAGTTCATTTTATCTGATCCTTGACTTCTACAAATTTCTTTCCTCCATTTAAAAAAAGTAAATGAATCTTGAAGATAAATGGTTTGAGTAAGCCAGTGCAACACTGGTTTCAATAATTTGCACTGTTCAGAAAAGAAAAATGGTGAGAAAGGAGAAGTAGTTTTGGGAAACCATAATTTCACACACAGATATATATATGAAAAGATGGCCAGAAAAAGGAAAGGGATAGAAATAAAGCAAAGCCAGTAAAACAGTCGGCTTGTGCGCACTCTCCCCCCCGCCCCCCCCGCCAATCCAACCCAAAGCCGTGAATTTCAGCAGTAACCAAATGTGAACTAGTTTATATGACTTACATTATACAAACCATTAAATAATCAAGACTGCAGCAATGATTCTGTTTTAACCTCACATTGAAGGGCTTTCCCTTCACCTGTTGGTGTTTCCGATGCAGCATGGAGGATTACCTCCAACCCTCGGTCAGCCTTTTTAAATCCACCTGCGAATTATAAAAAATGACCAGTTCTTTCTTTTGAATTCCTACCTGTTCCAGAGTGTTTGGTAGACTCTACTGCATTTATGGCAGGTAGAGTCTACCAAGGGCCCCATTGGCACACATATGATGTCCCCCCCCCCCAGCCTATCTTGGGTAGGCATTATTGAGCCTTTTACTTTGTGTTTGTTTATTTGCTCTCCTCTCCTTGACTCAGAACTATTTTTCACCCAGACGTTACAAAGTATTTTGGAGCGAAGCAAGAACTTCAGTACAGCTGAAATGGCTTCTGTCCTTGGTGCTCTTTTCTGAGCCTCCCTAATAACTCACGTTGCAAAGTTCCACCATTTGGTGACTCTACAGGTCTTCAGAGCTGGTCAAGTGCATTAGACTAAATGCTTCTGTTAAAACAAATGGCCTGTGTTTTCCACAGTTCCCTTCTGAGCCACAGCTATTTGGTGAAGGGATTTCTCAATAGAAAAAATGCACAAAAACCAGAACCCAAGGCTACGCTGCTTCTCTTTGATCATAAGGAAGCTGTTTTTACATCGGAAGATGTGACTGACTCAGGGTCCATCCTCTGTTGAAGCCTGGATGTGTCACTGCTACCGTAGGTGATAAAAAAATAAAGAATGAAAATAAATGTAGCCACTAGATTAACAGGAAATTGCTTTTACCCTGGTTTTTAAGCTACTCCAGCATGTCAATAATGCAGATGTTCTGAGGAAAGAAACTAAAACTTACAGTAACTACATGGTTCAATTAAACCTTTAAAACCACTATATTTAAATTCTATCTTTTTTGACATATCAAAATGTTTCCTGTTTTAAATGCTTAACATGCTGGTGACTAAAGCTTATGTAATTAAAACCCAAACTGGTAATCATGTAAATGTGAATATTTAGCAACCTGGGGAATAGTCAAGGCTTAAAAAGCATAGCTTATCCTTCATATATTACAAACTAAAAGTTACGGGATGTTTGCAGTGAAATACGTAGTAACGGTCTTTAACATGTTACTGAACACCTTGGATTAAACAATTAAGATTTAATCTAATACAACTCTAGCCATATTTTTCTCATATAACCTTGAGCTACTTATTCATATCTATGAGCCTAAAATTATCTTTCTATAAACTAGTGCTCATTCTAAATATTATGTCAACTGTAGAGTCTTGTTTTGAAGACAAAATGGAAAAGATGTCATGTCAGTTTTCCCTGAATTGAGCTTACTATGCTGTGGACATATGAAACCTCACATAAACTATGAAGTACCCTTTTTTTATTCCTTCTTTTCATGCTTCTTTATTTATTTATTTCATTTTTCATAATGATATTAATGTAGCATAAACCACGTATAGTAAGCTGGACATAGAGTAAACATGTATAGTAAGCAGAAAATGCCATTTGCTGCTTCTGCGATATAGGAGTAAGGGAACATAATTTTTCCTGATGTCTCTGAAGTGTAAGTTCTTAATAATCACTAACAGAATTTACACTTTGTTTAGAGTAAGACATTTTACATAGCTACATAAGACCTTCATTAGAAATTGTTCCCAGTAATAAAGAAAAGCATTTGCCAACTTACATTTAACACAGTCAGAACATTTGGCACTGAATTAAAAATCTGAATCCCACCTAGTCATTAATGCATGAACGGGACTGATTCCCAAAATTAAAACCAACTTACAAAAAAAGACACACTATGTAAGGTAGTATCACACTGAGTGTGCTATAAAGTGGGATTAAATTTCACACTCTGGTTAAGAAGGAAGAAAATTATATAAGAATATACAATGAAGGCCCATGTTTGCTATTTGGGGAACAAGTAAAAAATGGTTTTCGAGAATTATTTTATACTTTCAGCTTCTGTTTTTTTTTCTCATGATATATTATTAACACTAAACCAGACTTGTGTTTTTCTTTCTTTGTATGTTTTATTGACTTTGTTGTTTTATCTTACCTAAAGTATAAAACACTTACATTACTTTACCATAAATGCCTGAAAAAGAGGACAGTGTCATTTGTTTAAATATAAACAATATCTATTAATATGTGAATATCATTATTTAAACTCAGAATCTGAAATATAACTATCAACCACCTTAACTTTCTTTTGTATGACCACTGCTTTCCTTTGGGTGTGGGGGGGAGAATTTTGTCTCCCAATTGTAAGTAACACAAACTGTTGGCAAAACATAGCTGATTAATACATAGGTTTTAGCTACTGCCTCCTGAAGTGCCAAAAATGTAAGGAGAAGGATATGAAAGTCAGGGGGAGTGTTAGGAGTCCAAATTCACAAGGTCAAAAAGGAGAAAATGAAACATGAACAAAATGCTGGAAGCTGGTGGTAAGTGCACTTTTTTATCAGACAGAAAAGCTGAGACTGAAGCTGGCAGGAAAAAAAAAATGCCTCGTAACAAGCCCAACTACACAAGAGTACCCCAGAAACCCACAGGAATTTGGGCACTGTGGATATTGACAGCGCGGATATAGCTGCAGCTAAAATTTCCTTGTTTAGTGCCTCCAGGCTGGAGATTCACTCTCTGGAGAGAGTGAGAAGGCCTCCTGCTAGAGGGAATAAACACAGCTGATGGGGTTGTCCACACTCTGACAGCCGAGAGGCCTCAGCACCTGTGTGCGCAACCCTTCATAGGAGGTTAAAGCACCCTCATCCTTGCCCAGAGAAAGATCAGTGAAGATTTCTTCTTTAGGAAGTTAATAAGATAATGATTTGCAGGTATTTTTAGTCGAGGGTCCAGTCAGATGAGTCTATAGAAATGTTCCTATCTAAAGCCCTGCCTACCCTCACAGAGATTCTGGTGGATTTCTTGGTTCTTTACTATGGACAGAGAACCAGGGATCAATAGACAATTGAGGAAATCTTCTAATATGCAAGACTAACACAATGAAGGGACACTGTGAAAACAATGTAAGAACAGAAAAGATCTTTTTAAAAAGGAGAACTATAGTCAGTAACCTAAAAAAATGTTTTAAATGGAATGAAAGATTGCAAGAGGCACAGGCTTGTTGAGCCATTAGGATCACCATCTGAAAAACTGTTACGTGTGAAATGCCTGATCATTGTTAAAAAGACTATGTCAAGAATGTCATTATGAATGTAGTTTCAAAATACAGAAGTTCTGATTTTAGACATAAACTTGGGAGTCATAATCATGTAAACACAGGTAAAGATGAGAAAAGTACCTAATAGTTGCATAAAGAATGAGCACAGAAAGAAAAAAGGTCCAAGAACCAAGCTGAGCTGTTTATTTATACACGGTGGAGATGAACCAGCTACAGAGACTGACAGCTAAAGGAATGACCAGAGAAGTAGTAGAACAACTAGATTAGAAAAATGTAATCAAGACAAGCAAATAAAGTATTTCAGGAAGAGAGTGACCCTCTGTGCCAAATGACACTGTTAACCAAGAGAGATTGAAGAAAGTTGGTTGCATTTGACAGCAAGAAGTCATTGGTGATTTGATAAAAGTGAGTTTCTCAAATGGTAAACTTGGAGCACTAGGTTCAGAAACTTAATTGGACAGGTTTCAAAAGAGAATAGACTGATGTAAACACAGTTTCAAAATATATAAGGAAGTTTTGTTGTAAAGAATAGAAGAAAAATGAGATGGTAGCTGAAAGAAGAGAAATCAGGACAATTTTTCTTTCAGATTGGAGAAATATCACCATGCTTGGATGCTGCCAAAAATGGTCCAGAAGAGAGAGAAATACAGTGATGATGATAAAAAAAAGTCAGGAGAATTGATGGAGCAATATTTTTCAGAATTAGATATGGCATGGGATTTAAGGCATATTAGGCCATTATGGAGAGTATAGCTATTGTTTGGAACACAGACAACGCATCTTTAGTAACAGGAGTAAAGTCCATGGTGTGAGCTTACATTTACGCTGATATAGTATTAAAGAACATTCTTGATGTTTTTTTCTTGATTGTTTCAATCATCTCAATGGTATATGAATAAAGGTTATGATTATCTGAGAATAGGGATAGGATAATTGAAAGAACAAGAATAAAGTATGAAATAAATGTATAGAAGAATCATAAAGAAGAAGGCAGGCTTTTCCAGATATTTAGTTACCAAAAATTTTTCTCCTTTGCCCATTTTATTAGAAAGATACTGGATATAAGTCCCAGTAACAGGAGACAATTAAAAAAAATAAGGAACATGAAAATCAAATACAGGTGAGAAGCAAAGAAATCTCGACATACATCTCACAATAGCATCTCTGTATTTATCAACCAATAAGTTATGCTGGAAGAGGAATAACACAGGAGAGATGTTTTGCCAAAAAAAAAGTGAAACTTTTGTTTGACCTAATGCATTGAAATATTTCAGGTTGGTCTGGCTGGTGTAGCTCAGTGTATTGAGTGTGGGCCTGTGAACCAAAGGGTCACCAGTTGGATTCCCAGTCAGGGCACATGCCTGGGTTGAAGACCAGGTGCCCAGTAGGGGATGCAGGAGAGGCAACCACACATTGATGTTTCTCTTCATCTCTTTCTCCCTCCCTTCCCTTCTTTCCAAAAAATAAATAAATAAAATCATAAAAAATATATATTTCAGGAGTTATTACTTCTGGCCGAGAGTTGCAAGAAGAAAATCATATTGAGTACACAGAAACCAATAGAATACATTTAAAAATGGTTTCACTGCAAGTGATAACTTATTGAAAAAAGATATAATTGGTTGATATTAGTTAAGCTATAGATTATATTTTATACCACAAATACAGTAAACCTTAATATGTTTTAAAATATTATAAATTGATAAGAGGTATATGTGAATAGCTATGAGGTAGATTTTTAAAAAGTAAATAACTTATTCCAATCTAGTTATTCTAAAATATTATGTGAACTTAAAAAAATTGTAACATGTAGCATAGAAATGAAATGTGAATAAACTGAAAAGTAAATACAAGATACAGAGAAAGAATTAAAAGGACCTCTGAGGAGGAATAAGAAGTGAAAGGAGTTCAGAAGAAGATTTAATTTTTTTTAACCACTTGATTTTTAAAAACTTTTAAATAAGCATAATTCGATTTTTTAAAATTAACTAATTAATGCTATAAAGTAATACATAGTCATTGTAGAAGTCAGAAATCTAACTATATATACTTAATCCTAATTCTACCATTAAAAGCATTTATTATGCTTTCTTTGACAACTTAATTTTTTCTACCTAATTATTTTTTAAATATTATAAAAAGAAATAACATTGTTCAAAAATTATTTAAGGTAATTCTTAGTAAGTCCCATCTATATTTTACCAATTTGACATATTGTCCCTTTCATTTGAATGTCTGTATTTACCTTTGCCTTTTTATGGATACTTACTATTCATTCCTGTGGGAAATTCATCCCTGTACTTGGACCTTCTGAATTATTCATTGTAACATGTGTGATTACTATGACTGTTTTATTCATGTTTTTATTCCTATTGTTCCCAATTCAATGACTTAGATATCCTAGACATCTTATAAATAATTTGCTTAACTAAAATAAACTATCTTCCTTTTATTTTGCTATAGTCTGAGAGATTATCTGCAATCCTGATATCATATTACATTACGTGTGGAGGCACATATTTTCTCCACAGTTATATCACTAATCATGCTTCTAATCACTTTAGAAGCCATTGGAGAAGGAATAAGGAAGCTGGAGAACAGCCTTATATGACTCCTTGCACAAGGAGTCCCTTGCACAAATCCTTGCACAACCACTCCTTTAAACATTAAGCCCTCAGGACAATGAGACTCTGACCCACATCAAATGACCTTAGAGACAGAGCTTCAGGTTCAGTGACCACAGAGACAGAGTTTTAGTCAAACTAGTGATAACATCTAGGCCTCAGTTATGTTTTATGTCCAGGCCCAGAAAAGCAGCCACACCAGATGAAGTAAGTCATAGCTGACATCAGCACCAGCTGCAGTGATGAATGACCCCTGACTTAGTGCCACCAATCAGTAGAGATGAGGGTGAAGACCCTGAAAGGACACACCTGGGAAGATGATGAATATTCTCTTGAGCTTCTCGACTGAGATCTCCCTTAAGTTTCTGCCCTTGGAAAACAGATATAACCCTTTAAGGGGAAGGACACAACTCTCTTTCCCTCCTCCTCTCTGTTCTTCACTGCCTTCTTTCCCCTGGCACTCTCTTTCTGGAGTAAACAACCCCTTCCCCCTCGTCTTCCTTCAGGCACATATACCTTTTCTTCCATTCTCCTAAGTGCCAAAGGCCCTTCTTTTGCCTCTGTAAGTTGTTCCCTGAGTACATGTTACCCAGCTGACTCACTTCTATTACCTCTGTAACTTTCTAAGTAAACTTCTTGCACCAGAGTTCTTGACTCTGAATTCTTTCTTAGCCCACCCCAAGAGTAGAGCTCTAACTTCTGACGCCACCATGAATAGTTAGAATACAGAACCTTAGTGATGTGCATTGACCGTGTTAATAGCTTTGGACAGTCACATAACTGAGATGAACCCAGGAAGAAAAATTGGCCAATCTTCAATTAGAATTTTTTTTATAAATAGCTCTTCTGTAACACTATATTCTTAGAATACATTTTTTCCTGGAATAAATTACAGTGGTACCTCCATCCTCATCAGCTTCAAAACTTGTCAAACCTGGTACTTATTGCATTTCGATGAGAAAAAACGTTTCAGTACCTGGTGCTAGTTCACCACTCCACTTGCTAGAACTTGTATGAGTCATGATTCCCCCCAACAAGAGAAAATGCTTCATCAATAGTCTCTTGTTCTCCACTTGTTGGAACAAATTAATGAGTACTGAGATACCACTGTATTTAGAAACTAATATAAATGAATTAATTGAGCCAATCCTAAAAAATCCTGTGTTCTATTAATTCTTTGACTATTTGAATTAAGTGAAATAAAAGACTAGACAGCAAATTAATTCAATTTGTGAGATCCTATAGGAAGTACAGTTTGGGGGTAAGAAACACCAAGGCAAAAGCTATTGAATGATCTCTAACTTTATGTGAGTTTTGAAAATTTCTTCAACTTAACTAATCTGTGTAAGTAATTGGGATGATTTCTATTTAATGGGGGAATTTTGACAGATAAATGCAAGATAGATTTATGTCGAACTTAACTCTTTGTCATTTAATATTTTTGAACTTAACCTGTAAGACATTTTTGTTTTTCATACATTTATCTTTTCTCTAAGAAATGTTTTAAGATATAGCAATACTATGTGATTTTCTTATTTCAGTACTTCTCATGATGCCATTTTGTTTCATCACAAAATTTGTAACAGGTCTTATAAAACAATTTAACTGCAACTAGTTTGGGAAGCTTTAAATATAGAGTAATGTATGATTTTGGTGTGGATTTAATTAATTGAATTACTTTTCTGAGCCATTAAGAGATTTCTGTTTCTAAATTTTATATAGCCTACCATAAGATTCTGGTTTCTTCCTTTTTTCCATCCATTTCTCCAAGTGATGTGAAGTGATTCATAGCCATCTTAAGAGAAGGGATGACAGCAATTGGTTCATTTTTCTGGAATGAACTAACTGAGGAACACACATGGGCACAGAAAACTTAGTCCATTCTCTTCTTTTTGCTCAAATAAAAAGACACACAACATGGAAGTGTATTTTCTGCAGGGTCTGCCTTTCCCCTGAATGGGTTATTGTGTGTAGACTTTGATATAAAGACGGAGACCTCGGGCTCATTTGACACTAAAATCAAGCTGTGTCTTTTGATGTAGCTTTACCCGTCATAAAAATTATCTGTAGTTGTTTTGTCTGCTGATTATGCTATTTTCTTTCTCAACTTATTCAAAACTCGAAGGGAGAAAGGAATGCTATTTACTGAGTTCTCAAAAAACAATACACAATGTGAGCTTTAGGTAATCATGTAAATCCTCTACCGTGAGACAAAATCTTTAGGCTGATGATTCTGGTTTATGTTTTTCATGCCATTCTCTCTCTTTGAGCTTTGACTGATTTTCTATATTTATGGGACACAGTACACAGATGTGTCATAAAAGCTCAATCTTAATACACTTAAAATTAAATGTATCATTTAATATTTATTCTACCATGCTCCCTACTTTTTCTTCATAATCTTTAAAACATCTTATCCAGAGGTTATATAAGACATTGAATTCTAATGGAACTAGGGATGTGGCAAGCATAGCCATTCATAAAGCTAGAAACTTTTAGAAGTTCAAAGGCATCCAAACTCCTAAATTATGTAGGAAAAACTGACATAACATTACATGGCAATTAATGAAATTGAAGGAATTTTCTTATCAATAAATGCCTCCCTCAATCTTTTCCAATAAGAATGAGTCCTAGAACATAAAGGAGGCTGCTTTTAGAATTAAAATATACTCAGGTCCCTTATCGTAGGAGGCTGGTGCTTTTGGTAAGGGATGAAATTAAGGGCAGAATTCAGAAGGGCCAGGGCAGGACAGTGTGGTGGAAAAGTAAAGAATATAGACATTTATGTGGGGCGAAGAAATGAGGGAGGCTACGGCATTCTTCCTGTAACACGGCAAATTCTGGTTTAACACGGACACATCATTTCTATTACTTTCATTCACAGAGCCATAGGTCGGACGAGGCCTATCATTTGAATGAAAGATCAAAATGTATTTAATCACTTAAAAGAGCACAATATTCAAATCCTTATTGCCCTTAAAAGGAATTTGAATAGAATTTTTCTTTCCACAATATCCCAATTGTTTAGTTTTGTTTTGGAGGAAACAGGAAAAGTTATATTCAGTTACTGATTCTGTCTTTGCCAGCAAGCTATTTATCACAGGTTTGCAGTGGGAATTATAATAATCTCACAAACCAGTAGCAAACAGGGTAATATCTCTTAATATGCTAAATAAAGGAATAACACACTTCAAACAAAAAATGAGAGTTGAATCACACTATTCTTCTAAGCAAAAGGAGATGAAGGTTTAAAGTCAAAATTCAAGATGAGGTGTACTTTTTAAATGAGGAGGCACACAGAGGAGAGGAAAACCGGTGGAGAGCTGATTCCCAGGTATCAGAGCAAAAGTCAGTCTCCCCGTTGCCAGAGCACATTGCTAGGGCACAATTAACACTGGTGTTGGCAGGCAAGCTCCCTTTCTTCCTGGGGCCGCTGTGCAGCTTTCTCCCACTGCGGATGACAGAATAGTCCACACCAAGGCAGGAGCGAAGAGCAGGGAGTTTTGGAGAGTTTTTAGGTTAGAGTAGGAAGGGTCACCTAGCCCAAGCCAAGCAAATATTACTCACACACTCTCACTATTTGTAGTCTAACCGTTCCTTGCCTTCGTTGTTTCTCCATGTTTTTATCAATGAGCCCCCAGTGGGCCCCCTGCCAGAGCTGAACTGGCTCGGCTTACCAGCAACAACAGAAGTGGAATGATGACACCCTGATACACCTTACTTCATTCCTATATTCAAGCACCGTAACCTGGCTGGTGGGGTTCAGTGGATTGAGTGCCGGCTTGCGAACTGATGGGTCACTGGTCAGGGCACAGGCCTGGGTTGTGGGCCGGGTCCCCAGTTGTAGGTGCAGGAGAGGCAACCAATTGCTGTACCTATTGCACATTGATGTTTCTCTCCCTCTCTTTCTCCCTCCTTTCCTGTCTCAGTAGAAATAAGTAAATTTAAAACAAATCAAAAAGCACCTTTTTGTTTTTCTTATAAAAAAGTAGATTAAAACAACCTTACTTAAGTCATAAACAATTGGATTTTGTGTTAAACCAATACACAGCACCAACATTTTACTTACATCCCCCAAAGAGTAACCCCTCTGCCAAGTATCTGCTATAAAATGCTGTTCTCTAGAGTCAGGAATCATAGGTAGAGATTTCTCTAGTTGGTCTGAGAACCCTCCCCAGTAGAGTAAAATAGATCGTATTCACCTTCCTTGGTTTCAATTGTCCCCTCTCTGATACATCTTTCTGAGTTTTTACAATGCGTGTTACTCTGCTGAAGTGGCTCTCTCATTCCAGACATCACCACACAGGTTAGCGCTGTCCGACTTGATCTGGTCTAAACAAGATACTGCTTTTTCAGTAGCCTCAAAGCTTCCATTTAGCTCTCAAGGGCTCCCTGCTTCCCACAAAGGCTGCAGAGAATTAATGATATTGCCATCTGCCTTTGTAAATGTGTTTTTGAAAGGAATATTCCTTCTTCATTGGAAGGCTACATGACATAACTGGTAAGAGTACGGGCTCCAAACCGGATGCTTGAGTTCAAGCCTCCCTCCTCAGGTCACTAGATGTTTGTCTCTGCGGAAATTTTTAAACCTTTCTTTCCTTTAGAAGAGGAAAATACACGTTTCTCAGGCAAGTTGTGCTGCCAGTGTCCCTGGGCCAATTTCAGGTTTCAGAATGCCACCTATTGCACCTGTATCTGTCAATCCTCAGTGACACCTCTATCAGGTTAGACACCCTCTACAGTTAGGCATGGTATTGCTGGAACACTTCAGGATATTCAGAAATAAAAGGCTATTTTTCTTCAGGAAAGGGGCAGAACTTAGAAAACTGATCAGCAGATTCAAAGCTCCTCAGTAAAACATTAATTTCATATGATAATTCATGGGAATTTTGCTAGTGAGCATTTCAAATTTGTTTTCAAGTTCTGGTTATTAATGCTATTAAAACTATTAAACAAAACATAATATGTTAAAAATATAGACTAGAAACTTATTTCCCTTTATTGGAAAAGCTGGCTGATTACACAATGAAATTGCTCAAGTTTGCTGTTGGCTTTATTATTTGAATATTGAATTAGCTTGTGAATAATACATAACTGATAAAGAAGGACCGAAATTCCATCCTACTACCATTGGGCTTGAGAGGATAAATGTCATATGCAATTGGCATACTCTTGCCTAAAATACATCTCTAGTCTTTCTTTCTAAATTCTAAACCTTGTTGTCTTCATAAGCACAGAGGGAAGAATGATCTTCAAAATTTATTTTTAGAGCAGAGAATGTCAAACTAGATCAATCACCCTGCTACTCTAAATGACATAGTCTATATTCCCAAGTAACAGGGTAATAGTTGAAGTTCTTTCATTCTCACTAAGGAAAATAAAAATTAGTTAAAGAGACAGCCTAAAGTGTTTATTTTTCCAGAACAATAAATCAAAATATTAAAGTAACACAATTCACATACAGATGATGTTTATGATATTTTATACTCTTACAGTTCTATTTTATTCATAATATCCTTTGAAATGTTTTATAATGTATTTCAACATATGGTAAAAATTAATTATATAGTTATGATTTTAAGAGTTTCATTCAAATTGTGCTATATAGAATTCTATAAAATTATAACCTTGAGCATATAAATATAATCAGAATTTCAAATCAGAAAAAATTTACTTTTTAAATTTATGTGTATTTTTAATTTCCCCCATATAGCAATATTACTGTGTACTTGTATCAATATACTTAATAGAATTCCAAAGTATAACCCATAAATTGTAATAGAATGACAAGAATACAAAGGTTACAACATAATTTTTTTCTCATTGGACAGTATATCCTGGTTTTTTGTTAGTCTGTATAGCACCCTCTCATTGTTTTTACTAGTCCTATATAATTATTTATATTATTGCACCATAATTTATTAAGTAAGCGATTACATAACATTAATATTATTTTTCCTGATACAGAAACGGAAATGTGAACAAAAGACAGTGAAGGATGGCACACAGTAACTACACAGACTGATGTGCTGGGTTGTCACTCCATCTGCAGTATCCATTGCCTTCAAAGAAGGGAAAAAGAAGAGCGAAACCATTATTTTATTGCTCTTTTGTTGTCTGAAACGTAGCTGTCAAGTGAAGTTGTCCACAGTGGTCACTGTGGATTCAAGTAGTTTAAATTCTATGTTGTCAATAAACAAAAGTACTTCTTTTTGACAAGAGGAAAAATATGAAGGAGAGGAGATAAAAGGTGAATGATAAAAAAGAAGATAAATTGTTTTGCCTACTTCGAAGATTGAACTTTAAAAAGTTCCAAGGATGCAGAATACAGCACATTGATATTGTGGAGTTTTTTCTGAATCTTCTACCACACATTTTCTTCATGTTGTCCCCAAACAGCCACAATTTCTCTCTAATTCAGCCCTATCGTTAGCATCTCCATCAGGTCGGTTCCTCCACTTGTCCTTTAACTTCACAAAGAATATTGGAAGTCTTTTAGATTATCAGTAACTTATGAGAATGCTCAGTAACTTCACAAAGACTTTTTCTTGTTTGCATGAAAAGTGGAAAACCATAACATCATATAAAGAGATGCACCTTTCTTGCTAAATTCTTCATTGGAAAGGCAGATTTACATATTTCACTTGCACATTTAATCAATAGTTATACTGATTTGGTGTATAGAGTATTGAAATTTTGAGTAGATTTATATAGTGAAATTCTGCATCCTTCAATGGAAAGCATTCAACATGTTCACAGGGGTGGTCTCTGAAAGCATAGAGCTGACCTGCCTTCCAGACAACAGCTGATGGACAAAAGGACGGGCATCTGACCTGTGCTGGGCCAGTCCGATTTTGTTTCCTGGCAACTTGGAAATTGAGTAAACAATTGTTAATCTTACATGAGACTGAAATATTATTGAGTTTTAGCAAATTGCCTACTATTTCCAAAGAAAAATATCTTGTAATTAGTCACAATTTTACTTGGCCCAAAATGGGGGGGGGGGGTTAAACAAAAGAAAAATTGGAGTGAAAAATAAAACAAACCACTATCAAAACCAACAAAACTCAAAGCCCTCATTCAAAGCAATATAAAGATAGCAACCATGTCACATTCTACAAGTTTGCTCACACATACATGCCCAGAATTTATTCTGAATTACTTTGCATAGGTAGCCTTACAAAAGATCTGGGTTGGAGACATCACCCAAATGGGAACTATATTATGGCACCCAGAATGCCAGTCCAAGGGAGTCAAGTAGATACCTTTGACTCCCTTGTAGCCTTGACTCCAAGTACATGGTATCACACACATTATTTTTCATCTAAAACAGGATCTACTGCATGTTTTAGATGATTGGCAAATCTACAATATGAAATTTATTTCTCTGTACCTTCTCAATTCTAAATGGAAGCTACATTTTAGTATTTTTAATGATTATATTAGAATTGTTGGATGTGTCCAAATGCTGAAGAATAAAAGTTCTACTTTCATAAAAAGGAGAATTCACTAATGGAGGTGTGAAAACAACCTTAGTGTCATGTCAGGGAAGAGTGTTTTCATTTCATGGCTTGTGAATGTAACAGCTTAATCAGATTTTAAAGTGCCTCACAAGAACGGAGAGTTTGTCTTGACATTTTACTGAAAATAGTTATATTTCAATAATATTTTAACATCAGAATTGCATATTTGGAAACGAAGGATGTGTGTACTGGCTCAAGGGATGTAATACAATGAAACTTCATGTAAGTCCAGGTTATATTTTTCTGGGAATTTCCTCCTTAACACAAAAATATTTCCTCAGCAGTAATATTTGTACTCCATGACCTTTACTCTTTTATGGCCGAATGGCTGAATGTTCATGAGAAGTACATCCAATTCGATCCTGAAGCCAGCAAAGTTGAGACTTTAATATGAAATTGTCAGAAAGCAATGGGCTCAGAAAATAGTAGAAATTCTACTGTACATGGTTATAGAAAGTAAAGACATTTTCCCAGATGAAAATGGCCGGGGTGGGGGAGGAACTAGGTCAGGGAAAAGATCTTAAGCAAATTCTTACTCAATGGTAGTATTACAAATAAGTATCAAAGGAAATAATGTATTTCATTTCATTTTTTTCTAGGGCTACCTTTTTTTTTTACTTTCTTACTTTACCATTGAGAAATTCAACACTATTTTTCTACATTTTCCTCATATTAACATAAGTAAAATATTAACTAATATGTACATTTATTTGTACATAATACAAAAGATAGCATGTCTAAAACTCCTCACAAAGTTATAATATTTATTTCAGTTTGTAAAGCAACTATTTTGTTAGACAAACTAACTATGGCAAATATTTGAGGCCACGTAATAAGTTTGAGTCACAAGTTGTGCCTTGCTTACAAGTGTACAAATAATTATCAGATAAATTGAAAGAACAATTATTTGGCACAACAAAAGCATAACAAAAACCTTGATGACCATGATGAAAAATGATTTTATAGGTGGAATAAAAGTGAAGGTAGGTAATGTGGTAATTATCAGATTACTACTTTTTGTCTGTCATTTTTATTTATGCCCTCATTTGCTGTGCATGACCCTCATGGGTCATTGAATTTCTTGAAGGTTCATTTTTGTTATCTGTAAAAGTAGTAATGAAATCTACCACATAGCACAAGTTATGAGTTTAAATTAGATTCGATAGAAAAAAAACATTTAACTTACATATTCATAGTTAAGTCCTCAATAACTGTTAATTCAGAAAGAAAAATGTGACTTCTCAGTAACCCTTGTTATCACCATCCCCAAGATGCGCCATTGTTCTAAAGGCATGCTCCAGAAAATAATGAGGCACCTCGATATTTACCAGGTGTTTTATTTTTGCCAATTCAACAGTTCTGTAACCATTTACTGAGCACTGGGATTTCATAAAAAAATGTCATATTGTTGACCACTGGTTAGTTCAGTCGGTTAAGGTTGACAACTAAAATAACAACAACAAAAGTACTATGTACAGCATTTGAGTTATGACATAGTATTTTTGCATGTGTTTTCCACCATTTGGAGCATCTTTCTTCCCCACTTTCAAACAATACTTCTGTCTTCTCCACATTGAATGTTGGATATTCAAGCTCTTTTTAATTTTTTTATTATTTTTTAATCTTTATTATATTTTCCCATTATGATTTAGTCCCCTTATACCCCCCTCACTGCAGCAATCTCCACACTGTTGTCCATGTCCATGAGTCCATTTTCCTTTTTGCTCCAACCCTCCACCCGCTTACCTCCCCACCAGCTGTCATCTGCTCAAGTTTTCATCATACTGCATCACTTTTCTTGTCCTTGTTTCACTGGTCCCTACATTCTTACGGCCAGAATTTATGTCCTTTTTCCTCTCAGTCTCCAATCTTTACATAAAACAAGTTCTAGTGAATGAGTAATATAATAGAAGTAAGTCTAAGATAAAAATGAAATATAAAAAATTTAAAAAGCATATTTTAGCATAAAATCAAATAATTTTTATAAAAAAGAGTAAACTATAACACAAACATTATCAATAAATTAATCAGAAAAAAGCAGAGGAAATAAATATAAAACCACCAAAGCTGTAATGTATTTATAAAAATGACTAAAGGGTAATGGAAAAAATATAATAAAGATCAAATTAAAAAACAAAAAAGTGAAAAGCATTATAGCTCATAAGCTCATAACTTTTTATGATAAGGAATTTTCAATTGTTATTTATAACATGAATATGGTGTCTTTTCTACATTACAACAGAAAACGTGAATTTAGACCATCTCTTTGATAAAATGACTCCACCAAATTTATCTTTGCTTCCCTAGAGATCTTTCTTTAAAATAATCTCTATGGTCACCACACTGGCTACAGAATTAGTTTTCTGCATTAGATTTGTACATCTCTTCAGAGCAATGGGTCCGGAAAGCTTTTCTCTATTATATCTATGAAAAATCAATGATCTTTCTCTAGCAACCCATAGCTGTTTTCCACATAGCAGAAAGAAACAAAACTTTTTTTCTTCTAACCATGAAGTTCAAATTAACATCTGGCTCCCAAAGTATGCCAGACACTGTGGTACAACCTGAGATTATCAAGATAAAATACTACAGTCTCTGCCTATGAGGGGAAAATCTAATTTCTGTTTGTCCAAAGGGAAATGAATAAGCAAATAAATAAAAATTAACTTTAAGAATCACCCTATGAAAAAAATGGGTACCTGCAGCAGTTCTGTTCTCAAGCCATCATTTTTCTTTAATAAAATTTCACCATGTCCTTACACAATCCATATCCAATAATATTATTATGTGCTTTTATCAATGTATATGTTTTTGTTCAACATTAATATGAATTTTTGTTAGAAATATTTTTCATATAATTATTATTCCATGAGATGACTTAGTTCTAATTTCTCTCCACAAAATCTCATTTGGTCCATAATGTTCCTGGTGTACTTTATTGTCCTCATAAAAACATAAAACCAAATAATTTTGGTCACCAATAATTCTTCAGAGAAGTGCATTCAGAGGGCAACCTGGAGCTCTACAAATATAATCTTTAATGCAATGCAAACATTCAAGATCCCAGGCTGCTTCATATGGAATTATTAGCTATGTAAAAACTGTAGGTCGATGAAAGAGCTTGGAAACATAGAGTACGAACAGACCCTTGAAATAAAGAGAGCTGTTAATCACTGACAGCGGCAGAGACAGAAAACTGGTGTGACACCTCAGGTCTGTGAGTCTGCCTTTGGAGTGGTTGGTAGACAGCGACTGTGTCTTTACACTTACTTAAGACCAGCTCTGGACTGTAAAACTCAAAGTTAATCGAAGTTGGTAACAGTACACATCCCTTATGCTCTTTGCATCTTCTCTTGAGCCTTTCGAACCCACGTGTCAAAGATGGTTATTTCACAAGATGGAAAGAGCCTGAATCACTTTTTGGAGTAGAGCCATGAACTCCTCGATCAAGAACATTTAAAATGAACTTTGTAAAAGTGAGAAATAACCTTTTATTCCATTAAGCCAATTTTGAGACTTTTGACTTATTTATTATAAACCCTGCATGCATTACTCTCACTAATATAAAGGTCAAGGAGAAGACGCGATTTTAGTGAGTAGGCAAGCAGGGACTGGGAGTAATCAAATCCTACTCCACTCTGCATCCTTCCTCCTACACTTCACACTGTTTCTACCCTTTGTCCTCCTTACCTCTTTAAAAGCCTGTGCTCAGAGAGTTCGATAGGATTGAAAAAGAGAACAGACGGCATGTAAGCTACTAGAGAAGAGCATATAGAAACAAAACTTTTTCTTCTTTTTACCTTTTCTCATGTTTTCAACATTTACTATGACACACAGGATTAAAATGGTTGTTTTATGTGATTAAAATGTGTTCTGTATGATTAAAAATAAGTAAATTTGTCTTCCCATTATTTCTTTCTCCCTCTATATTTGGCCCCACAGTTACCAACAAGAATTAGAGTTGTAATTGTGAGGGGCCCATGGGAGAGTCCAGCGATGTGCTCAGGAGCCTATGGCTATGGTTCTCCGAGAGTAAGGAAACAGGACTGCAGACTGCTGGTATCGGAACCGAAGAACTGCAGGTACTAATTCAGCCAAGCTTACAGGAGTTTTTCATAATGATGCCTTATCCTGACTCTAAATCTTATAAAATTTTCTAAAAGTGATTTAAACCCTTCTATGCTTAATAAAGTGTTGGATATAAAAACATCACTAAACCTTAGGTGAAGAAAACTGAGATAATCAAAGGTCGTTTTCATTGTATGTTGCTACTACTGGTGCATTCAGTGCCTTCTTATTTTATAGATCTCTTCCCTTTTAGCGCCATATTTTCCACCCCTTCTTTCCTTAAGACAATTAATATGTTCTCCCAATGTTTTTCTTTTTATGTGTATGAGTTTCTTCAGGAATTTTATAAGTTTATTTTTGGTAGTAAAATGGATTTTTCCAGATACAAAAAAAAGCTTAATTAAAATATTAATGGAATATTACCTTATGGCAGACTGATATAGGTACATCATACCACCTCAAATGAAAGTCCCCAAGCAATATCCCTAGAGACATTTGAGTACTGGGCCAAAAATATTTCCAAATTAAGATTTGGTGACAATGTTTCAAAATTTGCAAACACACACACACACATACACACACTATGCTTACACATATGAAGTACTTATTCAGACCTCCCTAAAAAAATACCACAGACTCTGTGGCTTAAACAACAAAACATTATTTTCTTCCAGTTCTAGAGGCTGGAAGTTCAGGGTCCAGGTCCACCAAGGTTTGATTTCTGGTGAAATCTCTCTTGCTTGCTTGCTGATGGCTGCCTCATCCCTGTGTCCTCATCTGGTGGACAGAGAGAGGGATCTTTCTCTCTTCTTAAAAGGCCACAAATCCTATCAGATTAAGAGCCCACTCTTGTAATGTCATTTAGCAGTAAATATCTCCTAATAGTCCTATCTCCAAATACAATCACATTGGGCATTAGAACATCAACATCTAAATTTCAGGTGGATACAATTCAGTTCATAAAATGTACATCTCACACATAAATGCATTCAATATGGACAGTAATTTGTCAGTTTTTTGAAGCTGTAAGGCAGTTTATTATGGTGTCTGTTCTTCTGACTATAGATAATTTGGTTTCTAATGTCATTCGTTCATTTAGCAAATAATTAGTTGAAAACCTAATATCTGAAGCATTGCTGTAAGTACATAAATTTTGTCAGACAAGAGATAAAACATTTCTTCCTTTTTGTAGTTTACATCATATTAGATGAAGGCATACAACAAACAATAAATCAATATCAGAAGCTAATTACCAATGCTTGGGCTATGTAGCTCAGTTCATTAGAGCAACAACCTGATCCACCAACGTTGCAGGTTCGATCCCAGGTCAGGGAACATACAAGAAGCAACCAAAGAATACATAAATAAGTGGAACAATAAATCAATGTTTCCCTCTCTCTCTCTCTCCCCCTTTCTCTCTCTCTCTCTTTCTCTTTCTCTCTCTTTTTCACTCTCTCTCTCTCTCCCCCCTCAAATCAATAAATACAAATTTTTAAAAAGAAAAAAATAATTACTTAATATGTTAGAAGTTGTAAACTTCCATGAAATAAATAGAAAAAGTTAATAAAGATAAGAAATGATGGAAGAGTCAATGTGTCTCGCAAGAAGACAACATTTGGGCAAAATTTGAAGGAGATTAGGCAATTCGTTACACAAGTATGTGAGGGAAGATTTTAGGCAAGGAAAATGCGAGGCTAAGTGTCTATGGAGAGAACACTTAAAACAGCAAGACAGTCTGGCTAGAGCAGAAAAGTGGGAGTGAGAGAAGTGGGAATGAGATCAGAAGCCAGATTGCATAGAATTGCATAGCCATTTAGTTGTAAACTCTTTGGCTTAAACTCTCAGTAAAAATGGAAATCATCAGGACATTTGAACAGAAGAGTACTGTAACCTAGTTTAAGTTTTAAAAGAATTAACCTTGTTACTATGTTGAGAATTAAAAAAGAAGGATAGCAAACACAGAGTCAGAGAACAGGTAGGTGGCTTCTAGAATAATACAGACAAGAGGCAGCTATGTTTCTGAGGTGCCTGGTAGCCTTGGACTCGGTAGTAAGTACGGGGATTCTGGGTGTATTTTGAAAGTACTGTTCAGAAGTATCAATGGATGGTGTGTAAACAGGGGATTTGTTACAAATACACATACTTGATTTAAATGTATTATATTATTATCACAATCTTCTGCTGCTAAAAAAAAAGAGGACTTTTCTCAGGTCACAGACCTAGTTATAAAACCAGTATCCCATTAAGTAAAAATGCCCCATTGAAAGTAGGCTGTGCATTGATTCAACATACACTACCTGAGCACATACAGTGCATTAGAAATCATCAGCGTTCTAGTGAAAAAGGTAAATGTAGAGTGAGTAAAATGGTCAACTATTTGACAAGCAGGTAGCTTATACAAATCTATAGTATTGGATTTCTTAAGGTGTGATAATAAATTAATGTTTTCAAATACATCCAGTCATCTGTAGATTATGATATGATATATTCTGTTGCTCCAAAATACCTTAAAATTCTATCTACCAGTTTCCATTTGTTCTTGGGCTCAAGAGCACCTGTGAAAGCATCACTGGAGAATCTTAACCCTGGGTAAGACTCACTTTAAGCCACCTTCTGGTTTGAGGATGGCACTATAGCTGCAAGAGCTTCTATGGACTAGAAGCCTGCCTCCTTATGTGGTAGTGATTCCTCATCCATTTTTACTCTCACATTTAGAGAGCTACTTCCAGCTGCATAAATGAGATGCATCTTTGCATCCAAAGGAAAGTCTGCATATGTCCCACTTGGGATGTGAACAGCCCAAGAGTGGTGAGGTCCCTGAGAAATACCTGTATTTCTTTTCATGGGCTCCTGGTAGCTCAATTCCTAGTTCTGACATTTGGTGTTCATTGGATGTAAACAGTCCCAGGGGACTCAGGCTCTTGTTGGCCTCCACTTTCCAACTTGTGGGATTCTAAATCCTGTTTCTAACATCTGTGTGCTACTGCATTATAATGTTTGTACCCTAGAATAAATAAAATAATACCACAATCTTTTTCCAGATATAAAAACATATAAATAATGTTGTGGGGTTTTTAATAAAAAAGTATAATGTCTAATAACATGCCAAAGCAATACTTCTGGGAGTAAATGCTTCTAGTCTGCAGATGTGTGTTATCCTGCAGGGGTCTGAAAGAGCTGGCAAGGAAAGAGCTAAAAGCTTTGTCCCGCCATGCAGACGCACGGGGTCCCAGCTGTTCATTTCTGAAAACTTAGTCTACAAGGGGGAAAAAAAAGGCTAAGGAATCAATTTTAAAAAGACAGCACAGACAATGGAACTTCTTAGCATGTGACTCTGAGTATCCCCTGCTTCAATTTACAGATTATGTGCCAAGATTCTACCTACAAGCAGAGAGCTTGATAGAGACTGGGTCCCCTGTCAGTGTCACAAGCAATACCAGTGCTTTGGAGAGTGTCAACACCGCGGGGATCATATCAAGGAATGTAGAGACGTCCGCAGGAGTGCGAAGGGAGTGTGTACATCGGGAGCATGTTTCTCAGTTGGCTGGAGACCATGGTGTCGAGGCTACTGGTGGGGAAAACAAGACGTAAGGCCAGAAACATATCTACCTTATCCTATTACAGAGTACTGTTTTATATTTACACTCAATGATAATGCCAGCTATTGTATCTTTGAGGAGCACCTGTATCATGCAGTGCAGAAAAAGCAGAGTGAAGCCGAGGAGCAAGTGTACATAGACTGTTTAAGGAGTAAGCTTTTTCAAATTTTTCTGTTTTAAAACAAGGTTTTTCAAAATGAGAAGTGTGGCTTGCTCTCTGTCTTAGTCCATTTGGCTGCTATAAAAAATATCACAGACTGGGTAACTTAAAAACAACAGATATTTATTTCTGACAGTTCTGGAGGCTGGAAGTGCAACATCAAGGTGCCAGGTTCATAGTCAGACCCTTCTCAGCTTCACTCAAAGAGGTCCTCACGTGGTGGGAGGGGTGAGGAAGCTCTTTAGGGTCTTTTTTATAAGAACACTAATCCTACTCATGAAGGTTCCACCCTTATAACCTAAGCTCCTCCCAAAGGCCCTACTTCCTAATACAATCATCTTTGGGGGTTAGAATTTCAACATATGAACTTGGGAGATCACAAACATTCAGACTATAACAATCACCATCTTTTTCCACAATATGACTACTGGTGCTATTACATACAGACTGCAAAATCTTGTTATACTATTGACCAGTTTACTGAAACATATGCTTGATTCATTCTTTAAAGATTTTATTTATTTATTTTTAGAGAGAGGGGAAGGAGGGAGAAAGAAAGGGAGAGAAATGTCAATGTGTGGTTGTCTCTAGCACATACCCTACCATGGACCTGGCCCACATGTGCCCTGGCATGGGCCCTGACTGGGAATTGAACCAGTGACGTTTTGGTTCACGGGCCAGCATTCAATACACTGAGCCACACCAGCTAGGGCTCTTTGATTATTTTTCTCTCCAAATTTGAGCATCATCAGATAACACAGCTATGCATAAGCTCTGTCATAAATTTACTTCTACTCAACTTTAGAAGTAGGTGACAAGATATTGCTAATATGTTTTTTAGATTTTATGCTTAAATGTTACTAAACATTATTTGTTCAACATTATTTTGGTTTTGTTATTAGGATAGTCAGAAAGTGCATCTTCAATGTGTTAACATGCTTCCAACAGAAAATCTAGCCTTTTAATTGATAGGCTTATATGTTATAGTATGCTCTTAAAACAAGTCCAAATAAAATACAAAGAAACATAAAAGGAGACCTAACACAGATTCCTGAACATTTACAATAGGAAAGGGGATGTTCTGTCTGCTAACAGGGGTTTTAAATAAACCAGATGATTTTTGATCATTTTAAATGTGGTAAAATTTGCTCCAATTTGATAACAAAAGTTAGCTGGGAAAAACAATTAATCAGAGTAGAAAGGTTACATTATGGTTTGAAGTGTGGTGAAAAGTATGGTACTATGATAATCTGATTACCATTAATATTACTTGATATAGAGATGATTAAAGTTTGGGAAGAATAAATCAGTGAGTTAGGTGACAGAATAGGCTTTGATCTAGGCCTCATATTTAGAGTTTAATTTATATTTTATTATAAGGAATAAAAATTATTTCAATGGGTAATTTGCATTTCATTGCAAACTATTTGAAAAGCAGGTCATTAATCTAAAGAAAATTTGAAAGATTTAGAAACTTTAATCACACAGATGCAAAATATCAAAATTTATGGGGGAAGATGTAGAGTAAAATAAATCATACTCTCTCTGAGGACTTGGTGTAAAATAGACAAAAAGTAACTGAAGATCTCTCTTTTTAACGTCAGATCAGAAAACTAAAGTCATTTTGTCACTTTTAATTTTATTTCTTTAATTGATCTTCTAAACGCTGAGTCCACAGAAAATAATATAACTGATATTGGCCAAGAAAACATTTGGCAGTGGATGCAATTCATTTGAAATTTTTATTTTGCTAATGTCTTTTGGCTCTAGAAGGAGTCAGGACAGCTTTCTTGCTTATTCTATAAAATTATCTATTGATATCACCTATCCCCTATTTGGTAAAAATAGCACTATTAAGAGAAGAATAAATTGCTTAACATTTTGACATCCCATCCTTTACTAGTGCATTTGCTCTTTCAGCTATAGAGAACTATAATATATTGTAATTTGCTTGGTCTAACATATATAACCGAAATCATTTTACATAGTTATCATTATGTATTACATGTAGCTATACAGAGAGAATCACATAGTATAACTATCAGAACATTGCTCCGATCATGAGTACTGTCACATCCATATTTGCAAAACACTTCTAATAAAAGCAACTATTGTATAATTTTATTAAATGTTTTCTGATTTGAAAAGTAGTTTCATTGGAGATTTGTCATTACACCACCATCATTGTATTAAAAATATAAAACTTTCTGTTTCTCTATTAAGGTGATACATTTTAGCACCTACATATATATTTTTAATGCCCAGATAGTATTACAGCATTTCTCCTTATTAACAATATGGTTAATTCCTAAGACTAAGTTAAAAACAAAAAGCACATGATTACATTTTGTGGACAGAAATTCTGTGGCTAGAAACACATGTGGGGAAGAAGTGAGTTGAGACTGATATGAAATAATGGACGAGGAACAGAAGCAAATATTAATGTCCCCAAACATGAGAATTTGGTGGGGTGAGGAGGACTATAAAGAGCAGGAATTATTAAGAAAAAAAGGAGAGAATAAAAAAGATTATAGTCTTAAGGATTGGAGAGAGGGGTAATTAGGATGTAGAAGAGATAAGGAAGGGATATTTAAAGAAAGACATAAAAGAAATTGAGAAAATAATGCATCTATTTTTCTTAACATAGGAATGTATAACCTTATGGTTTGCTTGAAATCTACAGTTCATTAAAGAACATCAGGTGCACAGCTAGAATGATGTTTGATGAAAAACAAAACAGTTTCTTGTTCAAATATGTAACAACCCCAAATCGCATGATGTAGTTCTTTTTTTAAGTATGAATTTATGTTAATTGCATGGTGCTTAGATATGGTTTCACATATTTACTCTCATCAGCTCACTCTCATAGTTACATTTATTTTCCCACAAATGAGTCTTTCAATTCTTCAATAAATGTTCTTTCAATATTTGATATGGTGGTATATATGTGGTTGCTGTCTTATCCTAAATTAAATGTTTATTGGAGATACTTCATTTAAAGCGTTTTCATTTTCTACTCATTTTAGTTGGAAAAGCAATCATGCAGTCTCATTCAAGCTATCTTTTCCTCTGACATTATCGTTCTTGTTAGTGATGAAGCAACCTGGAAAAGAGTGGAAAAAATCAAAATGAAAAAGACATGCAAACAAATGGTAGTTCGGAGTCTTTACAGTGGTTGTACTGCAGACACAAGAAAAGGTTTAGCAGTAATCTCTGGCTGTGCCAGTTCAGAACACAAAGACCAATTTGTTCATTTGTAACAAACAAAAAAACAAAGAGAAATCCACTGGGGAAAACTTCCTTACTTAACAGCCACATTGACGACATGTGAATTTTTATTTTCATGCATTAGAGTATGGGGTCCATGCAATTTTATTATAAATAAAGAATCTGTGGTTCTTTGGAAATAAAATAGCTGGGTAGTAGAAAATCTTTTTTCCTGCTGATTAAGATTGCAAAAAATGTCACAGGGTCTATGTACAAATATGTGCATTTTCATTCCTTTCCCTATTGGCTAGTGATGTTCACTATATTATTTTACACTCCTGCTATTCCCAATATTCATACCTCAGTGATAATTTTACCCCTCTTTCACATGTTAAGGATAAAACCTCTGCTTCTTATCCTTTTTATTTCCAATGTGGTATTTAGGAATATTGGAAGATTAATATATGAAGGCATATTCATACATTCTGAAACAGTCTATTATTTCAGCTTGATATAAATAAAAAACATGCAATTGAAATACTTGAACAACAATAAAAAATTAAATAAACAAAAGAAACATAAGGCCCTAGAGACTTCAGGAGAAACACTGTCAGAATTTAGCTAATAAAAATTCAAAGTGTCCAGTTAAGTTTGAATTTGAGATAAACGTCAAGTAAGTTTTCTCATTGTTAATATTCTATACAAGATGTGAGACACACTTACACTATAAATATCATTGTTGTTTATCTGAAGTTCAAGTTTAACCAGGTGCTCTTTCCCCTGTTCGGGACAGGTGTTACGATATTGGTCATAGAGCTTTGTGCGCTCAATTTCTCTGTAATGTTTCAGCAGGAAAAAAAACCTCAATTACACCATTTCTCCTTATTACTATGGTTAGTTAGCAAAGACTAAAATAAAACAAAAAGTACATAATTGAAAGTTACCAGTTTAATCACTAAACTAACAAAATGTTAACCCATTTGCTTTATGTTTCTTATGTGAATCTGACTGAAACTATAATTATTCTGTAATCATTATTTTTTATGAATACATATTAGCTTAAAATTGTGTGTTCTGTTTTGTACATTTCAAGTCACAGAATATTTCCCAAAAGTACTGTGCGTGCATGCATATATATACACACATATATAGCGTTGTTTTACAGACTAATAAGAAAATCATTTTGTGGGTGTGAGCATATATGAGGAACATTGCTGGCTGCGTCTTTTCTGTGAGATGCCTTCAGCAGTCTCCGGGATAGGACATAGGAGGAAACTAAAGACAATGATAGAAAACAGCAAGCTTCCTTCTGGATAACATTTCCTTTAACCTTTCTTTTAATAAACATCATTTTTTTCACAATATTGGAATACAAGGATCCTAAATCTCCTCTATTTACATAAATCTCAAATATGAAGATTTCTTTTAACAAATGCCATCTTTCTTTCTCACGCATCTCTTCCTTTTAGCAACAGTAACAAAGCGGAATCGTGAATGAAGAAGCAGCATTTCTGTTAAGGTGGCTGATGTTAGCCCTGGCCAGGCGGCTCCCATGGTTAGAGTAATGCCCCCCACACAACACCTTTACAGGTTTGATCCCTGGTCAGGGCAAATGCCTAGGTTGTGGGCTTGAGCCCAGGTTGGGGCACATATGGGAAGCAATCCATGGATGTTTTTCTCTCTCTCTCTTTCCCCCTCTCCCTCCCTCTCTAAAGTTAATTTAAAAATATCCTCAGGTGATGTTTAAAAATATAAAGGATGGCTGACATTACCTAAGGTCCCTAAAGTATTTTTCAAAGGGAAATCCAAACAAAGGAATTACCACCTGGAGAGCAGGCCCCTTGTAGCGCAGGCTTCCCCTACCTGAGTGTTCTATGAACCCATCTGTTTCAGTGTACCAGCTGGTATTGTTGTGAGAGGCTGTGCTGGCTTCGGTGAAATTTTTTGAAGACTCTTTCATTTGCTCATTTCATGATGGGTGATTTATGAGCACACCTGCCCATACTGTGCTGAGTGCTCAGCAATTTTGACCAAAAACAGCATGACCCCCATGCCCCACCCTCCCTGTTCACCTGATCTTTCCCTGAGCGACTTTTTTTTTGGTTGGTTCGTTTCCTTGGATGAAAAAAAACTCCTCAAAAGGAAATATTTTCCTATGTGGAAGAGGTGAAATCAAAAATGGCAGAAGCACTAAAAGGCATCAAAATCTATTCATCCAGCCCTGGCAGGTGTGGCTCAGTGGATTGAGAGCCGGCCTGCAAAGCAAAGCATCTCTGGTTGGATTCCCAGTCAGAGCACTTGCCTGGGTTGCAGTCCAGGTCCCTAGTGGGGGGCACGTGAGAGGCAACTACACAGTGTGTTTCTCCCCTTCTCTTTCCCTAAAAAATAAATAAATAAAATCTTTTTAAAAAATCTACTAGCCCAAAAACTGTTTTGAGCAGTGGAAAAAACATTTCAATAGGTGTATTGCATCAAACGCAGAGTACTTTGAAGGTGAGTGAAGTTTAAATGTGTAAGAATAAGTACATGATACTTTATAAATTCCAGGGTTTTTTTGTCCCCCTTCATATTATGGGTTAAATGTACCTGAAAGACCTGGTTCTGGGATGGCTTACAGGGGAGAGTTACATGGGGAAAATTATTAATCACAGTGGGTGAAGCAGTTTGGGTCCTGGACTGCACTGATTGGCTGGGGCCAGGGGAGGGAGCAGTGGATTATTGTGTCCGGTCCTGAAGTTTTTCTGTCTGGGTCCCTAGGGGTGTGGTTTGTAGGGACCATCCACTATCAGGAGCCTGGGGTTGAAACACAACTGAAGTAAAGATGTTATCTTTAGTTCAGGGAAACTCTGCTTGGTTTTCAACAGGCCTGAGGCTTTGTTCTTAAGACAGTGGGATACTGACCAGAATCTGATGTCCTATGGGCCAACTAGGAAGTAGACAAACAGAAAGGAGAAAGGGTCCCGTTAAAGAACTGGAGCTTCTGCATGGTTACAAAACTGCAACCATCATCTTAGTATCTTTCATCTTTATGCATTGCATATATATCTTAATTATAGAATATATTTTGCATCAATATTTTTTCAGCTGAGATTAACAAAGTTTCTTTTTCCTTCACTATTTACCAATTACGAAAGTATTATTTTTGTATCCTTGGATTTAAATGCTGTCTAAGATCAGGAAATCCTTCCTTTTATCCTTTGGAAACAGGCTCTTCTGGACCCCATTGTAAGAAACTATATGTCACCTTGGTTTAATGAACCCCTTCCAGTTCTCTTGTTTGGCTCCTTCATTTCTAGAGGTGGCAGGAGTATTGTTTTGTTATTGCAAATGCTTCAAAACACTCTTATTTTAAATCATCTGGTATGAAAATCTTTGGAGTTTATTGCCTTCCTGCTTTCTTGAATTTTAGAAATTTTCCTAGATTTGTGCAAAGAACAATAACTAAAATCATAGAAAGAATGAATTTAACGGTACAGCTATATCAAGCTCAACTGTTTAGATAATCACACTATAGAGAGTAAAGGATTGAATTAAGGGAAGAATTTCTTGGGAAGGCCTAGGTGGATTGTTACTTAGATTCTACTGAGGCAGCCTTCTGCAAGGAGGAAACTCCAGTTGGAGGAAACTCCAATTAGGGCAGGAAAGACAAAATCTGTATTGTTTTCTGTGGCCATAGTGCAATGTTTGCTTCATGTAGGTGAGCACAAAAGACTTGTTGAAGGATAAATGTATCCTCCTTAAAGTAGATTCACTTGGTAAAGTCTGCTGGATTATCCAAAAATCACAGCACAGCACATTTTAATTTCAGCAGGGGAATTAGAGATCCATGCATTTTACAATGAGTAAACATTTAAGAGACTTTCTGAAGTTTTTGGATGAGGCTTCAAGATTTAATTATATTAGTAAGTTAATGTGTTAATTTTGAAATGCAATTAAACATTTTAAATCATTCCCTTATTCATGAGATATCATTCATGAGATAAGACATATCATACATTACCCTCCACAGTAACAGAATTTCCAACGCAGTCTGGAAAATGGGGATTTATACAGTAGTGTCATTTATTAGGCTTATGGCATCACCCTCCAATAATTTATGTGACTATATTTGTTGAGTGTGACATCTATTATTGTCAGTATTACTATAAATATGAGTATCCATTTGCATATTTCCTTTGCACCTGAGCCTTTTTCTTGCTGGCAGGTGTTTTGTGTTTAATATTCCAAAAATTGGGACACATAAATACTTTAAAAAATTTTTTCACCTAAGTACACAGATTACTTCTAGTGGGTAAGCGTGTTCATTTAAATGAATAAAAACTTTAAAATGGTCATTTGTTGTAGAACTACTTACAGTAATTCTTCTTAAACTGAAGTGTTTTAAATTCCATTTACTTGTAATAATGAAGCCAAACAATGCTCTTAGTCTGGTTGAATTAACTGCATTGTATTAACCCTTTTACTCCGTATTCTCCAAATCTCCATTATTGCCAGCCTGAGAATGGCCAGATGTGAAACACCGAAGATGTGAACTCTAGACCCAAATAAGTACATACTTAAAGTATCTTGTATCTGATCACGTTTCCTGAAGGAAATGCAAACAGCTGCTTCTCCCAGGTGACGAGAAAACAAAGTTTGTCTTATTACACAGAATATGATTGGAAAAACCCTAAACATGAACAATGGTATCACCTGAATGAATAATTAAGAGAATTCTTCATACCTTTTTTATGTTTTTAGAAATATATTTTGTAATATATATTTGTCTTTTGGAAAAATATAGTGAAATAACTTCTCAAAACAACATCAGTATAATACAATGTTTGGGTAGACATAGGGTTCTAAGTCCTCTTTATACACTGCTTACAGAAAAATTTACAAGATATTCCACATGTCCAATATTTAGTTGCTTCTTTATTAAGTAAAGGAATTACATTAAATTTCTGGATAATGTTTAAGGTTCTAAGACTCTATTATGTGACAACTCAAAGATATTTTCAGGTATCTCTTTTCTCCTTAAAACTACAAGACTATATAACCATTAATATTTTTAATATTCTCAAAATGTTATTTTGTGAACATTTTGAAGTTAGTGTCTGGTGACTAATGCATATAACTGTCCTCCTGATATGAAAAAAAAAGGTTAACGGATTCCAAATTTTAGTCTGAGATATCATCATTAAGATAGATTGGTCATAGATTATATTTATCTGTCAATTTTATGTCAATGTCAGATGTACCTTAAGTTTAGAAATTCAGGCTTTATTTTTTTACATGATAAATTAGATTCAGTAATTTGATTCTCTCTGAGATAAGGTGTAAGGAGTATAAAGCAAAGAGAATACGAGAGAATTGAAGATAGATAAAAAAGAATGAGAAAAAAGGTAAAACTTATTTGCTAGGTAGTGTCAGAGCCTGGCATAAACTCATTGCAGTAGACTGCATTAAAAGCTCCCTTTTGCCGAGTCAGTATAAAGATTGTGATGAGATTAAAATCCTAGTAGACTTATATTAAATATTTTGAGTTAACATAATTATGTAAATGCACTGCATGCCTAACACATAGAGAATTTAAGTATTTTGAGTTTTTAACATTACAAATCTGATTGCAATTCTTATTAGTTGTATAAATATTTATTTATTATTTTCATTTTATTAGCACCGATATTAGCATTATTTTTTTTAGTGTTTTCTTGTTTTGCAGACCATTGAACTCAACCAACTTATTTTAGATTCTATAAAGATTCTGGGAATGTGGGAGACAGGACAAATAATACTTTAGTGAATATGACTGACAATTACCTGTTAGCTCATAGTATAGTACATGGATGGGAGAAGGGCTTAAAAAGAAAATAATTCATTATATTGTAGGTTGAATTTCTAAAATAAATAGTAATTAAAACTTAAACAAATATATAGAAACAAGCAGGATATTAACAAACAGGAAAGCAGAAAAGTTGCAGGAAAGAATTCATGTTTTTTCTAGGTCTTGAAAAGTAGGTTTTGTCCAGACTGTATGCATTGACAAAGTAAAGGTAACTTGTAAAATTAAATGTGAAAATGTTGGATGGCATTAAAGTTTTAAATACATTGCTGCAAAAACTCTTCCTGAAAGAGACTACAATCTGCAACGTGGTCTGTTGCTTTCACGCCTAATTTACATATATTTCATCTCAGGCATTTCTTTTTCTTTCTCTTTTAAAACATTGAATTGACTTTTTTGTGAATTACTGTTAACACATATCTGCTTTTGTTTATAGACAAGGAATCTGGGTTAAGGGTGCAGTGAGAAATAGCTTCCTATTGCCAACAAACGAGATGCCTTTAAGCAGCACTAAGGGAGACATTTTCCCGAAATTTGTGTTCTAAATGTGCCTGCAGATCGCTGTTTGTTAAAAATTAATATGCCCACATACCCCTCTAAAACATAGAGAATATTAATATTGTAAGTAAAATTTACAGTGTTAATGTAAAATTCAGCCAGTCACTTTCAAATGCAGATTGTAATAGATGCATTATACTGGGACAATGAAACAGATGCTAAACCAGATTTCCTTCTCACACAAACACACAATAATATTGATTCATCTCGCAACAATGTGTTCAATATTCCAGACACAGTCCTAGGTTCTGGGCTTATTGCTGAAAACATAATGGACAAGACACTCATCTTCCTCATGCTTAGAATGCTGGTTGAGCTGGCTTTGTGAGGAAGCTGTATCGAGTCATGTTCATCAGCTAATGAACTCCTTCCTACAAGGTTAGTTTGGATCTGTGTTGGTAGCTCAAAGAAAGGAAAGGAAATTGAATGTAGTATGAAGAGGGCATTTATGCCCCTGCATCTTTGGTATTTTTCTTTCTTTAAGGAGAACACTTCCACTGAAGAACTTAAGAAGAAAAAAATCATTACAAGTAAAAGGTAGGCAGAGCTAGTGCCCAACACTGTAAACCATTGAAGAGAGACAGTGATAATCTACTTTCAAAGAAAGTACCTTTTTAATCCTTTACCAAGATATTATGTGGTAGCCAAATCAGAGAATATTCATATTTTCACGTTTGGGGCACTCTAATCATGCTTCTGAATTTCGTTCTAGGATTTTTTTTTTTTTTGAGACTTTCAATACCCTTGGTTAGGCTGATTGTTTAAAAATGAAACCCCCATGATTTCCCATCGCACATGTAACAAAACTTTAAGATTCATCTGGGCATTGACATTTGAGCTCACTCTCTAAATTGAGAGTTTCTACCTCTGTCCACATTCTTTTGATGTAACAGGGTGGGTAGGAGGAGAGATCGCTGGAGAATGTGGGAGACCCCAGTCCAGGGAACCTAGATCCGGCACAAGAGGCTGCTCCCCCTCCTGCCAGGAGAAGGCAGGGGGCAGTCAGAGCTGCCCAGGCGACTGAAGCAGCCTGTGTTCTCCAAAGGGAGTGGCCCCTGGAACAGAAAGATTGCTGGAGGCAAACTGTAAACAAAGGCAGCTATTGCTGTAAATAAACCGGCACTGGCTGCTGGAGGAAGCTGAGCAGCTCCTGACTCAGTAGAAGGGAGCTCGTACAGAGCAAGTGTGACTGAAGACTTAGTCCTCTAGCTAAGCATGGCAGCCAGAAGAGGGGAAAAAGCACATATTGCCAACACTGACCCTCTGGTTGAGAAGCTGGACACTCCCCCTGGCTTCTGGAGTGCCCGGAATTCTGGAAGAGGACTTTTAAACAGCAGGCAGGCAGGAACTGCTCTCTGGCTCTGTTGACTTCTTGGCTTCCTGTGCTCACGCTTTGCCCCACACAAAAGTGAGCGCTGGTGTGTGGTGTGATTGGCAGGTATTAGGCCCACCTGAGGCTTAGGCCCTACCCCATTCAAAGCCAGCCATCCCCCCTGGAGGCAGGGCCCCACGCTGGGATGCTTGCCTCACTGGGCTCCAGCCTTTGGGACTCTATGCCCCAGTGCATCATGGCACACCAGTCCTGGACTGCCTCCTCCCCCGAGAGCAGCATATGGAAACTGCAAGCAGAGCATGGAGGCACATACCAGCAAGTACCTTGCTGGTGGAAATTCCCCCTCATGACCATCTGGAGTGACCTGGCAGAAGACCCCAGCCCATGACAGAAAGAGAGAGAGAGGCTGCAAGCTGATGTTGACTTGGAAACTCACAGGTGCATACCCCAGAGAAGTTGGAGACCTGTCTGCGTGACTGGCATAAGCTCCAAAAGGAGAGATAAGCAACAATGGGGTCTTCTGGGCATGCCTTTGGTTTGTAATCTTTTTGGGAGCAAGGGAGGTTTTGTGTCTTGTGTAAAAGAAGGGTTCGGAGCAGAAATGCTCCCTGCCTCCCCCCACCATTGGGAATCCTGTAAATGAAAACCTATCTCCTTCCACATGAATCTTGGTGTTATGTGCATACACAGTGATAGGTGGCCGGGCCCATGCTGCCTGGTTACACTTACACAGGACTTCCCCTGTTTAGTTCTGGAGTAGAGAAACCAAAAAGTCAGACTGACTGCAGACAGACTTTTCATTAAATAAAAGGACGGAGAGGGACATAACCAGTGCATGCACAGAATCTTTTTCTAAATGAATACATCAGAAAAACCATTCATACTCTCCTGTGTCTCCTGAGGCACAGAGCAGAGGAGGCAGCAGGGAGCCAGGGTCTCCTTCAACAGGAAATATCAAAAGTGAAAGAAGCTCCCACCCTGCACCATGAACAGACATTTTGCCCACAGGTGGTCCGGCTGATCTGAATTCTTATTATTCAGCCCCTCAAGCCACACTGAACTTCTGACACTTGCTCCAATGCTCTAAGCCAGTGATTTTCGACCTTTGTCATCTCATGGCACACATAAGGTCATTACTAAAATTCTGCACCACACCAACAAGCATATGTTTTGCCAATACTATAGTTACCATTCGTATCAATATATGTTCGCTTTTACTAAAGATAAAATGTTGATCTCAGGAGTTTATATGAAACTTTTCCTGCTTATAATCCTAAACAAAAGAAGAAAATGTTAACACAAACAATGTTTCCATTCACATATATTCTTTTGTTGCAGGATAGCATAACAAGATGTTAAATAAAACAATCCACTTAAAATATTACATTTTTCTAGAATTCTGTGGGGAAAGTAAATGAAAATATTAATTAATAAATAAAGGAAATATTTTAGATTCTGTTATTAACTGTTTTAAATTGAAACTTTTTAATAAAGAAAAATTGCTACTTTACCAATACTTAAATTTCTGAACTCCGTCTACCTTTACTAGTTACTCTAAGAAGACTTGTCATTTCTATAAATCTCTACTTCAGCATCTTCCACTTTTAATCAGGTAACTTACACTAAATTTTAATTACATTCATTTTTGTTGATTTACATTCTTTTTATTGATCTCTCCACCCTGAGTTTCATCACACTAAATGTTACAAGGAGGCAGATGATGCCTGTTTCATTCCGTAATATATTCACACTCAGGACATAATGCCTAACTCATAGTCAGTTCTTGAATGGATTTGTTAAATAAACACATTTGTGATGCTTCACACTTTTCTTTGTCATGAAAAAATAATGTCCTCTCAGCAGTTGGATTTTAAAGCAAAGCCAACCTCTCTGGTTAAGAAAAGGCTAATCTTAATTATGCTTGATATTTTTTTAAATAATACCTTGATATAATTTCTGTTATAGTCTTCTAAAGAATTAATTTCAAATCAAACCCATTCATATAAAACTGAGGAGGCTACATGTGTATGTAACTTTTAAGCCATATTTTATATGTCAAATCCTGTCTTGCCTTCTTAAGAATAGATTGCCCTAATTTAGCATTTATTCTTTTTTAATAAAGTGAATATATTTTCAAAATGTTCATAATGTAGCTAAATCTGTCACATATAATTTACTTGTATAATTTCATTAAATCTTTATGCCATTTCACTGGGTTAGGCATTATCATCACTATTATATCAAAGAGAACATTGAGGGACAGAGAAGAAAATAACTTGCCAAAGAATAAAGATGTAGATACTTGCAGAATTGGAATTTAAAATTGTATTTGTATACTAAAGAGTTACCACTGAAACCTTTGCAGAAATTTATTGCACATTTAGTTTTATTTTTAACTTTAGAGAAAATGTGTAAGTTACTTCAAACATATGAGCATACTCAAACAAAACTTTTGAAGATTAAAGATTTTTTTCACACAGCCTGAAAACTTATTTTATTGCTGGAGGCACCATCCTTGTTAGAAAAGGGTTATTTTTTATGGAATAAAATGTTCTATATTTTTGTCAATGGCAGAAAAATATTCCACCAAGTTACCACAAAAAAATGAAGACTAGAGAACATACAGAACTGAAAAATAACTGAAAATAAGAGAACAAACATAAACTACAGAGAACAAAATACCTCTTGTTATAAAAGTCACTCAAGGTGTATGCTATCTGGAAAAAAATAGCTTGCATGTCATACTTCATTTTTCATTTTGTTTTGTTTCTTAGTTCAAGGTTAGAAATGTGAAATCAAACAGATTATACCTTACAATCTACCCAGCTTTCAAGACAAGCACAAAATATTGCCTTAATTCCTTCTTTTCTTTTTACTATTGTATCCTGATTTTAAAGCATAAGTCTGATCACCAAATGTGAAAATGATTCGAAATCATCACTGTGACTTCAGTATAGAGCTTTTAATGTTTGCTGGATATGAGACAAGAGTACCAAATATATTTAACCCGATTATGGTTTTCTTCATAACTGTGATTCTCTAGATTCCTCAATTTTATATAAAAATCCATATAATCATGGGAAATGAAATAAATTTGCATGATTTAGCTTTAATATAAACCAGCATTTCTCTTCCTAACTTAAGCGGTACACAAAGGAGACAGCAGGCTTCGAAATCATGCAAGCCAGTACCATCACATGGGGCAGAGATGACAGTGTCCACGTGCAACGAGGCTATAAAAATGCAACTGGTGTTAGTTAAATAAAATTATGCACGCTGAAGCCTTGGATTATTTTAAGCAGTTAATATTCTTATACAAATACAAAAAGAGTATTGCTAGTAAGGCAGAAAACTCACCACACATTCATAGTGGCAGAAGCAATGATCACAACAGAGTATATTTTCCCATTTCATAGAGGCAACATCTAGATACCTGTGTTACACACCAGCCATCTGCAGGTCCAGGGAAAGCTAAATTATGCACTAACTCCATAGACAAGACGTCTGCCTTGGTCTTCATAAGCACATACAAACTCAGCAGAGTGCCCGTCTACAAAGGATAATTTTTATAGTTTTTCTTTGTTCCTTCTTTTCTCAACTGATCAACGGAGGAAACAATGTGAGATTCAGACACACGTGATCAAATGCTTCTAGTAGTCTTCTGTCTCTTCCCTTCTGCGCTGAGAAGCATTGCTGTTTAGGACATCATCTAGTGCCCTGACTTCGAACGATTTGTAGAGGAGTTTCCAGGTGTGCACTTGGTTGTTTTTTATTGGCTAGCACATGCATGACATGTATCTATAGCTCTTATTATATTTTTCTGCTCCCATTTAGAGAAAATTCCCACAAAAGGTTTTCATACTTGCTCTCTTTCTTTCTTGAATTTACCTAAAGTTTAGTATGAAGATTATCACTGAAAAGGTATCAAATCAGAGGATGAATGCATCACTTTTTCTCCCTTTCCTTACATTAGATGTGTGAGGCTACCACACGAACCGGTTTCTCCCCCTCCATTACCGGATGTCACTAGGGGCCCTGCTTTCCCAGGTAACTCCCACGACCACTTGTCTGGTCATCAGACACCTCTAGCAAGGACTCGGTAAGAGGCTCTAGGACGAAGGGCTATCTATCATGGCAAGACTCACATTTCACCCAGGACCACTATATTTACAACTCACCAAATGCTTCAGCTTTGCGAACACCAGACACCACATTTTGTCCTTCACTTTGGATTATGTAAGCAACCACAAGAAGCCTAAAACTCTCCAGTCACCCCTCATCTAATGCACCTGAACACCCATAAAGGTTAGCATTCCATTCCCTCTTTATGACCCTATCTTCCTTTTCCCCTGAATTGAAATCTTTACATTATGTCTATTGAAACTAATAATCAGTTGTCTGCAAAATCCTTATGTTATGAAATTGTACTAAATGTCTTTTTTGCCCTCTTGATCGAACTAGAAGATGGCTCTCTCCTGGGTAGGTGGGTTCTCTTGGTTACAAAAACCTTAACTACTCTCTCTCCACACTTTTCAAATGATTAGGCCAATGCAACGTGTCTTCCTTGCTGCTTTCAAATCAGTGCTTTCTCTTTCTCTGGTGAGCATTCCCATTGTTGAGTCATACATCAGCAGGACATAGTACTCCATATGCCTGATCATTATAGTCACCACAGACTCCCTAGTTAATTGCCTTATTTAGTCAATATTTTAACTCCCAGCTCTGTGCTTCCTAACAGCATTCTTATCATATATCTGCCTGATGCCTATATCCATACAGATGCCCTTCCTTTCAATACTCTTGACTTCCTATTTCATGAACTCATCATTCAATAATTTTGTTTTTGTCTAACGTTACATTCTCATTCCCAGAGTTGAATATAAAATTGCAAATCACTTCAACCTTTCCGTTATTTCAATTTCAATGCCTTTCTACCTTGCTCCACAGAATACTGCAAATGAAATTATCCTTAGATGTCTTCCCCAAATGAGAACCTAAATTTTGTTAATCTCACAACTTTTCACTAATTTTCACCCTTTTTATTTCTACATTTTGATCTTTGTATAGCTTATATCCTTTTTTAATGTCTTATAACCAGTCTTTTGTATCTAGCTTCACATTAAGTGCCTTCTATTTCTAGTGTCTTGGGAAAACCCCAGTTTTGTTTAAATACATATCTCTACTTATTCTGACTCTATGCTTACATAGGGATAAGAGACACGAAAAGATTAACTGGTTTCCTTTTACTTCCTTTTCCATTGATTTCGAGTGAGTCCAACACTAATATGGTGCCCAGCAAAATATGTCACAGTCTATTTATTATCCATGTATTCTAGAAGACCTTCTCTTCTCTCCCCAAGTTTGTTCAATAACTCCCACAGTCTTCCTTGCTTTGGGTGACCACATTTCTTTTTTTACTGAGTAGCATTCTCTGTTTATTTGTTTACTGAGAAAAAATTCCACTGATTTGTCAACATCAATAACCACGTTCTCTTCCTTTCTTCCCATAACTAGAAGTAAAACATCTCTTTTCCTACTTACAGCCATCCTTTCTTCTTGTCATAGAACCTATTTTCTCTTGTCTATGCATATAACTAATCATTTACTTTCTCAATCTCTCTCTGTCTCTCATTTTTTAAAAATTCAATGGTATCATGTCCTTCACAATTCAACTGACATTATTTCTTTCCTGTTAATACGCATTCACACATGCACACCTTCATTAGTACTTTGTTGACAATAACCTGAAACTTGCTAAACCCAAATGTGAATTCTTAAGCCATCATTTCACCTGGCCAAAGCAGAACTTTTTTCTCTTTTACATTTTCTTCATTGAATTAAATTTGCCTCATTCAATTATTTTTTAATATAAAACATGATTTTTATGACCATATTTTGTCCTATGATGTCAGTAAAATGTGATAGAATAAACTGTAAATGCAAAATATGCCTTTCAGGGAAAATATGTTCAGGGCATAGAAAAGGAAACTGATCGCTCGGGAGTGTTGAAGCCAAAGGGAGAAAGACCTCTGATAGCAACATACAAAAAATCCCAATAATATTTAAAGATTGAAAGAAAAGAAGGGAAGGAAGGAAGGATGGATGGAGGAAAGAAGCAAGGGAAGGAGGGAGGAAAAGACAGGAAGACGAGAGGTGGAGAACGAAGAAATAAAAAAGAAAGATGACTGCTAATTATTAGGGCATTTCCTGATATTCTAATTCATTGCACAACATAAATTAGAAACCTACTTATAGTATGGCCCAGGGTGCTTAGTGATTAAAAAAGGAGGCTTTCCTCCTCTTATTCACAGTACACAGTTCTGGTTTCGGAAACATCAATACCGTTCATATAGTATTCATACGACATCGACACGCATACCCAGGTGTTCATAAGATGTGACGTGGCGGCACACCAACCAACGTGGCACAAGCACACAGCAGAGGCGAGCTCAGCGAAAACAGGGCGTGGCTCACCGCACAGAAACGCGCCGCCTGAGCTCTCGGCGCTGACTCACATTTCGGCTGAGATGACTGTTTTATACGCTGTGTATAAGATCCAGGAAATTCTGGTAATGGCATTAATAGTAATGCTCTCCACCTTCTATCAGAAAGAGGATGAGGCAGGGGAGAAGCTAAATTATAAACACTAGGAGAGGTCTTCAAAAATAACACAGAAACGTTCTTTGTTATTGTTAAGAACAGCATTCAAAACGAACCCTAAATTAGGAGTGTAGGCAATTGTGCGAGCAGGCAACTCACAGTCTAGTTTGTTTAATCAGCGCCTACAATTCCTTAGTGAATATTTATAGCCATTGTCAGGTAGCATCTAAAAACAGTACAGTAGTCTTAGTAATTTCCATTTAAGATAAATGCCTGTTTTAACTCATTAGCTTATTAGCAAAGTGCTTTGTTTAGCTTCAACAATGGGCAATGGATTTCTATTTATAAAGAGATCCCAGATGTTATAATGAAACAGGTTATTTTTAAACATAAAGATAACAGTAGTATTTAGCATGTGTATGCAATGCCACAATCAATTATTTTCTTAGTGCAGTATTATCATTGTAACAACTTATTATCTACCAAACGTGTACAAGTCTGATTATTTTGGATGGATTATGAAGATCTAGATGGTACGGAATACAGTATAAAATAAGTATACCAGTGCATGGAGAAAACAAGGTAATTAATTGTCTAAGACAAGTATTAACTGTATAAATTATACTTTCCTTAAGTCTCTCTAAGATCAATTTATATTATCAGCCAGCTGTTTTTTACTTCTATTATCTTCTTTATCTTCTACAAACACATTTGGAGGGAACAGAGGAATAAATGATAATGAAAGCAGACTTGACTTGGGGCAGTGAACACATGATACAGTGTAAAGATGATGAATTGTGCCTGAAACCTGTGGAATTGTGCCTGAAACCTGTATAATTCTGTGAACCAGGGTCACTCCAATAAAAAGGAAGAAAAAACCAAAAAAAATTGATTTGAGGGGGAAAAAAAGGTTATAGGTTTTGACCATGTTTTTAAACAAGGAATATTCTTAAATTCTATTGGGTTGGTCAAAAAGCCCGTTACATTTTTTCCATACCGTGACTCAAGTAGCACTTAGTTGTCTTTAAAGTAATTTAAAACAGTTGTGTTAGATTGTATTGTGGCAGCCGTCATACGAGCATTCATTAAGAAAACTTATCAGAATTGCAATAGGGGAAAGAAGGGGAAGGGTCATCAAGGAACATATATAAAGGAGCCATGGACAAAGCCAAAGAGGAGAAGCATTGAGAGTAGAGGGTGGAGATGGGTGGGTCAGGGGAAAGTAGTGGCGGGGAGATGGAGACAACTGTACTTGAACAAAAATTTTTTAAAAATTGATATTTTTGTGCAGCCATTTTATTATTGAAGATGGAAGAAAATATGCAACATTTTTGTTGTATTATGCTTTCTTATTTCAAGAAAGGTAAAAATACAACTGAAACCAAAAAAAAAAAGATTTGTTCAGTGTGTGGGGAAGGTGCTATGACTGATTGAACATGTCAAAAGTGCGTTGTGAAGTTTCTTGGTACTATTGATATTTTAGCCAAATAATTCTTTGCTATGGGGCTGTCCTATGCATTGAAAGATGTTTAGCAGCACCCCTGGCCTCTACTCACTAGAAACTGAAAGCAGCAGATAGCTGACATACTCAAAATATCCAAATCAATAAAGTTATTGGTGAAAATGAAAAACGTGTGTTTTAATTTATGGGAAAACAACATAATGAACTTTTTGTCCAACCCAATAATAAACATTAATTTTTTTATCATGTAGGGATAACTGTTTCCATGAAATGCAGGTTTTATTCCTCTTAGTAAATTACTTTAGTTGAATAATTTAAGGAAATTGAAGCAAAAATGTAGTTCGTTTACATGATATATTTCTCATTTAGACATAGTATTTCAAAATTAAGATGATAAAAAACATAAAATCTCCTTGAAAAAGTTAATTTATATAAACAGAATTGTAATAGGTTTCATGAACATTGTATTTATGAAATATTGAGAATGCATAACTTTTTTTATATTGATAAATACACTCAGAACACCTAAGGCAATTGTCACTGTCTTTTGGAACAAACATAAAATAAATACCTCACTTGAAAATGAAGGATAAAAATGTCATGAAAGTTAAGAAATTGGTACACCGTAGGCAAAATATATTCCTTGATATTTCTTAGCAACTGCTCATGCATATCAAAAGCATCCCCTTATGTATTAATATTTAGAGTTATCTTGGTAAAATCACTTCTAAAACTTGCTGGAAAAAGATTCTTTGCTGATGCTTTAAAATTTAATCATAAATACATGCAATATACTCAGATAGGATATTCCTATAATGCACTGTGAAAATTGTAGCATATCATTTTTCAGATCTTGTTAACTCTGATTCATGCAATGTGACATTGCTTATGCCATTTGCAACGCAGTTAATTTATCCAGCAAATCTCATGATATCCTCAACACTTGAAAAGCTTCGCTATTTAGCAATGAACACTGTTTTTGAAGAGGTAGAAATGATGTAGATGTATTATGTGACAAATATTAGATTGTGTTATTAACTGTAAAGTAACTCACTCTAGAATGTTGAAACATCGGTTTCCAGATCAACAAGGTGAGGACAAGCTAAAACAATGTTCACTTTCAGCTGGGTATCATATATTTTATGTAGCTATAACAAACTTTTAGTGAAGAACTCTAATCTTTTCATTGTATACAGTTTTCTCTATAGCATCTTTGCAGAAAATTGTGATACTCGTAATAATAACATGAGCAAGGTACATCTGAAATATCTGTCTGTTGTTTTCACCCTAATTAGAGAAAAATGGAAATTAATTACTCATTCATCAAAACATCAAGTTTGCTTTTGTAAAGATTAATAATTAAACTTTCAACAGATCTAAAATACAGGGGAACATAATGATTCATAACTTTTAATAATTTTGAAGTAATCTTGTCCTTACTTAACTCATATTTGAAAAATTACAATAATATGTATAAGATTCTGTAGTGTTAAAAACCAATAAATGTAAAAAAAGGAAATATTACCAACCAATTATATACTACAACTACATGTCAATAATCATATACTTGATCAGTTATACACTTAAATTTTGACTACTCCCCCCTTAAAAATCATTTCAAAGATTACTTTTGTCATTTTCCACTTAAAATAGATAATTTTGTAAATAAAACCATAGTATAACTAGTGTTCGTAGTATTTTAAGTGATTCCAATACATCTAAACATGATAGATGTGCACATTTCAGACACGCCCTTCAATCACCTGTAAGCTAGAGACTTTGTAAGTGGTGACTGTTGTTTAATATATACATGAATAATAAAAATTCCCCCGCATGTCCTTCAGTGAGTGAATGGATAAACTATGGCACATCCAGACAATGGAATATGATTCAGTACTAAAAAGAAATGGGCCATCAGGCCATGAAAAGATATGCATGCAACTTAGATGCATATAACTACGTGAAAGAGCTACTATGAAAAGGCTAGTTATTGTAGGATTCCAACTATAAGCAAAACTGTGGAGACGGTAAAAATTCAGTGCGTACCAAGGGCTTGGTAGCGGCTAAAGGATAAACTGATGGAGCATAGAGAATTCTTACGGCAGTGAAAATACTGTGTATGCTGCTGCCGTAATGGTGAATACACTTATTCCAAGCCAGCGAATGTGCACCACCAAGAGTGAACCCTGATTTCAACTGTGGACTTTGGATGATTATGGTGTGTTAATGTAGGTTCATTGATTGTAACAAATGTACCACTCTGGTGGGAAATGTTGATACTAGGGCAATTATACACATGCTGGTCAGTGGTTATGTGGGAAACTGTTGTATCGTTTCCTCAGTTTTATTATGGACTTTAATCCTCTCCAAATTTTTTAAAGTAAATTTTTAAACAATTGCCATCAATAAGCATTGATGCAAACCACAAGATGAATGAATTTTCAGTAAAAAATGCAGTATTCCCATTGAACCATTAAAATCATCATGAAACATGTAAGCTTTGGAGATCTCTATAACTCATACCATCCTTACATTTTTATAAATAATTTCCTAAGATTCTCTGGAAACTTTCTTCATGCACAGCATTTTTAAAAAATAATTAGGAGACTTTGTATGACTTGGTTTATGGAGCAGAGAAATTTATGCAGCATGCATGAGATAATACTGCTGACTAAAGAATAATTTTAAAAAGGTTGTAGTATTTACTTGTGAAACAGAATATCTGACCTAATCTCTAAGGTTCCAATAGCAACATCTCAAAACAAACAAACAAACAAACAAGTGAACAAAAACAGAAAGGAAAAAGGCAAAGATTCCCAAGGGGCTGCAGTACAGAAAGACAATAGTTAGAAGGCTGAAATAGTGCGTGACAGCTGTGAGGAGAGGAGGGACAGAATGAGGAAATGGAAGAAAAGAGGAGTGAGAGGAAGGGCAAAGGGTGGCAGGAGAAAAGGACAGAAAATTAGGGAACAGATGAGGCAGTTAGCAGCAGTGGAGAGTGAAAAGGACACATGGAGGAAATATTTTGAGAGGGATTTTATAGACTTGTTCACCCAGTGTTTTTTCCCTGCCAAAGAAGTCATGACTTTCTGGGAAAAAAAAAAAAAAGATGTAGCATTAGGCATCAGATTTTTTTTTATTGTGATACTCTCCTAGAGAAATGTCATATTTATGAAATACATTTGTAGGGTATTTTGATACCTTTGTTTTTAGGTATGATAAATTCCGAGGTGTACCACAGATAAAGTTGTTATTCTAAGTTGACATCATCTTCCCCCACTTTGACTACATTATTATTATTGACTTCTGTCTTAAAGGGCTGTCATTGGTCAGAACTGTGCTCTAAACTGCTGGAAAGCAGTGAGGTACAATTGTTACTTAGGAGAGAATATGATATTAGAGACTCGGTGTGCTATGATGGCTATTACATTTTGATATTTTTAGGAAAGTATACTAAATTGAAGTAAAAAAATATCATAAACTTGTGATCTGCTCTATTATGAAAAATGAAGTCTTCTTAACATATGAAATTGAAGTGATTCTAGGTTTCTGCTGTCGTCTACCTTGACCTTCACTCCTCTGAGAAATTAGATTTTACTATGAGACTGAAATCCCACTGGTGTTGGCCATATGCCATTAGAAACTGGGAAAACTAGTGTGACACCTGGAACACTGTTCTGAAGATTAAGAGGTAAAATATCTATGAAGGGATGCCCAAACCTTTTGTCCGAGAAGCCCTGATTTGTGGAAGACACAAAAGCTACGCTAGATATGCCGAGTCAGACATGTTAAATCCCCTCAGGCTCTGATGGGCCTGGATTTTATCCCCGTAACCTGAGTTAGTAAAATGATTTAAGTTTTACCCATGTTCTGCCTTTGCATGATAATCTGGAAAAGAAAAAGTAGTTCACCATGTCACGGCCATGATCACTGGCAGTTCCTGGGACATTCTTTGTGAGCATTGGTGAACAAAAAAAGCCACTCCTAGAGATCAGTTCACAGGCTGAAAAATAAGGCAGTTTCCCCTTCTTGCTTCATGGACTCCTCATTCTTTTCTCTAACAGGCCTTTAGGGTAAGGGTACTAATTTTTTTTTTAAATACAGTATTTCAGGTTACATGGGTCATACGTGTGTGTTTCAACTACTTAATTTTACAATAGTAACATGGAACAAATGCATGTGGGTGTGTTCTAATACTCTATTTACCACAGTGGGTAGTGTCTTGGGCGTCCCGCCTGCTGATCTGCCCTGCTGACCTTCATCACCCCAGTTCCCATGGTCAGGTGTATCAAGTCCTGAAAATACTTCTCTCCTCCTTTCTCTCTCTCTCTCTCCCTCCTTCTCCCACTCACTCCCTGCCTCCTTCCCTCTCTATCTCCCATTGGTTTTCATATGTGAAGAGCCCCAAATAATACATAAATCATGTAGCTGTAATATTTTTAAACAAAGAAAAGGATTGTACAGGGTTGAATAATAGCCCCCCCCCCAAATATGTGATCATATTCTAATCCACAGAACTGGTGGACACTGTGTTATTTTGATAAAAAAAAGGGTGTTTTCAGGTAGAATTAAGAAAAGATAAGTGTCTGAAACTTTTTCAAGAGAAAACTTTTTATAGCATTTGAAGCTAGATCTATTTTGGGAGGGAAATTTTAAATTCCCTTACTTAGATTTACTTAAGTGTTTTTTAAATCTTTATAAGCCAATAGAAGTTTTTTTTTAATTTTAGAGACTCTATAAATATATATTTTTAAAATAAGCAAAGATCTATAAATATATGTTTTTAAATAAGCAAAGATATACCAATCTGTTTAGCAAATATCTTGTACTCACACAACAGAAGGAACCTTATTAAACTTTCAAAGAGCCAAAGCAAGTGACAGGATTTTCTAGATGGGTTTTTCCCTACTTCGTAGGTTGATGTTATCTCTTAATACATGTCCAGCCACACTGGTTGTTGAGCTCGGCCTCACTTTAACATATTTCATCACCTTGTGGGCAACATGTGAAGGTTTTTTTCAATATTGACACTTGTGTATACTTTATAAAAATTCCCTAATACTTCCTTAACAGCAAGGAGAAATGTCATTTCTTGGAATCCATATCAGGCTTTTAAGGAGGTGTAAAGTTACAGACAGGCCATAAAGCATCCTTCTCATTCCATCTTCGTGCCCATTTCAAGAGTTAGTGTTCACGTATACAATTGTTATCAAAATAGTTACAGCCCTTTGTAATTAAGCCACCATTGGTATTTGCTCATTTGTATTTGATATTCTTATTATGTATACAAGTGACAATTTTTATGTATTAATCCCCAAATATTTAAAAATGGTTTCCACAGATACAAAGAACCACTACAACCGTAAACAGAATATTATGAACTGCTAAGTACTTTCCTCTTCTAAGGGGATTTTTTAAATTTTATTTACAACATTGAGGAAAAAGGAGTAACAAAATCAAATGCAGAGCACAATATAAAAAATATTGAGTATCCTATTGAATAAATCATTGGTGTCTCAGATGCCTGGAGATATATGAATCCTCAAGACAAATAAATATCAAGATAATCAGATTTAATGATCACTACTATTTCAAGGAGTCATAGTTTCTGCTATGTGATAGAAACCAAATGACCATAAAAACTAACGTTCCATTGTTTTTATTTGCAGTGGGGGGCATTTGTGCCGACTCGATTTGTGCAACTAGAATTATGAATTTGTCCTTTATTACTTTAGATAGAATTTAAAGACAATTTGTTTGGGCACAGGGGAAGAGTGTATCAGGTTTAAGTTGAGATGCTTATAGATATTCAAAAACAGGTTCTGATAGGAATTTTGATAAATGAGTCTGGAATTCAAGGGAAGTTTAGTAGAAATATAACATGGGAACAGTTAATTCATAGATGGTGTTTAAAGCCTTGAGATTAGATGAGAAAAGAGGTGAGGTCTTAAGACTATACTTTAAAATACTCTAATACATAGAGGTCATAGATATAATGAGTATGTAGCAAAGGAAACTGGAAAGTACTAACCAGCAAAGCAGAAAAAACAGGGCATAATGTCCTAGAAAGTAGGAAAAAAACATAAGGTTTTAGGAAGGAAAGAGTGATCGGTCGTATCAAATACTGCTCGTAGGTGAAATTATATGAGGAGTGAGAATTAACCATTAGCTGTAATAATTTCCAGGTGAACGGTATCCTTGACAAAGTCTCATTCAATCACCTTCTTTTTAAAAATGGTTTTTGGAGTGATTCCAGATTTAAAAAAAAGAGGTGAAGAAAAATAATTATGGACTTCTCTTTCAAAGATTTTGCTGTAAAGGAATGTAGAGATATGGCTTCATTGCTAGAGGAGACTCTATAACTGATGTGGTTTTATTTATTTTTAAGGTAGATAAATTGTAGTTTAATGATGCTGTAGATAATAAACCCAAAACACTGAAACAATGCCCACGCAGTTATCATCACAACTCCTATAAGATCATTAACAAATCTGAACAATTTGGTTGTAATATTCTTTTTTAACAGTAAAGATTTGGAAAGTTTTCAAGGTGGATAAAGGGTAAAACCAGACTTACTAGAAATTTAAAAAAAATTCAAGAAATGGTACAATATTGACAATGATGGAGTAGAGAGAATAGAAATGAGGTACCAGTGGATTAAAAAGTGTACAAAGGTGCATGTGTGTGTGGATGTGTATAACAGCGTGTACGCACATGCCTGTGTTGGCCTCTACTGTGTGTGAGAGGAACACCAAAGCATATGAAGCAGTAAAGTCCGTATAACTGGATATACAGTTAAATAAAAGCAAAATCAAATTACTGCCTTGTATAGTTGATTTTAAAAACTCCAGTAAGATTAAAATTTATCTTCAGATCTTTACATTTTTGCAAAAATGCTGGGTGAACTGTTTCATCAAGTTATTTTAAATTCATTAATTCCTTGATGATGAGAGGGATTCTGCATCTTTGATAAAATTTTTAAGAGTTTCTTGCAGACTGTGTTGTCAGTTATGTGGATTATAAATACCTTTTCTAAAAAATAATTGGTTGATTTTAGAGAGAGAGAGGAAAGGAGAGAGAGAGAGATTGATGTGTTGTTCCACATAGTCATGCACTCATTGGTTGATTCCCGAACGAACTTGACCAGCAATCAAACCCCGCAACTCTAACATATGGGGACAACTCTCTGACCAATTGAGCTACCTGGCCAGGGCATAAATGCCTTCTTTACAAATCCAGTGTGTGGTTTGTCTATTCACTTTGTTTAAACACTTACCGAATTTGTGTATTTTGATGTGGCCAAATTAATTAATTTTACATTGTGCTTTATGGTTTTTTTGTCTTGTTTAAGAAATCACATGCTGTCATGACTTTCTAAAGATCTGCCAATCTACTGTTTTTATATAAATTGTTTGACATTATGCTTTTCTCAATTAATGTTTAATCCATATCACAATCAGCTGTTAGACTCAGAACAGTAAAATAAATAGCTGGCTTTCACCGAGATGGTATTTTTTTCTCTATATCACAATACACCCCATTTCTGCATACATTCTTATTCAATTTAAAGAAAGTTGTATTCAGAGAGTGAAGACAAATATTTATATAAATATATTTTAAAAGCTGTTCTTTCTTCTACTACTACTAATGAGAATTAAACCCATGGTATCCCTTTCTTCATACAAGTAGAGACACACACACAATCTATTCACTAAAAAATCACACATGTAGGTAATTTTATGTCATAATGCTGCTTTTGTGTGTCATGAAATATGAAAATGCAGTGAGATGCATAAACAAAGCATTCCAACTGCAGAGTTGTTCCTTCCCCTGCATTTGGGTAAGTGAAGAGAATGTTTCCTTACAAATGAGCCTACATTTCTATCGCCAGAGGTTTACGTAAGGCCAAGTGCCCATTTTACAGTAAAAAAATGACCTCAGTGTTCTTATTGTGACATACATCAACACAGGTAGCTCTTTAGCATGGCTTTCATTATTTAATATCAGCAATTCTACAGGGTGAATATGCGGTGCTTCTAAAGTATATTTTAAGCAACGACAAAGTTAAATTTTAGATATTTAAGATATTTGAGACATCATTGAGAAGGACATGATCGTTTTGTATGTTGAGTTCAGAGGGAGTAAATGATCTTAAAAGGGGCCACAGGTAACTTTATTGGTAGAATTATAATTCTGATTTTGTGTTTTTAAAGGAATACTTTAATCACATCATTTTAATTTTGAGCTGATCAAGTCATTGTAAACAATTACAAATTTATATAATAACTTGGTATGTTGTTATTTAAACTATTAAAATAAATGTGAATTTTATTAAAAAAAAGAACACAATGAATATTTCTAAAGGCAACAACCACCTGTCTTTAGAATTTGAAAATACTGTAATTGAGACTGACACAATGACATTCCATGCGTACCAACAGTAGACATTTTAAGCCAGTCACCTAACACTTTTACAAACATCCTAAAAGTCATCTATCTCTCTCTGTGGGAGGGCTATCTCTCAAATACTAAAGTTCCAAATAATATCTTAAGAAATTGAAATAATTTTGTTCTATCATTTCAAATTGCGACTCAATTTAATTAATTACCAGCACTATTTCATATTTAGAGACTTTTAATAGTACAACATCTGCATTGTAATGTTTATTTTTTATTTTTTATGCAGTGCCTTTTCAAGTGAAATGTAGTAGAATGCTAGCTTGGTAATCAAAATTGTAAATAAGGGACCCAAAGATAACCTAAGTGTACATCTGGCACTTCAATGAATTTTCAGTAGGGAGACTAATCTAAAGCAATAAATCAATTTCAACATCGGCAAAGCAGAGCTTTTTTCTCATAAGTGGGAAATTTGGCGTTGTAAAACATGTTACTGGCATTAGGGTTCTTGGTTTCCCAAAATACAAATCAAGAGAAAACCCCAGAGGAATTTCCAGGTAGATTTTATTAAGCTTACGCACCAGTGAGGCAGCACAGAGGAAAAGAAGTTCCTCCTAACTGTCTGAACTGGCAGTGGATGGGGGTGGGGTAGGGGTTCTGATTGGCGGCTTTTATAAGCTGGGGACAAAGTGGGCTTGTGCAAGGCTTTTTGAAAAAAACGTGAGTTTATGAAAAAAGGCAGGCTTGTGGAATTTTCCACTTCAGCGTTGTGTTGCCTGGTAACTATGTTTGGCCTGAACTTATCACCTGCAAGGCAGCCAACTACTCATTACCACCACCTAGCAAGGTCACGTAGGGGTCAGACCTTGCTTGCCTAAGCATACAGGTCAGTACTTAAGGCAAAAGGGAGATAAAATAAGCTACCTTTGTTTTTTTTGAGTAGTGTGGAGGGGTGGTGATACTTTTGTGGCCAGCTTAATTCCCTGTTCCTTCTGACCTCCTGGTCTTAGCTTCCTGGCCACCTGGTATTTTTAATTCCCAGGCCCAAGTCCCTGTGCTGTTTCCTAAGAATAGACATCAATTGTTACGATCTAATATTGAGTACAATAACATCTTACATTACCACGATCCCAAATTCTAAAATGTTAATTTTTTCTTACAATTGATTTAGTCTGAAAATCAGAGACTTTGTCACTAAATGTAATGTCCTGGAACTGACTTCTCATTTTCTTGCATCTTCAGTTTGTTAATTATGTATATTTTGTTGAATATATATGTATTCAATGCATGTTAATATATACATATTGAGCACACATTTTACATGTGTGTGTAGAATTTACATGCAGAATACATGCATTCATGCATGCACCCACATGTACATATTAAATATATTTGACACGTGTATATAGAATATACATGTAGAATGTGTTTCATATATGTGTTCTATGTGTATGCATTAAATGCATATTTTACATATGTATGTATAATATACATGTAGAGTGTATATCTAGATTTTTCATGCACACACACACACATACTCATGCACATATATATTCATGCACATATATGTATACACTCACGCACGTATATCTAGATTGTGTGTGCTTCTTGCCCACAGTTACATTGTCATTTTTAACCGCCTGCATGTTCAGCTCCAGTGAAAGACATGGATGTCAAGTGAGACTTTGTTTTTGCTTTTGTTTTTATTTGTGACCAATGTTGTAGTTTCAGAACCTGGCACTGTGGCTGCCTATTAAGACACAGGTCAGCTCAAAGCCTCAGCTGAACACATGACCTCCTCTGTTTGCTGCTCAGCAATCTGATCCATGTGATGTTCTTGCTTCTTACAGCTCTGTTGGGTGGTTGACCTTCTGCTCAGAATAAGTTTTAAAAACTTTTTTTGCTTGCTGATTTAAGACTCACTTGGTTCAAAGGGGTGGTTGGAGTCTACCCTATAGGCCGTGCGTTGTTGTGTAAAGAACCAGAGTTGCCAGTACTCTTGAGTGAATTATTTTGACTGGACCCTAAGTGCCTGAAGCTATACGGGTCACACATTTTGATTCGTGTACATGTATATGTATATATAGTTTGTTATAATACATTTCTTTTGTCCTCCTCCTACATTGGTCACTTGTTCTATAAACGAGGTCAGAAATATGCGTTTTTACTTCATTTATCAGAATTGAAATGAATCCCAGTAGCTGGAGTCCAGCACGGCAGGGGATGGTTGCATCAGAAAGTTTGCTTCGCGTGGCGGGCGGTCACATCACTTCAGTGCGCCTGGTTCTCCACCTGTCGAATGGGCGAGATAGTCACGTTGATATTGAATAATAATATCTAAAATGCTGATCAATTCTCCTTCAACTTATTTCTGCTAATGACTTTATTCATTTCATGTTTGCATAATCTAATTATAGCTATATAGTTACATGCTTGAATGTGTTCATACTAAAGTGAAAGTTTGAATTTATAAAACTGACATTCAAAATAACTAATGGGAGGTGATTACTTGTTACTAGATGAGGCAGCTATATTATTATTTAGATAATAGGTTTCATTAGTGCGTTTAGCATATTAGTTGGCTTACAAAGTTAAATTTGTATAAATTGTGAAAACTTATGAAAATAGGCACAAACATTATTATGTCTTAGAAACAATGTACATATTAATTTAATTCAGGCAATGTTGGCACGGTTTATTAAAACATTAGCAGATATCTCTTTTATTAATTAATCTTCAAGCATGCATGGCATATAATTCCATAGAACTATTGCACAAAATATTAAAAATAAAATATTTCTGACATATGGACAGTATCATATATATAATGGCAATATTATTTAATTCTATAAATAGTTGTAAAATTGTGCTATGTTTGCTTGCCACAGCCAAGGTAACACCAAAGTTTACATGAGGATACACAATTTAAGGAATTATACTGAGTTTATTATGCATGCATTAAAAATGTGATTCTTTTTTTCATTAGCTTGTATTGAATTTAGTGGAGTGACTCTGATTCACAAAACCACACAGGTTTCACGTGTACAATTCAATAAAACATCATCCGCATGCTACGTTGTGAGCCCGTCGCCCCAAGCAAACTCTCCCTCCATCCCCAGCTTCCTCCTCTTTGCTCACCTCCACCTGCCTCCACACCTCTGGCTTTTGTCTGTGCCTATATGTTACACATGGGTTTTTTTCTTAATCTCTTCACCTTCTTTCATCCAATACCCCAACCCTCCTCTCCTCTGACAGCTGTCAGTCTGTTCCGTGTATCCATGTAGCTGTGATTCTTGATGTATACATATTTTCTCTTCTCATAATGAATATTCCAAACTTATAAAGGCCATTGGAATTTCTGTATTGTTACAAATGAAATATGAGGAACACTGGGACAATTCAAATTCATCAAATGTAGCCAAAACCCATATTGTGGCATGTGGTGACTCACTGCAACGTGCTAGGTGCTGTGTAACAGGTACAGCTGATGCAGTCTGTGCTTTCCAGTGCACCTCTTCCAGTTTAGATGCTCATGGCACATAGGAAAATGTGAGCGTGCCGACATGGAATGATTTTCAATGAATGCTATTATTTTTGAATTCCTAGTTACACCACGTTTAGGCCACAGATCTCCTGAATTATTTCAATTAAACAGACTGATAGCACTGAGAATTTTGCACGTTTCAGCCAGCTTTGTTTGCATGTTTTCTTCTTTTTCAAGAGGGATTATTGTCAAGATGACTGGCCACTTAGAGTCCGTGTCCAGGAACAGAACTTTCAATACTAATGCGCACTCTGGTAGAATTAGGCAGCTGCCTGATTATTAGGAATCTAATAACATGGAATGAGCCACGAGGCCTATATGCTCTAAGAAACAAATTTACATGTTGAAATCTAACAACGTTTCTCAGAACAGATAGAAGAGAGCAGCAAGGCCAACTTTTTTATAATTCACTTTTTTCTTGGCTCCTCATATTGCCCCTTGTCAACATTTCCTGAATAATTAGTTCTAAAATTAGTACCTAGTCTTTCTTCTGTCGCATAAAATGTAGAACACTGTTGTTTGAGAAAAGTAGAGGAATAGAGCTGGAACAGGCCTCACAGAATAGCTCATGTCGCCGAAGGAATGTACAAATGAAAATCTGAAACAAAACCTTGAAGTAAGTTCTGGAAGTCTGGCTGTTGGTTAGACAGAGGAGGACTAAAGCTAAATTGCTTTTCACTTTCACTCACTATCAGCAAATGATAGAGTGCTCATTCTTTCTCCGCTTTTTGCCTGCTCTTGCTAAGAATTAGAAAATAAATTCTGAAAAGATTACATAGTTGAATTTGCAAGATTTAACAGGGATCGTTTTAAAGTCTGTTCTACCCAAAGTTTCCGTGAATCTCCATGGTGTAAATTGTTTTAGCAGATTTTGTAAGGCATATTAATTTGTGTGATGCATTTTATGTATTTGTATATCTTCCTGTGGTATATGAATAGTTTTGATCAAACTTTCAAGAGGAAAATGGCCTAAGTTTATGATTCACACTTATCAGTGAAACAAAGCACTCACACAAAAATGATATGTATTTATAGGTAAACAGAATGATTAATATAAAAAATTACCTACCTCTTTTTTTTAAAAGATTTTATTTATTTATCTTTAGACAGAGGAGAAGGGAGGAAGAAAGAGAGGGAGAGAAATATCAATGTGTGATTGCCTCTTGCATGCCCGGCACTGGGGAACCTGATCTGCAACCCAGGCATGTGCCCTGACTGGGAATCAAACTGGCGACCCTTTGGTACACAGGCTGGCTCAATCCACTGAGCTACACCAGCCAGGGCTAAATCACCTAACTCTTAATAAACATATTTGGTAAGATTATATAGTTCCATTAAAGTGAAGATATATTTTAGTCACCTACTCAATTTTCGTGATTATATATTCCTTTTTTTTTTTAAACTCTCTCATTAGTCTGAGGTCACAGTACAAATCGCTTAGCTGAGAATGCAAGCTCTCACCTGAGTTGGCCCTTACAACTGCTTTTTCCCTGAGTCTGTTGCAACAAATTAGCAGGAACACTATTGCTAAAATAACAGATATTTATTATCTTACAATTTTGGAAGCCCAAAACCCCAAATCAATTAATTCCCTTTGGCTGAAATCAAGGTGATAGCAGAGCGGTGCTTCCTCTGGAGGCGCCAGAGGACCCATCCCTTGCTTCATCCACTCCTGGAAGCTACCGCCGTTCCCCCGGGCTCTTCATTCCATTCCTTTATACCCTTCATTATGATTTAGATAAAAACAAACAAACTAACTAAACCAAAACAGCAGCAATGACAGAATACTCCTTGCTCAGACTATGTTAAGACTAAATTATGACTTTTCCTATGCATGTTCTCATCATAACCTTGTATTTTTTTTCTGAAGCATAAAGAATATTGCTGGGTTGTTTTTTTTTTTTTTGTATTTGGTAGTTACCTTATTGCCTGACATATAGTAGGAGATCAATATGTTTATTGATTGCTTTATTGTGGGAATAGTGTTCACTTCATTAGCAGGAATGGTAATTTACTTTAAAATGGTGTTCTGTCACTAGGGAAATAAGCTGAATTGCAATAAGGAAACTGGGATCACTAAGTTACTTATAAAATAGAAATTGATTTTCTGTTATTACAATGGGTATTAATAGCAAACATTTCCAAAATTTAAAAAATAGAATAAAAATTGAAATGTATTTTTTGTTTTTGAATCATTGCATTTTCTAGCTTAGAAAACATCATTAACTCCTTATTATAAAGCTGACTGTTTAAAATGCAATGTGTATTATATCCTAAAGAGGAATGCACCTTTCGTACACTGTCTAAAGAGGAGTTTCCAAACATTTCTTAACATATAAGAAGCAACAACTCAGAATGCTCTTCTCGAAGAAGGATGACAGGGGAACAAAGGGGAAGGAACTTGTATAAAGGACCCATGGACAAAGACAACAGGGGAGAATTGAATTGGGAAGTGGGGAAGAGTAGGGCAGGGGAGAGGAGTAGGGGGGAAATGGGGACAACTGTAATTGCCCAACAATAAAAAAAGCTTTAAGCAAAAAAATAAAAAGAAAACAGAATGCACTTCATTTTAAAACCACATAATACCAGCCATATGTTTACTCAGTTCAATTTACAATGAAGAAAATGTGCTCAGAGCTAAACCGTAAGCTGGAAAGGGAGGATACAGAGGAGAGGGAGACGTAAGAAGTCTTAACATAAAAAGGAAGATATACAAGTTAATACAATAAAAGGAGGACTTAGGTAAGTGATGTAGACAGTTAAAATATACAACAGAAACTCAGATTAGAAAGAGAAAATTGTGTGTGTGCAGCTGCACATATGCAGACGCACACTTGTAGCTGGTGAATGATAAGGGTTGGTGGGGAGCTGGACTGTAGCTTTTGTACTTTAGCCAAAAGAAAGACTAGAATTCAGCAGGCAGTGTAAGTGGGGCAGGGAAAACAAAGACAGTAAAACACTAAGGAGTCAGAACAGTCCCAAGATACGCAAGTCTAGATTATTCCAAGCAAAAACTCTCATGTTTGACCGATGTAAGAAACTGGCAGAGAAAGAAATTTTGTATAGCTCTGAGTTATTCCAAACTGTACTTTTACCTAGTATCTATAAGCAGGGGACTTAAATTTAAAGTACATTAATTATAAATGTGTTATGACACTATAAATAGTGCTTAATGAAAACTCTAAAATTAATAGGAATAACATTAAATATATTGTCATGCTAACATCAGGTTCTGTGTTAAATTAAACATTTTAACTTGTTCTCAAAATACCTGTTCTCAAAATACCTGTTCTCAAAAAAATTAGAAATTGAGGGAATAACATCAAGGTTTACTTTTGGCTGGATCAAAATAAGCAGTCCTTCAACTTAATCATATTTATGCTCCACGAATATTACTTGAATGCCAATTTTAAGTAGATGATATTTGAGGATCATTTTTAAGTTGTGGCAACATTTACTTGACCCAAATGATAAGTCAATGCCATTATTGCTGAAACTGGAAAAAATAAGTTTCTATCTTAGGTTCCTAGTCAGTAACAACTGAACAGATCTGATTCACATCATTTTGAAAGTAATCAATTTCTATCTTGAAATTTTAAGCCAAAGGCGAAAGAGACAGAACAGTCAGCGAGAGCTAAAAATACCCTCTTTATTTCCAGTAACAAAAAACTGGGAAACAAGGTTTGGACATGAGGCCTAATTTGCTTCCTTCCTAATAATACATTCCCATAAGTATAGGCACTGTGAGTCGCACATAAAGACTGTAGAGCTGACAATTATAATCAGTCAGATCAGAGTTCATTTTAGTCCATAGTATATATAATCCAATCAGAACAGAGAGTGAGAAAAAAGGCACTCAAGGACAGTAATTTATGAATCAATAGAACACATCGTATTAATGGAACAGAAGGCAAAAACCTGTGTAATCATCTACGTAGATATAGGAAAAGCATTTGGCAAAGTCCAATGACTTTTTATTATAAAAACACTCAACAAACTAGGACTAGAATGGAATTTTCTCAAACTAAGTGAGGGCATCTATGAAAAACCCACAGCTAACATCATAGGTAAGTGGTGACAGATTCAAAGCTTTCCTCCTAAATCGGGAATAAGACAAGTGTGTCCATTCTCACTACATTTTGAGGGAGTTTGTGTCCTGCATGATTAGGCAAAAAGAAGAAATTAAAGGCATCCAAATTGGAAACAAGGAAGCAAAATTATCTCTATTTGAAGATGTCATGAGCTGGTACTTAGGAAACCATAGTGAATCCACAAAATGACTATTAGAACTTGAGTTCAGTAGCATGCAAGATAAAAGATTAATATAAAAATGAAGTATATTTCCATATAACACTGAATAATCTGAAAATAAAATGAAGACAACCATCTCATTTACAAACATCCAAAACATCAAAATGATAAAATATTTAAAAAATAAATTTTACAAAAGAAACCCAAAACTTATACAGTGAAAACTACTTAGTATCTTTAAAGAAAATTTAAAAAGATCTAAATAAATGGAAAGACATCTCAAGGTCATAGATTAAAAGACTTAATCTGTTACATTGTTATACTGTTCAAATTGACCTATGAATTCAATACATTTTTCATCATAAACCCAGGTGGCTTTCTTGGAGAAATTGCTAAACAGATGCTGAAATTCCTTGGGAAATGCCAAAGGTCAAAACAATATTGAAAATAACAAAATTAGAGGATATATTCCCTGCTTTTAAAACTTACTTAAAAACAACAGTAATTAAGACAGTGTGGTATTAACATAAGAATTGACATACAAATCAGTAAGATAGTTCAGAAATAAAGACTTATATTCATGGTGAACTGATTTTCAGCAAGAATGCCGAGACAATTTTTAAAAACAGACTTTTTTCAACAAAACAGTGCTGAGACAACTGGATATCCACACAAAGAATGAGGTTGGTACCTTACCTCATACAAATTTAAAATGAATAAAGACCTAACCATAATAACAAAATTACTATAAAACTCTTAAAACAGAAGCATTATGCAATGGTTTGTGATATGAGACCAAAAGCTAAGTGACAATAAAAATAGATAAAGAAACTTTAAAGACCACTCACCAAAAAAGATAACTAGATGACAATTAAGCATATCAAAAGATGCTCCACGCCATGCAAATTCAAACCACAATAACATACAACTGCACATATACTACTATTAGAATGGCCAAAATCCAGAACATTGACATCACCAAATGCTAGTGAAGATATGCAATAGCAACAAATGCTAATTGATGCTGGTGGAAATAAAACCTGGTACAGCCACTTTGGAAGACTGAGGGTGGTTTCTTACCAAATTAAACTCACAGTACTCTGACCATGTAATTCAGCATGTGCTCCATGGTCCTCAGGAGTTGAAAACTGATATTCACAAACACGCACGACAGCAGATGAATGTTTAAAGCAGCTTTTTTTTTTTTTGCCAAAAGAAATAAGATATTCCTCAGTAAGTGAATGGATAAATTGTGGTACATTCACACAATGAAATATTACTGTGCTAAAAAGATTCATGCTGTCAGTAGCCATGGGATGACAGAGAGGAACCTTAAAATACATATTACTAAATGAAAGAAGCCAATTTGAAAGGACTACATATGTTTGCTTCCAACTATGTGACTTTCTGGAAAAAGCATCACTGTGGAGACAGGCGTTAGATAGAAGAGAAGCGTGACTAGATGAAGCACAGAGGGTTTCTTGGGGCAGTGAAGTTACTCGGTATGGTAATGGCAACGACGTGTCATTATATGTTTGCACAAACCAACAGAGTGTATGACAGCAACAGTGAATCCATAAACTATGGACTTGGATGATTATGATGGGTCAGTGTAGGTTCCAGTTGTAACAAACATACCAGTCTGGTGTGAGATGTTGATAATGGAGGAGGGTATGTACGTGTGTAGCCAGGAAATACATGGGAAATCTCTGTGCCTTCCTCCATATTTTGCTGTAAAATTAAAACCTCTCTAAAATAATTCCTTAATTTAAATATATATATATATATATATATATATATATATATATATATGTTTATTGCTTTTAGAGAGAGAGGAATGGAGACAGAGAGAAACATCGATTGGTTGCCTCCCATATGTGTCCTGATTGGGATCAAACCCCCAACCTTCTGGTGTACAGGGTGATGCTCCAACCGACTGAGCCACACTGTATAGGGTTAAAATAAATGATTTTTAAAAAATGTTTACTTCTGTATATCACTTAGTACTTTATTTTTTTCATTTTTAAATCAGTTTTATTTATCAATTACAGTCTACATACATTATTATATTAGTTTCAGGTGTACACCCTAGTCATTTGACATTATGTAACTCACTAAGTGACCATCCCAATAAATCTTGCGCCCATTTGAAACCATGTATAGTTATTAGGATATTACTCTCTATATTCCCTATGCTGTACTTTACATTCCCATGATTATTCTGTAGCAATCAATTTGTACTTCTTAGTCCCTTCACCTTTTTCACTCATCCCCTCAATCCCCTTCCCATCTGGCAACCCTCAAATTGTTCTCTGCATCTATGCGTCTGTTTCTGTTCTGCGTTTTGGTTTATTTATTTCCGTTTCAGATTCAACTTTTGATAGATATGTATTTATTGCAATTTTATTGTTCAAATTTTTCATCTTTTTTTTCATTCTTCTTAAAGGAGACACTTTAACATTCATTTTAATACTGGTTTGGGGATGAACTCTTTCAGCTTAAAAAAATTTTTTTATTTCTATTTTTTTCTAGGAATCTCTCTATCTGTTCTTAGATTCTAAATGATAGCTTTACTGGGTAGAGTAATTTTGGTTGTAGGTTTTTGCTTTTCATCACTTTGATTATTTCTTGCCAATCTCTTCTTGTCTGCAAAGTTTCTATTGAAAAATCAAGTGACAGTCTTATGGGAGATCTCTTGTAGGTAACTTACTGAATTTCTTTTGCTGCTTTTAAGATTCTCTCTTTGTCTTTGACCTTTCACATTTTAATTTTGATGTCTCTGGGTGGGGCTTCTTTGGGTTTATCTTTTCTGGAACTCTTTTCGCTGCCTGAACTTGCATGTCTATTTACTTCATCAATTTAGGAAAGATTTTTGTCATTATTTTTTCAAATAGGTTTTCAATTTCATGCTCTTTCTTCTCCTTCTGGCACTCCCATGATGCAAATGTTGGTATGCTTGAATTTATTCCAGAGGCCTCTTACACTGTTCTCTCTTTCTCTTTTTTCTTTTCTTTTCTTTCTTTTTTTTTTTTTTTTGATGTTTTTCTTTTTTCTCTTCTGATGGGTTTTTTTTTTTTTTTTTTTTTTTTTTTTTGGCTTCCTTATGTTCCAAATTGCTGATGTGATTCTTGGCTTCATCTAATCTACTGTTGATTCCCTGTAAATTATTGTTCATTTCACTTAGTGTATCCATCATGTCTAACTGGTCTTTTTTTATGCGTTTGTGGTTCTTACTAAATTTATTAAGCATTCTTATAATCAGTGTTTTTAACTCTGCACCAAGTAGAGTGCTTGTCTCCATTTTGTTTAATTCTTTTTCTGAAGTTTTGTTTTGTTCTTTCATTTGGGTGATGTTTCTTTGTCTCCTCATTTTGGTAGCCTCCCTGTGTTTGTTTCTGTGTATTAGGTAGGGCTGCTATGTCTCCCAGGCTTCATAGAACAGCCTAGTATATGGGAAAGTGTCACAGCCTGTAGGGTCCTTTAGGGTCCAGTGTCACAGACTCCCCAATCACCCAAGCTGAACACTCTTAGTACACTTTCTGAGTGAGCTTTGTGTACACTCTCCTTTTGAAGTTGAGCCTTGCTTGCTGTTGGCAGGTCAATGGGATGTATTTATTGCCAGGCCAATCAGCTGCAAGGACTGCCTGCAACCACTGACCACCAACCTCTGACCACTATGGAGCATCAGCTGTGCAGGGGCTCACCCCTCAGGGCAGGGCTTACTACAGCTGGGCTCCAGTGTCTACTGAGTCCACCCTTTGAGTGTGACACTTGAGAAAATGGTTGGGTGGTGGTGTTTCTCTGTGGTCTGAAGAGGTCCACTGGGTATGTTAGCTTTAGGGCTTCCTGGCAGTGCTGGCCAAGGTCAGCCATTCCCTGTGTTTTTCCCAGGGACACCCGACATGAGCTACAAAACAATCTGCAGAAGGCTGCTACTTGTGTTGGGCTTGGGCTTGCCCAGGTGATGCCAAGCTATAAACCAAGGCTAGCACTTGCTAGTGTGGGGGCTGGAGGCACTTTGTAAGAGGCATGGGTCATGATGAGGCCAGGTGCTGCTTGTTTAAGAGATTTTAGAAAAATCTGGAGCATGAACTAAGAAGGCCATTATATGGAAGAGCCACTGGAAACAGGTTGGGTGGACCTGCGAGTTGGGTGGGGCAGGGACTCAGAGAATCACCAGAGCAGGGCAAACAGTGTGAGCCAGACTGACGAAGACTCAGACATGGTGTTTGCCTGCCAGCTGTGTGGGGAAGGATTCAGCAAAGAACAACAGCTTCTGCTGGCACTTCTGTCTGGGAGAAAGCTGTGCGCTGAGAACTTACCCTGAGGATGAACAATTCAGTCCTCTCCATGTATCTCTGGTACCTTTCCAGTTGCTGCCCCAGTGCTAGAGCTCTGAGGAAGTGAGCCTAAGTAAGTCTGTGTTTGACCTTTTAAGAGGAACTGCCTGAGACTCTAGAAGCCTTCCATCTCCCTCGACTTAATCCCTGCTGGTTTTTATAGCTGGAAGTTATGGGGACTTCTCTTCCTGATACTGAAACCCTGGGCTGGGGGCTCTTGTATGGGGCTGGGACCCCTTGCTCCTCAGAGAGAACCTCTGCAGCCAATATATCCCTCTCCATTTTTATCCACCACACATGGATACAGGACCAGCTCTTTCCATATCTCCACCCCTTCTACCAGTCTTGGTGTGGCTTCTCCTTTAATTCCCTAGTTGTAGGACTTCCATTCGGCCACATTTCTCATGGTTCTGAGTGATGGTGGTCTTCTGTGGTTTAGTTGTAGTTTTGACGTGGCCGTGGGAAGAGGAGAGTACTGCATTTACTTGTGCCACCTTTTTGCCCCTCTGCCATCTCTTTACATAGAAGTACTAATTAAATTAAATTCTCAAGCCAAAAAGAAAAGTCTTAAAGGAGAATGATCTTTTAAAGTTATATGCATTGGGGGAAAAAGAATGGCTAGAGTAGAATCTCCACAGTACAGAGAACTGAGGTTTGGGAACGAGGAAGATGCTGAGAAAGCAGTGACAGACTGGGAAAACATGTCTACATATATTTAAAAAGCCTCATATAAAAAGTCCTCTCCCTTAACATGTCCACCTCGGAGGCATGCTGCTAGATCTAAAGACTTTAGTTAACATTGGTAAAGGTTATAATATAAATTATAAGAATTTATAAAAGATACAATATACAATAATTAAATTCAATATACAAAATATACAATAATTATATTCACATTTCTGAAGACGATCATGTTCTTAGAGAAAAATATGTTCACACATACATAAAATGTGACCACTACAATAAAATAAACAGAAAGAATCAGTTTTAAATAAGAGAATGTAAAAGGCAATATTTTTTGAAAAAGCAAATGCAGTTTACTTTTATCCCAACCTAGTTGGTAAATAAGATGTAACCAAGTAGAAGTCCTACTGGAGTTAATAGAGACAAAGGAATACTTGTAGTTAAAATGTATTTGTTCATATGCAATAAACACTTTGAAAGTACTGCTTTCTTTCAAATTAAACCCTATAAGAAATGTTGTTTATACCATTAATGTGCTTGGAAAGCATTTATGTAGTGAAACATAGGTTTCATTATATTATAAATTATTCATTTGTGGCTCTAATTGCATATGTGTTTGTTTTTTACTATAGAAGATTGAGGCTGACATATTAAGAGTATTTTAAATAAGGTTTTGCAAGGAAATGTTATTGCTGTAAGTTCAGGAATGTCATCAGAATGATACATTTTGCTACAAAAATGTGAAAAGAATAAAATGTAGTAGAACTAATTATTATTCTTGTTAACACAGTGTATTTCTTAATTTAAATTTTACTAATTTCATTAAATGCCCATTTTCACTTTGTAACAACCGAAATGAATTAAGGACTTTTTCTGTTCTCTTAGACTGTGAACTCACATAGTATCTCTGCAAAAAAATCTCCTGCCTACTCATTGCCTTAGGCATTGATGTGTCTCTCCACAAACTCAGAATATGCTTTCAGTTTCATTAGGAAAATAAGCATCTCATATTCCAATATTTTCTATCAAATACACTGAGTCCTTATTTTAACCACTCCTTTAAACCTCATAAGCATTTGAATAATATATTTCAGTGGGAGATATACAAAATTTCTAATATGCTTATACTCTACTGTAGCTGCAGTTGATATATTTCCTCTATATCTTGAAAAGATGAAAATCTGCTTTCCCTTTAGAGTTTAAATACAACAGACTTGCGTTAGAGAGGATAAAGCCCAAGCCACAAACTCACATTTGGCTGTACTCAGACAGCTCAAGTTTTTCCTATTTTCTCCTTTGTTAGCCTGTGTTCATTTCTCTTTAAAATTCTCCAAGTTATGGGTCATCTATCTCTTCTTTGGGGAGACTATTCCACCATCTAATACAGTTCACTAGCTATGTCAAAGTCCAACTTTATAGGGTGGGAATCAGAGTAGAGTGAAATTTCCTTCTAACAGAGGGGCCGTTTTATTCATTTTATTATTTTTATTGCTGAACATCACAGTGAACTAGCCAGTTGATTGTGCGCTCAAAGACAGGGCCCTACCCTAAGGACTCACATCTCAGCAAATGATCCCTTTCCTCTGCCTGACTTGCCCAGCAAAGGACAGGGAATGCAATCATCTTGATCAATGAACCTCAGTAAAAGCAGAGCAGGCAGGACACTAATCAAATGAGTGGATCTGCGGAGGCTAATCCTTCAACCCTAAACTTTGTTTCTTGAGGGCCCACTGGAGATAAGCAGAGAAAATAATGCTAGACAATATGCTGTACTTGCATGCCTCAAATAGGTCCTCTGCAGCTCTTTTTCCATTTAGCCACCTTGAGGATGCAATGTGCTGTCAGAAGCCGAGAAATGCAGATTCTGTTCAGATGAACTTCCATGTACAACTTTGCTATTGTCTCCACTACAGCCCTTAGCTTATAAGACATCACACCTGTTAATTACAAGCATCATAACAAAAAGAGAAACAGTTAGAAATCCCACTTGAAAATAATCTTTATAGCGTTCTTCTTATCATATTTTTCATAGAGTAAGAATTTAAAACACTCTGAGCGAAGAATAGAGATCACGATTTGAAGTTTGATACTAAAAGCTATGCCGGTTTGAGATAATTGTTTCACATACCAGCACTTCAAGTGGATCTGTATGTAAATCATGAACAATCTCAATAGACTGTAGCGACATATATTTGAAATAACATACTTAAGATTTGAAATAACGTGCTTAAGATGCCAATCAGAGGTATGATTACCATATATTGTATTAAATTTTGCTCTTCATTTGTAAAACAATTACTAACATGCCAATCTTGATTGAAAAATATTGTGGACTTCTTTATAGGGTTTTGGTCTAAAAAACAAAAAGTGTGACTTACTTTGTAAATATGATATATGCATTTATGAAGTCATTTTTATAAATACCTAGAGCAGACAACTTATTTCATGGAAAGGGGAAATATTATGTCAGATAGTATACATATTTACTTTATGTATTAAATTTAAAATATTAGTATGAAAACATTTATTCAAAATCACTTTCCACCACTAGTCCAAATCTCCTTTGTCACATTCTTCTTTTCACTGGGGCCAGGTTCTTGGTTTCATATTAGAAGTTTCTTTAAAAATATTTTGTAAAATCACTAACATATGAAATATTTCATATATTATCTGTGTATTTAACATTGCAGAATATGTTTTTTATGGGTCAGGGTTACCCTGGAGAAGAGAGCTCATGAATGGAGCTCAGTGACGGTGCAGAATGAGGGATATCTGAGGAGCAAGACTGTGTCGGGGGGAGGGAGAGCTTGAGAAGCAGAGCCACACTAAGATGTCCCCTAACAAGAATATGTGGCTGAGGTACCATGTAAGTATGTCTAAGAAACACACACACACACACACACACACACACACACACACACACCCCTTTCATGAGATTCAGCGTCCGGTGTGTATGCAGACAGTAGATATGAGTATCGACCAGAAAGGTAGTTCTGACAGCCAAGGTCAAAGGCGTATACAAAAGGTCAGTGATGTAAGGGGATCTCTGTCTCCAGTCTCTCTTCTCCTGCCACACTCGTGCATGGAAACAGCCATTCATGCCTTTAGAAGAAAGGAAAACTGTGTCTAGAGTGTCCACCATGAACTCCAAGTGTCGGGCACACATGAGGTGACTGAGGCAGTCATGCCAGGTACAAAATTTAAGAAGGGGATCAAAAAGCTTAGTATACAACATTAATGATATTTCCATGCATTTTTAAAATATACAGTAATGCAAAAATAATCTATGCTGGAGAATATATGAAAATTTTAAATAAAGACACATTGGGTGAGATCTCAAACTTAAATCTGTGATGCTGGGATGGGAGTTTGCATCTAGACTATCCAAAAATATTGGAATGCTCACAATTGCCATGAATGCACATTAAAAATATTACTACTAACACACATTAACAAAACACTATCAGATGAAAATACTTTACAATAGACAAGGTTCTCTTTAAATTCATAGAATTTAATAATCTTCAGGGCATTTGGGCATGGGGAGAGTTAAGTGCAACTGATCCTTCTGTCCTATTGCAGCAACTTCATTTTTGTAGTTGATCCATAAGATTTCCTTCAACCTCACAAATGAGAGTAACTTCCCACTGTATTCTATACTGTTATTTGTCATTTTGACTACTAGTGTGATGGTGTTTGAGAAGCTATCCAAAGCATTTTTAAAAGAAAAATTCCCTGCCCTGGCTGAGTGGCTCAGTTCAAGACACCAAAAGATTGCAGGTTTGATCCCTAATCAGAGCACATACCTAGGCTGTCAGTTCAATCCTCAGTCGAAGGCATACAAGAAGCAATCAATTGATTTTTTTCCCTCACAGTTTTCTTTGTCTCTTCCTGCCTCCCGCACTCCCTCCCTCCCACCTTCCCTTTCTCTCTTCCTTCCTCTCTCTCTAAAATCAATTAAAAAAATATCCTTGGGTGAGGGAAGGAAGGAAGGAAAGGAGGAAGAGTGAGAGAGAGAAAGAGAGAAAGAAAGAAAGAAAAGAAAGAGAAAGAGAAAGGAAGAAATGAGCCCCATTTTGGCTAATCTAATGCTCAGACACAATTATATTGCATCTATTTCATAAGATCTTTGGAAGATACTAATTCAACTAGCTTTTTCCCACATACTTTACCCCAACTGATATCTGCTAAAATTTATTGGTTTAATTAATTATATCTTGGCATCATGAAAATCTTCAGAGTCACAAGAAAACTTGATTTTCTTGTAACCACAAGAAAGTAATTATTATTAGATGTCTGTGTACACACTATATATAATTAATATATACTGTGTAACTATATAATTTCATGAGTGTTTTTTAAAGTTACAAAACATGGTTTATACTGAAGGCTGAGGTTTTCTTCTTCATTCTCAAGTTCTGATGTTCTGCAGAACATTTGAAATGTTCTCCCAGGCTGTACAAAAGACAGGAGAAGCTAAGCTATTTTATGAACTGCCAACACATGACTTGGTGAAGTCTGTTGTAAATAAGCCTCCCTTCAATTAGTCACCATGTCTGAGAGTACTCTAACATCTAACAAATCACTGCCCGGTCTGCCAACGGCAAAGGCAGCCCTGGAGGGCAATTCCTTTCCTCTATTTCAATTCTTCTGAAGCCCTGACAAAAAAAGTAGGTGACAGATGCAAAGATCTTTCAAGGTGATGTCCTTGTGGCTCTGATTTCTGTCACAACAAACTATTTTTACATGACTATCAATTAACTTAGATGAGCAGATACTTAATTATTTAGGAATTAAAAGAAGGAGATCATCTGCCTTTCCTTGGGGAGAATGATGTTTTTCCTCCATGTGACAAGTGGTGTATGTTGCATTTCTCTGACTGCCACTACAAAGAGGAGCTGTGAATCTCTGGGTATGCTCCCAATTAAACAAGCAGAAGCACAGTTTTACATCCTCCCTTTCTCTGAAAGGGAGTTTTCTATTCAATTAGCATTCCTACTTAACTGAGAAGACCCAGAAGAGAGGTAGGCTGTTGAAGTGCCACGGCAGTCACGCTGCTGTACTCAGGATTGGACATGACCTGTATCTGTGAAACAACAAAATAGGAAAATAAGAATTAATTACATTTTTTGTTTTGAGGAAGAAAATTGCACTTGTGTTAATTTTTAATGGTGACCTTCTACAACTATATTTCCTTGAAGGCCTATACAATTTAAGGATAATGAATTATATTAAATATCACATCAATAGCATTATACATTTAACTATATTTTATATTTACTTTAGGAAAGAATTTTGTGATCTTCACTTTTCTTAAGGCTGTTTATGAATCAAGTGTGAATAACTGAAAAAAAGCAAAAAAAAATATTACACAAGCTAATCATTTTATCATTTCTACAAAAATATACCTCTAAAATAATCAGTCTTTCCTGAATTACTTAAATTAATAAATATAAAAGTGAAAGTAAAATATTTTTAAATTAACATACAGATAAAATTCAGCAACATTCTTATACAAAGACTAGAATTCACCACTGCATAACATAATTTGACTTATTTTAGTATCTCAAAGTTTTCTAGAGGTAGAAAATAAAGCCAGAAAATGGTTTGATTTATTAAACATAGAAAATATATTTGATAACATTTATGAGCACTATTACATTAAGTGAATGGAGACCTATTCTTAAAAATTACATTTGATTTATGTGGCAGAGAAGATTGAATAGATCTGCATTACCCTATTCCTTGCACTAAGTGTATTAAAAACCCTGGACATTGCACATAAAGCAATCGTAAAAAGATTCTGAAGTGTGAAGACAAATAGCAGACCATTTAGGGACCTTGAGACACAACAAATGACATGTTGATGTGTTCTCTCTTCCTTTCCTTGGGGAAAAAGATATTTTCCTTAGTGCAACAAGTAGTATATGTCGCATTTCTCTGATTTCTGATTTCTTTTTACTCATAACCCAGACACAGAGCTGAAGAAATTGATGGCCCAGCAATGCCAATGGGTATGTACAATAAAATCCCAAAGAAAAGCATGCACTTTCAAAACAAAGGACTGGGCAGGGTTGGGGGGGGGCACTAGCTTAGCAAGAAAGAAAACTTTTACAAAACTGCTCTTTGATAGCCAAAAACATCATCAAAAACCTCAGCCGCCAGCGCCAGCATGGGGTGAGTGTGAAACTAGACTTCCTAGCCTATCAGAGGCCTCCCAACATCAGAGTGGTGTATCCCTCACACCCTGTGGCATCAAAGGAGAAGACAGGGAGAGCCTGGATTGTCATCCTTCCATGACACTAACTATTCATGCCCTCCCTGCAGAACAACGTGAGGTTAGTAGTGGCCAGGTGAGGAATCAGAACTTTCACCATATCCTGTGATAGAAAAGGCACCCTCCCTGTAGTGCCACTGAAAACCACAGAGGAAGCTAGAATGCCCATCACCATCCATCAGCAAGGAGGAGCAAACTGCTCCTTGGGCACTGATGAAGGGTAGTGGGTAACCTGCCCTTCTACCTTCTGTCAGTAATGAGGTGGTGTCCCTCCCCTTCCCTTGCCAGAGTGGGGTCAGAGAGAGCCAGTTAAAACTAAAGGTTTCAATAAGATCCAGGTACTTAAAATACAAAAACATTTAGATTTCAATCAATAATCTCTTGTCATGCCAAGAACAAAGAAGACCTCAAATGTCATGAAAAATTATAAAAGAATAACCAATAGATTTCATGACCAAAATAGCAGAGTTTTAAAATTATGTGACACAACTCAACACACCAAGAAGAAAAACAATCCAATTAAAAAATGGGCAAAAGACCTGAATAGATAGTTCATCAGTGAAGACACACAGATGGCCCATAGGCACATGACAAATTACTCAACATCGCTAATCATCAGAGGGATGCAAATTAAAACCACAACAAGATATCACTTCATACTTGTCAGAATGGCTATCATCGATAAATCAACAAACATCAAGTGCTGATGTGGTTGTGGAGAAAAGGGAACACTTCTGGAAGGTTGGTGGAAAGGAAGATTGGTGCAGCCACTGTGGAAAAGGGTATAGAGTTTCTTCAAAAAATTAAAAATAGAACTGACTTTTGATCCAGTGACCCATTTTTGGGAATCATCCTAAGAATCCCATAATTTTAATGTGGCACCAGTTTTAAGAACTATAACTATAAGTGATGAAAGATACCAATAAGTTCTTCTTGCCTTTGAAATAATATGTTTTGATACAATAAAAAAAGACAAATGTGGTGTTAGAAAAATAAGCTATTGTTAATTCTATAACTAGAATCTTTGGTTGATTCTAGTTCAGTTATAGAATTCTATAACTAGAATCTATAACTAAATCTTTGGTTGCAACTCTGATGTACTTTGCAATCTTCAGTGAGAAACTATTCAATAAAATGTTATTTCTAAGTAGGAAGAAAAAAAGAATCCCAAAACACCAATTTGAAACAATACAAGTGCACCCCTATGTTCATAGCTGCATTATTTACAATAGCCAAGATATGGAAACAGCCCGGATAAGTGAATAAAAAACTGTGCTACTTTTACACAATGGAGTAATACAGAGCTGTATGAAAAGGAACTCTTTTGCAACGGCATGGGTAGACGTGGAAGTTATAATGTTAACTAAAATAAGCCATTTGGTGAAAGACAAATTCCCTATGATCTCGCTTATATATTGAATCTAATGAACAAAATAAACTGACAAACAAAATAAAGAGAGAGTCAGGGACACATGGAACAGACTGACAGCTGTCAGAGGGGAGGGGGAGGAGGGACTGGATGAAAGAAGCTGAAGGGATTAGACAAAGGACATATAATCATGACCCATGGGCACAGACAACAGTGTGGTGATGGCCAGAGGGAAGGGTGGAGAGGAGGTGGACAAAGGGGGAAAACAGGAACATCTGCAATAATGAAAACAATAAAAAAAAGAAAAAAAGGTGACCATAAAAAATTATGTGACATGGATTTTAAAGCAGCCATAATAAGAAAGTCAAAGAGCAATTATGGACATGCTTGAAATAAATACAAGAAAGGAAGACCCAGCAGAATAAAAGAAGACAAGGAGATGAAACAAATGGAAACTTTAAAATTAATAAAATGCAATAGCCAAAAATATATATTTTTAAGTTTTATGAATGGGCTTAAGAGCTGCACAGCAGAACGGAAGAGAGAAGAAACCAGAAGTGCACTTAAAAAATGTAATAACAGAAATTACCCCACCTGAATGACCGTGAACAAAGAGGCTGGAGAGGCTATCAGGGGCTCAGAACAAAAGGTTGACAGGTGTGTTACTGAGCTTACTGCCTCACAACTTTACTCAGTGTTGGATATCTTTATACTCTAGTACCAAGAGAATCTTTTTTTAGATTAGTCAAAATCTCAAAACTCCTGTGAACCACTTTTGAAACATCCTGTCTTTATACCTGAAACTTGGCCTAGAAACAATGTTAGTTAAGGTTTACCCTGTGCCAAGAAACATATTTTGCTTCCTGGTCTAAGAATTTCCCAGGAACCCAACAAATCTATCCTGGTAAGAATAATTTACTCAATTCAGTGCAAAAAAAAGTCTTTATCAATTACCTACAAGGGGCTAGGCCTCTGTATTTCACATGCTGTTCTTCCTTCTTGAAATGGGCCCCTTTATTTGCTTCCTTTTCTATTTTTATTTGTATTGTATTTTTTCTTTGCCATTTAGTCCCTTTATACTCCCCTGCCCCCCACAATCACTACACTGTTGTCTGTGTCCATGAGTCTTTTTACCTTTTTGCTTAATCCTGCCACCTCCCCATAGCTGTCATCCTGCTCTCTATTGATGAGGCTGTCTCAATTTTGCTTGTTAGTTCAGTTTCCGCCTGGCAAGTTCGCATTCTTCCATCTAAATACAGCCTTTAGTGAGTGTGTCAGAAAGAATGTTGGTTCCTTCAGCCTTGCTAAGAATTTACTTGACAATGCATCCCTATCGGACTTAATACACCATGCACTGATTTTTGTCCTCCTTTCCAAGCTGCACGATCTGAGACTTAGGACTCGCTCCTCTAATCTCAGCTAACTCAAACTGCCTTGAAACCTCTCCTGTTGCAAATGTTTCATAATTAATTGTTGCATAAATAAATGAATTAATGTGTTCAGCTACACACCAGATATTTTTTAATACCAGCTGGTTACTAAGCATAGTAATAAACCTAGGTATATGTGGTGAATGGTTGATGTTACTCATTGACCTGAAGATTTCAAAGTTTAGCAGAGAAGAGATACCATTACAGTAAAGGACTAATTATAGTAGAAGGCAATGAGTTTTACACAAATTTCATGTTGTTGGAAGACTTTAAGAATCAACATGAGTTTGTGTCTTTATATCCTAGGAGAGCACATACATCCCACCGTACTGCATGTGGGACATATGTACCTTCATTTGTATCATATTTTATATGATTAGAAAAAGAAAGACTAAAACACTTCTGCTATGACAGTAACAGAACTGCACATATCTCCTTTCAACAGTGACACAGGTCATATTTTAACTCCTTGACTAAACCACACCGCTGGCACACATCAGCAGGCCCTGTTAAAAGAGTGATCTAAATTAGCGGTCTCTGAACTTTTAAGTTGTGATAATCCTTCCTGAACACGTGGGTGTTTTAAACTTACAATACACTTTTCCTACTACAATAATACCTTTATTGCCTTTGAATATGCAAAAAAGAATAAAAGATTCAGTCAAAGATATATAAAGTTCATATAGTAACTTGTAAAAAATTATGATTAATAATACCTAAATAATTTAAGCATCTTTTTCTTAATTTATAGCAAAACTTAAAGTACCTTTTAGACACTTAGGTTATAAGCAGGAAGAAACACTGCCTTACATGAATAAGTTTTACTTTCTGTTGTTGTAAGAAATGCATGGTTTGGGAGCTCCGAGCCATTGCACCTGTTCGAGGGTATGTTCAAAGACGGCTGTCCTTCCAGCTTCCTATTCTGTTGTTTCTGACACATGGCTTTCATATTCATGCTCACACAATGGCCACTGTGTCTTTCACATTGTATCTGTCTAGGCAAGATGTAAACTCAGAGTAAGGGGGACACAAAAGCAAATGCTGAAGACTCCTGTTCTTAAAATTACTTTCCTGAACTGCTACTTTTTGTATTTCAATGGCTAGAACGGAGGCACCAGTCAAACCCAAGCTACAGGTTAAACTGGGAAAATATTTTTGCTTAATCTGTTGAAATAGAGAATTGAAATGAGAAAGATACACTAAATGCTTTTGTCTAAATGTTCTATTGTGTTTGATTTGCAGATCGTAGTTGAAAATGGTAATCAAAAATGGAAGGGGTGAATAGATCAACACACGTCTGTGACAGAGTATCTCAGGAGATAAATTTATTTGAAATTTTATTGAAAGTGAAATAAAAACTACTGGTTTTTAGATTCAGAATCAGGTACCAAGGCCCAATTCTTTCCTAATGTCACTTTCCTTTTTTACTATTCTGTTTCATAGATTTTTGTTTAAGTTCATATTATAATTCAAAGAAAATACTTAAATTTTCTCACTTATGGACACTACTTTGAACAGGTCATTGTCAGACTAGGTTTATGTTACAATATGTTTCGACAGGTCATACTTTGAGTGCAATTTTAGTACCAGATACGTTCAGCTCCTGTTTACCTTTCCAAATGGAAGAGATTAAGTTTTACATCCTCTGGATTTTAGATTTACAATGGAATGATTTTTATTTCTAAATAATTTCTTTCTATTTTTGTGGGGAGTTTTTTTCACGAAGACTGTTAAATCACATTTCTAGATACACAATAAACAAATATACATACAGAGTTATTTTTAAATTAAGGGCAAAGCTCACTAAGTACACATTTTTGCATAAACCTTTATATTCATTTCTAACTGCAAATAGAATTTCCTGTTCAAAGATGAATCCTACTTTATAACATCCCTCACTTCTCATATTCTTAGTACATTTTTTAAATTATTGCCTTAATTTCTAAAGTTATAATTTCTGCTTTTCATTTATAAGAAGAACAGGATGGTAACTAAATAGTCATAGAAAAAAATATATGCATATATATTTCTATACATGCAAATAGATGCATGCAAATAAATATATATGTAAATTATATGTGTATATAACATGTAAATTACATGTGTGATATATGTAAATGTGTATGTGATATTTATATGTAAATAAATATTTCTAAAAAGTGTATATATATGTATACACATTTTTTTCTTTTCTCAGAAGAACATAGCTTCAATATCTTGAGACCTTGACAACTCTATTCTTTGAGAGGATCATGTGTCTGTTGTTTTCCTGCAACAATGCCTAACACAGTATTAGCCATGTAGCAATTATCTATAGTTACTGAGCCGAGCTAAATTTATATTTAATCATATAAAAGTAATTTTAAATTTCATTGACCACTTTACTTCCTATGTTCCTTGTGTAGTAATTATAAACTAAAGTTTCATACATTCTATACATTTTAATGTAATAATATCAATGTAATTTAAAGAAATAAATAATACATAAATAAAAATGTTTTATAAGAGAACAATAACTTTAATATACCTTTCCTTTAAAATGTGTGGTTGCATTTTTAATAGTCCTTTTACTTGAAAAATAAATTTATATATCTTGAAACATAAACTAGATAACACTGTTTTTGATTTTAGAAATGTAATCTTATGAAGACTTTGTAAATGACCCTCCGTGGGCTTTTTCATTATGCATAAATCTTGGGCTGAACTTGGTGTGTGTAGTCATCCAGATGATCCTTATGCAATTAAAACAAGTATTTTATCATTCGTGTTTGAATTTAGTGATAAATTGTCTTTGCAAGTTGTTTATACATGCTCAAGGTCAGTGCTACAAATCACCCTTGCTTTTACACTGTGTTGAACACTTCTCTGAGAGAAGAAAAACAGGCAATTATGGATTTGTCTCTCTGATATTCACTAGTACATTAATTAATTGTAAGGTGTTTTTGAATATATATGATTCAGGTGCCTGTATCACATACTTAAGCATATGCATGCAGCCATAGAAGCATGCATTATGAGAAAAGCTGCCCGTTGATTATTTCCCCCCATCTGCTTCAGGTACTTTCACCTTGTCCGAAGCTCAGTGCAGGTGGCGCCCAGTTTGGGTGAGATGCAAGTGAGACTGCACCACAGTGGAAATGTCTGCTTTCCAGGCATTGACCCTGAGGTCAACTCAGTTTCTTTCTAGCCATGAACATATTAATTTGATTAGAAAACAGCCTACCATGTGCCTCACTTAGTGACTAGATACTAAGGATCAAAAGGAGAATATCAACACTCAGCTCTCAAAACCCTTATATTGTGTCTCGTTGGCCTCTACCAACAGTTCTGCATCCTTGACTATGTTCTGACGCATAAACCTGTTCTTTCATTTCACAAGTAATTCTATTTTAGTGAACAACCATTCCAAATTACTTCCCCACCCACTTTCTTATTATTAGCTCACATTGCTATATATCAGACATTAATAGATACTAGTTATAATGCTTTACACACATTATTATGTAATCCAAAGAAAACTGTATGAAGTACTTCTTGTTGTCCACTTTCTATAAACGATGATACTGTGACTCTGATGGATGAAGAAACTGTCGCAAGGCCCCACAACCAGTATCCTTCTCTGCAACCCCATGGCAGTGTTCTGACCCCGAGGCCAGATCCCTAGACTCTGAGGCAAGATATTTTATTACAATTTCTGTTCCTTTAAGTAAAATTGTTTAAATCAATCCTCTTCTGAAATTGTTAGCACTAAGCATGGGATAAAGAAATAGCTACTTTTCCATTGTCTACAACATGTATACATTACCTAATTTCCGACCACATAATCCAGTTCAGTTCTTGAGACCAATCTTATGTGACAGATGTCATTGTCTGACTCGAAAACTTTAGGATTTTTTTTCCCCAGAATGACACAGTTGATAAGTGTCTGAGTTAAAATTCCAGCTTCCCCCTTTTTATGTTAATGTCTTCTGTTCCCTTCATGGCCCAAGTATAGGTTTTATAAATATTGGTGAAATATGAGAAATGTGTCACTTTGTCAGATATATAACTCGGCTTATTCTAACAATGTATATACATCAACTTCACAAAACAATAGGACCTGAAATAGAAAAAACTGTGGTAACTATCATCTACCCAACATCAGAAAAAAAGAAAAAAAAAGTGGAACAGGAGAGTGGCAGGACGAGCTAGTGACTTTCTTCTCAAAACACCCGACTCCACAGCACAGAGCAAAACAGGTACAGCCCCCCATACCCCATCACTGGTTTCGGTTACTCAGGATCAACCGAGGTCCGAAAATAGTAAATGGAAATTTCAGAAATGATCGAGTCATAAGTTTTAAACTGTGCGCCGTTCTGAGTGGCATGATGAACTCTCCCACCAGCTAGCGCCATCCAGCCTGCGACTTTAATCATCCCTTTGCTAGTGTATCTCTGCTGTGTATCACAGGCGGCAAACACGAGGCCTGTGGGCCCGATCCGGCCCTCCAGATTGTTTTATCCAGCTTGGCACCTTGTTTCTACCCGGCAGCAGTGCCGAGCTCTGGCTTAACTGTTAAGGAGTAGTTACATTTATCCAGTCCTAAAATTACATTCGGCCCTTTGAAGACAACCATGAGGCTGATGTGGGCCCCTGTGAAAATGAGTTTGACACCCCTGCTGTATATGCTCCGCACTTATTAGTCACTTACTAACCATCTCTGTTATCAGGTTGACTGTTAGGGTGGGAAGTGCTTGTGTTCAAGTAATTCTTGCTTAGTAAAGGCACCAAAGTGCAAGAGTAGTAATGCTAGCAATTTGATATGCCTAAGAGAAATGGTGAAGTGCTTCCTTTAAGTGAAAAGGTGAAAGTCCTCAAATTAAAGTAGACAGAAAAAAATTATATGCTAAAGTTGCTGATATCTCTGGGAAGAATGAATCATCTGTTTGTGAAATTACTTAATTTATAAATTAAAGTTTATCATAGGTGTGTATGCGTAGAAGAAACTATAGTACAATGTAGGTAGTCTCCATGGGTTCAGGCATTCTCTGAAGGTCTTGAGATATTTTCTCCATGAATAAGGGAGGCTGCCTCATTTAAATGGATCCACTTTCATAGTAAAACCCCCCACAAAAGAATCCATATGCTCACTGGATCGTTCAAATACACACGGATGTTGAGACACAAATTGAATGGATATTTGCATTTGTCTCTTAACAACTTAGAGAAATCAAAACTGAAATGTTGAGTAGAATTCCTCTTCCCTCCTTACCTCAGTGCCTATTTTAATCAGGACACTCAAATTAAGGGCTAAGGAGCCTCTTTGAAATTAACTGGAATTACAATAGTGTTCAGACATAAAACAGACTTCAGGTGGTCACACGCAGAGAGCACACTTTTAAAGTCAAAATCAAGAGTTGATCCTGGGCTCTGGGAAACAATTCATCTGAAGCAAGAAAGTGTTGAGCCTTCTCACTAGCACCATGTACCAACACAGTGTGAGGCAGAGGAGACTGACCTTGGATTCTGGCCAGAGCCACTGGGGACAGAGGCAGTGACTTGAATATATACCTCAGCTGCCCCGGTGAAGTGCATATTCTGAAGGAACTAGTGAGGAAAGTGTTTTAAGGTAAACAAATAATGACAAAACGCAACTCCTGAAAATCTGTGCGGTCACTTTCAATCAACCGAGTAGCCATCGAGAGCTTCAAATCAGCAACTAACCAGAGTGGTAAAGGAGGCTGCAACTTTTAACACACTCTGCAAAGGGAGGCTTGCCGCCTGCTCGAGGGGTGGAGGTGGGTATTCGAGGAACAGATTTTTAAAACATTGTGCTTGCTTCTGTGATTTTTGGCCCCAAAAACTCTTTTAACAGCTGAACGATATAATATATAATACAAAATATAGTAGCATCATTATCATTCTGAGAGTTTCTAGCATATTCTGAATGTTAGAGGATGTTAGGTATTTTGAGGGGTTTTATGTGTGATATGTTAACCGTAATGTCAGCTCTTTGCTTAGGATAGCTGTAACAATCAGTATGCTAAATGTTTCTCTTTGAAATTTTAATGGGATAAGTAATTATTATAAAATATGTTGATTTGCCATTGTCAGTGAATATTACAATGCACCACACAGCAAGATTTTAACTGAGTGAAAATAGTTTTTATAGTGTCAGTTTATAGCACACCATAAGTAATTGTCTAGGCAACCAGTCATATTTTTATCAAGGACACATATGGTAAAACAACAAAAATATTCATGTAAAATTTTGCATTGCTTATTTTTTCATGGTTTGTGATTTATTTATATATCAGTACTGCAGAGTTCAATTTTATTGCTATAGTCAGTTCCAAACAGGAACGATTTTAACTTTCAATTACAAAGATAAAATAATTACATTGACTTCACAATCTAATGTGCAAAAGTCCATAATTTTTTAACAAACAGGTTTTTTATACTCTCCAGTATATACTGTAGAATATAATGGCACATTGAAATTGCAGAAATCACATGAACCATGAAAATGCCCCCGAGGTAAAAACTCAGATTACAAAACATACCTGATAAAATGGCATGAAGCTCGCAGCAGAACTGGGTGGGCATCTGATCACTAATTCATGGCGGTTTAGACTGCACACTGTCATTGAATTCCAGGACGTAGGAGGTGACCGTGTTCTCACAACCACAAGTCAGACCTTGTGATGCGGACTCGTCTCAGGAAGAAGTCTGATCTGAGCTCTCCTGTGGCTTGGTTCTCTGAATGTGTCATTGCCTTCCATCCTCAGCTATTCTTGAGCTCACGGTGCCTGCTGTGCCCCTCAGCTGGTGCTACAGGGCTCTCTGAGCATTGGTCACGTCCTCCATCGAACCTGAACAATCCAATACAATGATCTATTAGCCTGTGACCAAATGTATTCACCAATTATGTCTGAAATTTAAGAATATACTTAGCATACAGAGTGGGTGGTACGTGTGTGTATGTGTGTGTGAGAAAGAGAATATTAATATTAATATGCACCTTGGATGGTTAGATAACATTTGTAGGGCCCTGATTAGAAATTCACAATTCAGAGGTGGTTAATTAACATTTGAAACCCTTAATCAAGGATTCATACTTCAGAGCTTCTATATAAGCTCATTATATAGTACACTACTAAAAATATGAAATGAAAGGCTCATAATTAATATGATAAACAATGAAATGTTTTACTTGTGGAAAATGAGTGATGTTCACGATATGTAGTCATCTATGAAGATAGGATAGTATATCCACCAGATCTCCCTCTCAATCTCCTTCTTAAATTAACCCACGATTCTGATTCCTTATCCAAGTAGAAGGCTGGCAGATCCTGCTATTAGTTTATCATTTTAGCTACCTTAGAGTGAACTGAAAGTTTCAAGGGGCTCGTGTGAGTGTCTAGAGAGAATAAGTATCAACGTTGTGGAATAAGTTACATAATTATTCTTTGTACCTGCTGGATAACAATAATTGTATGTTTACCAGAATCCAGTCTGAGGCTTACCTTCATTTTACTATGCCCCACTGCTGCGATATTGGGAAGGAGTTGTATACCTCCACTCCCAGTCTCAGTGGTCAGAAACCACTGATATTTACTAAAGGAACCTGAGGACGGTTGACCGCAAACGTTTTCTAAGGTCAGTTTGAGGTCGCAAGCACTTTGATGTCCATTACCATGAGTATCACTGAAATATTTCAATGACAAATGGGACATTCATTTTATACAGTTCAGCATTGGAAGTACTTATATCAAGCACTAAAAGTAAAATGTATATTTAAAGTCAAGCAATATAAGGTAACAATATATAAGGTAGAATATAAGTAGTTGCAGAAGTACTGAGCCTTTAATTAGAAATTTAAAATATGATAAACACACAAATCTGAATTTTATTTTTAGAAGCATCGCTTTATTCAAAATGTTATAATATTAAAGAGTACATCAGTGTGTGTATAACTGACTAGTATTCAATATTTATTAAAACTGTTTGATAATCATAAAGCTTTAAAATAGATTTGCAACTCAATGATTATGCAGAATATTTCATGTTCCTTTTTTTTTTTGGTATCCTCAAAATTTCAAAATGCATACACATTTATTGGGACTGACCTTGTCACATTCTTATTACCAAAGTGCCTATTTTGTTCAAGGTAGCAAAGTGCCCAATTGGAAAACTACATTTCCAACCTCCTTTGTGGGTTAGTCCTGTCCTCATATAATTGTAGCAGATGAATGTTCTACTCATATTTCTGGGAAAATAAACATCACCTAATTCTCTTTTTTGTTTATTTATGCCTGTGTTTATTCTAGCACATATTGCAAACATTAAGCCACAGGCACAGCACTATTTCGGAACCATAAGGGGACTTGCTCGGGATGGTGAAGGTGAAAGGCAGAAGGAGCCTGAGACGTGGCTGGTACCATGGAGCCTCTGCCGTGGCTCTGAGATGTTTACTTTTGCGAGGATGTATCACTGGGGGTCATGTTTCTGTGACATGCAGCAAAACACAATCCCAAATTTTATAAAATGTGATAATTACTTGCTTTTTTTATTCTCCTTATCAAAAACAAGGCTAATAGTGAATCAGTATTCTTTAGAAGAGATTTCCAATAAAACTGATTTTTACACAATTGTTTTATATTATATGTAGGACAAAAAAAGCTTCCACTGGTATGCAGATGTCAAAATGTAACAGTTCAAGTTTCATTTCATGATAATCTGTTAACAATTTTCAGTAAGTTTACATTTCCTGGGTGGAGAAGAGATCAATAACACCTAATCAGTCTCAGTTTATATTTTGAGTATCTGTGTTTATTTTATATGGATAGTCCAACTACGAATAATACTAATGATGATGATGATGATGCTAATGGTGAATAAAAGCGTACCTAATATTTTCAAACATTGATATAGGATACATAGTGTTTTGGAATGTTATATAACTTTATTTCTACAATAATAAAATTTTTACTAGTGCAATTTTTAAAGTAAAGTAATTGAGGCTAAGAGAAGTCAATGACTTGCTAAGTATGGCTAATATGTTTAGTAGTCAGGTTTCATATACTCCTTATTATTCTAAATTGATCCCAATTTTAAAGTTAGCCTATGTTTCTATTTGCCTTTGCTATGGTACTGGGAAGGTCATGAAGGAGTAGGTCATATGAGCTGATACTAATTAAGGTGAAACTGGGTTACAATGTGAAGACAGCAAATAGAGTTACTTTACCATTAGGCATCAAAGGCTTCCCCCTTCACTCCACTGCAGAAACCTATTTCCATGGATATTTCGATGGATCTGGTCATCTCTTCTGACTGGTCCACCTCCAAAAATGTAAACTCAAATATTCCATCTTCTTCCTTCATTTTGTTTATGAAGACAAGTTGACCCTTGCCCTCATTAAGATTATTAATCTTATAATGAAGCTATTTCTATGCCAGCCTACCAGTTCCCTCTTACCATTACTCCCTTGCCAAGGCCAAAGACCTCATGGCACTCTTGGAAAGATCCTCAATGCCTTACCCCTTCCTGGCTTCTGATCCCCGAACACTCCAGTTGCTGCTCAGTACAACACGCACACCCTTTCTTCCTCACCCACTGCCACGCCTATGGAATCATTGTCTGAGAAAGAAACGTAACAACCAGCACACAAGCTTCCTGAAACCAGTTCTATTTTATGGTTTTAAGGCATATCTGAAAGTTGAAATGTCAACTGGATGCACGCTTCTTCGTTTCTGATTATTGCTGTCTTGGACTAGCTCATATTAAGCTATTTCCAAATATTTCTATCATCTAAAAGTCCTGAACCCTTCCCTGTGCTATTAATTCTCTGCCTCGATGACTTTCAGCCAATTATGTTTGTTCATATTTAAAGTAAAAATAGAGAAATGGAGATCGAATCTGATTTCTCCTTCCACAATTACCTATATATGTGTGTGCATTCCTTCCCAGTTATGCTTTCCTCAGTGGAAATGGCAATTCCTTCTTCGTAATCCTTAACCCATCTCTGTCTATGGCCTCAGGGCTCCACTCTATTAGTGTTTATCAGAATCAAGTCCTTTCAAATCCAATGCAGTACATACACACCTTAATGGAGGTAGACAAAAATTATATATATACATGAGATCTGTCTAGAAAAAGTCCATCGTTGTTAACATAACAAGAACGGTTTGCACAAAATGTGACCTGCAGCCAAGGAGAGTGGACTGGAATGAGCATGTGTGAACAATGATGACCTCACTGTCCTAGTCGGTGGGGGTGGTAGATGCCATTGAGTGAGCATGTGTACTGTGTGGCTGTCACATTCAAAATGAGTAGAGCAACCAATCTGCATCACATTTTCTGTTAAGCTTTAATATTCCTTCACAGACACTATCTGGATGATTCAGAAGGTCACAGCAATGGGCAGCTGGTGACTGGCAGCTTCACTGTGACAATGTGTCAGTTCCTGCATCGTGTCTCACACAGAGTTTTTTTCTGGGGGGGGATCAAATCACCCAGGTGACTCAGCCCCACTACAACCCAGATTTGGTGTCCTGCAACTTCTGCTTTTCCCAAAACTAAAATCTCCTTTGAAAGGGAAAACATTTTGGACCATCAGTGAGATTCAGGGAAATATGATGGGGCAGCTGATGACGATTTGGAGAACTGTGAGGTCCCAAGGTGCCTACTCTGAAGGGGGTTGAGGCATCATTGCCCCATGTACAAAGTTTCTCCTGTCTTGTATCTTCTTCAATAAATGTCTATATTTTTCGTATTACATGGCTGGATGCCTTTGGGACAGGCTATATATGTATATGTATATGTGTGTGTGTATACATATATACAGACATATGTATTTGTGGGGACCCCAAAAAATCTGGGATAATCTTCAGGAGGGCAGGCCCCTTGTAGTTCAGGCTTTCCCCACTAGGTGTGTATTCTAGGAACCCATCTGTACCAGTGTACCAGCTGGCATTGTTGTGAGAGGCTGCATGTGGCTTTAGTGAATTTTTTTTGAAGACTCTGTCAGCGTGTTTGCCCATTTCATGAGAGTTCACCAGTTTTTGACCAAACCAGTGAGACTCCCATGTCCCACCCTCCCTATTCACCTCATGTCACCCTGAGCAACTTCTTTTTTTGTTTCTCCTGATGAAAAAAGTCCTGAAAAGGAAATGTTTTGCTGATGTGGAAGAGGTGAACCAAAAAAACAGCAGAAGTACTAAAAGGCATCAAAATTGATGAGCTCAAAAGCTGTTTCGAGCACTGGAAAAAAAATTGCCTGATAAATATATTGCATAAATTAGAGAGTACTTTGATGGTGACTGAAGTTTAAGCATGTAAGAATACATACACAATTTTTAATACATAAATTTAACTTTGTGGTCCCCCTCATATATATAACACATGTATGTACACACACGTATACACACACTCTGGTCACCACTTCCCATTTATTTAAATTAATGGAGAATTTTGGTTATGATCACTTCACTGGATCATCTCGAAGAAAGGTTATTCATACTGTCCCACCTTCAAAATTCCATAACCCTGTCTCAACATACTCTATCCGTTTTCTTCGACACTCAGCACACTAATGCGTAGCTAATGACTCTCTTGTTCTTGACATTCTCTGCTTTCCGTGGCTGTCAACACTTTACTGGTTCCCCTCGTCTTTGGTTGATTTAGAGTTGGAAAAAATCTGCTCTTCTGCTTCCTTGATAAATCATTCTTTGCCATACCTGCTCCTGCCACTAACACTATTTCCCAAATCTCCTTCATTCACATTCCTTTCCCTCCAATGCATTTCTCCACATAAGGAATGGCCAGGACATTTTTATCAAGACTCTTGTAATAACATCCTAAATTATTATCTTAGTACTTTTATTCTTGATACCCACTTCCCACAATACCATGCACCATTTTTCTACAAAGTGATATTCTGTATATGTAGGTAAAATAATAACAGTGATGGTCAAAAATCTTTACTTGAAACAAACAAACAAACAAAAATCTTTACTTGAAATAATCCTTTCTGATTGGGCCCTGAGAAATATTTTCTGGCATCATTTACAGAAGGTTTCCCCTTGAAATTTTGGCTTTCGCATGCATAATGACTTGCAATTTTCAAAATGGGCTATTCCCTGGCACACTTATTTTATAGGAAACACTGGCCTCTTCCTGGACTTCTTGTCTTTTGCTCTGCTAATCAGGTGAAAATTCTGATTATTTCTTCAACAGTCAGCTCTAAAGCTACTTTTCCCAGGAAGGTTCATTCTAAAAATGACTTAAGCCCTCCTTGATAGTTCATAGAGATTAATATCACTAATGTTGTATCAATTAATCTCACTGTGTTATAATTTTCTAACAATATAAATAAAGAAAACATTTAAGTGGTATTCCATGTAAGCATTCATTTGTTCATTTTTTTCTAATAACAACCCTAAGATACAGGTTTGTTAATATCTCGGTATTACAAATTAAAAAATAGCACAAAAAAAGGTTAAGTAAGTTGTACAAGATTTCATATCTACTACATGGCAAAGGCAAAACACTGCATGTATGAAATTTATTTCATTTTCATGTTCTCACTTGAAAACTCAACACCCAGCACAAGGTTATATTCAGAGCAGATACCTAATGTGTTGGTTGAACGTTGATGGCGATAAAAGAAATACACCAACAGACATGGAAGCATACAAATACTTCAGTTAAGTACTTACTGATGTTGATTCATTATGTCTGCTTAATTACTGTTCACAGGGGAGGCATCAAGATTTAAAGTTTAAAAGCTTATGTACAAACCCATGTGTAATGTATTCAGCAGCTTTTTTTTTCTTCGTGTGAGAATGAATTGAGTTTACAGACAGTTGTTTAACTTAGATGTGTAGAAGAAGATATCAGGAAGAGTAAGGAAAAATTGAGCAGAAATTTAGAAAGGGTCCACGTGGTAATAAGATGAAGTTCTATTATTTCCCTTCTAGAATTATTTATCATTCCTTTAGCCCCTTATTTTTGTGATCATGCAAGCCTTAATCATTTCAAAGCTTTGGGTAGACACTTTGGTACATGATCACAAATCACTGTGCAGAGGGTAAAGCCAGAAGGCTCTGTTTGCAAGTTCGTTCTCGCCAGTCTCATTTTTAATGAGAAGACTCTGTGTGTTTGATGTGAGAACAAAGTTTCTGAGGGAAACAAGAGCAACATTTGTTTCACTTAAGTTATCCTACCTCAAAAATCACATGTGTTACATAATGAATATTTTAATCTACTTCTTCATAATATTTAAAAAATAATTTTTATATTAAAAATTTTAAAACTTATATCAGCTCTTGTAAACTATGATTCTTTTAGGAAAAGATATTGTTTTTCTTCAGATTCCTCTTCAAGTTTACCTCATGCTTAGAATGTTCATTGATGGCTTTACTTGTCTTCTCCATTTTTGGAATACTTATATTATGTAACACTTCCTACAATATTTTGTCTGTTTTGTGAATTGTTTTTGGGTGACTACTACAAACCAAACATGCTGGGACTAAACGTAGGTGAGCAATATCAGTCAATCACGATCAAGATAAACCACATTCTGATCAGATGTGAGACCATCACAATGTCCTACACTTTGCAGCTGATGCCATCACTAAAGGGGCCTTTTGAGTTGTCCATCGAGGAAAGAGTAAGTACTTTTGTGCTTACAGAAAGAAACGAAATATTTGAGGACAGAGTTTCTTACCTGGCATCATTAAAGATTCCCTTCTCCTTTATACCAGCTTTATCCTTGGGGGAGAACTTCAGGCTGGTCATGAAATTTGCTTTGGTCAGTGGGCTATGAGGGTGGATGGCATGGGCCACTTCTGAGTGAGAGATGTACCAGCCATTATGAGATTCTGCTATGTTATTTTTCCATATGGCATGTGCCTGGGTAATCACAGAGGATGCTTCCTCAAATGGGTTCAAGAATAAAGAAGACTTGGAACAAAAGCAAATTCGACCTGCATTAACGTGAGTAAAAAATAATTGTTTTTAACCTGGTGACATGTTGGGTTGCCTGTCACTGCCTCAGTCTAAGACAGATGATAAAACAAAGCACGCTGCCTGTGCCATCATGAAACTTCCAGTCTGTGAGCACAGGAGGCTCTTAGTTTAATAACCATGGCAACAGAGAAAAGTGCAGCTGAGGAAGGTATTACAAAGGAAAATATTATAAGAGATTTTATTAAAGGAATTTGCACTAGTAATGGATGTCAGAGGAGGTCCTCCTGAGCAGAATTTCCTGTAAATCCTGCCCAGGAGCCAAGCCTCAGGCAACCCAGGATTTGGAGCGCTTTCCCGAGAAAATGTCCAAGTCCCACTTTGATGCCTGGGACGAGCTGAGACTGGAGGTGCCGTCTGAATGAGCCCTTCAAGTCTGAACCACAACAGCATGGCCCCAGACCCCTTTATATCCCTTTGAAGTGCTTCCATACATTATGAGAAGGCAAATTTCATAACCAGAATAATTTGTGCATAAGATTATATATCTTTCAAAGCTCCTCATCTAATTGAGTTACAAGTTATATGTCACGTTTTTACATACTAGAAAGTCCTTGGAGGTAACCTCCATCTATATCAAAATTATCATCATAAGTAAAAAATACTATATGTACATAAGGAATTACTATGAAGTCAAAAAATAAATTTATGTATATGAAAATTGATAGATTTCAGAAATGCAATGTTGAGTGAAAGAAGTCATAGACAAAAGAAGATTTTAGCCCAATGAAGATTTAAAATTGTTGTCTTTCAAGACATCTTGGTAAGCTGACATGAAGAAACTGCATTTTACTGTGGTGACGCCCACACAGGACCCTGACTCTATAGCAGTGTTGGGGAAGGCTTTGTCACCAGCCATTGAGATTAAAGAATAAAAGTGAGAATTGATGTTTTCGGTACATGTTATTGGAATATCACAAAACTGTGGTACCCACACTACAATTTACAAAATAGTCTAATATTTCACCTTAATTTCAAAATTTGCCATATGATTAAAATTAAATTGTAAATACATATATGAAAAAAGTATTGACTAAACTAAAACTTTAAGCTTTAAGAACAAGTTTTCTGAGTTAAGCTTGCTAATGCTCTTAATTTTTTCCCCCTTTTTTCCTGGCCTCCCAAAGCAATTTGCGATAATTCCCACATATTTTATAAGGGCAAAGTTAATCCACTCAGCTATCCCAAAATATCTTTGCAATAATAAGAGTGGATGTGTGTACAGTACATTGGAAGGGGATGGGAGACAGAAGGACCTGGAGGGCATTAAGCTAAGTGAAACAAGCCAGTCAGAGAACAGCAAGTGCTACATAGCTCATTCATATGTGGAATCTAATGAACAAAACGAACTAATATGTGAAATAGAGACAGACTCATAGAGGTTGACAGCTGTGGCTGTGGGGTTGCTGGGTTGGGGTTGGAGGGATTGAGCAAAAAATAAAAAAAGAACTCATGGACAGGGACAAGACAGTGGTGTGCTGATCGTGGGGGCCGATGGGGTATGGGGAGAGTTGGAGGAGGGTATAGGGGGGATAAATGGTGATGGAGAAAAACTTGACTTGGGGTGGTGAACACACAATACAGTGTAGAGATGATGTTATAGAATTGTGCACCTGAAATTTGTGTAATTTTCTTAATCTGTGTCACCCTAATGAATTCAATAAAAAGGAAAAAAATTAAAAGATATAAAAATAAACAGAAAATGATAAAATAACAGGACTATGAGTGAGTTGAAAAGTCTGATCTTAATTCCAAACTATTAACATCAACTATTTTTTTCTTTTTCATGTGCTCAGTAATTTCGTACATTCCCAATGTTTGTTTATCTCTAACATTCTTTTTTCTTTTCATTTTCAAATAGACCTAAAGCTTTAAGCTAATTAAAACAAATTACTTCTAAGACCTTTTTTTCATGCTTCCAATCTAGTTTATAATTACCACCACCTAAGGGAGATGAACTATTCCCCCAAATTTATTAATATACTAATATGAAGTATAAACTGATGCTTCAACCCATTTAGAACATTTAAAACTGATATCACAATGTTAACTACAGGGAAATAAATGCATTTCACATGTTTATGGTCATAAATTCTGCACCTGCCTGATTTAAAGTTAGTTGTAGATCAAAGTTGTTTCCATATCTTTTCCTGAAAATCGAGTATCCTTCACAACCGATTTAAGAGCTGCTACATGCAAAGGAGGTGGGTGCTTTGTCTTCCTGTGTGGGACACTGATCCTAACTCTAAAGGGGAATTTCTTTGCATAAACAATTTGAGGCCCATGCCAATGTTTAAGGTCTTCACCAGCATGTGACACAAATTTTATCCTGAGCATTAAAGAGAAATGCCGTAACTCAGAAAGACTGTATTTGTCTGGCTTAGTGAGAAATCCAGAGTCAGGATGAGCGCTACGGTATTAGGGAATTTAGTGTAGGAATGGCACCTTACACCACAGTGGGGAGGAGGTGAAAGTGAAGGTCGTCAGAGCCACTCCAGATTCTGCTACAGATTCAGACTGACCAGTGGAAACGTGACCATTTTCAGGGTTAACAGGAAAACATAAAAGAAGTCCATCATCCTACGGAGGTTCATGAGAGAGACGCTCTGGAAGAGGGTCTTCTGTAGAGTTGGCACCTTTGTAGCTCCGCCACGGAGCATTGGGGGGACATTAGTCAGGTGCACCGACCCCTGGGAAGACACACTGAACGTAGAACAAGGAATGCCTGGGGCTCACCTCTGTCTTCATATCTGAGCACACTGACCTTCACAGAATAATGGCCACTGTTTTGCTTTGCCTTCCACATCTCAGGCAAAGTGTCTCTTGGCCATTTCTAACTTGGAGTCACAGAGCGGGACAAAGTCTGGGAAACGTAATTCTCATTCTAAACAAATTAGAATAATCCAGGATACCAATCGTGCATTAAGCTTAAAAAAGGGCTTAGACTACCCTGTCACTTTAGTTATGGTGTTGCTGAAATGTCAACATTTTCTAGACTTCTCTTCCCTTAACTTGATGAGAAGAATTTCATAATAGCACTAGGACAATTATGCCAACAACATTATATTCCTCTCAGGGCTCTTCATCTAATACAATTGTCTCTTACATTTCCATATTTAAAATCAAAGAAATTAAATTTAATAATTTAGGTATCCAAAGCAGAATTTTAAACATAACCTTCATGCTTAAAAGCCTCTGAATATAACCTTTAACCATGAGGTTGTGATCACCATAAAATTAGTAAACTTCATCTGTCATCAGAAATTATATATTTTTTTATTTGAGTATAATATAGTTAGTATGAAAATGTATTCAATCTGTAAATTAACTTAGCAGACTTGTGTAGTTATTCATCTGGGCAGAGGCTATTTTGCCTCGCTCCTTCCTATGGCTACATTAAATAATAATAATAATAATAAAATAGTCTCTGACAAAACAGATTCAAACCCAAGGAAAAGTTTATTTTTTTTCCTTACTGGTTTCACTTAAAATTCATGACCACAGCCTTCAAGTAGGAACCTGATGCTGCCTAGAAATGTAATACATCTCTCTAGTATAATCATTTCCCAGTTGGGAGACTGTTTTATACCCTTAGCTCTTTCCTCAATATTCAGCTTCTATACTTCCTACCTCCCAGCTAAAAGCCTCATCTCAGATTGCTCAAGAAAATAAAACTATTCAGGGAGGAAGACTCTCAAATCCTTTTCTCTAAATAACAAGGCCAACTTTTGTCTTAAATTATAATCTTCATCTTCCCACCTGTTAAATTGGAGGATTTAGTCCAGCTTCCTCAAAGTCCTCTCACTCTACCTTCCCTCTGGACTGAACTCTCATAACTGCCTATTTTATCTTACTTCTCATCTAAAATTGAACTTGACTTCAATGGAGCATATGATTCTCTCCACCTACGTTTATTAATCTTCCAGTGCTCCTTGTTCTGAAATTAGTACCATTGTCTCAACTATTCAAGCCCCAAACTCACAAATCATCTGTGAATCCTCCTGGTAGTTCACCCAGACTTCCAGTAAATTCAGACAAAACTCAAAAAATACATGCCAAGTTCATTAGTTTCTCTCTATACTCATTGCTGCTACCCTAACTGAATCCCAGTCATTTCTTTCCTCAAATTCTATCATAATTTTCAGATGGATCATTCTCAGTTCACCCTGCCTGGGCATTACTTATGGCTCAAGCCTTGCTAATTTACTTCATTACTTAGTGGAGCTGGGCAAATATGCAGAGTTATGTAACATGCCCTCCTAAGAACCACGAACCCTAGTGTGGAATGATGTAACCTCATTGTTTTTAAGGCACATTACTCCATGGACCCTTCAAACCCTTTTGGCAAGTGTGCCTGTAAAAACCTTTAACTTCCAGATATTTCTATAACCAGAGTCACTACAAAGTCTATGATAAAATGTGTCCACAAACTTAATGGGACACACGTCAAGTATTCTACTCTTCTACATCATAAGATAAGGAAGAAAGCCAAAGATTAATATGCCATAATCTTAGGCTGAGAGAAAACTATCCCAAGAATGCTCTCAAGGATGGGTTTTGTAGTTGAATAAACAGGTATTTGGCAAGTGATACATCAGTCTTCCCTTTTTGTAAGAATAAACCATATGTATGAGCGGTTCCCTAGGAGAACTTTTACTTGATACAGTGTAAGAACTCTTCTCACCTTTGAGTGCTCCTCTTAGAGACTGATAGTATTTGGTTTGTTTCTGGTATTTTTCCACATAACTATCGGGCAGTTAGTTGGGTGACCCAAGTATTGGTAGACCTGCAGCTATATGAACTAGAAAAAGGATTTATTTGAAACGCTAGTTCCTGTTTCTATTTATTAGCTCCCATACTGAGATGACAGAAGTCTTTCTAAACATATCCTGTTACTTTGATTGGTATTAATGTCCTGGCTGTGTGTTGTTGTTCATAAAAATTGTGAATGTTATAAAGGCAGGGACCATATCTGTGTTGTCTAGCAGGTGTTTCTCATTATTTTAAGTCAGTGAATGGATGCATTTTGGTAAATGAGTAATTGTTAAATGAATAAAAGAGTGAATGAATTAGTGATGAATGAATTACATAGTAAATTACACCAATACAGTGTGAGTTAGTGAATGGGTGGGATTCTGTCTGTGGGTTACCAATTTTCTTCCTTGTGTGCGCATTACACATCTAGCAGGCATTAATTGGAAATTAATTCAAAACTTAGTTTGAATTACAGACTAGACACATTGACTTGGCAATTACAAGCATATGAGATGGGTATCCAGGGAGGGTATATAAAGTAATAAGTGGGCAGAAATAAAAATCTCAGATTTATATTGGTGAAGCTAGTGTTTATTGAGCATTTACTCTGTGTCAGGAGTTATAAGTAATTTTTCATTTAAGATCTCATTTATTCTAAGGTTTACAGGTGAAAAGCTAAAGATTGAAGGGGTTAAGTATGACCTCAGAGTCCGCATTTCTGTTGGTAGAAGCCAAAATTAGGTTATGGGAAGCCTGCATTTATAGAGTTCACCTTTTTACCTGAAACACTTTTCTTCTTTTCTCAGAAAGAACTGGGCAAAGGAGAAGAAAGGAGAATCCAATAAACAGGATAAAATCAGTAAAACAATATGGCATTCAAGGACTTGTTCCTTTCCATATTTTGTATAATTTTTTTCTGTAATTTTGCCAGGTTCCCTATTCCTTAATAGTGAGTGTGGCTCTGAAAATTATACAGCGGTTGGTTGGGTGTTAATATCCTCATGTTTTTTGTCAGGTCTTATCACTGGAAGTTCATGCCATAACTTAGTGAAAATTTTTGCTTCTTAATATTCATGATTAGGAATCTATACAATAAACTGACACATGAGCAATCACCTGATAACAAACCTCAGAGCTAGCCATTTCCAGAATTATTAACCAAATGTATCCATCTTCTCCGGGTGTATGCCCACAGTATTGCCCAAACAGTGAGATTCTAGAAAGTGCTCCTCCGTTTCCCTACTTGGTTGTAGCTGTTCCTATATTACTGGTAATGGAGCAAGACGTACCCCCCCAATTCTGTTAGGAGGACCTGAAGCAGCTGATTGAACCAATCAGTCTCTTCCTGGTAATGCTGCAAAATAGAAGAGAGGAGAAATTCAGCACTTCTCCCGATAGCTGAAATCCTTACATATAAAAACAAGCGACTGGCAAAATCCGGGTTAGTCCAAGTGAAATGGGAAAAAGAAATGTTTCATTTTTGAGAAGACATGCAGAGACCAGAGAAGGAATGAGAGACCAGCTGACATACGAATCCCTGACTCCAACTCTCTTGTGAGAGCTAGCAGGATTCCTGCTGTTGAGTTCTATAAGATGCTCAGTGTGTTTCAACAAACTCCTCTTTAAACCGAGACTAGACCAACTTATTTTCTGCTAATGCATTTAGAGGGATGCTATTACATGTTCCTTAGATATTCCCTGAATTGCATTTCTGGAATCCGACTCTGCAGTTTCTTTTGTTCCTGGGCACAATTTGGGCCTCATATCAGACTAAAATAAATTTTCCTTCCTTGTTTGCTCTGTGTTTTAGAAAAAAAAATCATTTCTTATACTGGAGTCTATGGCACTATTTATCATGGCTGTTATATTGTAGTCACTTATGTGTGTTTATCTCCTGCAAGACTCTTAGGTCCTTTTCTGGAGGACAAGGCAATATTTTATTCCTCATTCTAAAATAGCTAATATCTAGAGTAGTGCTTGGCGCACGGGTAAGTTAAAATAAAATATTTATTAAATTATTATGTATGCTTTTAGTATATCATTTTAATTATAAATCTATTAAGTGATGAGAATGTTGATGTTATCTCATCAAATCCAATAAAGTGTGTAGTATGTTCAATGGACAATATAATATAACTTCCCAGAAAGTGACCTATCCATCCTGACCAGGTCACTGCTAAATGATGTAAGAAGCTGTATACTAATGTAACTGCAATTTATGATTTAAAAAAAATTGAGTGTGCCTTTAACTACAGGCTATGTTCCAAGTGTCACTGTAAGAAAGTGATTCATACATGTTATGCATTGTAATAACTTTCTTCTATTATTGAATGACTCTGTTTTACAGTTTATCATGTGACCACGAAGTTCATAAACTCTAGTTACTGGAAAATTATTAAAACTATGTAGTAATTCAAGATATTTCCATTATATGAGAATCTTTAAAGTATAAATTATTTAAAATCATTTAAATCATATTTTCACCAATTTGGAGTAGTAATTAAACCATATTCAGCTCACAGATTAATGTGGTTTTTTTTTCTGCAGGTTTTTAGCCCCGAGATTACAAGTACCAGCACAATTTCGACAGCAAACTATATCATCAGAATAAATGAGAAAGAATGCTTGACAGAAATCTAAGGTATTCAACAATTTGAACTGTGAGAGAACTGGGAAGTTAGCGTTCAGTGAGATTTGAAGTTCTAGAAATCAGCAAAGCAATCAAGAGTAAAAAAAATTGTCTAGTAAATAGTAGCAAATAATTATAATCACATTAAACCAGCCCAAAGCTTATTCTAATTTTCAGCACCCAGTAGGAAAATTTAAGAAAACTATTAGAAAACAAAATGAGGAGGATTACCAAAATAGAAGGAAATAATCAGAAATCAGGCTCTCTCATCAAGATAGTAGACCACCTGAGTACTGTTTCTCCTTTTGCTCTTCAAATCTCACCTGTGGGAGAGCCAAAGAACAAATACATAAATAAACACACACATACACACATGCATACATATACTTATATACACACACATACATACATATACACACACACACAACATTAGAATAAACCTGTTATAAAACAGGAAAACAGCAGACAGGAGTCATCAGCAATGAGAGTGTTTTAGTGCCTCATGGAACTTGGATAGCTGCCAATAGTACCTTGTGTATCTATTCACCCTGATTACACTCCATAGTCTGCTGAGGGAAGTAACAAGGAAAACATTACTGTATTAAACTCTCTTCAATGGGAAACCGAGGCTGATCTCTGTGACTGGTCACCTCGCTATGTTAACAGCAGTCTCTTTCTTCCTGTACTTTTTCCCCTCATGGCCTTTCCACTTTAGCAAACTCAGAAAAGGAGACTAAAGTAGTACCCAGTGTTTTAAATTTTAATTCATAAACACATAAAAAAATCAGTCTATAATTTTAAAAAGAGCCTAAATTCTGTTCATTTGTTGGCCATTCATCTTAATTTGTCCTCTAACATTTTGTCTTTCTAATTATTTTTGTCTTTAGTGTATATTTTATATAAATTGCTGAGTTATTGGTGTCTTTCCTTGTTTCTCAAACACTGTTCCTCAAAACTGTAAATCTGGCCAAATCCCTCTATCTTCAGCAGGTTGCAAGATGGGGGGAGGGGCAGGGAGGGGACCGGTGGATAATTACTGTTCTGTAGCTTCACAGCTTGGTTTCTTTTGCAGGATTTTGATACTAAAGTTTGGAACTGTCACTGAAGACGGCCATTTAAAACAGATGAGGATTAAATGAAGAGCACTTCTTACACTGTATGCTTAATTTTTAAATTGTTGGCAAGAAGGAGGGAGACTCATTACCTATGGAGAGAATGGTTGCAATCCCTATAAACAAGAATAACAGCAATCACTTCTGAGAAATGGAGTGGGATGTGGTCAGGTGTAGATTTAAGTTGAATTTTATGTTTATCAAATCAGTTTGACTGTTCAAGGCAATAAATCCTCCAATAAAAGTAAAGACACTAAATCAGAATGGATGAGACTTCATCCTGGCCTAAGAGGACATTTGTGGCCGACTTAGTTTGCCTGAAGACTTTTGTGAAGCCATCACTGAGACAGAAGCGATACTGTCATTGACAAATTGAAGCAAAATTTAAAGAACTAGTTGGATGTGACAAAAGGAAATAATATATTCTGACAAGTTGCTATGGAAAATTCTGATGATATTTTTTACTTTCACAGTAACTGGAAGGACATTGTGTCAGTTTCATGTCACATACTTACATCTATTCATAAAACAACGCATTTCACTTGTCTTCAAATTTTGTCTCTACCACTTGTTGTCTGTGAACTAGGGCATGTTGCTTAATCTCTAGTGTCAGCTACTCATTAGAACAATCAGAATAAGACCCGCACTTAGCTTATGTATAAAATTAGATATTATATGTATATTACCAAGGATGTACACGTATTCCAAATTTTTTTTAAATCTTACTTTAAGAAGAGGAATTAGAACTCCATTTAAATATTAATTCAGATATATTACCAAGTAAATGAGTATGTAGAAAAAAATAACAAACTTCTGGTGAATTATTTTGTGATACAAATTCCAAAACATGTTTGCTCTTTTCTGTGGAGAGTTAATTTAAGAAAATATTGTAGAAGCAGTGAACTTAATGCATTCTCCACCAGGTGGTTTCACATCCAGCATTTGATGTACAGAGCACAAAAATTGTGCTATTTTTGCAATAAGGAAAATGAGAACAGAGGAGTATTATCACCCAGTTAACAATTAGAAAATCATGAATTAAAGCAAGTTGGTTTTAATTCTAAACTCATGATTCCATAATACCAATTACAGTAACTCTAAGACCTCACAATCTCTCAACAGGAAATGGGAAGAGAGAAGTAACCACCTTTACCCTCAACTCTACATTCAACTCATTATTCATCATTAAATTAAGGTCCCTCAATTTAATAGTACATATGACTTCCAGATAATTAGGGCACATTTTCTTGTGCCTCCTGGTTCTTTAGGATTTGTGAGCAGTTTCAAAGTCCGTCTCCTTGGGGTGATTTCCTGCTGATCTTAAAGGGTCTGCTCACCATTTGCAATGAACATAAATGTGACGATAACGTTGCCACAAAGCACCACACCACTCTCCTAGAATGCAGGCTCATGTGTGCAGTATCTTACAAGCATGCATTTGCATTATTTGGAAAAATATGTCTCAACGTAGAAGAGAAGATTAATCATAAATATATAATGGTGTCTCAGTAGGAATTGTTTGAAAAGTATGTCTTTTTAGACTTTAATCCGTTGCCATAAAGGATGCAGTAGTTTAGATGTTATTCTAATTGTTTTTACATTAAAAATCGAGATAATATTCAATGATAATTAATTCAAACGACCAATTTTAAAACACAAAAATAGCATTGTTTTATTTTAAGGTGCATTACCAAATTAGTTCATAAACCATACTTCCTTTTTGAATCTCAGAGACTTAGTAGCATTTTACATTTTAAACTATAGCTCTTTATTGCTTTGTGATTGAATTATAGGCATCTTTTAATAAGTTAAGATTATTTTAGGTTTTGGAATTGCTTACATTTATCATCTAAATCACGAGGACAATTTTATAATTTTTGATACAATTTAAAAATATTTTGTTCAAGACTTTATTTCTATAAAAACAGTAATTATGATCTAAAAGTATTCTTCCAGAATGCTGCCAAAGATGCATTAGAAAGCAGATACATAGTGTGATTTAAAGTTTTAATACAATTTTTATTATATATAAAAGTTTAAATGATGAGACTCTCTGTTCCGTGTATCTGTTTTAAAATATAAACTTTCAAAATTACTTTTTTAAAAGTTACTTTTAAAATATCCTAAATAACATAATTATGAATATCATGAATAGACTAATTTATTAGTGTGGAAATATAATTTAGTTTAAAGAAGTATCATCAGTTAGATGTATTATTCTGTGTGGTATTTCTTTCTTTTTCTCTTCATTTATTTATTTACTTTTAGAGAGAGGGGAAGGGAGTTGGAGAGAGAGAGAAACATCAATGTGTGGTTGCCTCTCACACGCTCCATACTGGAGACCTGGCCCACAACCCAGGCATGTGCCCTGACTGGGAATTGAACCAGTGACCCTTTGGTCCAGGGGCTGGCACTCAATCCATTGAGTCACACCAGCCAGGACTACATCGTGTTTCTTTTTTATCTGTCTAAATTGAATAACATTTGCACTTCTGCTTTCATGTAGAGAATTAAAATGCTTTTTTCCTAAAAAAAATACTTTGAAAATGCTAAAATAAAAAAAACTAAATATTTTTTTAAACAAAACATGAAAAGAAAAACATGAAGCAAACCCAAAAAGTATTAAATCAATGAAAGGTCTTCAAAATACAACATAAAATTTTGTTTTTAGCTAATTTATTTTTGCAACTTGTTGCTGAGTATTCCACAAGTCTATAATATACCAAAAACCCCCAATAAACTATATTAACTTATCTGTTGATATTCACACATATTTAAAACTAAACCTTTTGAAGTCAAATAAAACATTTGTTAATGGAAATGTTTAGCATGTTAAACCAAAAAATTATATAATGTAGATTTTTCAGATTAGTGGAGATAGAATCAAATTCCCTTAATGGAACATAACAGACCATAGAGAATTAACCCATATGAAAGATTTATATAAAAATACTGTGTTTGGAAATACTGTGTTTTCCCTACTATGGTAGGGAAAAAAAATATTGTGCTATGAAGAAATGTCAACAGTTCTAGTTCATGTAAAAGAAGGGGGGTGGGTTGTGGTTGGTGTGTCTGCACTCACACATATGTGTGTTTCCTTCAAGTCCCTACGTGGAGTACTGTTACTTACTTCTGCAGGCAACAACGAGAAAAAGGGAAAAGAGGGATTATTCTGTGCCCAAACTGACTCTTGTCGAGAATATTTTATAAGCCCTGTAGTAGTTCATTGTGCATAAGTAAGATGACATTGACAAGGTAGCAGATGGTAGCTTGATGAAGAATGCTTTTATTAATCTATAAAAATACTCCAAGGAATCCCTGCTGATTGTCACAATAAAATAAAATTAAATCCTATAAATTATGACATATGTCCTGGAGGAAGAGAGCGATGTGTTTGTATGTAGGACAGTCAATGACATCGTTACATTGTGAAGAAATATAAAAATCAAGTAAAATAGTACTTTAAGTTCGCATATCCTGTGGGCAAACGGTGGTCATTCAAACAGCCTAGTGATGAAAGTGTAACAGCATGAAATGAAAAGTAACATGACATATTAAAAAATAAAATAATTGATTTCATGTTAAATTATAAATTATGTGATTCTCTATTGAATAAACCAAAATATCATTTAAAATGTATGTGATATTAATAAACATTTAGGAAGGATTCAGACTTAACATGATAGCCAGTTTGTAATATACTCTTGTGCTGAAATTTCCCCTTAAACTGATTAGGTTCCCTTGTGAGCTTGCATGCACGTATGTGTAGAAATTAATTATATAATAATGACAAAATACAAAATAATGCAAACAGTGTGATGGAATTTGTGTAAATTCTTTAAAGACCACAAACCTTTCTACATATATGCAAATACGTGTCTGCATAGAAAGAAAAGACAGTATATTCAGTAACTTAGTAAGAAAAATTATCATTTACTTCTAAGTGCAATTTGAGACTTGTAACTTTATTTTTTCTGTAGACTTTTACATTATTAAAATAATTTTTAAAATGGAAACATCATTTCAAATAACTGTATTTTTATCTTTCTTGCCACTAAGCTACTCAATTATACAGGTAGTTCTGATTACTCAGGGTTCATAGGTATTATGGGCTAAAATAATATCTACAATAATCAAGCCTTACTCAAAAATTTCCTCAAATTTCTTAGTTAGAAAGCTTCTCTGGCATACCTGTAATATGTGAACTTTCACCTTCTCTTGTTAGATTTCAAATGTAATACATGCACCAGATAAAATAAAATGTTTTAATGTGAATGGTTGCCAGTAGGAAGGAACATATACTTAGAACACTTCCCAAAGAATATATCAATTAAAAATTCACATTAAAAATATGCACAGGTTTATAGCTTAACTTATCCTTTTATGTTCCAATTTTGCTAGATAAATTTAAAAACATGAATATATTTTATACATGAATAAAGATGAGACTTAGTAGATGGTTATAATCCTTTAGAAAATCACAAAGAAACCCAATTAAACTACTAAGAATATTAGAATATGACATTTTATTAAAAGTGTTTTAGTCATCCTTATTTATTTGTTAAACTATATACCAGTTTCTTGACTGTTATTTAAATTTGCTTTTTGCCGTTCCTCAAATACTGCTATTTTAAACTAAATAGTAATCAGAATTCATCTAGAGAACTCCATTTAACCTATGCTTACCACTCAGACAATTGATTTCAATTCTAGAAGCAGAACCAAAAGAATAAGGTTAAAAAGTCTATCTAAAATAATCTTTGTACTTGACCGTGAAGCCAATCTTTCTCTTAATGACCACTTCTATTGGGAGCAGAGCACAAGTTAGTTTGAATAGCCGGTGCAGTTGACAAGATCTATGTGATGTCTTTTCCAGTATACAGGTATATGCCTAATTTTACGGCATTTCTGGGACCTGCTTACCGATTTTATAACATTAATTTAAGAAATAATCATGCCAGCCCAGGAATAATTATAACAATGAAATGAAAAGACTCATAACTTAAATTTACCTGTTACAAGGTGTTTGTAAGAGAATGATCATCATCAGAAGTAGGAGAAAGCAAAAATTCTGGGGAAAGTTTCAGCATATTTACAACAAAATCATGGTAGATGGGAAAGAGAAAATGGTCACTAGAGGGACCCAAGAAGTCACCTGATCTGGGAGGTATTAATGACCCAGGATTCCTTTCCATTCTACTTTGGTGTTATGATTACCTTAGAAAACCTGGTGTTTTAAGTAGAAATAAAGTGAACCAGTCTAACAAAAAGAATATCACAACATATTTTGTTGAACATAATGTCAGATACATAATATCCCCTTAGGGATAGGCTATGCCACATCTTAACTATTCTCAAGGAATGAAACTTCTACATAAGCCTCTTCACGTTTCATAAAATATTCTACAGCAATACATTCCAGAAATCTAATATGAATATTAATCCCATGGGGGATCTTATTAAAACACAGACTCTGATTTAGAAATCTGGGGCAAGGTCTGAGATTTCACGTTTCTGACAAGATCTTATAACAACAATATCGTGTACCATGAATTGTCTTTTTCTTCAACACCTTCCTGGTTTGCTTTCTCCTAACATTATAAAAATAAATATTTTACTATAAATTAGAAGACAAGAGTATTTGAGGTTGTATTTCCAGTGACTTCCAGAAAATAGTATCAAAAATATATTAAGAAGTAAAGGAGGAGAATTATTAGGGAGACTAATCCTGGGTTTTAAAAAAAAGCAATTAGGAACGGGAGCAGATCATAAATCTTCTTCCCTTAATCACCTCCACACTGTTCTCTTCTTCAAGTACCATGTTTGACCACCGTTCAACCTGATTCTGCTGGAGAATCAGACTGGAGCCATGAGGCTTGACATTCCACACACATGGTCTCATTTAATGTCATATACCCTGCAAGGGTATTATAGAAGGGAAAACACAGTTGAGAGAGGTTAAGTTACTTGAGCAAGCTAAAAATGAACAGAGCTGTTATTTAAAGCCACCTTTGGGGCTTTAAAACATATAAACTATTTCTGTAGCTCTATTCTGGAGGATAAGGTGGCGAATGCCTTCAAAATAAACATGTTTATCAGACTTGACAGGCTACTTCTTGAAACTTCAAAAATGAAACTTTCAGCCCTGACCAGTGTGGATCATTTGGTTGGGTGTCACTCAGCAAATGGAAGGGTCGCAGGTGTGGTTCCAGGTCAGTTCACATGCCTGGGTTGCTGGTTTGGTCCCTAGTTGGTGTCTCTGCTGGAGACAACCAATGGAGGTTTCTCTCTCACATTGATGTTTCTCTTTCTCCCTCCCTCTAAAAATAAATAAATAAAATCTTTAAGAAAAACCTGAAATTTTCATGGCAGTCCTAGAGTTAATTCACCTGTTTTAGATACAAGTAGCCATACAAACAAAGAAGAAACACAAGTGAAAGTCTGTTTGAGTATAAAGAAAGGGATTCTTCCTCTGGAGGTCTCATATTTGGCTCAAGATGGGAATAGTAAAGGGCGAAATTAGCTAGACCATGATGGGGCAGACCGGCCAGATATCCTCCTTTTGCTTAATTTTCTAACGTAAGAATATGGTTGTTAGAGGAAGACTATTCCAATGGAGTAGAATTATGTTGATATCAATATTTTCTATAAAATGAACAGCAGTAAATTGATGATACAATGCTTAACTAAGTGTTGGAGGTACCATTAAGTTTTGTGATGGCTAATTTTATGTGCCAATATGACTCATAATCACAGTGTGCCCAGATATTTGGTTAAACATGATTCTGGGTGCATCTGTGAGGGTTTCTAGAAGAAATTAATATTTGAATCTGCAGACTGAATAAAGCAGATCACCATCTCCAAAGGGGGCCCTCATCCAATCGTATAGAGGCCTATGAAGAACAGGAAAAGCTGAGTTACGGAGAATTTGCTCTCTCTGCCAGTGTTTGAGCTTGTACATCAGTCTTCCCCTGCCTTTGGGCTTAGATTGGAATTTATACCAATGGCTCTCTGGGTTCTCAAGCCAACTGGACATCAGTCCTTCCTATTGATTTGGTTTCTTTGGAGAAGCCTGACTAATACAGCGTCTTTCCATACTTAGGAATTCAGTGCAATGTCTGTGTGAAAGTGTGCACGTGAGAATTTATGCTTACTTCAGTTCACTTCTCTCCCATCAGTTAATCCTTCAGGTCTTGAGGAGCTGGGAATATGTTAACAGTTGTCCAAGGCTCTCTTGAAAATGAAGGATTAAAGATATGGCTTTAAGAATGCAGAGCATTTATATACACAATAGCGTGTGTGCTGCCATTATTAGTTACTTAGGCAACCATTTTCCTTACTCTCATTGAATAGTTGTCATGTCCTGTGGACTCTCAAGGTACCCAAGGTTAGGGGCCAAAAGAGTTCACACATTCTTAGAAATTGTGATCGATGTCACAAAGCCTGAAGGCATTATGGAAATAAGCTCCACACCATCTGTAGCTCAACTAAAAATGAGTACTAAGGGCAAAATGTGATAAGGAAAAAACCTGTTCTCCAATTCTCATATTTTTAAAGCTATTTCTAGTTTAAATGTCCTGCCACTATCTAGTCTGCATTGATAAGATTTTAGGTGACTTTATATGGAGACATGGGAGGGGCAGGTGAGCCAATAAAGACTGCTATCCTCACTTTGAGCTTATTATATTATTCTTAGAAAATGGTAATATTTTAGCCTTTCTCGTGAACACTGAATGGTTGTCAAAAAAATACCCACTCCTTTCTCCAGTAAACTTTTCATATTGTGTAGAGAGAGAAAGAGAAAAAAAGAAGGTTAGGTATTCTGAAATAGGAAAAACAGCACACATAAATTGATGGGGAAATGCATAATCAATGGAAGAAAAAGAAGTTTATCTAAATTTAAAGAACTATTGTAAGCCACTCATTAAATATATGTAACCTGGAAAAATTTTTTGTATTTAATATTGTTTCCTCTTTTAAAGAAACCAACATCAATGCTAAAAATCACCATTGGAAATGTTTTGTGTCCAACTGGCCCTTTAATTTCCCATACTTCCCCTGCTTGTCTAATCATCCCTGCATGAACTTTGTAGAAAATTTGGTTTGCATAGAATTCCATTTCTGGGGAGACAAGAAGAGGTGGGTCAGAGGCAGGCTCAATGGCAGACCTATGGGGTTGTTATCCCACTGTTTAATGTTTGGGAAACTACCTCTACTAAAGGGTACAGGGAAAGGAAATTGCTTTGTCATAGGGTGAAGAGTAAGGGTCCCCTGAAAATAGAAGAAAACCCCTACAACCTTGAATGGGTAAAGGGGAAAATGGATGATATGGCATTTAAAATACTATGCTTAACAATCGCAACTTAATAGCCATGCCTTTCCTAAAGAGGGCTGCCACCTAGGGTGAAAGGTGCATGTGACTCCGAGAGCATTCCAGGACTAGTGACATAGCCAGCAGAGCTTATACAGTGCCTGCATCAGAGGCAGCGGGTAGATGCCAAAACTGAAGGCACTGGGAACTCTTGCCCTGACTAAAGATGGTAGCCAAAAGAAGGTAAAGATATGGGGGAACTGGCAAAAATGCCTATCGTAGGAAGGACCGAATATGAGCCCATATGGAAGTTCTGGGCCAAGTATTTAAAATAAGTGTGGGCTGAAAGAGAAGGGATCCAGGTCACCACGAGAAGAACCCACGTGGTCTGAAACAGTGTAGATGGGAGTCGGCTCTGAAGTCTGATGGGTAAGGGGGAAGCCGTGCAGTTTGTAGTAAGAGTACACCAGGAGGTCTGGAGTAAGATGGAGAAGATGGCAGCAGAGCTCATGGAGGTGTGGAGACCTGTCTAACCAAGCATGAATTCCTGGGAAAGGCTTAGAGCTGAACTGTGACCAGGCATGTTGAGCAGCAAACTTCTGCTTCTCTGAAGAACATACAGAGAAGCCACTCTCTGGACATGTGCCTCCCTGGATTCCACCATGATGCAGTATAACACGGCACATGTCTTCCTGAACCTCTACATGGAGGCTGAGAACCACACACACCTGATCCTGAAGGAGAGAGCTTAGTTATTATATTAAGTAAAATAATAATAATAGTAATGACAACAATGTGTTTAAAGATCATTGAAGGACTGGAAGTTAAGAAACTATTGCAGGCTTTTTGAATCCCCAATGTGGCTGAGATCCAAAGGCATCATCACCATTCAGGGACTACAGGGTACCACACCCACAAAACCGAAGACTAGGTAAGCCTGCCATCGCTAGCCCTCTATTCTGCCAAAATCTGTTTGTTCATTCACGAGGCAGCATTCTGAACCTTGTAAAATTACCTGAAAGATACAACCTAGTTCATTCTCAGGGCCCTCGTATCAAAGACAGGAAGTATGGATTCTCATCTTCTCTCTTTCAAGTAGAAGTAGGGTGGAATGAAGCCTGAGAATGCCAAGCCATCATCTTGCACATACATGGGCAGACAGTCCAGGAGAGTGCAGGAGCAATAAAGATTTTTAAGTGCCTAAACAAAATGTATTTGACATTGAAACGTTCAAAGAATAATTGATGTGGACTTGTTTTGAGACTACTAATTGGAGACAGAGCTACTTTTAAGAAGACAATTTAACAGTTTTATAAGCAGTTTTATAACTTTTATAGGCAGCATAAAACACAAAACCATTTGCATTCAATAATTCTTATTTTCAAGTATTCTGAGGAGCAGATATTTTCATCCTAACTCCACTACAGTTCTTATAGCATTTAATCAATGTAACTACATTGAAAAAAAGCCACATTAATATGTCATCGTTCAAAGCAATGGTGTCAGATACCATCATCAGTTATCTTTAAGTCCTCTGTTTCAATGTTGAAAAATATTGTAGTGCAGGAATAAAGAGAAGTAACAGATAAGGGGAACAAAACAGAAAGTAAAAAAAGTATTATTTTGACCCTGGGTAAAATTTCATATGTGCACACAAATCGTGAAGGTAGGCTAATACTTATCAATTTGAACTGCACCCCCTTTTCGTATTATTTCACATGCAAATGGAAGAAAAGATCTCATAGGAGGATGAACTGTTCGTAGTTGCAAACCCAGAACAGAACAGATATATATATATTGACAGTAAGTATACACTGTAGTGCCATCAATTTTTGATTTGTTTCTGTGCTCAAATAAAGTAGAAGATATAAAATGAAAGAAGAAAACACTCTGTAGATAGAACACTCAGAAATATTAAATACTGGGCTTGGTTTTGGAGGAGTGATGCTTTGAAGCCTCAATTTATATTCTCTTAAAATTTTACCTACTCTCAAATTTATGCAAGTAATCTGAGCATACGATTTTATTATATGACCCTTTGATAAATTAACAATAATTAAACTTTATTGCCATAAATGTTTCAAGTGTCTTTGGTAGCTATATGTCACATTATTCTATCATTTCAGTTGATGTAGAAAAATATACACTTCTATGTATTTGAAAATATAGGCCTTTCTTTTACAGAATTACACTTAGAGATATTTTTCTTATTATGAGTTTATATTTAAAATAATCTACATTAAAGTTTATAGTTTTATTTTTACATGTTTTGCTCTATCTTAAACTTATTTGTATGCATGCTGACTTAGTCTGATTTAGATGTGATTACCCTGCATCTAACTTTGGTTTCAGAGTTCTGCCTTCACATTTTTATTTGATAATTTTCTGTGACATGATCGCGTGATCATATTTTTAAAATTCTTGTTCAATTACAGTTGTCCTCCTTTTCCCCCATTATATATTTTTACATTGTATCATGGATGCAAAGCTAAGGTTATCTGCCATTTTTTTTCAGTTTTCTCTAAAATAGACCTTTCTAAATTTTACTTTATAGCTTCAGAGTGTATTTCTTTTTGTACTCTAAAAACTCATTTTTAAATTTGAGATAAACAAGCTTGTTTCCCTGGATTTACAACCAAAAAAAAATCCTCAAAGGGAAACATGTTACTTGTGTGGCATCAAAATCAAGTTCAAAGACTGCTTTGAGCAGTGGAAAAAGTCCCCATAGGTGTATTGCAACAAATGCAGAGCCCTGTGAAGGTGACTGAAGTTTAAACAGGTAAGGATAAATACACATTTTTTATAAATATAATTTTTGGGGGGTCCTCCTTGGTATTTCAACTAATTTAACATATTATAACTCAATTTTTTCGCCCATTTATTTTACCTGATTTTTTTTTTTGGTGTTTCTTCTGCCAGTAATTTTCACATCATTTATCTAGTTCGTCAATCCAAATATTGGGGATCTCTGTGGACTTTCCCTATGTATTCCATCCATATAAAATATCATTCATTTCTGACAAATTTCCTTTTTGGATAGTTCTAGAATCTTTTCCTTTATATCCTTCCCCACCAACACCATTTCAATACGAATTATCCTCATAATTCCTTTAAATGCCTGCAGTCAATTAACAGACACCAGCATCCAAACCTCCCTCCTTCCTCCAACCCATTCTCATCTGCAGTTGAAATTAATTTTCAAAATGCAGTTCTGACCTTGTCACCTACACCATTCCTTCAATGGCTTACCATTATTTTTTAATATAGTCCTAACTCCTTAACTTTACGTATAAAGCCCATTCATACTACTTTTTTCCTTATCTCTCCTGCCAGCCTTGTTTCTGTGCCTCTTTCAATTTCTCCAAATGTCAGGTTACTTTTACCATTAGATATCACTTGCTCGCTCTGCCTGGGGCACTCTTTGCCTTCCTCTTCGCTTAATTAAATCTCTCAGCTTCAAATGTCACTTTTTCAAGAAAGCTTTTAATTAGCACCCATTACTGAGTTCATACTGCACATACGTCCACATATAACGCTATTGGACTTGTGTTTCTCCATTTCACTGCAGTTATTTCTGCACCCTTTCCTCAAAAGGAGCATAGAACATGACTGTTTTATTCATCATACCTCCTGGCAACTTCCACTGGCTTGGCATGTTAGATACCCAAATACTTTTTGAATGAATGAGTGAAAAAATGAATGTGTACATTTGAGCTAGGGTATAAGTTTAAATAGACCTATACCACTCTAAATGTGTGTTTGTGTGTATGTGTGTGCTTAGCCCACATTAAAAAAAACTCCCAACTCTGTGGATTTACCGACTTCTCATCCTTACAATTTGAAATAGCGTAACTAATATATACTTTATTGGTTATTTTTATAGTATTACTTGAATTTAAAAAAACACATTACATTTTTCTTAGTTAACCCTGTAATCAGAAGTAATATCTATAAAACATTTGATTCAATGTTTATACTAAATAAAAACAGCTTTAGATGTATACATGTGAAGTTAGCCATTTCTCTCCTTATTATAAGTAGTATCATTAAAAAGGTCAGCTCCAGAATTCAGAATTACTAATCTTTTTTGTCAAACATCTATGTGGAAGGAAAAATCATTGCAATATGAAAGCATGAATAAGAACTTATTTTCACTTTCTTTATTATGCAAATTAGATATAAAATTTTAAATCACAATCTATTCTCTGACAATAAGTGCTTCATTTAAATATGTCAACTCTTGAAATATATTTATTGCTTAGCTTCTCCTTTTGTTCTTCATTGGTATCAAAATATACACAATTGATAAATCACTTGTCAATGTTAGGTGATTAGTTCCATTTTCCCATATTTAAGTATTAAAGTTTAATATAGCCATTACAAAAATCACAGATTTGTAAGACTACTATGAAAATTGATTCCCATAAATATAGTCCATCACTAAAAGTTATAATTACTTTTTTGAGAATAATTCAAGACACCTGAAAGGGTCCCAAATGCTTTGGCTTTAAAGATTTTGGTAATTGTTCACACAATTTAGGATTTTAAAAAGAAATTATAATAAAGTATTTTGAAAGTTGTTTTATATAAAGTATATACAATGTTCTCTATATTAAGGCATATCTATATTTTATTAAAACAAACCTTTCAATTAAATAATTTTTCAATCTATTATTAGACCAAATGATTAATTACTTTGAAATAAAGCACTAAGCAAATACAAATAAACATTTTTCACAGTTATTGAAAGTATTTTTTTAAATCTAAACATGGTATTTCTGTTATTGTGTACTTTAGCTTTCAAATAAAGTATTTAAAAATTGATTTTCATTATATTATTATTTTTCTTTTTTTTATTGTTGTTCAACTACAGTTGTGTCCATTTCCCTTCACCACTCCCCCCACCCCAGCCATCCCCACCTCCCACCCTCTATCCTACTCCCTTTTTGCTTTGTCCATGTGTCCTTCATATATGTTCCTTGACAACCTTTCCTCTTTCCCCCCTCTAATCCCCCCCACCTCCCCTCTGGTCACTGTCAGTTTGTTCTTAGTTTCAATGTCTCTGGTTCTATTTTGCTTGCTTATTTGTTTTGTTGATTAGGTTCCACTTCTTTATAGGTGAGATCATATGGTATTTGCCTTTCACCACCTGGCTCATTTTCATTATATTCTTGTTCTCTTCAGTTCCTTGACTTCTCTATGTATCTTGATCTTTCTTTATGGACATTAAAAAAGCTACCAAAGGTGGACTCTGATGTTATGGGTCCTGAATTTAAACCCCACCCCTTTGTTTGTGTAGCCGGGTGAAACTTGGTGATTCGTTTAACCTCTCTGGCCTTCATTTGTCTTGTCTGAGAACTGGGACAAATAATAGTACCTACCAACAGGGTTGTTTATAGTAAATAATTTGATAGAAATAAGAGTGCTTAAAATGTAATGAGCACCCAATTCTTAGCATTTATTGCTGTTTTTATTTTATTACATTGCTGGAGAAAACAAAAAATATAATAAATAGGATAAAATAGAAGATATAATTGATCAATTTGTATATCTTTTAACCCTTAGGGTACTGATCAGTTTTGCATACTCATTCTTCATTAAGCATAAAAATAATAAATGCCTAATCAACTAAGTTGTATAGTAGTACTAATGTTTTATGAATAACCACAGTTTTAATCTAAAAATATATTAGACATTTTTAACACCATTATTATAAAAGCCAATTATTAATTTGTTAACAAATTTGAAAAGAGGCTTACAATTTGCCATTAAATAGGGAGCAAGTGTGGGCAAGGAGTTCACCGTGATACTTCTGAAACAGAGTGCTTGGGCGAAGCATCCCATTTCTGTCACTTACGAGTTGTGTAGCCTTGGCCTCAGTTTTCTCAATGGTGAATTGTAAATAAACAGAGTTCCTACTTCATATGTTGTTGTTAAAAAAGAATGTTTTGGTAATAAGCACTAAAGTAATGCTGAGAATTATTCAACAATTGCTACATTAATGACAGAAACCACAAGATGTGAATCACCACAACAGACCACCAAAACATAATGGTTTTGATGTCTAAGTTAAAGTGTGTGTTGAATTCTAGAGTTTAACATGTTTAACATAAAAGCTGAAGTAAGCATGATAGATAAAAAGTAAGCAAGATAGTAAGCAATTTAATTGTTAAGTGTTCTTACCTCAAAAGTAAACGCACACACACAGGAGTAGGAGAAAATAGTTGGAAGTTTGGATATGTTTATTACATTGATTGCCATGATGGGTTTATGGGTGTACACATATCTCTAAACTCATCAAATTGTATAAAACAAGTAGGTTCAGTTCTGTAATCAATTATACTCCCACAAACTGTTTCTAAGTAAGGGATGGAGTTCTCTAATTTAATAATATCACTAACTTAAATAATTATAAATTTTCCATTTTGCTTAAGGTGTAGCTTCACATACTATAAAGGTGTGAAAGAATAATTATTTATGAGAACATGCTGGTTTTTCCTTTGGTAAATTTTTGGATTAAAAAAAAAAGATATTTAACAGGCCTCATAGTATTATAGAATCCATTCCATGAATTTGAATTGTCCAGCTAAAAACAAGTAAATTAGAAAAAATTATCTGGTGCCTACTTAATTAATTAAATTACATTAAAGGAACAGATAATGAGCCGATTCTAAATTCTCCAAATGTAAACAGATAGTTGATTGGGATTAATGAGCTTAGAAGAAATTTGCATTAGCACGGTAACCATGCAAACCAGGTTTCAGGCACTCTGCACCTTTTTATATGACTCAGCAATTTGGGTTAAAGGAAAGAGGTTTTCATTAACAGGGTTCCAACCTTGGGAGGCTGAGAGCACATCAATCAGAGCCCTTCTCTCCCATGAGACCCTTGCTCACCAAAAGGCTACATGCCACAACCATGCCCAGAAGTTCCTAAATCCCTATCTGTCCATAAGCCAGCCATGCAAACAGATCTCAATCTTCTATGGAATGTGCACTTGTGGAATACACAGTCACCATCTTCTTGCAGTAGCTCTCCTTCAGGATCTGGGTGCAGTGTTTTCAGTCTCCATATAGCCAATCGGGAAACCATGTGAGGTGCTACAGTGGATCATGGTATCTCAGATGCCGTAGTCCAGGGAGGTATGTGTCCCTGTGTAGGACACTGCTTCAAGAAGTGGGCTCCCATCCATGCAGGGTCTAAGCCCTTAGTGGGCCCTACATCTCCTTGTCCCATGAGAACTCCTGTCTATGTGGGGAGCAGGGCCAGAGGCCCAGGATGTCCAAATGCCAAAAGCCCAGAGAGAGCGAGCATGCACCAAGCTCCAAAGTGCCAGGCCAAGAGCCCCCATACCAAGACAGTGACTTCTCCACACTAGGGGTGTGTGTGTGTGTGTGAGAGAGAGAGAGAGAGAGAGCATGAGCCTTTTTGCTGTTAAGTCTTGTTCCCATTGAAAACACCAAAAACAAATAGCTCTGCCTCCCTCTGCCAAACCAGACCAGTTTCTGAACATGCCATTCAAAAGTATCATCTTTCAGAAACACAGAAGTCTGCAGCTCAGCATTCCCAGTCACACAGTTTGGCTCCAAGCATCTCTCATGATCTGTGTGCATGCTTGAGTTTTTCTCACAGCGTTTGTTTTCTCTCCTCCAGAAGTGCACAGGTCACCAGTGTGTCCGTGTGCATAGCCAGGCAGGTCCCCTTGCAACACCACCAGATCTGCCTCTGTCTTCTGTGCAGAGGGTGCTGCGGATGTTTCCAATGGCCTCCAGACCTCAAGCTCTACAAACAGACCCACAGGCAGCCTTACAGGCAGACCCCATGTTTGTTGGCATACTCCAGTTGTAAAGGCTTGGCTCATAACTTCCTGCACGGCTGAACAGCTAGATCTTCCTATAGTGCATCAGTGCCCACCACTTTTGTCATCTCCCCAGTGTTTTCGACCCTCTTTCAGCTGCCATCTTTAGTCAGGGCAAAAGTTTCCCAGCCCTGTGCAGGCACGCATGCATCTGTCTGTCCTGGGTGGGACATCCAACCTCTCAGCTTCCACCGGCCCTGTATGAGCTTCCCCCGACTCTGTCCGAGTCACTCTGCGGAGTCACTCTGCAGGCCCACATTCTCACAGTTACATACACAATTTGTCCTGGGTAGCAGCCTTCTTCCCCCAACCCCTCCCTTCAGGAAGACACAGGCTATTAATCTGTGCATTTGTTATGCATGAGCCTGAAACTCTGTGCTTTACACTTGGTGGATATTCTTTCCTACTAAGCTTCCTTTTTTGCAAGATTTGGAGGTTCCCCTATTTTCTGAGAACCCATGCTCTGTACCCCGTTACAGCATGGTTGTAAATTAGAATTTATAGGAAATCATCTTTAATTGTTGAGAGATACTGACAATAACTTTGCTGTTCTAGAAATAATTTTTATAATTAAGAAAAGGAGGACTTTTTGCTGATCATTGCTTTGAGACCTGTGCTTGTCAGATAGAGTATGGCATCCACACAGCGGAAACAGTCACAGATGCACTACTACTTATGAAGTACTACATTTGTTGCTATATTTGTGACCATTTGGGCCTCTTATTCAACCTAAAGACCTACAGAACAACATGGAAGGAGTTCCCCACAAAGTGTACCAATACCTGCTGCTTCTGGGTTTTGTCACCTACTTCCTTTAAGGAAGTTCATCGTCAATATGAGGAGCAACAATTAAGTCCAGGCTATCAGGAAGAAATAATTTCTTAAAATATAGCACTATTAGTCATAGCATTCCTCTGAAGTCAACATTATTACCAAGCAGATGGGAAAACTGAAGTACAAAGAGGTTAATTGGCTGACACATGCAGTCACTAGCTGAGGAGGAAAGGAGACCATGAACGCCCAACTTGGTAGTTCTCAAGGCCAATAAATTAAAAGGAAACTATTGAGTGCTTTTGCTATTTGACATATCTATTGCAACTAATTAGCACTAATTAGCACTATTCTTCCACTTTGCAAGACTTAAGGCATTTTTGAGAGACTTGTCACTTAGAAAATTATTTAGTACTTGGTATTATTTGAAGATGTAGCCTCGAGGAAAATCAGGACAAAATATTTCTCTTCAAATTACTCTTCTTCTTCTTGTGATTACCAATGAACTATACATATGAGGGGAAATATTATAATAGAATAAAAACTGTTTCTAGTCCCTCCCCAAGGACCTTTTATTTTCCAGCATATGGCTCTGATAAAAGCCTGATTAGTGTCTATGATTTATGCTTCAAGCTTAAGGAAAGATTTTTTATCTAGTAACAAATGCACATTGTACTACCAATGGATAAGATTCACAAAGAAAGAAACTTATCAATGTAAAAAAAAAAAAAAAACCTTACCAATGTAAGAAAACAGGTTTAGATCAGCTCACTTACACTGCTATACTGAGGAGAAGAGAAAAATATTTGCTAGTCAGATTTTTCTAGACTAACTTACTACCTGGGAAAAAAGAAAAACAGAAAAGAGAGAAATCATTATAAGATAAATTGTGAATTTAAAGTTGAGGTTTATGCTACTTTAATAGTGAAATAGAAAAAGAATCCATCAGTATTTAAATCCTATTATCTTACGAATCTCTAAGAACATCCATAAACTCAGTAGATGACCCAAAATCAGAAGACTTGAAAAAGCTGTAGTATCCTGGTTACAGTTTATTCCAGGAAAACAATACAAATTGAAATCATCAAGAGGAAGAGGTACAAGGGGTGAAGTCCAATAAAAACCAGGTATGATCTTTCCAGTGTTCTCTCCCAGACAAGTCACAAAGACATGCTCAATTTGCCTACCAGTTATGTGTGGCAAAATGTGTGAACTAACACCAATGAGGTAAGTTAACCTTAGCCTTGTTGTCCATGTGTTTTCAAAGTCAGTCATGTGTTTTACTGAAATTAACTGCCATTTAGATTTAAGCCTTCCCCTGGAAGTTGCATAGAATCAATAGTCTCCAGCGTCCCAAAATAGTTGCATCGGACATATTGTTGCCTAAGTGGGTAGAAATATTTTTGATGTGTCCTACTCTGTGCTGTCTTCCCAAAGTCCTTTATCCTGTTATTTTCACTTCCTACAGATTTGACTTTCCCTGTTACACTGTAGTTATGTGTTGTCACATTAGTAGTTTTTTGAAGTGATGAGTATGTATCAAGAGGATTTTATTCTTTAAAGTTAATGTTCCCTGTTCATTTTTTATAAATATATATATTTTTAAACTCATCTTATGCTAGAGAGGTTGCTACAGTGTTTAAAGTTATTGAAGTAAAACATAATAGAGTGATAAGCAGTGACACAGCAAAGTTGTCAGAGAGTAAGTCAAAAGCCAAGATGAAGTAAATACAGACTGAGGGAAAAAAGTTTTCACCAGCTTTAGAAACATCCAAAAAAAGAAGAGACTGAAGTCAAAACGTTGAGAACAATGTTTTTGCTCTTGCTGTCGAAAATGCTATCATCTTCACACACGCTTTCAATTAGCGGAGTGATGACAGCAGCTGAGGGGTGTCCAAGTCTGGAAATAGAAACCGGATTCCATGCGTTCAGTTTAATAAACCCTTCACAGGTTTAAAATAATACTTCAAAGGTAAGATAGTTAACAGAAAAAGCAAATTATGCACACAGGGCTTACTTTCTCAATTTGAACATGTTTCAAGATTTTTTCTACTTTGAAACTTCCAGTGCACTTCAATAGCCATTTTCTCACATCAACAAGAAATGACTATTTTAAAGGAAAAGAATATTATCGTGAGAGTTCACATGTTTGACCATCATTTATTTTAAAGCATATAAAACTGTAGTCAATAGGTAAAATTATAGCATTTTTGTCAAAGTTGAATGATGCAGCAAAGGACACAATATGAAATTTTAAATAAGAATCCTTTATTCATTTATCATATACAGGGTGGGGCAAAAGTAGGGTTATAGTTGTTTGTGTAGAAAATAATACAGTAATTAAAAAGTAATGATAAAATAACGAACTGTTTGTGTATATACAACTGTAAATGAGAATTTTTACATACATATCCTTAGTGGATACTATTAGCTACGAGACACACGGTTTTAGAAACTGATAGACCTTTGTTAAAAGCTTACCTCTAAGACGAATGGGTGTGTGGCATTTGATGATCAATTAAGTGTTGATCTTCTGTGTCCTCTCTGGAAAATAAGAAAAAAATAATGTCAGCCTTTCAAAGTTGCTAAAAGAATAAAAATAGACAACCTAGCTAAAGTAGTTATTGAAGTACCCAGCTTATAGGAGGTTCTCAAAGACTGGCAGATATGACAGTAGAATACATTTGCTGACCACGTACTATTTCCTAAAATTATTCTAAATAATTCATAGAAATTAATCCTCTCTGTAATATACAACTTTGCAACTTCACTGCGTTCTGAATGTACCTTAAGGAATAATAAAAACCATCAACTCTTGCACAAAACCAACGGTGTTCAGATACCTCAATCATCTAGTCAATAATCATTTAATTAGACCTTAGCAAGAGAGGCAGTTATAGGTTCTGAAGCCAGTTTACCTCAGTCCAAATTCTGGCCCTGATAGTGCTTCTATAAAGAAGCCTAAGCAATTTAGTTAACCTCCACTTGCCTCAAGTATTATGTGTAATGGAACAATGAGTTAGTGTAGTTCTAGTTCCTAAACATTTCCTGATGCATTGCTGGTATTTCATAAGTGTTATTGGTTGCTGTACTTGTCATTATCAGTAGATGCTGGGATATGAGTTCATTTAGCAACATATTAGCATAAGTGTGTCCAATGTGCTGGGGCCAGATAAGTATATTAGAAGTAAACGTACAATAAGTTGTTATGGAAAAGGACATGTGAGATATAAGAGACAAGGGTAAGACAATGAAAGTGTCACTGAAAGGGCTAACATAGAAGTGAAAATACCAGGAAAATTCTACTGGCAAGAAAAATTTAGAGAGTTGACAGAATCTGAAGTGACTGGATGGAGAGCTTTCCATAGTTGGGAATAACAAAATAGGATGGGCATTTGGCAGGATATGAAAATGCAGACATAGGCAAGAGCTAGATCCTGGGAATCCCTTCAGGATAAATTTAACATTGTATCTGAATAAGCATTTATGTGCCATTGCTCTGTTTTTAAGTAAAAGTTTACATAGTCCATGTTTATATTTTTTAAAATTTATGTCTTTAGTAATCAAGATACATTTCTAGAGAAGTGAATGGAGGAAGACTAATAATAGGGACAGGAAGAAAGTTTCACTGAGTGAGAGAAAAGAACCTGGACTTGTGAAGTTGGTAATAGAAAAGAGCAAATATTTATAAAATGGTGTGGAAGTAGAGTCAAAAGTACTGGGTCAAAAATCAGTGTTTTTGTTATAGTGAGGAGTTCTCTAAGAAGACCCCCAAATTTCTGATGTTGATGGATGAAAGCAGGTTGTCTCACACACTGCCTAAGCATTTGGGAGAAGCTGGTTTAAAAGATATATACAGGCCTAGACAGCCAGGTGCGGAGGTAGCTCATTGCAATTGGCTGTGTGCCTGTAGCTCAGGGAAGCAGACTGATCTGCAAACCCAGGTTTGTGAGCCTTTGCAAATAGAAAAGCAAAACCAGTACAAAAGAAAACCAGGGGAAAAAGGCTGTCATCTCCTTAGGTATAGAGGAGAAGAAAGGGAAGATAACTTCTAATGATTGTGTGGTGCTGGAATGGTGCTGAAATGCCATTGAAAGTTTACCTAGACCTAACTCTTCTGAATAAAGAATTCCCCTCTCTTATACTCTTGTATTGTACCTTTCTTAAATCTACCTGGCTTTCGTAAATACAACTCTTTGGAAAAAAAATAAATGAAATATTTTCTTTTTCAATTTGCCACAGATACTTAACATTTGGCTTTAAATACTAACTTTATATAAGACATGTTTTTTGAAAATCAGATACATTTTCCTAACATAATCCCCAAGTGCATTTTTAACAACAAGGTATATCTAAAGAGCAATTGTAGTACAACTGACCAATACGTTCGATTTGAACCTCAACACAAGAGACTTGATTATTGGAATTAACAAACTAATGCAGAAAAAAATTGGAAAGATTTAAATAATCTAGAAATAAAACTAAAAAAAAGTCAAGAATAACAGTCTGCTTGCTTTCATTTTAAAACCTGCTTAAATAAAAATGCTGAGGTGAGGTCTATTTCCCTATACAGAAAGATGAACTATTTTAGGGAAACTTCTCATGACTTAGTCATATTTTTATTGCATTCATCTTCACAATTGCTAGGGCATTGATCACTTTTGCATATACAGCAGTAAAGTTAATATTTCCAGATCTTGAATGTGTATACCTGCTGTAGGCTGCACAATGGCTCCTAACCTAGAAATCGTTTCACATTCAAACGAGTATCTTGAAATTCCACGAATACCCTACTATAATGATGATGATAGTTTTTCTCATCCCCTTTATTTGTGAAATACAGTGCGTCCCACGGGCCAGGCACTGTAACACATGTGTGTAATTCCCACAACAATGTCATCACATCTCCTTCCCACTTCATGCAGTGTAAGCGATAAAAGTAAGTTGCTTAGGGTTCTCATTCAGTAAGAGCGAGGCCAAAATATGAGTCCTGTTTTCAGAATTCAAACTATTTCCATAATGCCTTTATACACTCCAAATGAAATTTATTTTATTTTTTTAAATTTTTTATTGCTCATGCTATAATATTGTCTCACTTTTCATCCATCGCCCCTCTCCTCCATGCCTCCCTCCCATAGTCAGCCTCCACACCACTGCTTTTGTCCATGGGTCATTCATATATGTTCTTTGTCTAATGCCTTCACCTTCTTTCATCCAGTCCCACCTTCACCCCTCCCCTCTTACAGATGCCAGTCTGTTCCTCGTTTCTGTGCTTCTGATTCTATTTTGCTCGTTAGTTTTTTTTGTTCCTTATATTCCAGTTATGAGTGGGATCATATGGTATTCATCTTTCACTGACTGGCTGATTTCACTTAGCATAATAGTTTCCAGTTCCATTCACAAAAGGTAAGAATTCCTTAATTTTTACTGTTGTGTACTATTCCATTGTGCAAATATAACACAGCTTTTTTATCCACTTATCTACCAGTGGACACTTAGGCTGTTTCCAGATCTTAGCTATTGTAAATAACACTGCTAGGAACATAGGGGTGTATATATTCTTTTGAAATGGTGTTTCAGGATTCTTTGGATATATTCCCTGAAGTGGAAATGCTAGACCAAAAGGCAGTTCTATTTTTAATTTTCTGAGGAAATTCCACACTGTTTTCCATACTAGTTGCACCAATCTGCATTCCCACCAGCAGTGCACTAGGGTTCCCTTTTCTCCACATCCTCGCCAGCGCTCTTGTTTCTTGATTTATTAATAATAGCCATTTTGGCAGGTGGGAGGTAACATCTCATTGTGGTTTTAATTTGCATCTCTCTGATTGCTAGTGATGTTGAGAATTATTTCATATGTCTTTGGGACTCCTTCTGGCAGAAGTGTCTATTCAGGTCTTTTGCTCATGTTTTAATTGGATTGTTTGTCTTCATGGTGTTGAGTCATATGAGTTCTTTATATATTTGGAGATTAAACCTTTGATGTATCATTGGCAAATGTTCTCCCATACAGTGGGTTCCTTTTTTATTTTGATGATGGTTTCTTAGCTGTACAGAAGGTTTTTAATTTGGTGTAGTCCCATTGTTTATTTTTCCCTTTGTTTCCCTTGCCCTAGGAAATATATCAGCAAAAATATTGTTCTGTAAGATATTGGGAAATTTTGCTATGTTTTCCTCTAGAATTTTTATGGTACTGTGACTTATGTTTCAGTCTTTTATTCATTTTGATTTTATTCTGGTGTATGGTATGAGTTGGTGGTCTAGTTTCATTTTTTTTTCAAGTACTAGTCCAGTTGTCCCAAAACTATTTATTTAAGAAACTGTCTTAACTCCATTATATGCTCCTCATCTCAAAAGCAACTCATTTTAAATAAACGTGATCCTTCTCAGTAGACTAAACAAAAGACACTATACTCTATTCATTTATGAACCTGAAATCTGAGGCATCCTAGATACCCACTTCCCTCTGTACTCTCAAATACACTTAATGAACAAATCACAATATTTTACCTTCCTAGCCACTCTAAACCATGTCCCTCCTTTGCATACCTGCTGTTTTAGGGTTAGAATAGGGTTCTTGTTACTTCCTTTTTTAAAAAATTAAATATTTTACTTAGTTATTTTTAGACAGAGAAGAAGGGAGGGAGAAAGAGAGAGAGAGAAACATCAAATTATGGTTGCTTCTCATGCGCCCCCTACTGGGGACATGGCCGCAACCCAGGCATGTGCCCTAGACTGGGAATTGAACCAGTGACCCTTTGATTCTCAGGCTAGAGCGCAATCCACTGAACCACACCAGTCAGGGCTTATATCTTGCTTTTTTACTACTATTATCATCTAATTGCTTCATCTCCTTATAACAGGATACTAATTCACTTTATCATTTGCACTTATATTAAAACAGTCTTTATTTAAAAATACCATTTTATTTCTTAAAATTTTGAGTTATCATGTTATCTTTAGACTATCTGTGTCTGATAAACAAGCAATCTCTGCCCTGTACCCCCCACATACAATTTACAATACTGTTTTGATGCCCTTTTATTTATATATATACACATACAACACACACACTATAATTGCTTCTTAATATCAGTCTGTCATACTCATACTTTTGCTACTAGAAATAAAATTTCCTATGATTTTGCCAATTTTATTGTACTTTTATGTTGTCCATTGTGTATATATGGATAGTGTTGATATGAAAATAAGGAGACAAAAGACATTCTATTTCTAGTTCACCAGAGTCTATAGATAAACTATACACATGTAATTATCATGTAAATAGTTGAAATTCAATTTAGAATTTCATATTTTGATATAATAATAGGTATATTTTATACGGTATAATTTGCACCAGTAATACTCCAGTTCTCCAACCATTAATGCAAAATATTTATTATTTCAATAGGAAAGTAGCATAGAGCTAGAACACTGCACTTTTATTCTGAGTTTTAAAATATAAGACTTAATTCCATTACAGACATAAGCATCTGGAATTCAAAGCTTTTTTATTTGTCAGAGCTACACTCTAGGTTTGGAAAAATTGTCATGGAACTTTGAAAATGCAATGTTACAATATCAAGGGCAAGTTAATGATGGATTAACAAACATCACACAGCTACGCAACGAGCAGGGGCATCTGGACAGTGCATGTAGCAACGATCTCCATGCTTTACGGGTGAAACAACAACAAATAAGCTAAAGGAAAAGAAAAAGCACTGTGTGGACTGGACTGAAGGAAGAAGCATGAAAAAGAAAAGATGAAAAATTAGATATTAGTTTGAAACTTCATTTTCTATAGTGCCTAGGTTTGAGGTGAAAGAAGGTAAAATGTAGAAATATTGATATTTCAAGAACCTTCAAAGATTTATCAGGAGACTTTTGTCTGATGTCTTAATCTCTCCACTTTTCAAAAAAATTCTAGGGACATAGGTGTGTTTATGTATGTTTAAAACTGGAAAGAGGATGTTTTTACTCTCACATTATAAAATTGTAAAGTTAATTCAGTTGAGTGAATATTAAGGAATACAACATCAATAAAACAATCCTGAGAAACTTTGTTCTTTAAAAAATAAGTCCTTCAAATATTTCACTTTTTTAAATCATGTCATAAACCACAAGCCCGGAATAAATTGCCTGATGAGAACGCTGAAGCTTCTCTCTCTGCTCCATGAGTCCATTATAATTATTCCTGCTTCTTTTGCAGCCAATCAAAGATCCTGATTTCTCTGTTTGGTAATGTATTGGTTTGGCCAAAAAGTCTGTTACATTTTTTTCCATAAAATAAAAGACTTTTTTTTTCATTTTTACCAATAACTTTATCGATTTGGATATTTTGAGTATGTCAGCTATCTCCTGCTTTTGCCTTCTAGTGGGCAGAGGCCAGGGGTGCTGCTAACCATCTTCCAATGCATAAGACAGCCTCACAGCAAAGAATTATTTGGCCGAAAGTCAGTAGTACCAAGAAACTTGGCAAACCACTTTTGACAAATTTAATCAATCACAGAACCTTTTGCATACACTGCACAAATTGTTTTTATTTTTATGTTTGCATTTCAATTGTGTTTTTACCTTTTTTGAAATAATAAAGCATAATATGACAAAATGTTGCATACTTTCTCCACCTTCAATATTAAATGGCTGTGCAAAAATTCACCAATTTTCATAAGTTTGTTTTTTAAATGCATGAAGATATGACAGCTGTCACAATACAATCTAACAAAATTGTTTCAAATGAAGTTAAAGACAACTAAGCACTACTAGAGCCATTATATGGGAAAAATGTAACAGACTTTTGGCCAACCCAACATATAAAAGCAGTTTCCACACTGAGAGAGACATTATTTTCAAAGGCAGGTCCTTTGCCCAACAATCTGGTTTAATTTGTTTCATTTCCTTGAAGTTTCTTTTTTTATTTTCGAAGCCATTTCTGACTCATTTGGTTACTACATAGTAGCCATATTGTAATAACTATAGCATGATTATATATTACATGTTTCAGTGGTTATTTACCCTAAAATGATATTATCACCTATGTTGCTGTGAGTTTATATCAAACGCATTTCTAGGCACATCTAATAAATTAACATTTATTGAAATATTTTTGGTTTTATAATGGAACATTGCAAAGGAAAATAAGAGAACTGATAACTTTTGGGGAGAGTCTCAAATTAGAGGAAAGCAAGAGAAGTAAAATCAAAGAGAGAAAATATAGCAGTATTTTCAGCTAACTGGATGGATGAAACAATGGTCTATTATCAAAGTCAAGGAAATAGATGGTCCCAAGGGCCTTCTGGCTTGTAGTTTGTCTTTTGAGAGGCCAGATACCAGCCTTATCAGGGCCCCCTTGTATGTTAATTCCTTTCTATACCCTGCTGCCTTTAAGATCCTCTCTTTTTGAATTTTGCCATTTTAATCATGATGTGTCTTAGAGTGGGCCCCTTTGGGCTCCTCTTAATTGGGACCCTCCGTGCTTCCTGGACTCATGTGAGTTTTTCTCTCCTCCAATTAAGGAAGTTTTCCATCATTACTTTTTCAAACAGGTTTTCTATCCCCTGCTCCTCTTCTCCTTCTGGTTTCCCTGTTATACCGATATTATTAGGAAATCATGGTTGAAGCACGCTCCCAGGATGTGCTGGGGCCCTGAATCAACATACAACAGTCTGAAGCTCCAAGATCAATTATTCAAGCCATACGCAGGACTTGGCCATTGAAATTGTTGCTGCCTTTACCAAGGTCAGGCAGAATGTTCAATTTCCCACTATTCACACTGCTCCCAAACTTTGCATCTCTTCAAAAAGTAAGAGAGGGTTACCTTAGCTCTTGGCTTCTAAACAACATTATCTCTGCCATAATCTGTAACAGCAAAATGGATTTTCCATTCCTTGTGCCTCTCAGTGCACAACTAATAAGGAATCCAAGTTCTATGGCTACTAATTGGTAAAACCTAAATAGTTCAACCCCCTAAATAGCTTCAGCCTTCATTGTAAAAGTATATGAAATATAGTTTTTGCCCTTCTACATTCTTCCCCCCGGGAGATTGGCATGAGAGTGTGATATATAGTCCATAGTAGTCATCTATCACAGTCAAGTTTTCCAGGAGATAGATGATCTATTACTGCTTCAATGGCTAAAAAAGAAAGAAAGAACACAAGTTCAAGTAGATTGGTATGCAAATATTTCATGAGTTTATACCAAATAACAGGTGGTTCTTAAAGTCAAACTGAGACACCTGTATTTATGTCAAGATAGAGAAAAGAACAGTTAAATCTTTTAATCAAAGAACGCATTTACTCCAAAAGGAGTAGTAAATAGTTTTGTTATCTAAATATATCAGGATAAAGGATTTTCGACCACAGCATACTGCCAGTTAAAGTTTTATAACTATTTATTACTAATTCAATCTCTAAACATAATTTTTATAACCTTGGGTTAAAAAAATGATCTACTTTCAAATCTTGTGAACTCTAAAAATATTAAATTGATTTATTTCACACTTATGACTTTAACGGCCAAAATTTGCATGGCTTTCTCCAAAGAAGGGGAGCCATGAAAAGACACTAATTTGTTTTATTATAGCTATTCACAGGCATATGCCATTTTAGGTTTTTTGCCCCAGAATGTTATACATGTATAATAAAAATATATCCTAAAATTTAACATTTTAGATTGTTTTATTTTTACTTTTGTTTCTTTTTATTTTACAAATACTGTGTTTCTTCAATTGATAAAGGAGATTTCATTAAAACTGAATGTTGTAAAACCCAACAAACTGTTAATTGCTCTGATTTGCTGATTAACATATTTATCAAATAATATAGTTGATGAAAATTTGGACAGCAGTTTTGAGATTTAAACATTTTGTAAATACCCTTATGTCATAATCATATTTTATTTTTATAGAACCAGCTGCATACTGTTTACTACATAAGCTGAATATTTCAAATGATAAGTTTGTGCATATTTTACTGATTGAAATGAATATATTGGTAGTTATATTTGCATACTCTGATTGCCCTGAATATTATACAAGTATATACTTGTATATTGTTAAGTGCAAAATATGTCTAAACAGCTACTCCTATTAAAGATATTTAAAACCCATGGCCTGGAATTAACTAGCCAAGAAGATTAAGTGAGATTCCTAGTTACTGTGCTCTTAGTCTGTTATTAATATGAAAGTTTGCTCTGTTAAGTCTTTTAGTGAGATTATTGATCACTTTGAATAAAACTGTTCTTTTGATTATCTATGATTTTATTTTGCTATGAGTACCTGATTGCTTCTAATAAAAAAAATTAAAAGAAAAAAAAGCATTATCAATCCGTCTTCTTTTGTGATTAATATATAATGGAAGTATAATGGAGATATAGGTCTATTACTTTAAATGTTTCATTTATCTAAATTGAATATTATAATATAGTGGAGATTTTTATTGATGTAATTTCTAGGAACATATAACTTGGAAGAGTAAAAATACTGTTAATTGGATACCTGCTATGTGCCAAGTGAGTTAAAATATATTTTCCTTTAATTTTTTTAGAGGCTGCTATTATTTCACAGATACGGAGACAAACTCAAAGATGTTTAAAGTCCCTAGAGGTCACACACCGTGTAATAGTAGAGCTGGGACTCTAGTCAGGAGCCACCCAATTTCAAATCCTCCAGTTTCTACTCTTTCATTTACGACCTAGGCTCTCAGAGTCTTTATAAAGTGTCAGGTCTGGGTTACTTACCAGACTTGTGTGTCTGAACAGATCACTTACCTCTGTGTCTAATTCTGAAAATAAGAGAATACCTTCCACACCTCACTTAATTTTTTAAGATGTGGGAAATAAAACAAATTTAGACTTTTTGAAAATCATAAAGCACTCAGTTATTTTAAAGTATCTTGAATATATTTACTCATCAACTGATTTATGTCATAATAAAAAAACATTTTTAGTAAAGAAATACCCGCTTACAGTAAGTAGAACTTACTCTGTTCTATAAGAGCCATTGTATAATTTAAGAACAGGGAAGCAACGGTACCCTTGCAACATGACGTTCCCAAATTCGCCACAATCCTTGGCCATCATTGCCTTCTCACGTGCTGTTTTCTTTATTTGGAAGGATCTTTCTCTCTTGTCTTGTGTCTAACAGGACATTCCAGTTCTTCTCTGTTTATGCCTCCTAACCCCGAAAAGACTGTTCTGATCAGTTCTCAGCCTGCTTTACATTCCTGCGTCTGAAGCTACGCGTGTGACCCCATCATGGCATTTATGGAACTCTCATGTGACTCTTATTCTGTCTGTCACTCTTGCCAGGATGAGTGTGTCTGACAGAGTAAATGCCCCAAAATATTACCTGAGTGAGTGAGAGTGTTACCATTTCCATTGTGAGTAAGGAAATTGTGTATAGTATTGGACGACTCATTTAGATTCATTTATTTTTCCTTTGGAGAACACTTCAGTATAATATTATCCAATATCATAACTGAGTGTATATCACAAATCAATTGTATATATCTATATGTAAACATATACTCATATATAGCTATAAACATAAAATAGATAATTCATACATACTATCAAATATCTATTTCATGCATACCATGTGTGAATTATCTATTTCATTTCTATAGGAAAAATATATTTCATAATATATTGAGAATTAAAATGTATTTGGGCCTTTGCCAGTGTGGCTCAATTGTTTGGAGCATTGTCTCATAACTGAACGGTTGTGGGTTCAATCCCTGGTCAGGGCACATGCCTCAGTTGTGGGTTTGTTTCCTGATCTGGTCCAGACTTGTGTGATTCCTAGCTCGGGCATGTATGAGAGGCAACCGATCAATGCTTTTCTCTTGCATCAGTTTTTCTCTCTTTCCCTTCCTCTCCCTTTTTCTTTCTCTCTAAAAGCAAAGGAAAAATGTCCTTGGCTGAGAATACAACAATGCATTTGGGAGGTTAGGAAATAAAAAAATTAATATATCGAGAGCTCTGAACAGGTAGTTCAGTTGGTTGGAACATAGTTCTGTACACCAAAAATGTTGCAGGTTTGATTCCCAGTCAGGGCACGCACCTAGGTTGTGGGTTTGATCCCCTTTCAGGCTCGTTCAGGAGGCAACTGATTGATGTTTCTCTCTCACATCAATGTCTCTCTCTTTCTTTCTCCATTTCCTCTCCTTCTAAAATCAATAAACATATCCTCCAGTGAGAATTAATACACACACACATATATCATAAAGATATACTTAAATGTTTCTTTTATAATGATAAAATTATTTTGTTTTATTTTACAAGTTAATTTTATTTATAGTATATGTTATATTTATAATTATAAAATTAATCTATTTTACAATGTAATTAATATAGTTAATATCATAGGAATTGGGCACTAAAAATTCCTTCTCAAATTTATATTAACTTAAAGTGTGAGGCAATGGGATTAGAAAATAAAACTATGGATAACTAAACATTCAACTTCTGTCAATAATGACTGAGACATGATTAATAAATTGTACAACACTTAGAGCTCAATTATTAAAGCAGGCAGCCTAATCAGAAAATCAAAGTATACAACCTGCAGTGCCGTTTAAAGCTCGGCAATTGTAACTTCAAAGTGCGTGGCTGTGTCAGTGGAATTGGTATTTGAATCATCAAGTGTGCGATGCACTTAGTTGACTATGGAAAATCCCACAGTGTTACAACATGAAAATGAATCAGCAAAGCTTCCTGGTGATTGCTAAATACCTGACTAATTCCTCAGTAACTAGAATTCTTGAATAATTCCCTAAATAAATATGGAAATGAAGTTAATGAAATCAAATAGTGAATAGGAATTAGTATTTGATAAACTTGGTAGAAACCATATAAATTGAAAGTAACTGAGTAATTTTTTTTTTTACTTATGCCCACTGGTTTACAGGACTGATGGGTATTTAGGGTATGTTATTATTTTTATGTTAGCTTTTTTCATTAAATGTCTCCCACCAGAGTTAATTTAAAGGTAAAATCCCTTCATTTGGAAGAAATATGCATAAGAATGCGGTATTTGCATTCTCCATCTCAATAGAATGATTAATGACACCTTCCCTCTACCCCCAAAATTAATATAAAAGTTATAAGATCTTTCTTTATAAACATCTACCCATTTAACCTGTTACAGAGATATAAAAGAATTTCTGAAGACGGGAAGTCCTGGGCATAGAAAGTTTTATAATGTGGAAGTTTGGAAGAACATAACATTGTTTCTAAAATTTTAGGTAGGAAATATAAAAGAACTATACTTGTGGATATGTGGAAATTCAAAAATCTATACACTATGAATGATGTTTTCTTTCACTTCAAGAATTTATGTTTGCAAGTCCAAGTTCTGCACTTGCAGAAAATGTTACCAATATATTTAATCTGCAAAGCATGTAGTTATTGGGTGTCAATATTCTGTCAGTTGACATCCCATGTCCTTATATATGATGAGATGACTATATGACCAAGTTATAGAAAACACACTTTTGTTTTTTTTAATATGACATTTTAAAATAGTTTATTATTTGATATTATTACCACAAACTATATTTTAAAAGTGGGTATGAAAATTTGGAGTCAGAAAGATTAGGTCTTCCCCCTAAATCTTTACACTGGGGGCAACAGTTTAAATTTCTATAGGATACAGACAGGTCATATGAAAGAGTGAGATTTGAAGACACAAGTGAGAGCTGATGAGACCTCTGAAAAATTGTAGATCTGACCAAAAGAGGCAAATGACTGTGGCCACCCGGATGCTGTCATCCATCCTAACAGAACAGGTCGACCCAGTGCTGCTGTCTTTGAAGAGAAAACAGAAAACCTTATTTTTTATTTTAAAGTCACAAATTGTTTAAGTACTACCTATTTGTTTTTTAAAGAAGAAATAATACGTTCCAACTACAATACATGCAATGTCTATCAGTTTAAACGCTTGAAATGGTACTCTACTATAGATGTCAACTTCTGTTGCTGCAGTTACAGGGATGGGGCATGGATTACTTGGTGGGGCAGTCAACTCTGTTGGAAGCGTTCCCTTACCAAGAACGAAGAGTTCTAAAGTAGAAAGATGGTTTAATTCACTCTTAAATTTTAAATGGGAAACAGAGATCCAATAGGTTCAAATCATGCAACTGTTCAGTAGGATATGCATAAAAGGAGGCAACTAAAATGCTCGAAACACCTACTTTGTAAGAAATCCCACAGTGGATGGCCTCCTATTTGTCATAATACTTAATCTTCAAAGACTTCTTGTGATGTAGATACTCTTAGCCATATTTTTCAAATGAATAAACAGCTTCAGGTCAAGAGACCATTTTTCACAGCTACTAAGTAGCAGACTAATGATTAGAACTATGGTCCTTAATTCCTACGCTAGCTTTTCCCATTTTATGCTACCAGTTGCTGCATTTTAGAAAAGGTAATGCCTCCTCCCAGGAGGAATAAAAAATCTCTTTGGATTAGGGATCTTTTTATTCTTTACCCTTAAATATCATATTGATTATTTCATATAGGAGACACAGCTGGTTTGACTTTGTAAATCATGGAGGGCTTTTGTATATTTTAATCATCATCTGACAGAGGGCTATAGCTCTGAACTTTGGTTAGACCTGAAGAGATTCTTCTGCTGGGCACCAACAAGCAAGGTAGCCATTTAAACCTAGATTCTCCAAAACAGGCCTAAAATGCTAAATGTTATTTTAGTCAGTACAGCACAGCCTAGCTGGCTTACCCACCAGCAAGCCAGAGCTGATAGTAGGCATCCGGTGGGAGCGTGCCTACCAGGGCAGAGCCAGACCCTTTCCCTGCATTCAGAAACTGTTCACTGATGAGACGGAAGATGCCCCAGGTGAATTGCTTTTAACACTCTTCTTAGGTTTGCAATCCTTTGGGCTGCAGTTAATAAACCATGGGATTTAATATATTTTTAGTAATAACGACTATTGCCCAAATTAAGTAGCTACAAGGTGGAACCAAAATAAATATAATGAAAGTTTATAAGTTTATTTATTGCACTCAGATTTATGACATGCATAGGATAAGAGTTATGAATATAATTAATATGCCAGTGGTATACAATGTGCTAAAATTTACCTATAATACATTATAATACAGTTGTGAAAAACATCTAAAATGGTCACCCTACTTACCCTATCATACCTCATTATTTATTTCCTTCCTTAGACATGATAATGTATAATGCTTTATTTTAATACATGTAAATAGTGTCTCTTTTATGTTCAAGTCTAAATAACAGAAGGCAGAGGCTCTGATTTGTAAATCATAAAGCTTGTCAGAGTTTAATAAAAAATAATGAATTTATTAATGATAGAAAATGAAACATGTAGTTGCAAGGGATAAAGGAATATTAAATAATCATTCTTAATCAGGAGCATTTAGATAGTCATAAATCTATAAAGTTAATATGAAATTATAGTTATCCACTAAAAGAAACAGAGTAATATTTATATTTTCACACAAAGAAAAAATATTAACAATTAAGTGAAGTGAAAAGAGAGAAAAAACAAGCAATATTTCTATGAAATTAATTATTGAAGACCTAAGTAGCTGGGATGATGGGAAAAACAGAAAATATTCTCAGTGGGCTTGACTGAGGGAGCGTAACTGGAAGTTAGAGACTAGTCATGGTAATGGTAGATAGTCATATGAGATAGTCATATGAGTCATATGATAGTCATAATGTGGTATGTTTAAGACACCTAACCTCTCACATATTATGAGTCTAAAAAGAATCTAACATATAAAAAAGATAAATCATGTTTTTGACACTCCAAGTGAAAAAAAAGTTCAAAAATTTTCTTTTAAGACCAGCAAATATATGTGTATATATATATATATATTTCAGACTGTAACCTCTCTTTTCCCGAGTCTAAATGATCATATTCTCTGCCAATAATTATATCTGATGCCTTAAAATCTTAGGGTAAAATCTAGATAATGGTTTAATTCCAAAATCCATATACTTCACTGCAAAAACTCTTTAGCTAGTGTAATACTATTTCTTCTCCACTGTTCTCTAGCTTTGTTTTCCTCATCATGCTTCCAAGGTGATTTTATGGAAAAAAAAAAAAAGAAAGAAAGAAAGAAAGAAAGAAAGAAAATCAGTTTGTGCTCTCATACTTCTATCCTAGTTTGCTATTTTTATTCCCCTTGCAATGATCTAATGATTGGTTTTGGATCCAAACCCTTCGAATCCTCCACCATCTCTCTTGTGCCTGAACACATCTGTCTTCATCAGGTCTCCCCCAAATCTTCTCCATCTAATCAACTTCGGTTCATCTTTTCAGAGAACTAAAACCTCCTTTGTCTAAGAACCATTTGCCTAAGGCAGGAATCCAGCTAGAATCAGGGCCTTTGTAAACTTTGGTTGTTAGGAAGACTCCTACAAAATCCTTTAAGCAAATTCATGCACTGACTCTTTTGTAAAGGCATGCCAAAAAATTAAATAAAAACAATAAAGCATTCAATCTACAACAATTGAGTTAAAGACATAGTCATATGCAAGTACAGAGTGAATGACAAGGTAACAACAGATGAGAGATGTCAACAAACCTTCTGAAATTAGAAAGCAGTTGGGGGAGTGGTAAATTAATTAATGGAATGAAGTAAGTCTGTGAAGCTTCAGAAGTAATGCCAATGAAAAGTAATCACTTTGCTGTAAGGTTTTTGTCTATAAGAGAGACAGGTTGATAATAATACCTATTTCTTTATGTTATTTTTATCAGGAAGTGAGCTAATGGATGTTAGTCACTTTAGCTCACAATAAATATTTGACGAATATTAACTGCTATTAAACTATTGTTATTACATGCAATTTTAAAAATATCTAGTTTCCCAGCCAAAATAAATGACAAATAAATAAAATTTATAGTCTCACAAAATAAAGAAGGAAGCACCAGAGGAGTAGAGAGTGTGTACATTCTTGGAAGGCCAAGGACTCCACTAGCAATGATTTAAACTTTGGTATTTTTGCAAATTTTCTCTCAAGATCTACACATCTAAATTTACATATCTAAATATGGATCTATTTCAATTACACAACAAATACAGATTTATAAAAAGAACTATAAAACTACAATATATATTTTTACATGAGTTATTTTCAGTAACCAAGAAAAAAATCTAAAATCTCCTAGCTCTTACAGAGAAGAACTTGTAAGCAATGTCTGCAGTTTGAACATGATTGGTTTCTGCCCATAAAAGCATGTTGTGATATTTTCAATTTTCTCATCAACACAGTGTTTTACATGCAGGTCCACAAAGTCTTTCCTTTTCTCTCCCTATCTTTACCCAAGCCATTTTCCAAAATTGTTATTCTTGAGATCCATAAATTATCTTTATTTCATTACTACCTTCGCTCATTACAATGCAATTGATTCCTTAGAAAAGCTTCACAATTTACCTTCTAGATGTGAAGGACACGAAAAGGGAATCAGTACCTGGCCCATGAAGGCGCGGAGGGGTCATGAGCTAAGCTGGGTGGTGTGGCGATGGCGGAGAGGGGCTCAAGCATTACTGGAGTGGCACGCTCATGACCAAGACTGCCTTCCAGTTCTCATTCAGGCTCAGGTGAACTGGAAAGTTCAAAAAGACAAAATGTTTTCTAAGTATAGAAGTTATTACTTTACTTCATAAATAACCATATCTGAAATCATTCATAGTAATAAAAACAGAATTGGTATATTTTCTCACTAGAAGGAAAAACAATGACTTTCATTAGCATCCCATAGTTTGGGCCCAATCTTTTGATTGCAATTAATATACCTGTGTCAGCAGAGGCAGCTAGTCAGGTATTATTAACAAAAGAGAAGAGAGAACGCTGGCTGAGCTTAATTATGTCCCAAAGTGACAGCCTCCCAGATACTCCAGGAGAGAGCTGCATCCTCCAAAGGCCAAAGGGAAGATAATCTCCCAGCAGGCAGAAAACACTGGCTTTCCAGTCTCCCTGGACAGTAACCAGGGTGGGGTGAGGGATAAACAATAAGGCTGAAATTCCTTTGCTAGGTGTATGCACAGGAGAAGCTAGATGCTGAGGCAGAATTATGAGGCATGCACCGTGGAGCCAAAGTCGCAACCATAAAGGGCAAGAGTCTACCCTGGGAGGATCTGGGATAAGGACAGAGAGTTTAAGAGCCTGACACCCTGGAAGATCTAGGAAAGGGACTGCATAGTGGGGAGGTCCAGCACAGCTCTGGGAAAATCGTGGAAACAGGTTGGACAGTTTGAAAGACAGCCTCATTGTTCTCGAAACCAAGAAAATTTATGGAGGATTAGCCAAGACCTTGGGACAGTAAGAACTAGACCCTGCCCACTCTCTATATCCCAGTGGGCATATTATTTATTTTCACCCCAATAAATCTTGCCACTGCACTTAAACTTTTCCCTTGTGTGAGACCTTGAAATTCTTTCCTTGCAACTTTTCAAGAGCCAATTTTCTCTGGCGAGAACTCCTGTAATCTTGCAGAATAAAAATGTTTATTTCTCAACTGTAAAAAATCAAATGGTTACAGTGGGGTGCCCAACCTGTGATCTGCAGGCTGCATGCAGCCTAGGATGGCTATGAATGTGGCCCAGCACAAAATCATAAATTTACTTAAAACATTATGAGATTTTTTGTGATTATTGCACTGTATTTAATGCGTGGCCTAAGACAACTCTTCGTCTTCCAGTATGGCACAGAGACACCAAAAGGCTGGACACCCTTAGCACTCAAAACCGCACTTTTTCTAATACATCTAATCAAACCTCTACTTGTTTTATAACCTGTTTGGACTTGTGGATTGCTGGTTTGGCCAGAAGTCTTTACAAAGCTTCTAAACCAGGGGTGTCATACTCATTTTCACCAGGGGTCACATCAGCCTTGTGGCTGCCTTCAAAGGGCCGAATGTCATTTCAACTCCTTAACAGTTAAGGAGCAGTTACATTTATACAGTCCTAAAATTATTTCAGCCCTTTGAAGGCACACACGAGGCTGATGTGGTCCCCGGTGACGAAGAGTTTGACAGCCCTGTTCTAAACCATTCTCTTACCCTCTCTTCCCACATTTGAGACACAAAGTGCTATTATTCCTGGTTTCGTGGCTCCAGTTCACATTCTCTTTCACTTTTTGGCTCCTCATGAGCACTGAAACACATCAGAATCGCTGTGCTAGTGTCTGCTTTGAAGGCCGTACGTAGACCACAGCGAGAGGTCTGAGCGCTAATAAGCTGTACAGAGTGTGAAAAACCACCTGTCCCATTGTTTTACACACACACACACACACACACTTTTGAGCACAGATCCTGCATATCCTTAATATTCAATAAATTTGAAGTGAACAAATGAACAGATTTCATTGATCTTCCTTCCTTGAGCGCCTATTCCCCTCTGTGTAATCTCTATTGCTGTCCAAACAGTTTCCAGAACACAGTCATAACTATGTGTCTTTACTGCTTTAACTGCATTCCTAAACTCCCTCATCACCTACTCAGCTGTTCCTGAAAAAACGGTACGTCTTAAAATAACCTGTAAGTCCTGGTAAAAAATTCATAACTGTGGCTTTTAACCAGACCTGCTAAATCAGGATTTGGGGGTTATGATTTCCAGGATTTGCATTTCTAACAAACTCTCTAAGGTTATATTTGCATGCTGAATTAAGAGAGCCACTGACTCACCGGAAAAACAAAAGCTGGTTCACATGTCATGCGTCATGCCATCTTTGAGCCCTTAAATTTCTAATCTCAACTCCCACATTGCTAACCTGCCTTGCTGACTTTTTGCCAATAGCACTCTACAGATTTTATTTAAGGTTAGTAGGGGAAAGTTATGTGTTTGTTTATTCATCTATCCTCTTAAACTCTTAATATAAAGTATTTCCAACTTCCCTTTATGGAGAAAATATGCCAAATGTCTTAGCATTTTAAGTACTAAATTAGCACCTGCTTCAAGAATTTAGGAGGCACTAATTGACCTGAAAACAGCCCAACATGAGCAGCAGGCATGGGGCTCTGTTTGCTTCAAAATCTTAGCCTTGTTGCCAACGTTTACCTAATGTAAACATAAGAAAAGCAAATTGAACAGCACTGTAGCTTGTGTGCTAAAGCCATCTCTCACTGAGCCAAATACTCCCTGGAGCATGCCATTCCTTGGAACCTAGATAAGCATCCAGTGAGATGGATTAACACTTTGAAGTCACTAGGGTATCATCAAGACTTTTTTGTTGATGATACTGTGTCTTTGGCACTGGAGAAAATCTGGCTCGTCTTGTTAGTAGCAGAAAAAATGTAATTCCAGTGAGCTGCCAGGATAATTAGAGCAGGTGAACAGTAGATGGAAATAATGCCCCGAAGAGATGACAGAAAAGGCTTAGATTCTTTTTCACTTTAGTTCAATGCAACAAAATGCTACTAGTATCTATTTGCCTCTGTGACTCTGTCGATCTTGGGTAGAAAATTAGGCATTTAGGGAAACATGAACTCTTCCAAGCCACTTGGAGACTATTTAGTGCATATCTGAGCAGAGCTAATTGACAGAGTTGTAAATGAAAACATCACAGAAATGTGATATTTATCTATACTGATTTAAGAATGTTGTTAGAAATGCACAGGAGAATGACTCATTGTTATATTTTTTAGAAAGGAATACAATTCCAGATTCTTGTCAGTGTTTAATTATATGAGTCAGTGGCTTGATATATTTGGGGAATTTAGACTAAGTATATCCTAAAGGATTTAGAGACTGAAGAGTTTACTTGCCAGAACTTTAATAGCTCTGAAATCCGTAAGAATAAATTTTTAAAGGAATTTGGTTGGGTTTCTAAGGTAATTGGACTACAACCTATTTGATAAGTATTGTTTTCAATAATCCTTCTGTGTGAAATGAAAAAAAAATTGCTATAAGGTTTAGCCTATAAACTCCTCCCTACTTTTTTTTGCATTCATGTCTCTGTACATTTGTGTGTATGTGCCATTGTCCTTAACTGGAATGTTTGTTTCCTCTTTCTTAATAAAAATTGAATTTATACTGTCTCTTATGTTGTATCATGTTGACTAAACCAACAAATAATTTGAGAAATGAAACAGGAAATAGTTGGGCAATTAAACTATTTTGTATAACACAGCAATGGTGAATAAATGAGGCAATGTATTTGCTAAAGTCCATAGAACTTTACAACAAAAAGAGTAAAATTTAATACATGCAAATAAAAAAAATAGGAAACGAGGGGCTCCTCCTCGGAATGTGACGAAATAATTTAACTCTATTGTAATCATGTGAAACAACCACATTGAAGAGGCAGAGCAAACGATGCTGATCTAAGTGACTTGAGAAATTAACGGGGTCTGATAAAAGACTCAGTGAACGTTATGTACGCATCGCACTCCAGTTGGTAAAGGTGTCTCAACTGGGGGAAGGGTTAAAATTGCAATTCCATGTACACATTTAGTAGAATCAAACAGTTGGGGAAATGGTTGGCAGATCGTGGGAATCAGACTTCTCACTGATGGAGTGAGAGTGTGGATGATCGAGGGGAAAACACTGGGTCTACGCAGTGATGGACTAGCATCGGACATAGCAGTTTGAACTCATAAGTACCTCACTGAACACATGGTTAATTTGAATATATATATGGTTATATATATATATGGTTATTTATATATATGGTTAAATTAATGGTTAATTTATTATATATATATATATAATATGCACATATATGTTTCCTTGTTCGGTCAGCTCAAATGTGTGATGGGTGTGGAACGAGGTTCAGAATTGGGTGTAGGCTAAGAAACCCTGAAACCCCTCACGAGCCTGGCTTGGGGGCTGGGAATAGCAGCAGCACAGGGATTGGGAGTTATTTGTGTATCAATAACAGCAGGCTGGCCTCATAGAAATACTGAATAGTCTGCTTGGGCCAGGGAGATGGATATGACTTTAACTCTTGATGTAACTGGGAGGCAGCTCCCGGGTTACAGTGTCTGTGCCACAGCTTGGAGATGGCTTGCTCCACACTTTGGGGCCATGCCTGCCCAGACTAACTATGGCAGCCAAGGAAGGTGGAGAATATGAGAGGGTCAGCAGGTGTAGCCAATTGTGGGAGGAGTTGGAAATGGGATTATGGAGGAGGATCCTGCCTGGGATTTAAACAAAAAGGCTGGTGGCCAGGTGCGATGGAGACAATGTGGGGCCCTTGAGGGACCTTGCGGGTCAATAGAGGATGAAAGGACTATTGCTGGTGAGCCCTGAGTAGGTGCCATGAGGTTTTGGGTTAAGAGCTAGAGATCAAGGTGACACAGCTGATGGTGGTAGGAACAGTGGGAGACCTGCCCTCTGAGCAAGGATTACTGGGAGGAACCCAGAGAAGAGAGCTGCAGACTTCTCTGTTTTTTTCTTCTGGGGGACAGTACTTCTGACTGGCATGCTCTGAGACTGGCCTGACTGGGGGAAAGGGGGAGGGCAGAACTGTGTGTTTGTGAGTGTATCTTTGTTTCTAAAAGGAGTGAGATTTAACAGCAGAATTCCACCATTATTCTAAACCTGTATAACTTTTAATTAAATAATTCCTTTCCTTTTTACCAAACTCTGGCATTGAGAGCCACAGTTCCTACCAGCAGCTGACAGAAAAAGAACCATAGAACAAAAAAGACCCCCAGGCAGTGTTTCTGTAAGAAAAGGACCCAAAACAACGACACCTCAGTAGCAGTGAGCACACCTAGTCCCTAGATATTGCTTTTTAATATCATTTTCCACTAAAGGAAACTGGGATTTTTTTTTTGGAGAAATGGCTGATTATAGGACAGAAGCAAGAAATATATAAGATAAGCCTGCAGTATCTTTTAGTTCCATAAAGTTAAAAAGTGTTAATAAAAAACGCACAAAGATAGCAATATATAAAAAAAAAAACCACACAAAACATTAGACCCACTGATAGAGCCCTCATAACCCAAACTGAAGCAACTTGTTCAATAAAATATGTGAAGTAGTATAAAAGTAAAAAATGCATATTCATGATCCTATACTGATTTAAACCAATGATATAAAAATAAATAGATGGGGGGAAATCTCCCATGCAGAAAAAAAGTTCAAAAATTTATTTAGATACTTCACTTTCTAGGAGGGAGAATATAACTCCTTAGTCTTTAAGTATGGAATGCTCAAATTAACTTTCTTCAATAGACTATTGAAGAACAGTCTAATAGTACCTAATAGGACAAAACAAAAAGAATTATGCAGTGGAGAAACCTGATAAAGAACATCCCAACAGCATAATCAAGGTAAACAACAGCAGTGATAAGTAGTGTTGACAGTATACTACTTCAGTATAATGAGATGAAAATGGCCATTTCATTGACGTCTTCCTCCCAAAATCTCATAACCTCAGACTAATCATGAGTTAAACATCAGACAATTTCAAAAAGAGAAACATCCTATATAATGCCTGATGAGTACTCCCCAAAACTGTCAAGGTCATAAAAATAAGGAATTTTTACAGCCAAGAGAAGCCTACGGAATGTGACAACTGAATGCATGTGGTATTCTGAAAAAGATTCTGGACCAATAAAAAGCACATGAGAAAAATTAAGAACATATGGGTAAGTATTATCTTACCAAGTTTGAGTTACTATAACAAAATGCCATAAGCTGTGTAGCTTATAAATGATAGAAATTTATTCTCATGGTCTGGAGGTTGGGAAGTCCAAGGCTATAGTGCCAGCAGATCTGACTGCTCATGAGAACCAGCTTTCTGGTTCATAAATGGCTACCTTTTTGCTGTGGACTCACATATTGGAAAGTTTTTACACACTGAATGTTTTCTGTAGTAATTATAGTGAGACTTACACATACATTCATATTCTTTCATTTTCCTTTAAATGAGTCCTTGATATATTTTTCTAGTGGAGACATTTCCATACAAGTCCCATACTTGTTGCTACACTGCTCCATGTTTTTACAGCAACTGGAGAGTTAGAAACTTGAAAATGAGCTTACTCATTCCTTCAGATTAAAGGTGCACTTTAGTATATTCAATGATATTTTTTTTTTTTTCAGTTCAGAGAAATAACATCTACATTCACGGTTTCTAACAAATGACTTTCACTTCTGGGAAAGTATGGTGTTAAGCATCTACATTCAAAAAAGAAAATCCAAACTTCCTTAACCTTACCCCTTAAGGAAGAAGAAAAAGAAGAAGAAAACAACCTAAGCCTAAAATTAATAAAATAATGGAAATAATAAAGATAAGAACAGGAAAAATAAAAATAGAGTATAGGAAAACAATAATAAATAAACAATGAAATTGTTGCCTTCTTGAAAAGATCAACAAAATTAAGAAACCTTTAGCTAGACTAAGGAAACAACAAGAGATACCTCAAATAAATAAAATCAAAAACAAAATTGGTAGATATTAAAGCTTATGTATACAAATAAATAAATAATATCATGAAACTATTACAAGCAACTATCTATCAAGAAATTAGAAAATCTAGAAGAAATGGATAATTTCCAAGAAACATACTTATTTAGGCAAAATTATGATAAAATATAAAATCTGAACATACCAGTGAGTGAGGAGATGGAGTTATAATCAAAAATGCATAAACAAATAAAACCCCACAAATATTGTAGATAGACTTACTGGTGAATTCTACCAACCATTGAAAAACAACTAACACCAGCCCTTCTCAAATGCACTCAAAAAATGAAAAAGAAAGGTACACTTCCAAATAAACTTTATGAGATCAGTATTTCCTTAATAGCAAAGATGCACAGACACTTCAAGGAAAGAAAACTACAGGTTAATACCCCTGGTGACTATAGATGCAAACATCCTCAACAAAATACAAGCAAACCAAATTGAACAGCACGTTAAAATATTCCTACGCCGTGGTTGAGTGAAATTTACCCCTGAAACAGAAGATTTCACAAAGAAATCAATAAATATGATATACCACCTTGACCGAATAAAAGCTAAAACTCATGTATGTCATAATTATCTCGATAGAGGCAGACAAAACATTTGGCAAAATGTAAGATCCTTTCATGATAAAAAAAAACTCTCAAGGAAGAGTTTTTCATTGAAAAAAGAAGGCAATCCTCCGTATGGGACAACGTGGATGAATCTGGAAAACATACTACGAGAATTAACTCAGTCACAGATTGACAAACACATGCATGATTCTACTTAAGTAACATGCCTAAAATAATCAAACTCACATAAGCAGAGAATTTGGTTATCAGGGACCAAAGTGAGGAGGAAATGGGCATTTGTTGCTTAACAATTATAAAGTTTCAGTTGTTCAAAATAAATAAGATCTAGAGATCTTCTATATGACACAGTACAAATAATTAATGATGTATTGTACACTTAAATTTTCTTTTAAGAGTGTGGATCTCAGATGAAGTCTTCTTAACATATACAAATGCGCACGCACACACAATGGGAAGGAGGAAACTTTGGAGATGAGAAATGCGTCTGTTACCTTGATTGTCCTGACAGTTTCACAAATGAATGCACATGTTCACATCCATCAAATTTTATACATTAAAATGTGTAGTTTTGTGTGACAATTATATTTCAATACAGCTGTTAGAAATGAGGAATGAGCTCATAACTGAGCTCATGTCATTAGAATTTATCATATAAAAAACAAAGAAAACTTCTAAAATATTATGGAAAGAGTAGCATTGCTCATACAAAAGAACTAAGTTTAGGTTGACGAATAGCTTCCACATCAACAAAGACAAGTGGCGGAACACTTTGAAATAAAATCTTCAATGTAGTAAATGAACTAAACATCGCACCTACACTTTATATCCATAGAAGTCTCATTTAACTGAAAGAGGAAATTATTCTGAAAAATGCTGCCTCATAATGTTTGATTCATTATTCTCTTTGAAAATTCTTAATGGGGTGATCATATAATTTATCATCCAAACTATGATGTGACACATCCCAGCATGAAATTTTAATAAATTATAAATAGTTATGAATTAACCAATTAATATTTATAATAGTATCAGAAAAAGGGTAAACTTGGTCTGTCCCATGAACACTCAGACAAAAGATCAGCCTAGTCTCGAAATGCATACTCTTTCAAGGAGAGAAAATCAAGCTAAGAGTCTAAAATATGAAAAACAATATGTAAGTAGCTTGGTGAAATACTGTTTTCTGTAAGAGGCTAAGTTCTTAAATAATGTACTTGTGTACTTGGTGCTAAAATTGAAATTCCGGACAACAGTATTGCAACAACAATGATGGTAGAGAGAGACAATAGACAACCAAGGAGGTGAGAGTGTTTTGGAGTAGTTTTCATTTAAGCATATTTATATTTTATTCTTTAAATTTAAAGACTTTGTAGAGATAACGAAGCATAAGAATGAGTTTCAGGAAGTTAGGGACACTACGAGAAAAATTAGAACAGTATGCCTGATTTTCAAAGCAAAAGAATAGTGAACCCATCTAATGAAAGCCAGGAAAGAAAAAAGAAAGGCAAAAATAATATAGTTTTCACAGAAAGCATATATAAGAGGGAAAAATGTGATATCACAATCATTACAATAAATTAATATAAGATGCACCATCAAATCAAGAAACAATTCACAAATCTCTCAAGTTGTCCACAAAAAAAAAAAAAAACATAGTAAAGCCAATAGTTACACACACAATAAATGTGGAAAACTAAGGACTTGAAAAGTTGGGCATGAAATCATAAACCAACGAAAGGAGGGGAGCAATTTTATCGTCAAACACTATGAAAGAATGCAGGGATGTGAGGAAGAAATAAAGGATGCTACATGCAATAAAAAATGTCTGTCGTCACCCCGATGGCATGGCTCAGTGGGCTGTGTGTCATCCCAAAAGCAAAGGGTAGCTGGTGGTTCAATTCCTGGCCAGGGCACGTGCCTGGGTTGCTGGGAAGTCCTCAGCTGGGAGCTTGTGAGAGGCAACTGATTGATGTTTCTGTCTCAAATCGATGTTTCTTTTCCTCTCTTTCTCCCTCGCTTCTCTCTTTCCAAAAATAAATTAACAAAATCTTTTAACAAAATGTGTCCCACCCTGCATACACACACGGTGCACACAGGATGTCTTAGATATGGTACAGAAAAAACTGCCAGCGCTATAAGATGAATAGGAATAGAAATGTGTAAATAGTAGTGGGAAGTTTTAACAAAATCTCAGAAATATCAGGCAAGAGATACAAAAATATTGAAAAAAATTGAATAGCTGAATTAATACAAGTTATGTAGAATTATATTCAAGGACTTTACCACCAAGAGAACAGTATTTGAGTGTACTTAAAATATTCTCAAAAATAGTCTATCATCAGCCACCAAAAGTTTTGATATTTCAGTTAAATTACCGTATTTTTTGGACTATAAGATGCACTTCCCCCACCCAAATTTGGGAGGAAAATGGGGGTGCATCTCATAGTACGAATGTAGCTTATCTGGCTCCCTGTGGAGGGGGGAGCAGGGTTTTCTTTTCCTGTTTTCCTCCTCTAAAACCTATGTGCGCCTTATGGTCTGAAAAATATGGTAAACCTATGCATTAAACATTTTCTGTACATTAAAAAATAAAATTCTGCCAATAAGAAAATAATTTGTGGGTAGAGAACTGTATTTATACCAACTCATAGTTCAAATGTCAGTTAGTGCTTATAATTAAAAAATTATAATCAAAAGCTATTTTAAATGAAATCAGTTATTCTTCAAAAATTACTATTCTGATATAATATTGTGCATTTTTAAATAGTACCCTCTTATTGGAAATTAGGCAGTCTGCTACTTTTTATAGAGTTGAAGTGACTGAAAACCAACATTTCTGAATTTTCCCTTGATAATATCCTTAAAGAAATAACGGGGTAATTGTCTATGAATTGTTGTCTTCACATGATTTTATATGTTTTCATAAGATTTCTGTAACAAAATAGCTTATAACAATTTATACTTCTTTTATGATTGTTTCTTATCAACCTTATTGATGATTTTTTATTGCCAAATACAACAGATGTTTTGCATTCTTAGCTTCATTTGAATCCTCAGAACATTTTAAACAATTGACTACAGAAACAAGATCTTCACTGCTTCTGTGATTTTATATGATCTTACTTTTCCTCAAAGAATAAAGGTGATTATTTTTGTCCACTTTCCTGAATGTTTTCCATCCCTACTTATTACTTAAATATTAAATGGCCTCAGTACTGTCTTCTTGACCTCCTCCCCATCACCCCTGGGGGGGAGGGTATAGTTGTATGTTTATAACTCAAATGCACTCCTCCTTCCAGACGAATCCTGTGAATTCCAAATTCACAATCCAGATTTACTTGATTTAATTACTTTGATACCTCTAAGCTATTTCAAAAATAAAATTTTCATAAGAAAGTTCTTATCTTCACCTCAAACCTGTTTTCACCAGGTCTTCCTCTGTGACCTGAACTCCACCCAAATACCGAAGTCAGGGGTAACAGTCAAGCTCTACTCCACTCTCGGACACTCACATCCTCTGAGAGGCAAATCCTGTGCTTTCTGACTCCACAACATAGTCTGGCAGATTCTACTTCTGTCATCTCTGCTGATATAACTCTTGTGCAAGCCACATCAATTTTTGGACTATTGCCATCCCCTCTTAACTGCTTTTTCTAGTGGCTTTCCAATAGATTCTTTGCTAGAGGATGCTTTTCAAAAAAATGTACTTTACATCATGTTGGTCACTTACCTACAATCTTATAATAGCTTTCCATTAGATTTTGGACTCAATACAAGTTGCTTATCATGGCCTAGTGACCCAGCTCCAGCTTTTGTCTCAGACTTCATCTCTGGCAGCCTACCCTTCCTTTCTTACTCTACTGCTGCCACAAGGCTCACTGCCAGTTCCTAGAACCTGTCAATCCACGCCTAGCACCAACGTCTGGTCCTGGTTATCATTACCTTCATCTAGAATAGGCTCCTGGATTTTGGCCTATTTCCTTCTTACATTTCGGACATAACCGAAATAACCCCAGTGACATCATACCTTTCTTTTACTCAGGAATCCTTGTAGCACCTGCTTCCTTTTTACTTAATACAATTTGCTATTTCTTTTTTTTAAATTAATTTATTTATTTTTACTCAGTTACAATTGTCTGCATTTTCTCTCCTTCCCTCCAACCCACCCCAGCCAGTCCCACCTCCCTCCCCCACCTCCACCCTCCCCCTTGATCTTGTCCCTGTGTCCTTTATAGTAGCTCCTATAGACCCCTCTCCCCACTATCCCCTCTCCAGTCCCCTGTGGCTATTGTTACAATGTTCTTAATTTCAATGTCTCTGGTTATATTCTGTTTGCTTTTTTCCTCTGTTGACTATGCTCCAGTTAAAGGTGAGATCATATGGTATTTGTTTGCTATTTCTCTATCTAGTTTTCTGTTTGTTTTGCTTTGTCTTGTAATTTGCTCAATTGTTGCTTTTTCTTTTCCTACAGCACAGGGCCACTAGGGTAGAGATTCTATCTCCCTTACCTTTGTCCCTTTTCCTTGTTCCACAAATACTTGTGAACAAGTATTTACTATCTACTGTGGTGTATGGTAGAAAGTGCATTCATAAATCATTAAATACAATAACTATGTAATAGATGTACTGTGGATATTAACCAACAATAAATATTTTAAAAATGCTTATAAATTCCATTGAAAAAATCCTTTTAAGTTATTAAGTAGGATGAGGGAAATAAACATACCTGCTGAATTTCTGTTTTTTATTCCAATTGTGCTTGAACATTTTCAATATTTAAAAAAATTATGGCTTTACTGAGATAGAATTGACAAATAAAATTATAAGATATTTAAAGTTTACCTTGTGATGATTAGGTATATGAGGTCTTTCTGGGAAAAGTCCAGCCATTGTTAATATAATGAGAACAATATCATCGTAACCTGGCAGCCAAGGGGAGTGGATTGGGATGAGCATGAGCGAACAATGATGACTTTACTGTACTAGTCAGCGGGGTTTGTAGGGGCCGTTGAGTGAGCTTGTGTACTGGGAGGCTGTCACATTCAAAATGACGGTGGAAGTGCAGAAACGAATTTGCACCAAATTTTGTGTTAAGCTTGAATGTTCCTCCACAGAAACTATTGGGATGATTCAGAAGGCCCCAGCTATGGGCAACTTCATCATGACAACACATCTGCTCATGCATCAGATCTTGTGTAGAGTTTTTTGGCAAACCATCAAATCACCCAGGTGACTCAGCCCCCTTACTCCCCACATTTGGTGCCCTGCAGCTTCTACCTTCTCACTAACTAAAACCACCTTTGAAAGGGAAAAGATTTCAGACCATGGATGAAATTCAGGAAAATATGACGGGGAAGCTGATGGTGATTGGGAGAACTGCGTGAGATCCCAAGGTGGCTACTTTGAAGGGGACTGAGGCATCACTGTGCTATGTACAATGTTTCTTGTTTCTTGTATCTTGTTCAATATATGTCTCTATTTTTCATATTACATGACTGGATACCTTCTAGATGGACCTTGTACATACACATTATTAAAGGATTCTCTATTAGTAAATTCACACACCCATTCATCCATCACCACCTCACATATTCATCTTTGTGTGTGAGAGAGAACATTTAAGTTCTGCTCTCTTAACAAATTGCCATCACACAACTGTGTTATTAACTATATTCACCACATTGTAGATTGGGACCTCGGACCTTACCAATCTCTCCCCATTTCCCCTACTTTCCAGCCCCAGGAAACCATTTTCATACACTTTTTACTCCCTATTTATATGAATTTGTCTTTTTCCCTTTTTAAATTCCACATAAAAATGATGATGTGTAGTATTTGTCATTCTCTGTCTGACTTATTCCACTTAGCATAATACCCCGGAGGAACATCCATGTTGCCAAAGCTGACAGGATTTCCTTCTTTCTCATAGCTGAATAATATCCCATTGTGTGTATATATATATACATACATATATTCCACACATTTTTATCCATTTATCTGTTGACAGACACCTTGGTTATTTCTATGTCTTGGCTATTGTGAGTAATGCTGAAAGGAACATGGAACTGTAGATATCCCTTAGAGATCCTGTTTTCATTTTCGGAGGACATATACCCAGAAGTGGGATAGATGATCATACAGAAGTTCTGTTTTCCACCGTGACTGTACCAGCCTGCACCAGCTCACAGTCCCACCAACAGTGCATGAGTCTTCCTTTTCTTCATGTCCTTACTAACACTTACTCTCTTTTGTGTTCTTGATAATAACCACTTTAACAGGTGTGAGGGGTTATCTCATTGTGGGTTTGGTTTGTATTTCCCTTTTGATAGTGATGCCCAGCACCTTTCCGTGTGCTTATCGGCTATTTGTATGCCTTCCTGGAAAAATATCTACTCAGTTCTTCCGTCCACTTTTATTGAAACAGTTTTTTGCTATTAAGTTGTGCATTCTTTATATATTAATCCCTTATAATATATATGATTTTTGAATTTTTCTCCCATTCTATAGGTTACCTTTTCATTTTGTTGATTTTTTTTCCATGTGAAAGCTTTTTAGTTTGATGTACTCCTATTTTTGTTTTTGTAGTTTTCACTTTGGTGTCAATCCAAAAAAAAAAAAAATCATGGCCGAGACCACAAACATGTGCTTACCCATTTTTTAAAATACTAGACTTTATACTTAGAGCTTTTTGTTCATTTTGAGTTGGTTTGGGGTAGGGTATAAGATAGAGATCTAGATTTATTCTTTTGAGCATGGCTGTCAAGTTTTCTAACACCATTTACTGAAGAGACTATGCTTTCTCTTGTATATTCACGGCTCCTTTGTTGAAAATTACTTGACGATAGATGCATGGGTTTATTTCTGGGCTCTCCATTCTGGCCTATTGGTCTATGTGTTTGTTTTATTTTAATACCATACTTTTGTGGTTACTAAAGCTTTGCAACATACTTTTAAATCGGGAAATGGGATGTGTCAAGCATGCTCCTCTTTCTCAAGATTGCTTTGGTTATTTTTGTGGTACCATACAAATTTTAGAATTGTTTGTTCTACTTCTGTGAAAAATATCACTGGAATATTAAGTATTTCATTGAATTTCTAGGTCACTGAGGATTGTACGGGTATTTTAACAACATCAGTTCTTCTAATTCATGAACATGGATGATATTTCACTTTATTTGTGTCTTCTTTCAATTTTTATTTAATGTCTTATAGTTTTCAGTGTACAGGTCTTTCATTTCCTTGGTTAAATTTATTATAAAGTACATCATTGTTTTTGTGTTATTGTAAATTAGATTGTTTTCTTAATTTCTCTTTCTGATTGTTGTTTGTGAAGATAAATGCATTGATTTTGTATGTGTGTGTACTGATGTTGTATTCTTTAATTTAATTAATTTGTTTAATTTAATTTAATGAATTTGTTATTACTGAGAGGTTTTTTTTTTTGGTAGAGTCTTTAGGGTTTTCTGTATGTATAATATCATGTCATCTGCAATAGAGACAATTTTAATTCTTCCTTTCCAATTTGGATGCATTTTATTTCTTCTTCTTGATGAATAGCTCTAGCTAGACTTGCAAAACAAAGTTGAATAACAGTGTTGAGAGTGGGCACCTTAGTGTTGTCCCTCAGTTTAGAGATAAAGTTCTCAGCTTTTCACTGTTGACTACGATGTTATCAATGGGCTTGTCATAAACGGTCTTTATTATGCAGAGGCACATTCCCTCTGTAACCAGGTTGTTGAGAGTTTTTAATCATTATTATTGGAATTTAAATTTTGTCAAATGCGTTTTTTGGCTTTTATTGAGATGATCGCGTGATTTGTATTGCTCATTTTGTTAATGTGTCACATTAACTGATCGTGGTTGTTGAACCATGCTTGTGTTACAGGGACTGACCCCACTTGATCATGGAGTATGATACATGCAATGCACCTTGAATGGCCCAGTAATATTTTGTTGAGATCTTTTGCATCCATTATTATGAGGAATATTGGCCTGTTATTCTATTTTCAGGAGTGGCTACACCAATCCACACTCCCATCAACTGTGCACGGAAGGTCCCTTTTCTCCACATCACTGACAACACTTGTTATTTGTTTTCTTTGTTATAGTAACATCCTAACAGGTGTGAGGTGATATTATGACTTCGATTTGCATTTTCCTGATGATTAATGATACCGAGCATTTTTTTATGTTCCTGTTGGTCATATGTATGTTTGTTTGGACAAATATCTATTAATATCTTTTTCCCATTTTTTAAAATTTAATAAATTTTAATTTTGTTGTAATATATCACTAACTAATAAACTACTTTTTAAAAAGTTGCCTGATACTTGACAGTTTCTTTTTCAAAAATTAGTATTATTGTATGTCTGTGGCTTCCATGACCTTATTTACTATCACAAAAGTAAGTTTATTTTTGCAGTGTGCCAAGATTTGATTCGATCTCAGTGATTAATATTGGGTCTCTGGACTCACAACTTCTAGGTAACAGAGATTCTGTTAATCTTTAGTTGATTATATACACATTCTACCTCATAATTTTAGAAACCTTTAAGAAATTGGGTGAGACATAGAACTATAGTCAATGACAGCATGAAATTGTTCCTGAGTCTTGAAGAGTTGAAGTCCCATTTAATATAGATCATGTTAAATATCTGCTTCCTCTTTGAGTTATATAACATAATCCTACACACAGCGAACTTTCAGGAACCAAATTAGTAGATAGATAACTATTGTCACAAAGTTGTAATGAGAGGACTCTGTAGCAGAATGTGGCCTAGACCACGGATGGCAGTACAAATTATCAAAACAAAAACAAAACCCTTTGGTGTTTTATAATAAATCGGGAGTGCTATTAGTAGTTCAGCTGCTTTATCAGGCAAACACTGGGCTAAGAAAACCAAGATATATGGTCTCTCTACCCTGATTCTTCAGGTAGACACCTGATGAGAACACAGATTATTCAGTGGGGCCTGATTGCTACATCTACAAGCAAAACCCAGTGAAACAGTTCCAGGTGCCATATTTGGATGAATGACAAAGACATTAATCGAGTCTTTTGGAACTCGAAGTGTGGTCCTGAGCACCGGCATCTACAGCAGCTAAGTTCATTAGAAAAGTAGAATCTCAGGTGCATAGCAGCCCTATGGAGTCTGAATCTGCTTTACAACAATCCCAGGTAACTTAAATATACACTGATGTTTGAGAAGCATTTGTCTAAGTGCTATCACCTCATTCTTCAATTCCTAGTGTAAACCTTTGAACTTTATGTTCAACCAGAGGAAGATAACAGGAAGAACAGGAGTCTCAATTAACTCAGATTATCCCAAATAAATTAGTTTATATGAATAGGTGAGATTAATCTGTTTAAATAGAGTGTCAAAATAGTGATTGGGTTCAGTCTCAGAAAAATAAATTGGTTTAATCATCTCAGGAACCTTTATATCATATCCATCATATTTCATATGGTACCTATAAATGAATTAGGGAATTCATTTTTCCCTAATTGAGGGAAGTCCTCAATTTTTTTCATGGTAAATTAGTTATTTTTATTCCCAGCTTTCTGCCTGGTATATAAAGCTGGATCAACTGTAGTCCAGTAACAACAGCCTCTACTACAGTTTCAGAGATGATGATAACTTGTACGTCCTTGCTTCCAATCCTTGCTCCTCAGACATAGAATAGAATTAGTAGAGGTATGGTGGAGTGAATGCCTTCCACCTCATCCCAGAAAAAACTCATTTTAGTTGCAGGCAGTGGTTGTTCCACTGGATTTTCCCTTAATACTAATAGTTATACTGTATCTGGGGAAAAGTTCAGCTGCAGACCTCAACTTATTTTGCCAATGCAATGCCACTTTCTTCGTCAGCTTTATTTACATCTGTATGTTTAGCTCAGACTTTAAAAGAAGAGTAAATTACACTAACCCTTTCTCCTTATAACCCGGAAGTCCTTGTAAATTCTTCCTGAAAAGAAATATCAAATCATTTGAAACACTATTGAGTTTCTAAGTCTCCTTTATCAACACAAAGGAAATTGGCCAGACAGGAGCACAGAGAAGACAGAACAATAAATTGAAAAATGAGCAGGGGACTTGACCAGACACTTGTCCCAAGAAGACATACAAATGGCCAACAGATATATAAAAGGTGCTCAACTTCGCTAGCTATTAGGGAATATAGATCAAAACTACAGTGAAAGGCTACCTCACACATTTAGCCTGGCAGTTATCAACAAGACAATTAATAGCAAGTGTTGGAGATATTGAGGAGAAAAAAGACCCTTTTTCACAGCTAGTGGGAATGTAAACTGGTACAGCCACTATGGAAAACAATATGGAGGGTACTCAAAAATTAAGAATAGAGTTACCACATGACCCAGAACCCCCTCTACTGCTCTTCTATCCAAAAATTTTGAAAACATTTATTCACAAAGTTATATGCATCCCTATCTTCATTGCAGCCTTATTCATGGTGACCAAGACATGGAAATAATCAAAATGTCCTTCAGTAGATGATTGGATAGAGATCCGGTACATATACACAAAGGAATACTGCTCAGGCATAAGAAATGATGTAGTACTGCCACTTGTGAAAACACGTATAAACCTTGAGAATATCATGCTAAGTGAAATTTTTTAAAAAGCAAAGAGCCATATGATTTCACTGATATGTGGGATATAAAACCAAAACTCATAGACACACAAATCAGTATGGTGGCTATCAGAGAAAAGGGGGATGGGGGTAGTAAAGGGTAAAGGGGGTCAAATATATAGTGCCAGAAGATGATTCGACTTTGGTGGTGGGCACAAATGTAATATACAGATCATGGATTATAGAAATGTTCACTTGAATCCTAATGTAATCTTAGTAGCCAATGTCACCTCATTAAATTTAATTAAAAATAAAATAAATGAAAGTGACAAAAAAAGTTGATTCTGTAAGGAAAAAGAGTACAGATATGTAATGGGCATGGTGATGTTAGTTTATCTGAGCCATGTTTTTGTTGAGTTCTTGTATCTGATCAGCTTGGACTCTAGACAGGTTTCATGATGATTTTCCTCCAGTATTTATTCGTAGAGGCCTTGGTGAACTGCCATACTGAATTTTAGTGAAACTTTCTTAAATACAACTGGACACTTAAAGGCAGTTAGGAAAAAAGTCTCAGATATCTTCTATGTGACAAGAAATATATTTCATATTAGACATATTTTATAGTAATAGTGTGATATATTTTATTGCATCAGGAAGTTAAAATGTATTTCAAATATAAAATATTTAAAATGAAGATATACTATATAATGTATTTTGTTACTGCATTAGGAAGGTCTGTCTAATGCAGTTAAATCTAATATTGAAACAATGTTTGCAGGAAGTATGAGCTTGGATATTAAGTGCTAAGAACAATTCTTTTTAATAAGTAGAAGAATCACCTTTTCAATAAAAGGATAAATTCAAGCCAATAACCACAATACACTTTATATCTGAGTAAAAATAATTATTTTCTTGGAGAAAAATCAAAGTTGATCCTTTATTTTATTTTATTGCTGTTCAATTACAGTTGTCCCCCCATTGCTCTCCCCTGCCCTGCCCATCCTCTGCTCCCAAAGTAAATCCTTACCCTGTTGTCCATGCTGGTGGGTCCTTTATACATGTTCCTTGATAACCCTGCCCCCTGCCCCTTCTACCTGTCATGCCCCTCCCTCCTCCCTTCTGGTCACTATCAGTTTGTTCTTTATTTCTGTGTCTCTGGTTCTTTTGCTCATTTGTTTATTTTGTTCATCTGCATTAGAATTTTCCAAACCACACATGAATTTTTAAACATCGTCCCAAAGTAATACACAATATACTTTTTATAAAGTTATAACTCAGATCATTACATTAACCATCATTTTTGCCAATACATTCATTCAGCACACTGAATTAAATTTTTCTGCCTGTATTTCATAACATATATCCTCTTTTGGAACTTTTTAAACTTTTCAATCAAAAGATGCCTTAGATTCTATTTCTTCATAGATAATAATTCAGAAATGGAAACTGTGTCTATGAGTAACCAGAGTCTATCTTTGTAAGGTTATAGCTGTTTCTTCCTATGTACCATTTTGTGAAATATGTTATCGGCAAGATATAAAAAATGTAATTATAAATGTATCTGTTCAAGGAGATGGTAGTAGTTATAAGTTGGTGGTCTTAAGTTTGTGTTATGATACTTAGATTTAGGAAGGACTACTTTGTGTGAACCATTTCCCTCAGATGTGCACCAAAGTGTACAGGGGCCTCAAGAGGTTAAGAATAGTAAAGGAAACAGAGAAGCCAAAGAACTTACACATACAACCCATGGACATGAACTAGGGGGCGGGGATACTTGATATGGGAAGGCTGGGGGGTGCAGAGTCGAGGGGGGTAAAGGGGAGAAAAAATTGGGAAAACTGTAATAGCATAATCAAGAAAATATACTTAATAATAAATAAAATCCTTAACAAAAAAATATGTTTAAAAAAGAAACTGCATCAAAGGATGTTAGAAGAAACACTTGCCTATACTGATATAATTTAGTTTTTATACTAGTAGGCAATATAAAATATCTACTTTCTTCCTTTTTCTTGGATTTATTGGCGTGACACTGCTTAGCAAAATTATACAGGTTTCAGGTGGGCTATTCTACAACACATCATGGGTACACTGTACTTTGTGCGTACCACCCCAGGTCTCCATCCATCACCATTGATTCCCTCATACCCACTTCCATCTCCCACCACTCCCGCAACCCCCGGCAGTCACCACACTGTTGCCCATGTCCACGAGTTCCTTCTCTTCTTTTCTCTTTACCTCAATACCTTCACCACCAAAACTCCCCACTCCACCCCTGACCACTGTCAGTCTACATTATTTTGATTGTTAGTTCATTTTGTTCACTAGATTGCACATATGAGACAAATCATATGTTTTTTTTCTTTCTGTGATTGGTTTATTTCACTTAACATAATGTTCTCCAGGTTCATCCATGCTGTCATAAAAGAGTAAATTTTCCTTTCTTTTTTTCTTTTCTTTTCTTTTTTACAGTTGAGTACTATTCCATTGTGTAAATGTACCACAGCCTTTTTATCTACACATCTACTGATGGGCACTTGGATTGCTTCGAAATCTCAGCTCTTGTAAATAATACTGCAATCAACATAGGGGTGCATATAGGTATTCTTTCGAATCAGTGTTTCAGGTTTCTTCAGATACATTCCCAGAAGTAAAATCGTTGGGTCATAAGGCAGTTTCATTTAGAGTTTTTGAAGGACACTCCATACTGCTTTCCACAGTAGAGGCATCACTCAGCATTTCCCCCAACATTCACCAGGGTTCCCTTTTCTCACATCCTCACAGACACTTGTTAATTTATTGATGACAAACATTCTGGCAGGTGTGCCTTGATATCTCATTACGATTTTAATTTGCATTCCTCTGATGATTAGTGATGTCGATCATCTTTTACATATATGTGTTGGCCATTTGTTTGCTTCTTTACAGAAGTGTATATTTAGGTGTTTTGACCATTTTTTAATTGGTTTGTTTGTTCTTTTGTGTTGAGTTTTATAAGTTCATTATAAATTTGGTTATTAACCCCTTATGAGATGTATCAGTGAATATGTTCTCCTATTCAATGGTTGTCTTTTAATTTTGTTTATGATTTTCTTTGCTATGCCAGATATTTTAGTTCGATGTAGTTCCATTTGTTTATATTTTTTCTTTCATTTCCCTTGTCCAAGGAAATATAGCAGAAAAAATACTGCTTCAAAAAATATCTGAGATTTTACTATGTTTTCTTGTAGAATTTTTATGGTTTTGAAACCAACAGTTAAGTCTTTAATCCATTTTGAATTTATTTTGTGAACAGTGTAAGAAAGTGGTCTACTTTCAAGTTTTTGCAACTATCTTTCCCGTATTTCCAATGTTATTTATTGAATAGACTATCTTTACCTCCTTGTATGTTTTTGCTTATTTTGTCAAGTATTAATTGACTAAAAAAGTGTAGTTTTATTTGTGAGCTATTTATTCTGTTCCATTGTTCTAGATGTCTGTTTTTATGCTACTACCATATTGTTTTAATTACTATGGCCTTGTAGTATAGTTTCATTTCAGGTGGGGTGATTCCTCCAAGTTTGTTCTTCTTTCTTAAGATTGTTGTAGCTATTCATGGTCATTTATGATTCTATACAAATTTTTAGAATATTTGTTATAGTTCTGCGAAATACACCATTGATATCTTAATAGGAATTGCATTGACTCTATGGATTATTTTGGGTAGTATGGACACCTTAGTGATGTTATTTCTTCCCCACCATGAACAAAATATATGATTCCACTTATTTGTATCTCCTTCAATATCTTTCTTCCATGTCTTAAAAATTTTTGAGAACAGATCTTCTACATCCTCGGTTAAATTTACACTTAGGTACTTTATTCTTTCTGAAACCCTTATGAATGGGATTGTTTCCTAAGTTTCCATTTCTGATAATTCCTTATTGGGGTATAAAAACACCACTGATTTTTGGAGGTTTATTTTTGTATCCTATTAATTTACTGAGTTCACTTATTAGTTCTAGTAGTTCTACTCACTTTGGGCTTTGTTTCTTGTTCATGTTCTAGTTTCTTGAAGCGTAAAGTAAGATTGTATATTTGACATTTTTTTCATTTCTTGAGATATGCCTGTAAGCTACAAACCTCGGTCTTGAGGACTGTGTTCCCCGAGTCCCACAGAGTTTGGGACACTGAGTTCTCATTTTTATTTGTTTAGAGCTATATTTTGATTTCTTCCTTGGTCCCACTGTTAATCTATTCATTGCTAAGTAACATGTTATTTAGCCTTCATGTGTTTGTGTGTTTTCTAGTTTTTTCTTGTTTCATATCATTATGGTCAGAAAAATTGCATGCTATGAGTTCAATCTTCTTAAATTTGCTAAGATTTGATTTTTGTCCTAACATGGTTTATTTTAGAAAATGTTCCATGTGCACTTGAAAACATTGTATATTCTGTTTCTATTAGGTGAAATGCTCGGAAGATATCAATTAAATTCATCTGGTCTAGTGTGTAATTTAAGTCTATGGTTTCCTGTCTGGAAGATCAATCCATTGGTAATAATGGGCTGTTAAAGTCCCCTGCTATTACTCTCAATCCTTCCCTTTATGTCCACCATGATTCCCTTTACATATTTGGGTGCTCCCACTTTGGGTGGATACATGTTTACAAGGGTATATCCTCTTGCTGGATTTCTCCCTATCTCATGTGAGTACCCTTCTGTGTCTCTTACAATACCCTTGGATTTTAATGTCTATTTTGTCACACAAAGTGTTACTAGCCCAGCTTTATTTTCTCCTTTCCATTTGTATGAAATACCACTTTAGATCCCTTTAATTTTAGTCTGTATGTATCTTTTGTTTTGACATGGGTCTCTGGTAGACAGCATATATATGGGTCTTATTTTCTTATCCATTCAGCTAGCTACCCTATGACTTTTTATTGCAGTGTTTCAGCCATTTACACTTAAAGTGGTTATTGATAGGCAGGTATTTATAGCCATTTTATTTTTATACTATGTTCCTCTCTCCTCCCCCTCTTCCTCTTCCTCCTCCTCTTTCCACTCCTTCTTCTAGCAGGTCCTTAATGTTTTTTGTAATACTGGTTTCGTGAAAACAAATCCCTTTAGCTTTTCTGTGTATACCAGTCCCTCCTGGTTTGATATGTGTCTGTAGAGAAATAGGCTGAGAGTCTTATGGGAGTTTTGCAGTAGGTAAATATCTGTCTCTTTCTTGTGGCTTTTAAGATTTGCTCTTTGTTTTTAATCTCAGACATTTTAATTATGACTTGTTGTAGGCCTCTATGGGTCCGCCTTGTTTGTGACTCTCTGTACTTTCTGGACTTGTGTGTCTTTGTCCTTCACCAGGTTAAGGAAGTTCTCTGTCATTATTATTTCAAATAAGTGCTGGATCCCTACTCTCTCCCTTCTTCTTTTTGTACTCCTATGATGTGAATGTCATTTTACTTCATGTTGTCTCAAAAGTCCCTTATACTATACTAACTTTTAACTGCTTTTTTTTTCCTGCTACCTTGTCTTCCAAATCACTGATTCAATCCTCTGCTTCAATGAACTACATATTCCTTCCAGTGTATCCTTCATTTCAGATATTGTGTTATTTATTTCTGACTGATCCTTTTTTATGGTTTCTATGTCTTTTTTCATGTTGTTGAGCATTTTTATAACCATTACTTTGAACTCTATATCTGATAGATTCTCCTGGTAGAAATGGCCTGAGGTAGAACTTTATGTATATAGAAAAGGCATTTAGCTTTTCTTCACGTCTTCATAAGACAACATGACGTGTTGGTATGCATCAGGCTGTTCAAAGGCAGCCCAGCAGAGCAGGATGCCTTGTTCTGCCTCTAACTATTCCTGCAGCCCTAGGCAGTTCACCTACTGCCTTGTTCCTCTGCTTCCTCATCTGTGGAATAAAGATAATTATCCTATCTAACTCAGAATTGCTGGAAGCAACTTACCATATTTCTCAGACTATAAGATGCACTTTCCCCACAAATTTGGGAGAAAAATGGGGGTACATCTTGTAGTCTGAATGTAGCTTATCTGGCTCGCTGGGCGGGGTGGGGGGATAGTGGAGCAGGGTTTTTTCCCCCTATTTTCCTCCTCTAAACCCTAGGTATGCCTTATGGTCTGGTGCGTCCTATAGTCCAAAAAGTATGGTAGTTAATCCAAAATGCTTAGATAGTACCTGGTACCTAGAAAATATGCAAATAATAATTATAAATACTAATGATTATATTTATTGTATGTAGTTTTAACTGTAGTTATTTAGTATTCAAAACTAATATGCATTGTGGTTTTAATTTGCATCTCTCTGATGACTGGTGATGCTGCACATCCTTGCATTTGTCTCTGGGCCCTCTGTATGTCCTCCTTGGAGAAGGGTCTGTTCAGGTCCTTTGCCTACTTTTTAGGTGGATTATTTGTCTTCCTGGAGTCAAAGGGGATAGGATTGAGGGTGGGAGGTGGAGGTCAGTGGGGCAGGGGAGAGCAATAGAGGGAAAATGGAGACAAATGTACTTGAACAACAATAAAAAAATAAAGCTAATATTCAGGTAGTGCTAAAATAAAATTAAAGAAGTGAAGTAGAGAGGAGAGACTGGTAAGTTTGTAGGATTTGTTATTTTAGATCTCTTTTTGAACAACTTAAAACAATGTGACATTTGAGCAGATGAATAGAGCAAGTCTGCCTATGCAAGTTCTGATGGGGAAAAGTCCAGCCATTGTTAACATAAGAACAGTTTGCACAACATCAGTGTAACCTGGCATCCAAGGAGAGTGGACTGGAATCTGCGAGCGTGAACAATGACAACTGCACTGTACTAGTCAGTGGGGGTGGCAGAACCCCTTGAGTAAGCATGTGTACTGTGTGGCCATCACATTCAAAATGACTGAGCAAGTGCAGAAACGAATCTGCATCAAATTTTGTGTTAAGCTCAAACATTCCTCTGCAGAAACTATTTGGATGATTCAGAAGGACACAGCTATGAGCAACTGGTGATTGGCAGCTTCCTCATGATAACACATCTGCTCATACATCAAATCTTGTGCAGTTTTTGGTGAAACATCAAATCACCCAGGTGACTCAGCCCCCTACAGTCCAGATTTGGTGCCCTGCAACTTCTGGCTTTTCTCAAAACTAAAGTCACCTTTGAAGAGATTTCAAACCATCGATGAATATGACAGGGCATCTGATGGTGATTGGGAGAACTATGTGAGGTCCCCAGGTGCCTACTTTGAAGGGGACTGAGGAGTCATTTTCCTTTGTGCAATGTTTCTTGTATCTTCTACCTTCTTCAATAAATGTCCCTATTTTTCATATTATATGACTGGATACCTTTTAGAGAGAGCTTGTACTTTGAATATTCAAAGGAGAGAAAATATTAAGTAGAAACAGGGCAGTAGTTGCTCGGTAAGCCTAAGGCACAGAGTAAACTAGGAGAATGTTGTTAGAAGATGAGGTCTAGGATGTGAGCTAATGTGAGATAATGTTCAGACTTTTAGTTTAAGATAGGGAGGTGGAATTTTATTCTTAGCGTGAAAGGAACCCATTAGAGGATTATGGCAAATAGTATCATAATATTTTTAAAAGGTATTATGAACTGCTATGTGGAATATATACAATGATGAAAAATAATAGGAATAGGAAGACTTGTTAGGACACTGTGGAATAATCCAGATCAAAATCATATATAATCTTTTAGAGTGGAAGAGTAGAAATGGTGAAAAGTGATTTTTATGGGCAAAGAAAGTTTAAACAGTAAAAAAAGAAAAGTTTGACTTAACTAAGTATTCAAAATTATTATATTTTAAAATAGGAGAATTTTGGATAACTCTTTGTGTTCCTAGGTAATCATGTGTCAGTGTAGCTGGGGTGTAGCATTTGGAGGATGCTTTGTAGGTGATGAGAATTGTGAATAGCTATGTCTATGACTTGACGTTTCTTTTACACAAAATTTTAAAACAGACATTTTTGAGCAGGTTACTTGCTTAACTACTAACACATAAAAAGTTCTGTACAACAAGAGTGTAAACACTGGTGAAATGCAAATAAATCCTGGATTCTAGTGAATAGTAACATTCTTATGGTAATAGTTTTAGTTTTGACAAAGACTCCGTAATTATGGCTGTAGGCAGAATAACGATCCCACCAAAATACCTACATTCTAATCTTTAGAACCTGTGAATATTATCTTATATGTCAAAAGAAAATTAAGGTGACAGGTAGCGTTCTGCTTTGCAAATAAACTGACCTTAAATTAGAGGGAGGGGTTTGGATTAACCAAGTGAACTCAGTGCAAAACTGATGTTAAATTAGGGGGAGTGGCCTGACCCAACCAGGTGGACCCACTGTAAAAATTTACCTTAAAACTTGGGGCATAGACTGGATTAACCAGGTAGACCCAATAAAACGGCCAGTTCCTTTCATGTAGAAAAGAAAGGTAGAAGATTAAGTATCAGAGTAATTTAAAATGATGATGGCTCACCTGGCCGTTGCTGTCATGAAGACGGAAGGAAGTACTGCCAAGGAACGCAGGTTGCCTCTGTAAGTTACACAAGACAGGAACGTGGATTCCCCCCTACATCTCTGGAAAGGAAAGAGACTGCTGTCACCTTCAGACACGTTTTGGACTTCTGACCTCCAGAACTGGACATTGATACATTTGTGCTTGTTTAAACCACTATTTTTTTATGGTAATGTGTAACCAAAGTATCCAAAACTAATACAAATATATAAGATGTTTATATTAGGAGTAGCAGGGCAAAAGGTATAGGGAAATTTTCCGTAATATTCTTGTGAACTTTCTGTAAATCTAATATTATTCCAAAGTAAAATGTTTGAAAAAACAGTTTTCTCTCTCTCTTTCCCTGTCCTGTCTTTGCTTCCCTTCTTCCCCCCATCCCTGGTCTTATTCAGTTCTGAAGTATGTTTGGCTCTTGACTTTATACTTTCCCTGAATGAGGCCCATCTCCTTCTCTCCTATAGCCATGCCAATACTGCATATCATTAGCTTCTTCTTTATTTTTATTTTTTATTTCTATTGAATTTATTAGAGTGTTATTGGTTAATAAGATTATGTAAGTTTTGGATGTAAAATTCTATGACACATCGTCTGCATATTGTGTTTTCACCATCCCAAGCCATGTCTCCTTCAATCACCATTTTTCCCCTTCACCCTCTTCTACTTGTCCCCACTTCCTTTCCCTCTGGCAATCACCGTACTGCTGTCTGTGTTTTTCCCTTAATCTCTTCCTTCACATTTTTCACCCAGCTCGCCACCTGCCTCCCCTCTAGTTGTCAGTCAGTTCTCTGTATCTGAATCTTTTTCTCTTTTGTTGGTTAGTTTATTTCATTCATTAGACTCCACACAAAAGTGAAGGACACAGTACTTGTCTTTTTCTGATTGGCTTATTTCACTTAGCAGAGTGCTCTCCAGGTCCATTCATGATATTGCCAAAGGTAAGGTTCCCTTCTTTTTGACTGTGAGGAGCATTCCTTTCTGTAAATAAATGTGCCTTTAGCTTCTTATGTTTCTATTCTGATATTTTTAAGTGCATTCCCAGTCAGCTTCCATACTCTCTCTGGCACTCCATTATTTTAAGTTGTATTTTCTAAAATGAACCTTATAATTATTTCCCTAGCCTCTACCTTCTACACCAACCCACTATCAAACTGAAAAATACTTTTTCTCCCATGTCCTAAGTGTCACAATCCTAATAATTATTCCAAAAAGCTATCATACAAGTCGTTTCTCTTCATTCTTATACTTCACCTCATAATTATTTTTAAAGATTTTAAAATTTATTTTATTTTTAGACAGAGGGGAAGGGAGAGAGAAAGAGAGGGAGATAAACATTGACTGGTTGCCTGTCACACATGACCCAACCGGGAACTGGCCAGCAACCGAGGCACATGTCATGACTGGGAATCAAACTGGGGACCTTTTGCTTTGCAGAAGGATGCTAAACCAACTGAACTATGCCAGTCAGGGCACCTCATAACTACTACTAGAGATCCCTACACTATTTATTTGCCTCCAATGTCTCTGCACATCTCTGTGTTCTCTTTACCACTGCCAGTGTTGCCTTTTAATATATAACTGTCCATGATATTTCATTCCATTAATCTGTAATGATATTCTTCTACCAATAGTAATATATTCCTTCAGGATCTCATCCTTGCTTTTAATATATTTGTTTTCCTTTCTTTTTATGTACCCAAGCTCTAGGCACATTGAACTCTTCTCCTTGAATACAGCACACTTTTGATACTGCCTAATATTTAGCATGAACTTTTAATAACTTCTTAATATATTTCACCACCCTGCCTTGTGATGTTGGCAAAGGAATAATAGCTGTTATGAGGATGATGAAGAATTTACCTTTCTATGTTTTTTGGTGGATGGTTTTGTTTTCTATGACCTTAAACAATAAGATCAGATCAGTTATCCACAGTTAAGTATTTTGGTGCATAGTTTTGTCACAGAACATGCCACTTGGCATTATAATTGTGTATGTGCATACTCCCCATTCATCTCTACGTGTCTCAAAGTAGAGAGGTCTTGTCTTGTTTACCATTCACTGTATATCCAATTACACAAATAAATTCAATCACCAGCGTATGTAGGGTTCTCTAAAGGAAGAAAAACTGGACCAAAGGAGACATTTCGAGCTCGTTATGGACTGATTCTCTCTGTTGATTGCACATAATGCAATGTCTGTCATCATTTGCATAAATTACTGCTTAGCATATGGCCACACGATTCCACAGTTTAGTAACTTTATGACACAGCAACTGGACCTAATGCAGACTATGTCTTTGTTATAACAGTTCCTGATATCCTCCAAATCTTAAAGGTCTTTAAATGAGGGTTTAACTTTTTCCCATGTTGCTTTGTGCCTATTCAAAGCACAGGTGGTATGTGTTGTCTTATTAGGACACATCTGAACACATTAAAGCTAATGGGACACTCTTTCAACTTAATGGATGCACATTCAGATAACATGATACACACCAACCTAGCAGAATGCCTCTGTAACTTATTTATACTTCTTGATGACTTTCCTGGTGTGAATTCCCACTACAGAGGCGTATGCTCTGATAGTAGGGTAGAGCATTAATGTGAGTGAAATGAAAGCAATGGGAATTGAAAGTTTGGAACTAATTCAGTTGTTGGTGGTGCTATAATTGAGGGGGGAAAACTGAGTATGAACAGTGTTAGTAAAGGAATCACTTGAGATTTTGAGCTTGAACGACTAAGAGGATATGCCCATTATTGCCAAAGAATATTAGTCGTTAATACATCTAAGCGGTATTTGGTTCTGTCTTTTGTTGTGCTCAAAACTCTACTTTGTGCTAACATGAAAACCCTGTGAGGTACTAAAAAATAACTATAAGATTGCTTATTTCGTTGTAAAGTAGATGAGATGTAATGAGGCAGCAAACATACTAAAAGGAACAAATCATGAAAAAAAAGAAAAGGTGGATTTAATTTTGCTTTTGAATTACCTTCTGTATAATTTGCGGACAGCATCTTAGCTGAGACAATTTCTTTAAGTATACATTTATGAATACTTCACATAATTTCATGTGATACTTAAATTGAATAATAACATCAAAATTGTAAACTTATGTGTGCATTAATATGTATTTCATTATACATATATAAAATCTCACAATTGCAGTCCATGTAAGATTTGGCATGACTATTATTGAAGGAATTTTAAAATTACTGTTTATCTTCCTTCTTTACACAGGGGGACTCTAAATGTTTTTTTCTTACTGATTTCCTTTGTCGTTTGACTAAAGCAATTTAGAATCATTAATATACAAACTCTAAAAGTAGAAACTTTATATTTTTTCAATAATATTTACTTACTCTATTTATAATGTTATATTAAAAGTCTGGTCTCTTTTTATTATATAAAAAGTGATGCATACATAGAAGCCCCCCAAAAAAACACCCCAGCAGTTCTGGACTAATTATATTATACACAAATTATATTTCCTTTTAATGGATGATCATTAATTGATAGATTTTTAAGATCACAGAACATCTGAAAATATCACACTTGAGGGCTTTAGTTTATGTAATAGAAGATTAAACATCATCAGTCATCAGGAACAAAATCCAGCACATCCTATTTAGTAGTAGATGCATTCTTAGCATGTAAAAGATGGCAGCCTCAAATCTTTTTATTTTGAGATAATGTTCATGGCTTATGCCTGGAGAAAGTGAAGGGGAAAGAAAGCATAATTCTGGGGTTGTGGTATTTTGCACACAAATTATTTTAAACTGGATACTTCAACAAAACTTGCTTTGGAAGAGAAAGAAAGGAAATAAAAATAAAGGGTTTTTTGTGACAACAGAAGGATCTTCAAAAATAGAAATGGGAATAAAAGGAAAAGTATGTTGAATACAAGGGGGTTTTGGTTACATTTGTACAAGTCAGACTATCTGGCTTAATTCTACCCACTGTAATAGCAAAGGCTTTAGATTAGAACATTAGATCCCTGTCATACTTGATTTCCTTCATTCTAAATTTTTACAATATAGCCTCTTCTTAAAGTGATAACTTTCTTATACCTGCTCTGCCTGCCACTTTTAATGACTGACATGTGGACATGTGGGAAAGAGTAGATAAGAAACCTCAGATTCCAAATAACAATAGCCCTTGACAACTGCTCGTCTTGTCCCTTGGATAGTTGAGCCATGAAAACTGGGGGCATGGGTCGGGTTAGACATTTAATTCTTGGTTTAGTATCAGCCTTTATTCACAGTTGACTCTTTTGTATGAAACTGTGATTGCCCCTCGAGTGCTGTTTTTTTTCTTTCTTTCTTTCTTCTGCTTGACAGATAACTGAAAGTCGTGTGTGGGTGATCATGCATAGGGATAAAGGATGATTTATATGTTCAAAAATAACAACCAATTTTATTTTTCCTAGTGTTTACTTTATTTCATAGTCTTTACTTTATAAAACATGTACACTTATTACTATACTATATTATGCACAATATATACCCCAAGTTAGAAACTGTGGGGCAAGACAAAAAGTAAAACAAACAATAGGAAAATAGAAGTTCTCACATTTGCTTTCCATCATCCAGTGGACCACGCTGTCTGCCTCTGTGACATATGCCCAGCCGCCCCTGTTCCTTGGCACACATGCATAACCACTTTCCCAACCAGTGGCATTGACTAAACATCCGTTTAGAGGTATCCTTCCGCATGTTCAGAGCATTTCATGAGATATTTTAGGGCAGAATTGATGAGCATTTTTAAAGTTAGTTAAATCCATTTTAAAACAGAGCAAAAGTGATTCTGAAGTGTGGACAGTTAATCAGTTTAAATATTAAATTAGTCATTCGCTTTTTAAGTCATATTTGTTTTATTAATTAATATATAGTTTTAAACTTTTTAATAGTTGAGATAAAACCCCTAAATCAATGACTTAATTCCACAGTTTAACTATAAAAATGCTAACTGACCATATGCTAGAAGATTTGTAATAACATTATTTTAATTTTTTATTAAAGTATATTTGACACGCAATGTTATGTTAGTTTCAGGTGAACAACAGTGTGATTTCACATTTATATTTCTTAAAATATGATCACCATAAATCTAGTAACCATCTGTTACCATACAAACTATTAGATTATATTGACTACTTTCTCTATGCTGTGCATTATATCCTAATGACTTATTTATCTCTAACTGGTGATGTGTACCTCATCCCTGTGACTTATTTATTTACCCACTTATTTACCTATTTATTTATAAGTGGATGTTTGTCTTCTTTTCCTTTCCTCCTTTTGCCCCATCTCCAAGCCCCTCCTTCTGGCAACCATCAGGTTATTCTCTGTATTTATGTCTGTTTCTGTTCCTGTTTTATGTATTGTTTTTATTTTCCACATATAAGGGAAATCATATCGCATGTGTCTTTTTCTGTTTGACTTATTTCACTTGACATAATACCATCTAGGATCATTCATGCTGTTGCAAAAGGTAGGATTACATTCTTTTTCAAAGCTGAGTAATATTCCATTGTATATATATACCACAGTTTATCCAAACATCTGTCAATGGACACTTACACTGCTTCCATATCTGGCTATCATAAATAATGCCACAGCGAGTATAGTGGTGTATACATCTCTTTAAATTAGTATTTTCATTTCCTTTGGATAGATGCCCAAAAGTAGAATTGCTCAGTTTTATGGTAATTCCATTTATAATTTTTTGAGGAATGTCCATATTGTTTCCATAATGGCTGCAATATACAATCCCACCAACAGTGAATGAGGCTTCCCTTTCTCCACATCCTTGTTTTTTCATTGTTTTTATTTTTTTTATTTTTATTTTTTTGATAACAGCCATTCTAACAGGTGTGAGGTGATATTTCTTTGTGATTTTAATTTGCTTTTCCCTGATGATTAGTGATGGTAGGCATCTTTTCATATGTCTGTTTTCTATCTCTGTGTCTTATCTGGGAAAACATCCTTCTGAGTACTGTGCTCATTTCTTACTTGTATTGTTTGTCTGTTCAATGTTCAGTTGTATGAATTCATTATTTTAGATATTACCCTTTTTAATCAGATATATCATTTAAAAAATATTCACCCATTCAGTAGGTTGTCTTTTTATTTTGGTGATAATTTTCTTCACTGTGCAAAAGCTTTTTAGTTTGATATAGTCTCATTTGTTTATTTTTGTTTTTGTTTCCCTCGCCCTAGCAGACATATCCAGAAAATTATTACTAAAAATGAAGTCAGAGAGTTTACTACTTATGTTTTCTTCTACTAGTTTTATGGTTTCAGGTCTTACATTTAAGTCCTTAACCCATTTTGAGTTTATTTTTTGTATATGGTATAAGCAAGTGGTCCAACTTTATTTTTTTACATGTATCTCTCCAGCTTTTCCAAAGGCATTTATTGAAAAAACTGTTTTTTCACCACTGTCATACTTTAGTTCTAGCCATCTGCATTTTTGATTATATAAATTGCTTTATTAAGAATATAAACATTCTATTTTGAAAAACTGTCAAAGATGTCCCTTTCTTTCTTGATAACTTTTTAAAAAGCCTCTTCTGTCGTTTGATAGATTGTGTTTTTTCTCATCAAAGGAATGAGGCTACCGCAATTACAGACATGAGTTTCTGAGACCACTTTAGATAACTCTTAGAAACATGAAATAGTAATTGAACAACAGACTTTTTTTTAACTCCTTCCAACTAAATGTTTATGAAATACCAAAAATCTGTTCTATCAGAAGAGTATCAATTTTACAATGAAGCATTATAACCCGATGATATTATCCCTAACACTAAACAAAACCTTTAATTGTATAGGCAAATTTACCCTGATAGTTCAGATTAAACAATAATTCACTTAGGTACTATAAGCTATAATTAGAACAAATATGTCACACAAGCAAAATTCCATTCCACTTGAAATAACCGGTTTGAAGCATAATACCATAATTCCACATAATTGAGACAGTTCATAGAAAGAGAGAAGAGTTAACAGAGTATAAGTTGGAAGAGATGATAGTGGGTTTTGTGTTCTTCAAACGTATTATTTAAGAAAAGGCAGGGCCCCCATTTCTAATCCCTTCTGGTTTCATTTTTATAGACCACAAACCCCTGTTGTAATATATTAGAATACAGAATAACTAATTATGCAGATGGAGTTTGTAATATGATAAATGCCTCTTATTTTCACTCAACCAGCAGTCTGCTGAAAGAAGCAGATGAACGTTAACATTACCGAAGGGTTTCCCCCCTAATTTAAAGTAATTGTGATGAGGACGTGGAAGAAATCCGAGCCAGCCGAAGGTTGCAGAGATGAACTCAAAGCTCTTTACTAAAATACTCACTTTCACTGATTTGGAATAATTGAAGAGATAAAAAGGGAAAAAAGTGGCTATTATGTGGAGATGAGGTCTTCTCCAAAAAAAATAGTGGCCTCAGCGTTTCCTCCGCATACACACCCAACGTCGCTACTGGTTTTGATCATATTTCAGAAACTACGTAAAGATCTGTATCAATTCCTTTAAAATTATGATGATGAGCATCAATTTACTCACATTTAAGAGCCTGCCCTTCTTCTGGTATTTAGATTTACATTTTTTGATGAGGTGGATGCATTAACTATCATTTATGTACCAGTATATAAACAATAGATTCATTTTGTTTTTATCCCACAGATTTTATATAGAGGTTGATCTTCTGTATGTAAATGGAAATCAGTTCTGGTCCTCTTAATATATACTGATCATAAGGCTTATAGTAAATGGGAAAAGTAAATCGGATTTAGGGAAATACTGTGTTTATCATATCCATGGTGTTTAATACATTCTTTGGAAACCATAAAAATCTGTATAGGTAGAAGCATAGTTCTAATAAGATTTAACTCCAAACTATAATATATAATTATGTGTTTTGTCCTTTTGTACCACAATAAAACATCTTGTGGAAGGAAACAAGGAAGGAAAATATAAATAGGGTTAACCTAGTTACTTTGAAGTCAATATTGGCGGTAATATTCTATGAATCAATATGGAGGGTATATGATTCACTCACAAATCCTGTTAGAATTGGAGCCTCCCATTAAAGTAAAGAATATCAAGATTGAACGAAGCCACTCAATTCAGTGTTCACTTGGGACAGTAGCCTGGTTTAGATTGTGAAACATGTGGAAAGCATTGCAAATTCAAAGAAATATTTTTGCTCAGCTTGGTCCAAGGACATGCGCATTGATTTTAGAGAGAGGAGAAGGATGGAGAAAGAGAACTAGAGAAGCATTAATTTGAGAGAGAAACATCAATCAGTGCCTCTCATATGCGCCTTGACTAGGGACCAAACCCACAACCTAGGCATGCACCCTAACTTGGAATTGAACCCGAGACCTTTTGGTTTATGGGATGACACTCCAACTAACTGAACCACACTAGCCAGGGCCTACAGAAATTTTATTATCAGTTATTTTCATAATTTTTATGAAATTTTATATGGGGGTTGTAAATTTAATATAGTTAAATGTATATAATTATAACATATAATTAATATAGTTTCATAGTAAAATTTTAAGTATGTATTAATTTGTTAAAAGGAGAAAAATGTGAACCTCTTCACAGTTAGTATGTATGTATACTAGGCAAAACTGGGCACACTATTACCTGTGTTTATCAATTTCATAACGGTACAGTGAAAATGATTACTACTTAGATCTTGCAATGTCTGGAGGCTGGTTAGATGTTTGCAGTGGCCCGGCAGAAGACTAACTCTTCATTTTTCAAACTGGTTTAGAAATTGAGATTACATGCATCAAGAGAGCTTAAAAAGCTTTATCACTCATGTAAAAAATTTTCCTGGGGAGGGTAAGACTTGTACCCAAACCAGTCTGGAATGGTTTGAGCAAGGAGATGGGGGGGTTATTTTGGTTCACAGGTGAAGTTGGGCAAGGTCCCCGCTCTTGGGCCAGGGTTTGTGTAGTTTGTTTTTCTAGCAGTGCAAGGGAGGATGAGGGGCTTTCTGATCATCTTACCCAGATGTGAGTCTAGAGGTCAAGGGACATAGGTGGAAACTAAAAGACATCAGCAGTTAAACATCCAAATGAGTCAGACTCCATTACAGTACAAAGCACGATTAGAATTCACGGTACCCGTTTTCTCCTCCTGGTTCTAAAATGTATTGGCTATGTGATGATGAAAAGCCCATTAGCCAACCTAATTGTTGTCACAATTAAGAAGGCTTTAATAAGAAATTTTAAGGTAAAACTCTTAGAATCTTTTGAGGTATTACAAAGGAGGATCCCAGGAGGTCTGTAATCCAGAATACACATGCTTAAGTTATGTCTGCTACCTCATGGTCTCACTCTGCCTAGACACAGGGTAGCCTGGGGCCAGCCTTGGAGATATCCATCCCTTTTTGTGTGAACTTGAGCAGCACCCAGAGTCTCTTGGTTCCTTAGCCTCCACATCATTAAAATGAGAATATTCAGACCCTGCCTCATAGCCTTGTTGTGAAGATTCAATTAGTTTCATGTACAGCACTTAGAATAAGGCCTCCCAGATAGGAAGCATTTTGCATGTCACAGACACTTATCTGAGGAATGGTAAAGAAAAAAGAACACAAAGTGTCCATTTTTATGAGGATATCTTCTTAGGGACAAAGTGAATATTTGTGTTTGCAGTCCCTGAGAAAAGCAGTTCTTTAGTTTGATATTATCTATATTTTCTTAATGTCATTTTATAATGCATTTAAGTAAACTCAATTCAGAATAAAAATTGAGAACATCATATAAAAACGTAGGGCATCTTTTCTTGTTGAAAGTAAATAATTCATCACAGGGATTCTATTGATTCTTTTTATAAACACCACTTATTATTCCACCCCCTGTTGTTCTGAACTTGTCAGCAGGTTCTTTAAATGTAGCACATTTTTGTTAAAGTAATAACTACAGGAAAACTGCATCAATAGTAATTTCAACATATGGGAGTCATGGACTCCCTTTTTAAAATGTGGGTAACAGATATTTACCTCGGAGTTACCTAAATTGATAACATAACTGGATTTATCACCCTAGTGTCATTGAGGCAAAGTCCTGGCTTCCAAAACACACATACACACGCACACACACACACACATTTTCACACCATAGTAATCAACATCGGATTTCTTATGAGCTTTTGATTTTGCTTTTGATAGATGGTGTTTACTGTGTATTAGTGATTTCCTGTTCATCATTGACATTCTTGTATCGCTAAGGTTTAACTTTGCTTGGGTGTGAGAGTGCAAAGGAGGTACAACAGAAGTCGGACCACTCAAAGGGCACGTGTATGCTGTATATATAATTACAATTGCAAACCAATTTCTTCATGAGCTCATGAAAATCCTCACTGATGAATGTCATGTGATATGATGTCGCAGCTGAGTATCCTTCAAATTTTCAGCCCCTGTTCATTCTCCTTTAACTATTTCTCCAAGATAAAGTTGTAATCTTGGAGATATCCTTCCACTTCTCCTCTCAGGCTCCTCATTTTTAAACTGGTTCAATCCATAAAAAGTCAGTTCAAAACCTCTTGAGAGGTAATGTGACTTAAAATGTGAGAGGATGTAAACTCTCTGGGCAGATACTATGAGTAGCTGGTACATGATTGGCCATATTCTCTATGGTCGTGATGATGAGAAAAATTACACATGATGGAAAATCTATTATGGGTGCCTGAGAGAAATCACTCTCAGAAAACTGTTACTTACCTGACATTGGCTGCTGGCATGAGAAATAGGTTGTAGTTTTCAAGCTACTGAGAATGTTCACAGATATTTTATGCACTATAACTTCATTTAACCTGAAGGATAGAGCAATTTTTCAAATATTTAAAGATAATTATAATGTCTCTTCTCCTCTTCCCGAGGTTAAATAATTCTAATGCCTTCAACATTTACTTTTTTGAAAGTTGTCCAAACTAATACTGTTCTCTAATCCAGTGGCATTAAAACCTTTGAAGCACCAAACTTTCTGGTTGGCTTTTCTACCACATTCAAAATCTTATTCTTTGGGTTTCTTATGATTATTTACAGACCATGTTTAAGTTCGGTGCTTTTATTTGTGATCACATTTACATGGAGGCAAAAAAAAGATTCATAAAATGAAACTGTCAACAAAGGTGATTTTTTTTCCTTTGAATGAATGTCCATAAACTCAACTATGTATCATTGTATTACAGGTTTTAGGGATTAGTCATTTCATCAGTAAATGCATTTATCCTGAACCAAATAAAAACATGAACTATTTGAAACTTTGAATACTTTCCATAATAAAATTTCATTTTATTCTCTGTGACTTGAGTCATCACTATGACATTAAATTAAATACCAAGAGGCTCGTAAAGTAACCAAGTGACAGGTTCACAAATGGAACAGACTGGACTCACTACCAACAATTTTCATAATAATAACAGTGAAACAGGTCCTTGACTTTTTTAAGTTAAAATCATTAGGTATTAAAAAGCGACCCCTGAGTGAACTTTGAAACTTTGCCACTTTAATGAACTCTTATTCAGCTTTTGAAGGGCAGCCTGATTTTCCTCTCAGGAAACAGAACAGAATTACACTCTACTCTAGGCTTGGACATGACACGAATAAAATGAAAAATATTTTAGAAGAGCAGTGTTTTTCCCTCATCATGTAAAGAAAGTACGCAATTCATAATTCAGTCAAGCTTTTAACACAGGCGTGCCAATATGACTATATGATTGCTGTGAACCCACACACATAAAAATTAATGAATATAGGATGATATGTCGAATATATTTTCTAAAGTCACTTGCCATGGACTTTACAGTGAAAATGAGGTACCCTGTCCAACAGATTCAAACAAGTATTTTACTCTTTCCAATTCTGAAGGCAGATGGGATATGGTGAGTCAATATGTTTTCTGTGAGTATAGCACAGAGGAAAAAGATGATGAGTCGTTGTATTTGGGTTATAAAAAAAAAATCTCAACCTTCAAGTATTTTTCAGAAGAGAATGAGCTCTACACATTAGAATATCTGTTCCCAGGTATGATGGCCCTAGCTTAATTCTTTGTTACTTTCTCAGCCATAACTTGTCCTAACTTCGAAGGAAGTAAAATGAAACTATTCCCTAAAGAAAAGAATTTTGGTCTAACATGCTCCTCAATAAATTTAGTTTAGCATCTGATTTACCTCCTTTCCTGTCCCATTCCCAGCCCTCTGCCCCCAGCCTAATGGGGAGTCAGTCTTGGAAGTTACAAAGTAAGGAAAAATGATTCTTCTACAGCTTCTGATTCTAGAACTAAGTACATGGGCAATGCCTCCTTGTTGCCACTGCCAGGGGACAGTGAGACAGGAGAGCAAACAAATGACAAAAAGGGTAAAAATTAATATAAATGTTTGCTTAATGAAGGGTATACATTTTAAAAAGTCAATTTTCCCCTATACCCACATGTAAATTTACATAATGTACATAATTTGGCTGGTTTACTTTAATTGCTGAACCTCAGTCTAAGTTATGGGTGAAAATGTATTTTATCAGGTGGCTGAAATATTTACATAATAGTTTTTTATTTTATTTTCCTAAAAGTATAAAGAAGGAAGCCAGAACTTCATTAAAATGCACAAAAAGAATAAGAAGCTAACATAGGGAATAGTAATGAATTTATTTTTTGTAAATAATAATGAAGATAAAGAAACAGTGAAATGATTGTGCATTTGCATCTGTACTTTCAGTATACTTTAACTTTTTTTATTGTTTAATTTTGGATTTAAAGACATGTAGCTATTAGTTCTCTGGTATACTTACATGGTTTTCTGTTGTCTTCTCTTTTTTAAAATTTGGGAAATTTTTAAATTATGACAGCAGTATCAGTCAGGTGATCCATATGTAAGGTCAAAAGATTAGGTCATTTTGTCTTTTGTTTCTTTTGGATAGTTCTTCAGAATAGAATAGCCAATCACAAGGGAATAAATTGTCTGTAGGACATCTGTCCTAGGGCAATAAATTGTGGAAATGGAAGCTAAACATGAACCATCTCTGAAGTTGTCTGCTCAGTAGAATCAGCAATATTGCATTTAATAAAATTCCAGTACCTTTGCGTGTCCCTCCTGGAAGGTGTGGTATTTTCAAAGGCTGCCAGATTGCCGTAGTTCTAAGGTTCTGCTTTGACCTTCCTTGCACTATTAAGAATCATTATTTTACATGTAATATAAAGAATGATTTGGTGATTTATCTTATGAGAAATGTCTATTTATCCACAAACAGATGGTAGCAGGAGCTTCATGCACGATGGATGATATGTTTATTAGTTTAAGAAATAACAATAAGACATGCTAAACCGGTTCCTGCCCTGCTAACACCATGCCACACACACAGAAAGCAACAACTAAAGTGTGCATAAGATGAAAAAATTTGCTTATCGGGAATAACGCTTTCTAAAAACACCAAATTTTCTCTAACTGCTGATTTTATTAATTTTCAACAATATAATTATTATCTATTTAAATATATTATATATAAAAGATGATCAAATTTAAAATAACTGTTTCTAGGCTTGGCTGGTATGGCTCAATGGATTGAGTGCTGGCCAAATTCTATAGTAATAACAATTTTTAACCTTACAGACACCACATGTTATATTACCTTTCCTTAATAAGGAAAAAACACAATCATTTAAAAATTGATCTTTTAGATATTATTTCAACCATATTTCATATCAAAGTCTTAAGTTATAAAATGTACTTATTTATATCAGGTCATTTCCTGTAATGGAGCTTTAATTTATTGGTGCAGAAGATATAGAGGAAGTCATGGTTAAACTTGTTCTTAGATACAGACAGAGGTAGGAGCTCATTTATTATTTCAACAATTGTATTATTTATGTACACACTATGTGGCAAGAATAGGTTGTATAAAGGTTTGAGTCACAAAACTGGGCACATTTGGAGAAAAGTTGAAAGTCATGGAAAAAAACACACACTGCGTCGACCAACATTCAGGAGCCATGCCATAATTTACCTAAAACCAGTCGTAACTACAACCAGTTCCTCCCCAATTAATACATAGATATTAACATAACATGCTTTAATAAGGTAATTAGGCTCATAAAAATCTACTCATCAACTTAAAATTTTAACCAGTAAATGATTATATAAAGCCGATTATCAAAATTTTGACTTGAAAACTATAGTCTTCATCAGCATTATGCTGGTTCAAGAGTACCATAGCTAAAAAGTACTAGGAGTTAGAGTGTGCTAGCACATTGGATTTTTGTTACAGAAATCTTTAGAGAGGTAAAATATTATTTTCCTTTGCATAATACAACCTTCAATTTCATGAAGATGTTAAACTTATCTTTCGATGATTAAGGTGGAAATGACTTGTGTGAAGGTTGTACCACCTGAAGGTATTGGTTACCACTTTGAACACATCTCTATTTGAGTGTCTTATTAGAGTCATATCTGACAGATACTTGTCCACAAATGAAATGTTAGCATGAAATGTTAGTTAGGAACCTCATCTCCATTACTTGGATATTCTTAAAGCAAAGAAAGAAGAGAGAACTGTCAGCACAACCATCATTTTTAGAGAAGAAAATATTTAAAGCATGAAGCAAGGTTGCAGACAGGAGTACAAAAGTTCCTGAGGTGCACCAGAGTAGGGAAATCTTTTCTTCCAAAGACTTCAGTAACTTCCACTGCAAACTAATGTATTTCAATATGGGAAAGATTTTACTTTCAAATATAATTGACATGGCTCATGGTTTACTGCCAGCTACACTTGCATTGTGCCATAGCTGCTGCTTATAATGACACCCTGCAAGTACACCACCGACACCAGCACTCCGTCTTCCATAACAGCACGTGGGGGCATATTTTTAACACCGAGTGAGTCAGGGAATCACACTCAAATGTTGAGAATGTGAGGCTAAAAATTGATGCCACTGAGGTCTGACCAGATGTTGTCTCACTTGTAATCTAGAATAATTTATTAAAAGAAGCCATTTGCATCTATAAACTGACTGTTATTTATGTTGAATCATAAATTAACATGGTTATATAAGATAGGTAAACTTAGAAAGATATGTCACTCTTTCATATGCTACAAGGAATTGAAACAGAAATTAAGTAAAAATATATTAATGCAGAGATAAGACAAGCAATTATCTGGAGCAATTAGAGAAGAGACACATATAAGGTAATATACCAAAAAAGAAACCCTTAAAATTAGGGAGAAAGTCCTCCCAAGAAAGATCCTGGCATGATTAACTTTGACTATGACTGCAATGAAACTCTGAGACAATGAAGTTCTTGCTTTTGCAGAGGAGAATAAAAGACAATTCAATATGAATGAGGTAGCAGGATGCCAGAGCATCTAAAGAATTTCTTTTTTTGTACAAATTGGGAATGTTAAAATAGCAATTTAATGTCATGAACACATTTGAAGTATAACATTTAGCTACAGACTAATCTCAGGCTGCATAGTTTGAGATAAACTAGAAATCCATTCGTTTAAAAAATACTCACTATATCCCTGCATGCTGTCAAGCACTTGACTAGGCACTTGAATATATTAGAAACAAAACAAGGTCATAGCTCATGTTTTGTAGTTGAACTTCAACAGCTTCAATTTTAGTGCAGATAGACAAAAGGAAATGAAAATGCAATAGATATAATGGAATATTGGAGGGTGATATGTGCTATGAGAAAAGACAGGTAAAGATCAAAAGTATATAACTAGTCAAGAGGGAATACCCATATGGAGGAGTGGTGTGGGAACGTGTCATTATTACATAGGGCAGTCAGGGTACACCTCCCTGAGAAGAAAAGAGATGGGGCTGTTGGCTATAGGCAGAGGGAATAGTTAGGGCAAAGTCCCTAAGGCAGTCTCAAGCTTGGGATGTGCCAGGCGTATCAAGGAAGCCTATGTCTGTATACCTGATAGAGGGATGGGACAGGGGGTAAGAAAGCAGAGACCTTGTTAGGTGGGGCCCTGTGGGTGTTATAACTCTCAGTTATATGGGGAAACACTTTAGGATTTTGAGCAACCGAGTGGCATGCCGTGATTTGCATTCTGAAAGGTCATGTGACTGGCTTATAAGAATAAAAAAAGGTAGGAGCAATAGTAGAAGCAGGGAAGTCTCTCTGAAGGTTATTTCAGTGATCCGTATGGAAAATTTAGTGGTAGCAGTGGAAGTGCTGAAAATGTCAGTTCCTGTTTACAGAGAATATTAAAGTTTGAACATTTTTTTTCTAAGACTGAATGTGCAGTGTGAGAGAAAGAATGGAGTCACAGATGATACCGATTTCAGCCTAAGCAACTGGAAATACTGCCATTGCCCGAAACGAGACCGATTAAAGATGGAGGAGGTTTGGCAAGGAAAGCAGGAGTTCAGATTGGGCACACAGACTTTGAGATATCCAATAGGCACACGAGTAGAGAACAATGAGTATGACGCTTCACACTTACGTCTGCATTTTTGGAGCAAAACCTGAACTAATGATACAAATTAAAGTGTTGCCAGAACATGGGTTAATTCTTGAATTTAATTCCAGGAGATGGAATGAGACTGCCAAGGGAGAGATACAAACAGTGACAGAAGTCAAGGTCCAACTGCACTGTAGGGATGTTTCTAACCCAATTGTCACTATGTATTTCTGGGATAGAAGACATTAAGAAATCCAGGTAAATGTGGATGGAGAGATGCTGTCTGATTTTACTAAAAAAATAATCCCTGATATTGAATTAAAAATGTCGCCATTCCATATGAAAAGCATTGTGAAAATGTTGACTTCTAGTGCTAAATTCCATGACTCAAGAACCATAATATTAGTGAGGTTAATTAAAATATTTATGAAGAGTAAAGTAAGGTCATTTTAGGGGTATAATATAGTTTGACTATATTGGAACAGAATTTTGCTTTAAGTTAAAAAAAAAAAAAGAAAAACATTGTAGAAGGTGAGAGCTCTGTAGAACTATCGTTAGAATTACCTAAAATGAAAATGAATCTTTGTATTACAGCAAAATAATAAATATAATGACAGTAAATTCTAAAAGTTAATATTACATGGAAGAATTAGTTCCCATTTTCACACTCAAGTCACAATAAAATACAACAGAAATAGAAGCCAATGTACAAATAAAATAAATTTGAATGTTAACTGAATCTATATAGAGTAAATCTCCACTCTGTGTCATGTAGCTTTTAAATTGAAACAAAAATTATATAAAATAGTCAACAGCTTTTTCCTAAATGGGGAGAGACTAAGGAAACATCTGTACAGAACTTAGCATTCTGTACTTGACTTACAAAGTTGAATGCTTGTACTAAGTGAATGTTTAATGCTGCAGCTGGCATAGTTGTTGATTGAAGAATTCATTTCTCTAAGTATCTACTAGCCTAGAAATTTTTTTTCAGTGTTCTCCACTATTTAAGTAATATCCAAGTGAATTGCCACTATTGAACAATAGGACAAAAGACTTCATTTTAATCAAAGTTAAGTCCAGAATATAAAAATAATTGACCTCTGAAATATTTTGGTTCTGGTGACCTTCATTGTTCACTAGAAAAATTTTTATTCATACTTTAATAGTTCATTTGACCTACTGAAGAATTTAATCAACTTTGTAACCGCAAATTCTTAGACAAACCTTTGGTATTTTCCTCTGCTTCTGAAACTATGAAAATAGAAATAACTTGAATTTATTTATCTGAGAAACATGGATTTCTCTCCTGATAAGAATGTTGTCTTATCCTACTAGCATCCTTACCCTACTATCCTATCCTTATAAAAGTATATTTGCTATAAGTCATAAGAATTATTACTGTAATACATGATGGGAAACCAGGTGCAGAATAAACATCAGCCATGGCTGTCAAGTAATATAAAATAGAAGAACAATTAGCTGTTACAAGAGACCTTTAGGGAAACTTTCCAAATAAAAACCCAGTGCCTGAATAGCTTAATTAACTTCCTGTGGGATCAATCCATCACTGCTAAGCACCTGTCACATATAAGCATTGCCTATAGTGAGGCTCAATAAATGTTTTGTATTAATGCCAAAATTATTTATGTCTCCATATTACAATAGCTACAGAAATAAACCATATTTGCTATATTAAAAAGGAGCTTATATAATTGAACTAGCACTACTGTGATATCAAAAGAAAACTAATATTGAAAATGAACAATGGGGGATGTATTGAATAGTTTATTAAGGGTTAGAAACATAAAGACTTTTTCCATGAGTCTGCTCATGCTCATGCTGTTGTTATCCTTACATATCACTGCGATGTGGAATATTCTATTGCATTACACAAATGCCTAGACAATCATCTTATGACTATGCTTGAAGCTACACTTAAGGGAAACATAAAGAAAAGTTGTTTCACAGTCATTCATGAAACACATTCATGTATTTATTGAATAAGAAATGCATTTCTGTCATGTCCTCAAGTTACATGGCCAGGTAGTCATCATCACCCTCTTTCACAGTAAAGGGCATCAATTTAGTTTTCTAATACTAAGTAGATACAAAGTATTACAACAATAATACAAACCCAGGTTGTATGACTCAAAGCTCTACACTCTTAATCACTACAATTTAATGAGGATAAAACATGTAAAACAATGATTTTATATCCTAGGAGTGTATTCAAGTCTGCACTAACAGCTGATTTCTTATGTTGCTGAGTTAACACATAGCCAGAGAGTTGTTTGAAAATGATAGAATCCATATTTAGGTTTTATAAACAGTCACTATGGCAGTGATTCACCATAGATCCTGTTTTTTAAACTGTACTTAAAACAATAACTTGATACAACATGAGAAATGTTGGCAAAGTTGTGCTAAGAAGAGACATACCTGCCATTTCTACTGCCTTTTGAAGAGTGGGCATTCTATGTTCATACACAGAGAAACCTGGGGCTCTCTGGACAAATGTATATCATTATTAGTTGGATATGTCATGTAACCCATTTTGGGGGGTTTGTGTTTTTCTTGTTATCTCAATAATTTTAAGAGCAGTAAAAAATTAAGCAATATTTACATCTCACATTTTTCAACACCCAAAATAGACAATACATTAAATAGATCATATACCGTAATCAAGAGGGATTTATTCTGGAGATGCAAGGATGTTATTATATCTGCAAATTAATAAATGCGATATACCACAAACAAAATGAAGGACAAAAACCACATGATCGTAGCAATAGATCCATAAAAAGCACTTGATAAAATCCAGCAACTACTTATGATAAAAAAAACTCTCAGCAAAGTGAAAATAGAGGGAACATGTCATGAGGTAATGAAGGCCATTTATGACAAGCATATGGGTGGCATCATACTTAATGGACAAATATTACAAGTGTTCTTCTTAATATCAGAAACGAAACAGGAATATCTGCTTTCACCACCCTTATTCAACACAGTACTGGAAGACCTAGTCACAGCAATCAAAGAAAAAGAAGAAATAAAAGGCATCCAAGTTGGAAAGGAAGAAGTAAAACTGTCATTATTTGCAAATGACATGATACTGTATATTGAGAACCCTAAACATTCCACTCAAAAGCTATTAGAACTGATAAATGAATTCAGAAAGCAGCAGGATAAAAAATTGATATCTAGAAAGCAGTTGCATTTTTATACATAAACAATGAACTGTCGGAAAGAAAAATTAAGAAAATAATTCCATTCGCAATTGCTTCAAAAATAAAAAAGTACCTAGCAATATATTTAACCAAGGATGTAAAAGAACTATTCAGAAAATTATAAGACACTGAAGAAAGACATTATTGAAGATACAAAGAAGTAGAAGCATATGCCATGTTCACGGATGGGAAAAATTAACATTATTAAATTATCCATACTACCCAAAGCAACCTACAGATTCAATGCAAATACTATCAAAATACCAAGATTGTATTTCACAGAACTTGGACAAATATTCCAGAAATTTATATAAAAGCATGAATGATCCCAAACTGACATAGTGATCTTGAGAAAAAAATAACAAATTTTGAGGAATCATGCTACCTAACATCAAACTATACTACAAGGCCATAGTAATCAAAACAGCATTGTCCTGGCATAAAACCAGGTATATAGATCAAAGGAACAGAATAGACAGCCCCGAAATAAACCCACACTTTTATAGTCAGTTAATATTTGACAAAGGAAGAAAAAACTGCTTGGGCTTCTTTAATGGACTAAACATGGTTTATTCAATAATTGGCATTGGAAAAAATAGACAGATATGTGCAAAAAATGAAATTAGACCACCTTTTTAATTCTATATGTGAGAATAAACTCAAAATGGGTTAAATTCTTAAATGTTAGACTCAAAACCATAAGAATTCTAGAAGAAAACATAGGCCATAGAAGCTTGGACATTTCTTGTAGCAACATTTTTTTCTGATATATCTGCTAAGACAAGGGAAACAAAAAGAAAAAATAAATAAACTACTGGGACTACATCAAACCAAAACATTTTTGCACAGCAAAAGAAATCATCAACAAAATGAAAAGACAGCCCATTGAATGGGAGAACATATTCATCAGTACATATGATAAGGATTAATATCCAAAATTTATAGAGAACTTTTAAAACTCAGCTTTTAAAAGCTTTTAAAACTTTTAAAAAATTTTATTAAAAAGTTGGGCAAAAGACCTGAATTGACACTTCTCTAAAGAGGACACACAGATGTCCAATAGGCATATGCAAAGATCCCCAACATCACTAATCATCAGAGAAATGCAAATTAAAACCACAATGTGTAATCACCTCAGACCTCTCGGAATGACGATCATCAATCAATAATAATCAACCAAAAACATATGTTGGTGAGGATGTGGAGAAAATCCTCATGAACTCTTGCTGGAAATACAGTTTGGTGCAGTCACTGTGGAAAGCAGTAAGGAGTTACCTCAAAAATTCAAAATAGAACAGCTTATTACCCAGCAATTCCACTTCTTGGAATTTATACAAGGAAATCCAACACATTAATTCAAAACCAATAGATGCGGCCTGTGTTCGTTGCAGTGTCATTTACAACAGCCTAGAGTTAGAAGCAGCCCAAGTGCCCATCAGCAGATGAGTGGATCAAACAGCTATGGGACATCTATACAATGGGATATTACAGCATGTATGGATGGACCTGGAGGTCATCATGCTAAGTGAAATAGTCACAAAATGACAATTATCATATGATTTCACTCGTGTGTGAAATGTAATGAACAAACTGAACTAACAAGCAAAATAGACAGACTCATAGATAGAGATCAGCTGTGGGAGTGTTGGGGGTGGAGGGATCGAGCTAAAAAGAAGAAAACAGAAAAAGAACTCATGGACATGGATAACAGTGTAGCCATTGTGGGTGGGGGAGGGTGGGTGCAGGGGGAAGAGCATGTGGGGATAAGCGGTAATGGAAAAAATACAATAAGAAAAACCATGAATTACAGCAGAGTGGAGTTTACTTGTACTTTAAGACATTATTCCTCGCTGGAATTTCATATTATGGAATTCTCTCAGGAAGTTTTTAATTTTCTTTTTAATGGAGATATAATTAGTTTCAGGTGTGCAATGTAATCATTAGATAGTGGTATACATTGCAATATGACCACAGCATTTGTCCCCTTACCTAGTAACACTTTTTTCCTTGTGATGAGAAATTTTAACAACTTCCTTAGCATCTTTAAAATATGCAATAGAATATTATTAACTAGAATTACTATTTTTTTAGAATTATTATTATATATATTACATCCCCATGACTGGAAGGTTTTTTCTATGCCCTTCATCCATTTCTCCCACCACCTGCCATTCTCAGTACTGGGAACCCAAATCTGTTCTTTGTGTGTATGAGCTTATTTTATCAGATTTTTATGTTTTTAGTATTCCACATGTGAGGGAGACCATATTGTATTTGTCTTTGTCTGATTTAATTCACTTAGCATAATGCTTTCAAAGTCCATTTATGTTGTTGTAAATGGCAAGAGTTTATTCTTTTTATGGTTGAATAATATTCAAATATATGTGTGCATTTGTATTTATATGTATGTGTGTATATATATGTGTGTGTGTATACATTTTTTTATCCATTCATACATTGATGATAACTTAAGTTGTTTTTTGGTCATTGTAAATAGCTGCAATAAACATAGGGGTGTACATATCTTTTCCAGTTAATGCTTTTGGTTTTTTAGAACAAATATTCGCAGTTGGAATTGCTGAGTCATAGGGCAGTTCTATTTTTATAATCTTAAGGAACCTTCATACTGTTTTTTACAGTAGCCTCACCAACAAACCCATTCCCACAAACTGTGCACAAGTGTTCCCTTTTCCACATACTCACCAATATTTATCTCTTATCATTTTTATCAAGCATTCTAAGAGGTGTAAGGTAATACCTCCTTGTGGTTTGATATGCATTTCCCTGATAGGTACTGATGTTAAGCACTTGTTGGTCATCTGTATGTATCTTTGGGAAAAGGTCTATTTAGTTCTTCTGTCCATTTTTTAAATGGTTTATTATTATTATTATTATTATTATTACTATTATTATTATTACTATTGAGTTGGGAGTTATGCATGCATTTTGGATATTAATCTCTTATAGATGAATTGTTTGCAAATATTTTCTCCTACTTGGTAGGTTGCTCTTTCATTTTGTTGACGGAGCCCATCTGTACAGAACTTTGTTTTAGTCCCACTTGTTTGTTTTTCCTTCTGTTGCTTTAACTTTTTGTGTCATATTTTAAAAATCTTTGCCAAGGTTGATGTCAGAAGCATAATGCCTGTATTTTCTTCTAGGAGTTTTATAGTTTCAGGTCTTAACCTTCATGTATTTCATCCACTTTGAGGTGTGTGTGTGTGTGTGTGTGTATGTGGTGTAAGATAAAGATTACAATATTTTTTTTCTTTTGCATGTGACTGTCCAATTTTTCCAAGACCATTAATGGAAGAGGGTCTTATCCTATTGTATATTCTGGGCTTCTTTGTCATAAATCAATTGAGTATATATGAGTTAGTTCATTTTTGCTCTCTTTTATTTTAATTCTGTTTTATTAACCTGTGTGCCTGTTTTTCTTCCAATGCTATACTATTTAGATTAGTATAGATTTGTAGTATAGTTTGAAATCAGGGCATGGGATGCCTCCATCTTTCTTCATTTATTTTCTCAACATTGCTTTGTCTGCTGTGGTTGCATAAACATTTTAGGATTGTTATGTTTCTGTGAAAACGCCACTCTAACTCTGATAGGGAATGCTTTGAATCTGTATATTGTTTGGGCTGCTATGCACATTTTATTTGTACTAATTCTTCCATTCTATGAGCATGGATTATCTTTTCATTTGTTATGTCATATATTATTTCTATTAATATCTTATAGTTTTCACATCCTTGATTAAATTGATTTCTAGGTATTTGTGGGTTTGATGCAATTGTAAATGGGACTCTTCTCTTAATTTTTATTTTCTGATAGTTTGTTGTTAGTTTATGAAAATGCAACAGATTTTTGCATAATGATTTTGCATCCTGCAACTTGACTGAATTCTCTTGTTAGTTCCAGGAGCTTTTTGATGGAGTCTTTAGAGTATTCTAAATATGGCATCATGCCATATGCAAATAGTGACAATTTTTCTTCTTTCTTTCCTATTTGGATGCCTTTAATTTCCTTTTTACACCTAATGATGCTGACTAGAACATCCAAAACTATATGAATGGAGGTGGTGACAGTGGGTGGGCATCCTTGTCTTGTTCCTGAACTTAGAGGAAAAACTTTCAGCTTTTTACTGTGAAGTTTTTAAAGAAGTATTTTCTTGCATAAAAACAATATCTGTGACTAGCATAGTTCAGATGACTACAAAATCCTGTGACATACACAATTTTAAATGTCATAGGACATTTGCATGTGAAAATCTACCACTTACACAAAGCAATATGAAAAATTAAACCATGTCACAAAAATAGCTTATAAATCCATTTTAAGAGTAAATTTGAGTATTTGTGTGTACGTGCATGCATGCAAATTCTTTAACTCATGTTTTCACAGTGTAAATACAATTTGATTACTGTAACACAAGTCTTTAAAAGATACCATTAGCAAAAGTATTTCAATAATTAAAACAAACAAGAGAATATAAAAAGAAAAAGAAATTATTCTATTTCACTGAATATAATTATTTCTACATTATCTCTATTTATCTTGATTCTCCCCTAGCTAAGACAATACTTTCCAAGAGCGTTTAATCTTTGGACATTCCCTTACATAATGTTTCACCCTGGAAGAGAGGGATGAAATGAAGCAAAGAATCAGCAATGTGATTTTATACAAGCTTATAATAATTTTAAGGAGAGCTTGTTAAATATTCAACTGAATTTCTGATAGATGATCAGCTATTTTTAATTTAAATTCAAACAGAACATAACGTGTTTGAGGCTCTGAAAAGAACATTATTATTGACTCGATGTAGTATGTTAAATGACTTTTCCAAGATATTTAAACTGTCAGAAACTGCTTTCTCCTGAGTATTATGGAAATACTAATATCTGTATCATAATGTTGCTGAATTGAAATTATTAAAAAATGCTTAAGAGAGCCATTCTAAGCTTTCAATAGTGTTAATACACCATTGAAAATGGTAGAAATTTATCACAGCACAGTCAAAACTTAATTTTGAATCAACTGAATAATAGGCACAAACATAAACTGGTGAGCAACATAGTAGCAGTATTCTTATTGATTCTGAGTTGGAAACTAACTCAGCAAAGTTATCTAACATACTACATAATTAAAGCCACTTGTACCTCCAGGTCTGGACATTTTGAGTTACCTGTGAGGACAGTGAGGTCTGTCAAATTAGACCTGGGACAAAGGGCTAACCAAGTATGCATGTGACCTCTAACATACTGTGACAAAGGGTTACTAAGACATATCCAATTTTTTCAATATTAATGAAATAAATTATCCATCTTCCCATAGGGAGTATTCAGGGGTATGCAGGGGGAACACAGTAACATTGCGCAGTGGTTAAGCAGTCTCAGAAGCCACCTTGATCCCCCTTGATGAGTGGCATTCACCTTGATAGTTGAAGTATCAACTAAAGCTCATATTGCTAAGTGGCATCAGCAAGTCTCAAGTTCAATTCACATAAGAAGCAACAAAGTTTATATGTGTATAGCATTCAAAACAATAAGGAAAAAGATCTTACCTATAACTAATCCCCTTTATGTTTTGTCTCAGTGTGATAGAGTTTACATATAGTTTTAGAATGGAAACATGACTATTATAGAATCAATTACTTCACTTAAGGGAGAAATAAATGGTAAGTTTTGGTTACCTTCACAATCTGTGAATAGGAACAAAATAAAAAAGAAAGCTTCTTAGTAAACCACAAGTTTTACTACTCATATTTAAGCATAGGTTTCTGAATATTCTACAAGACGGGTAATTTTAATTAGAAGTTAACCTGTGTAATACATTTAAAATTTCAATAAGGGTCTGTTCAGCTTGAGTCTACATTACTTCTACAAGAAAAAATAAAGATGTCTTTGAACTTTCTGGGTGACCTAGTGGCATTCATCAGTTTGCATGAAAAAAATGTCACTTACTTGGAGAGGATACATTCCAAGAGAAAATCAGGGAGATAAAAACAAGTTAATTTTGTTCATTAGGTTCCACATGTGAGTGAAATCATGTACTTGAGTTTCTCCGCTTGGCTCATTGCACTTAGCATAATGCTGTCTGGGTCCATCCATGCTGTCGCAAAGCTTAATATTTTCTTCCTTTTTACAGCTGAGTAGTATCCATTGTGTAAATGTACCCAGATTTTTATCCACTTATGTACTGATCGACACGAGTTACTTCCATATCTTAGCTATTGTAAATAATGCTGCAGTGAACATAGGGGGGCCTTTATTATTTCAAATTAGTGTTTAGGGTTTTTTTCTAATATATTCCTAGAATGGAATTGATGGGTTGTAAGACAGTTCCATTTTTAATTTTTTGAGGTACTCCAAACAGCATTCCCACCAACAGTGCACAAGGGTTCCCTTTTCTCCACATCCTTACCAACATTGGTTTGTTGATTTATTGACAATACTTATTCTGACAGGTTACAAATAGACTCAAAGGCAGAAAACAGACCAATGGCCATCAGAGGGGAGGGAGGTTGTGGGGCTGGGTGAAAAAAGTGAAGGGATGAAGCAAAAAAACCAAAAAACCAAACAAAAAAAACCCATACACACAGACAATAGCATGGTGATTACGAGATACAAAGGGAATTGGGGAAAGTAGGAAAGGGTAAAGGGGGCATAAATGGTGATGGAAGGAGACTTGCCTTGGGGACTTGAATGCTCAATACAATATTCAGATGACGTGTTATAGACTTGTACACCTGAAACCTATATAATTTTATTAACCAACGTCACCCCAATACATTCAATGAAGAAGAAAAAGAAGTCAGTATCTTAACCTTTAGGAAGATTGTGATTTTGGGAGCAGTAATATCTATAACTTGCATTTATGTACATCTCAAGGTTTAACAGATATGACCCAGAGAATGAAGGGTTGCCAATTAGATATTTTTTCCAATAAAATCTCTTTAAGGTATCTAAGTTTAGGGGCCACTGCTCTGGTAATCCTCTAATGGTGTTTAACCCAAAAAGGGTTTATGCATCCTGTCCTGGTTTCCATAGAACGCAAAACCTCTTTGGGCCCTCACCAGCCTCCGCCAACTTCATTGTTGCCCACAGCACTGCAAAGCTGTGCTCACAGGCTACAGCAGTAGTCGATGAAAAGCCAGCCATGCCCGGGAGACTCAGTGGGAAATGATCTTACAACAAGGAGAGACAAAGTTTTAAAACACGTACATCATGGACGTGACTCAACGTGCTGATTTTTGATTCCTGAATTTCTAATATACCCAAGTGCCAACACTACAAATTGTATACATGGTTTCATCATTGTTATTACAGACAAGATTGGGGAAAATGTTAAATAAATAAATTAGGGAGATCTCCGACTGAAGCAAGTACTATATCAAAAATTAATTTGGATCAGTGATACTGGAAGATGAGTTAATTATTTATGTGTATTGCAAACGAAAGCAAAGAGAATATAGACCCACAGCTCTGGCAGTATATATCACAAAAAATTTCTAAGCAGGGGTGAAAAACATCTTCAGGGATATACTCTCTTGTCCATCAGAAAAGCCTCTGAACATCTTTGTTATCAGGCTATGAGGTAAAAAAAAAAAGTATATATATATACTTTTATATATAGAATTCTATATATATATAGAATTCTAGCATAGGTAGTACCGAATAGTTTCATAGGAAAGCCTACATTTCACTATATTCAGTCTGGCTCTCTCCAGTGTTTATGCTGCTCTAATAATTGAAAATTTCTCCTATGTGGAATATGTTTTAGTGGTATTTTTATACTAATGTACTTTATTATTTTCAGATATTAATGCATGCTCATAAAATATTTTGAAAATATCTATTTAAAAGTAATAAAATTGGAACTATATTGCAAAAATAAAAAATACCAAACAACTAAATTTTCAATGTTGGTATTTTAGTTTTGAAGTATTTTATCATTTGTTGTGTTTCAACAGCTTATGGGCATTTCTGTAAGGTTTTCTTAATATAAAAAGCTTTCATGACCTGGAAATAATTTGTCAACATTAGATTCAAATAAATTTTAGCATTCCACATTCGGTCAGGTTTCCTTTTCCTACCATGTATTTAGTCCTTTTGTTACTGAACAGAAATGGGGTTCTGCTGCCCACTGACACCCTCTAGGCCCATTCCTGAGGCAGAGTTTTGGTGAGAAAGGAACGAGGTCGATTATTCACAAACTACAAAATTTGAAAGAACGGCAGGCTTTTGTCGCAGGGCCCATCCCATCTAGGACACCCAGAGGAAAATCCCACCACCCTCTGCCATACCAGTCCAAGGCTGCACCTGGTATTTCTTCTCCAGTTTTAACACACCTCCTTTGCTCAGCTCCTTTCCCCATCGCTGTCGGGCCTCCGGTTCCTTTCTGGAGTTTGCACACGTGTTCCAAGTCTCCAGCCACCGGGCTGCTGCCTCTTCCTGCACCTGGGGCGTGGGGCCTGCCACTTGGCCACATGGCTTCCAGAGACCACAGGTCCACAGGCACTATGGCCCATCCACTCGTGCCCATGGATGCCCGAGAAAGAAAAGGGGCAGTCTCTACTCTCCTATTTAAGTCTCCTTATGCTAGCTTCTGTGCATTCCAAAAACGTTCAGCTCCCCAGCCAATCCGGTCTTTTTCTCAGGCTAGATTGGCACGTCTCAATCCAACGCAGCACCTCCTACTCCCACAGAGCACCGAAAGGGTATGGGAGGGTTTCTCCCTCTACCAATCACTCTCTCTAGCCTTGTGCAGACTTTGTGCAACGTTTCCTCCTGTGCGTGGCTGCCGGGGCGGGGGTGGGGGGTGTGTGTGTATCTAAGGAAATCCACACTAGCTTGTTTGTCACTGCCTTGGGCAGCCTCCGCTTACAGCCCCTCCCCTCTCCGGGGCCTGGCCAGGCCTTGAGTCAGATCTACCTATATCACGTTAAAAATAGTTGACGACTACAATGTTAGCCAAATATATAATATACGTATAGAGAGAGATATCTATTAGAGCAGAGGATTTTTAGTGATTGGTGACCTGTCAACTGTATGTATTTTGACTCAACAATGGCTTGGATTGTGCGTTTCACTAGGAAATAAAATCTGCAGTGTCTTAATACAAAAACTGAAGAACTTGTTTAAAAATGCTCAACAAATTATAAAATTGTTTACAAATGTAACAGTGAAAAACTTCAAAATTGTAATATATAGTGTTTAAAACAAATCCAGATATAAACACTTAGAGAGAGTGTCATATTTATATATTAGTAAGATATTATTCTTAAATGGTTTTTTTTAAGTTGAATTGGAACAACTTAAATTTTCTGGTACGTATGCATTATGTAGATCCAATGGCAGCCTGAAGTATAGTTAGGAATCAATTCTTCTTCCTCCTGCTTAAGGAGGTGAGGACAATTTTGTTAAACTCCTACAAAAGTTTAAACCCCTCAGGCATTATCCCTTCTGCTGTTTTTTTGTTGGCTTCTGTTTGTTTCTGCATTGTGAGGCTGAATAATGGTGCTTTGTTTCTTTTTCCTCTGGTTTTTGTTTAAAACCTGATTCCTTTCCTGCATTCTTTATTCCGTGTCCTTCGGCCACACTGATTTGCCTCTAGACTCTGAATGCTCTTTCCGCATTCTTGCTGGTTTGAGACTAATTATTTTATTTGAGAAGTGATTTTTAAGCAACCAACCACAACATACAATTTTTAAAAGAGCATACAAGTGATGTTTTTGTCTTTAATAATTGCATTTGCTTCCATTAATGATGATTTATGACATGCTTAATTTTGATGCTGTCAGTGATTCAAAGTAACTGACCAAGACTTAACATTTCTATTAAATTTCCCCCAGATTTATTAAACTTTAGACACACATCTTACTGACTCTAGGCCTTGGACCATTGTTTTCTTAGATCATTTACTACAGGAAACTTGTAATTGCAAATTCTTCTTTGGGGAGATGTGTATATATATATGTGTGTATATATATGTATATGTGTGTATACATATATATACATATATATACACACACACATATATACATACACACACACATTGCAGGCTCTTGGCTGTTTTGTAGTACAGGGATGTTTTCTTCAAGGACCTTGGACACATTCTTTGAATTATAATCATCACAGGAGGTTGTGCCCCCTTATCCGAGGCTTTGAAGGATGGTAGGAGTCTAACTTTAATTAGTGCCAATTAGCAAGCACAGATGGCCTAATCACAGTGACCAACCTTATCACTAATATGCTCTAATACTTTTCCACTAATGTCCCCTACTATTTTTCATCTAGCTTACCCCAGCCTTTTCAATGGAGTTGAGTTTAATCTCTCTCCTTTATTACTCCGTCAACTTAACTTTTTTGCAAATTGTCTTTGACCGTTTTGGTGCCACAACTAGGTCAGGATTCACCATTGGACTCTCAGGGCTCTCACCAAGGACACTTGCTTTAGAACTTTAACCTTGGTCTTCCCTCATGACTGATTGACTAAGGAAACTTTGGTGAATCTTATGACTCAACACTTCCGGCATCCCCCCATTGAAACATGGGAAGGAACTGACTTTAATTCTAATAGAGTGTTCTCATTGGTAATGTCTCATTTGACTGGGCTTTGCTTCTTTGGTACTTAGAGTACTTACTCTGTGTTGAGATAGCAGGGTATGTTGAGACCCTCCCTGTGTTGAGATCTTGTTTGATCCTTAGTCTGTTGATTTGGTGCCACTTGCCCTCACAGAAAATTTGTACTCTTCTGATTTTTCTTCTTTAAAGACTGACCATATGCTCTGCCACTGTAGTGTTAACTTGGTCCACTTCCTTGCTCTTTGATATAATTTTACTAAGGGTAATTTGGAATTTTGATGGCCTTTATGGAAAACTTGGGATTTCACAAAGAGATCTTGACCCATTCAAGACCTCTCCCTTTCTATCACCTCTTCCTCCTTTCTCCTTTACCACCTTTGTTTTTTTTCCTTCACTCCTTTAAATCCTTTGATATGTCCCCCTTCAAAATACTTATCTCCTTTAAAACATTCACCTCTGCCAGACATTTTTCTTCTCACCCCAACCTCTCAACTTGAGCTTTAAGTCTTTTCACCCCTCTAGGAGTCAAAAATTCCAAAAGCAATCACCTGAAGCTAAAAAACAGATTGGATATTTTATTCCTTTAGATAAAGAGAAACATCCAAACATTCACTTGCGGTACCTTTTGTCCATACCCACAGTTTAGCCCAAAGTCTCCATAAGGTTATACATCAGGACAAAAGTCAGTCTTATAAGTCTCCTTCACCCATGATTAGCCCTCAAATTGAGGATGTTTTCTTGACTTGATCCATCTGCTAGAAACACAATTCTGACAAATGCATAAAATACTGCATAAATTAGCAAAAGGAAAAGCCACATCATGTATATAAATTAATGAGTTTGGTAATACTGTATTTATGCCTGAAACATGGCTATAATTTTAGAGCAATAGCTTTAAGATCTCTGTTAGAGCTAGCTTTAAGATCTCCCCATTTTTCTATGTGTATGTTATATGTATATATATATATATATATATATATATATATATATATATATATGATATTTTCCTATCTCTGGATAGAATTACCAAATGATAATATCTATTTAAGGAGTTCTATTATAATGGGATTACGGATAAATGAGGTTTATACAAACAATTCTTAACTTTTCAAATTGAAGACACAACTTTTGATTCTTACAACATGAAAAATATATTGTTATAAAAATTAGTTCAAATATATTAAAACTCAAGTTCACATAAATTAGGTAAGCCTTTGGCAATAATACTTTTATGTTGTTTAACAAAAAACTATTTTATATTTTGAGTTATCAGTATTAAACATAATAAAAATAAACATTTTAATTCTACTTGGGTTTACTAGTCAAGTAAATTCATATTTATTAAATATATGAGAATAAAAATATATAAATCTGATTTTAATCAAATTAAGACATTATTCTGAAAACCTTATTTTTGCCATAATAATGTTTTACATATTTGCTTAAAAATAGTTTCCAAATATTTTTTGTAGCATACAAAATATGTGTAGATCACATGGTATTTGTCTTTCTCTGGCTTATTTCACTTAGTATAATAACCTCCAAGTCTATCCATGCTGTTGCAAAAGAGAAAGTTTCTTTCTTTCTTTTTTTTTTTTAATGGCCAAGTAGTATTCAACTGTGTAAATGTACCACAGCGTTTTTATCCATTAATCTCCTGATGGGCACTTTGGCTATTTTGAGTTCTTGGTTATTGTAAATAATGCTGCAAGGTACCTAGGGGTGCATGTATCTTTTTGAATTAATGTTTCAGGTTTCTTACGTTATAGTCCCAGAAGTGGGATCACTTATAGGTGGAATTTAAGAAGAAAATAAACTGATGAACAAAATAGAACAAGAAGCATGCATACATGGAGCAAATGTACAACTGTCAGGTGAAGGGTTGGTTAGGGGACTGGATGAAAGAAGATGAAAGGATTAAGCAAAAAACGTATATGTAACAAACAGACAGGGACAAGAGCGTGGTGACGGCCAGGGGGCAGTGAGATGGGGGAGGAGGAGGTGGGCAGAGAGGGAAATGAGGGCAGAAGGAAACTTTGCTCGGGGAGACGGGTGCACAACGCAGCCTGCAGATGATGTTTTACTTACCTGTCCTCTTGAACCTTGTATGGTGTTGCCAACCAATGTCACCCCAATAGATTCAATTAAGAGTAAAAGTCTACAGTTTTAAATGAAACAAAATATGTCTATTAAGATGGGGAAAATCTATCAAAAATATAAATAAAACTCATTTTGAAAAAAATTTTAAAAATACACATACAGATTATTTCTAAGACAGTCTACTGAAACATTCATTATTAAGCATATATTTATTTACATATTCTTGAATTCTTATGTTCATGATACAGAAAGATTAAACATATTTGTTATATTATGCTCTGTTGCCATATTGAGAAATGGCACTATAAGAAAACATATTAAAATTGTGATGGTATATTCATAAACTTAACTAGCCTGCCTCAAAGTACTGATATAATACTATTCATAATTGTCTATTTTTCTCTGTAAAATTTATAAGTCATGAGTGATTAAAATTACAGTCAATATATCCAAATGAAACTACTAGAAATAATTAGGGCAGAGAGAAACAACTTTGTATGCAAACTATATGAAGAACATAGGATGTGGGTTTTTTTAAGGTAAAAAGAGTTACTTTACCATAAAGTTACCACTGGGGAAGGTAGAACAGGATCAAAGGGGACCAATAGTTATGGAAAGAGACTTAGTGTTGTAAACACACTATACAATACACAGAAGAGAAGTTCCGTAGAATTGTATACTTGAAACCAATAAAATTAAAAAATGGCACACCAATAAATTCAATAAAAAATAAATTAAAAAGTAAAGATACTGGTTGTTTCTGAGAAGAAAATTTAGTACAAAGTCTGAACGAATGGATAGGGATAGTAATGGGTTTGCAGTAATGGAATCTTATTTTGTGTATCCAAAGCCAGTTAAGGTTAAACAGATTAATTTCTTTTTTTAATGACATTTAGTATCAATGCTCTACTGATGCAAAACTAAGGTTTGTTTTTCCCTCTGTTATAATGACAACATTTTCTTGGATTATTAATTCGATTTTTATGAGAGATCATAAAAATATATTCCTTTTACTTCTGAGTAATCTTTGCAAAGGTATAGATTATATGTTTTACCACAATAACTTCCTGTGTTTTGTTAACATTATCATGTATTTCATTATTTAAGTGAATCAATCTTCTCACCTTTAGAAAAGCTAAAGTCGTTTCAATTAAACACCACCTATATTTGCTTCTAAAATTTGTTGACGCTTTGGCTAAATTGGTAGTTAAGTCCTATTTCGTAGTGACTCAGGATCATTTTTACCTGTGTCCAAATCTTTTGACATTTTTCATAACTTCTGATATTTTGCCTTTTCAAAATAGAATGCTAAGTGAAATTTTCTATCTTAATCTGACATGAAATCAGAAGAGGGACCCTGGAAAATAACAACAACAACAACAACAAAAACAAAAATGTTATTTTACCTTCTAAAAAGAGAGGTATTTAAATATTTAGGTTTATTTGATAAATTGAGTTGGATTAAAATTGCTATTAAATAAAAAGAGATGTTTAGCCTTCCCTAGGTTATTTGTATGTTTAAAATACTATTGATATAAATATTTCAGGAATTTTAATGTTCCTAAAAATTCATCAGTGCCCATGCTGTCCATGATATATTCTGGTTCTGCTTTGCTGGTATTAGACATGCTATTATTCATCATTTATAAATTATTCAGGGATAAAGCTTTAATACTACCCTCAAAACTCCGGGGGAGGTAGGAGCCGAACTTTGATAAGTGCCAATTAGCAAACACAGATGACCTGATGACATTCACCACCCTCCTCTGTCTTATCCTAATGACTTTCCACTAGCTCAGCCCAGTGCTTAAAAGCACTCCTGTCTTTAGTTGCAGTAGAATTGAATTCTGTTGCTTTTTCCTGTTTCAATAGTATGAAACTCTTCCTTGCCTGTTTAACTTTGGTATAATTGGTCTTTGACAAAACCACGACGACAATATGGTATAGTTAATATACTTCGTTTCTCCTGCCTGATTGCTAGATGCTTTGCATACATTATCTAATTTAATTCTTCTGGCCACGTTCAAGAAATGTTTTACCCTCTTCACTTAACAGCTAAGAAAATGAGTTTAGATTCATTAAGAAAATCATCCTAAGTCATTTAGCTAAGATTGAGGACTCCTCTCATATCTAACTTCCTTTGAGGTCTTATTCTTATTTTTGTATTTATGGTCCTGTATTCTCTGTCTTAAAAGAGAAGCTTCCAGATTGTGTGAGGCATCACAGAACCCGGGCCTGCCCCCACAAAGCAGATGAGAATTAAATTCAGAGCTTGCACATGGGAATGGCTGATTTCAATGCCTGTGTGCTTCTTTCACTATAATTATTTCCAGACTTGTTTTTGCATCCCTGGGTGTTTAGTAGAACTAGCTTAGAGGCAGCTCTGCAGAACTGTGGAAATCGGAAAAAGCTGAATTCTGGGACTTCCACTCCAATTACCACCAGACCAGCCCTCCATCTCTTTCTCCATTCAATGATTTATCTGTCATATAAATGAAATGTATTTTTAAGAAATGATTCTGTGGCTGAAATGGTTTGAAAATAGTGGTGTAATACTGTATTTTTAAGACCCTTTTCATTGAATACATGATGTAGGGCAGTAACTGTGAAAAGTTAATTATACAAACTTTATTTAACATATTTTGAGCTGAAAAAGCTTTTAAAGAGGGGAAAAATGAGTCACAGAAAAGTAATTTACCTCAAGTGAAAGAGGGGTTCAGGATGGAATCACAACTATTAAGCTCTCATCATGCATTATGTCACTAGCTGACTTTAAGGGCACTTTAAGAAACTGCCTCATGAAACTTGTTATGGTACTGGCTGTAGTGATGTTCTGGAGGTCACTGTTCACTATGAACTGCTTTATTCTTTCTATGAGGGAGCACAAAAGATGTTTAACTTCAGTCAGCATCCAAATCGGTACTGGGCAGTTTTTGGTTTTGTTTCCCTTTTTTCAAATAACATCAAATATATAAGTGATTCGATTTCCTTCTTTGGTGAGCTTCCAGAAGGATCACTGATACACATGATGCTATGCACTAAGAGTTTTTGTCCTGCCCCAAATCATATGTTGAAGCCCTAACCCTTAATGTGCTGGTATTTGGACGTGAGGCCCCTGGGCAGTAATTAGGGTGAGAGCAGGTCACGAGGTGGTGACCTTGTGATGGAACTAGTGTCTTTATGAAGCAAAGAGACGTGTGACCTTTCTCTCCTCATGACACAGGAAGGCCATGTGAGCAGACAGGAAAAAGAATTCTGTGGATCACTGAGATGCCATTTTTCCATTATGTGTTTCTTTTAATTTCTTACTGACTGAAAACCATCAGGGATAATAACCTTCCCTAAAGTAGATTGACACAATTATTAGGGAAAACAATTTCAAGTATCTGTGGGTGTTCCTTAAACATGTTATTGTAGCTGTAAAATATGCATGTGCTCTTCACCTCTTGGTAAGAGTAGTATCCACCTGCTAGCATCTCCACTAGCTAAGCACGGGTGACAGCATTTCCCTCATACTAATTCTTGTCTTTCCTTTGAGACAAACCTGATTTCCAGAGGAGCCAAAACAACCATGAAAACCACTGTCTCTTTTTGACACACCATCAGCTGGATGGTAGCTCAGAATCAGCAGTGAAAATGTATGTTTAAGCAACAATATATCAGATAACAGAAGGAGACAAAACTTATTTATACAATCTAAACCAACTCAAGTACCTGCTATTAGGGAACTTCTTGTTTAGTTTTTTGTTTGTTTGTGTGATGTGGCCTAAACCAACCTAAAAAAATTAATTCTACAGATTAGCTTGGCCAAATTTTGATAATCGAAATGCCCTTTTTCCTAGTTGAATACTTGATTGATTGATTTTCTAAAGTATTTAGCCAACTTTTTATTGTACAGACTTATTGTTGAGAATGTAAAACTTGGTGTTTCACTTGATAATTGAGTGATAATCAAAAATAAACTACAGATCACACGTCATAGTCTCACCTAGAAAGCCTTCCATAAGGTAGTGAATCCCATTGGTAAATCTCCAGATTAAATTTCTAATGACATATAAATAAACAGGGAATTTATTTAAATTCTTGAAAAGCAAGAAGGCCGTGTAAATTACATGCCATGTTTTGATTAGGTAAGCGTGTTAGGGTCATCTAGCCACACACAAAATTATAATCTCAAGAACTATAATCACGTATAAGAGAAAAAATAAGATTGGTTCAAATTACTCTCTAAATACATCAGTCTTATTTTAAAAGATATATTAACTTCCTCAGGGATTTAAATTAACAGTTTTATAAGAAAATAATTTGGCTATAGCTTATATTATTAACCCTGTGTTCAATCCTTTAATGCCCTCTGAGTCCCTTTGATGATGTGAGAAAATTGGGCCTGACAATTATTTTCAGGGTCTCGGATTCACCCAATTGCTGTGAAAGAGTTGTGGGGTGCAGTCTACTGTTGGGAAGGATGACAGCTGTTACAATTGCTTGAGGATGGTGGACCAGAGATAACGAAAGTTTAAAGAGGTAAAAAGTTGAGAAAAGGGGGAAAACAATTATAGTTGTAATTTTAACAGTCTAGTGACTAGAAATAACAAAAGGGAAATGATAGGTCAAGGGTAAGGGAAGGAAAAAGAGACAAAGGAAAACATACAGATGTCATATAATAATCAACTAAAGATTTTGGGAGGAAAATGTCTGGAACCTAAGATCACACTCCTTAGTCATAATTTTTGTTGTAGTGGGTGTCTTCTGGGAATTTGTTGCTTCTGGAAGTCGTTGAATAAATGACGGGGTACGTGTTTTGTGTAAATGGACGTCCACGTTGTAAATTTGTTAGCACGTTTCTGTGGGGTGACATGAACCCCTGGGGCTGTGTTCTGGAATATAAGAGAAGGACAGAGTGACAAGTAACTGAGCTTGCCTTTCTCAAGGTCGTTGGAAGGATTACCTGCATTGTGCCTTTTTTTTTTTTTACAATACATTAATCTTCCAGTTGTATAGCATGTAAAGTTATACCCGGTAAATCTCTGTTGAAAATACATCTGTGGTAATGTATATGTGTACGAGAAACTTAGTTTTAAGATCAGAATGTAATAGTGACAACAGCAGAATCGATCTAAGCCTCATGGGACATCTTATCATGTTATATGATTAAAATTCACAGTATTTAAATATAACGTTTTTTACAGCTAAGGGTAGAAATTTAGGTAAAGAGTAAATCTTGTAATAAATTGAAACAGTTTTGAATTTGATATACATTAGTTTAACCAACTGAAAACTTTGGGATAAAAGAGTGTAGAAGTTTATCTTTTAATAACAAACTTGTAAACTCACTTAGTTATTGAATTCATAAAGTGAGATTCTCTCACACTAAAGTGTATTGAAAATATTTCCCAAGGTTGAAAAACAAAATTTATGAGCTATTTTGCAAGATTCAGATAAGGAAAAGCATTAATCTAACAATACACGAATAAGGGAATTTGTATATTGTTACTAAAAACATGTTGATAGCCTCATGATTAGGCTTAAAACTCATTTATAAATCCAAATGGTCCCTGGACGGCTTTCTAAATCTTTTTTCCTACTTTACAGTTTTCCTGAGTTATAATTACAGATAAAGCAAATTTTGATCATCTTGTGAGTTTTCCAGGTAAATTTCTCAACAAATAACTTTTTAAAGTTTGCATTAATTTGATTGACTTGATACTGTGGATGACATACAGCAAAAGCTCTCAAAATCCTGATATTTATGATTCCAACCAGCCACATTAGACAAGCAAATTCCACAGAACATGATGAAATAATTCTGAGAAAATAGATACCTTAAGTTTTTTTTTTTATATAGAGGCAGAATGTTATATTTGAAAATATCCTTTTGGGCGCATAAAAATCAGGTTGAGCAACTGCCTATAAAATATTAGCAGTGGTAAAATCAGAAAGAGGGTCATATAGGGGTTTATCTCTACCTTTTATGGTTTAATTTTAATAGAGCAAAGTATATAGAATGACTAATTCTTTAAAAACATTTTTCATATGTAATACAATATCTCTTAAAATTGAATGTGCATATAAGTGAACTCTATTAAAAACTCAAATTCCTAGACCACACTGCCAAAGAACCTGACTAGGTAATTCTGCAATGGCACCTGAAAAATGTACATTTTAATAAACATTTCTCAACTCAAAATTGAAATTTATGATATCAAGCTCTCTGAATTGTCAGAGGAATAGAGTGAATAGATTGGACAATATTTTCATTCAGTTGGAGATTCTTGCTAGATAACTTGTATTGTTCAAGATCTGAATAAATTTATAGTATTAAACCATTTATGAGACCTCAGTTGAAACAAAATAATGAAAATGTTAAAAGCCTGTACTAGTTTCATAACTTACTAGTAGTTTGATATTCTACAAGGTGTTTAACCTTCATAGATACAGTTCTAAACTTGAAATGGATATAGTGTATTGGATACAGTGGGTAAATGAATTTTTACTCAGGGTAGTGAGAAAAAATTAAATGCAGAGGCTTTAACACAATACTTTGCTCATAGTAACTACTCAGATATTAACAGACTTACTATGCAAAGCACCTGCCACATTATAACAGGCACTAAAATAGACACTACTTTCTATTCTATTATGTTGTTTCTAGTGAACTAGATTTATCTCCTCGAATTTCATATCCAAGAAGAGAAACAACTTCTGTTTTAATGACAACCTTAAAATATTAATCTATTTTAATATATAATTTTGTATAAAAATGCACTTGTATTTGTTTACATATTAACAACATTTTCAGATAAGAAGTTCACTTTCACTAGTGATCAATATTGCTGGTTTTGGACAATTATACCTTTATAAATAACTGAAAATTTAAAACATATGAACATGAAGTAATCTGTGTAAGATTTTAGACAGTTATGAAGGCACAAATGACTTGGGAGACATGGGTCGCTGTGATGAGGGAACCCCAGAGATATGACTTGGTAATTTTTATCTTTTTTTTTTTTCATTTTGAGGCATTTGCTAATCAAAAATTGGCAGCTAACTGGCTTAGAAGCTAAATCAAGTGTTTGGGAGACACAAGGTCTAGAAGGCAAAGACGGGCATCAGGTCTCGCAAGTTTGAGAGGCTCTCACACATGCTACGTGCTGTAGATGCGATCGATGTCTAGAGAGCTACACTGTGTCTATACAGCTGGGGATGGTAGTGCAGGCCTTCCAGGCTCTGAAACTCAGCATCACAGCAGCATAGGCTCTCATTCGCTTAAGCCACTCTTCTTAACCTAATGTCTTCCAGTAAACTGTCTGTGTAGGAAGAAAATGTAGTGTAGCACTTCAGATTACCTCTAGACTTCTTAATGGAAAAGGCCCTATACTTATTTAAAATACCCAAGCAGACAAAAGGAAAATAATTAGATAACATCACATTCACAGAGTGCCCAAGGTATTGGATACATTGGATGAATATTTTAAAACTAGCCAATATGATCAAGAACTTAAAAGACAAGCTGAACAATTTTAACAGAGAACTAGAAATGTTATAAAACAATCAAATGATGTTAAGAAGTATAAAATAAAATACTCAAGATTAAGTAATTAGTGTATGGGTTTAATAATTGGATACAAATTATAAGGAAAAATGCAATAAAGACAAGAAAATATTAACATTAAATTTCACAAATAATATATGTAAAGCAAAACTGAACAAGTAATAAAATTCATACTAATTATATTTTAGTATACCTTTCTAACAAATAATAGAAAAAGAATATAGACATTAAAAAACATGAGAAATGAAATTAAACTAAGTGTTATGTCACTACATATAAACAGTATCCAAAACTGTTGAATTAGTTTAAAAAAAAATTCAGGTCATTAAACCAGTTCCAATAAATTTCTTTGAATTACAGAAAGGTAGGGCTCTCACAGGGGAATTAATCCATAAATCAGATTTTAAACAGATAACTGCAAAAATATCTCTACACATTTGGAAATTTAGATATATGTATCTAGAATCACATTGGTAAAACCAATTATATTTAAGTATTCTGAACATGTCTGATAAAATACAACTTTTAAAATGTACATTGCAAGTAAAGCTAAATCTAATGGAGATATATGCATTATGTATATTTAAAAGTCTGAAATCAGTGATTTTGAATTCAAGAATGAGAAACAACATGTCACCGTAGACTTCACAGATGTTAAAAAGTTAATGTGAGAATATTATAAAATATTTTATCCCACGCAATTTTAAAATTTAGATAAAACTGAACAATTTATAGAAAATACAATGAAACACATTGTCAGACATTGCAAAATAAAATTTGCAATGCTACTGATTGAGCAACATAAATTACATCCAATCAAACCAAATTGGTAGAGTTGGTTAAATATTTGAGGTTTCAAAAACTTGACTAAATCACATGACAATTTTAATAAATGTAATGTACAAAAAAAAGAAATGCACATTTGCTGGCTCTCAGCCTCTGTAACGGGACCTGGACAAAGTGCATACAGAGGGTGAGGGTGCAGAGGAGGATCCCAGTCGCTGCTGTGCTCAGCAGAGTGGAAGTGTGTGGGTGTTACATTTGCACTGTGTGATTACAGCGATGCCTGTATGGTAGTGTCTTCATAGAGACTCGATGAAACAACAACGTGTGTTAAAACTAGGTTACAACTGGGACTTCAGATTTAAGTAGTTGATAAACTTTAATTCAGATCTTAAAAATTTGATATACTTCAATATCACCAAAAGTACCTTCCAACATCTCCCCCCAGCAAATCTACCACGAAAAGGAGTCTAGAGAAAAAAAAAAGAAAAACAATCAATTTTTTAAAAATCATTTTCTAACTATTAATACTTCCTGAACTTTCACCTGTAAAAGTGCAGTCGAGACAGGAGAGCTAGCTCTATTTTCTGAGCAACACACTGAGAAAATGGAAAAGGGACTCTTGTGTTAGCAGGAAGGAGGACTAAGGACGTACTTGAGAACACATACTGTGAAGACCATCTTACCTGCAGGGACTTAATCACAGGAAACACGAAGGACCGTATATTGTAACATGTGTAAAGTCTCGTTCACATCGATCATATAATCCATGGGAAAACACTGCCCAGTATTATTGGACAAATCATTGCAATCACTCCTAAGCGCCTAAGAACAGAATCCGTTGTATTGCTGGTAGGGAGCGTAGAGCAGAGATGGATATATGCTGAACTGTTTACTCTAATTAATAAACTTTATATCTAATCAAACTTAGTATGCAATTAATACTCTAAGTAATAATTAGGCAAAATGATTTCAAACACAATAGACATTTAATTAATAACTATATTTCTAACATATTTGCAATAGAAATAATGTACATACATTGGATATTATCATAGAAATTATTCATACTTTAAATATTCAATTTTCAGAAACAGCTTTAAATTTTTCACCTATAATAATTTCCGTTGCCCTGTCCTTTTCTTCTGATCTTACTTTCCATTCACCCAAGGACATTATGATGCCATTCGCTCGTGCAACCAGCTGCTGTGTCGTGCAGTGAAATATTTAAGGGACAGACACATGCCAGTTGGAAATCACAGGTGACAGTGCCAAAAAATGTGTTAAAAGCATACTTTTTCTTTCATATCCCAGTGGAGTCTATTAATAGTTTTAAGAATTTAGTTGGAAAAATATATCAGTGCATGATTTTAGGAGCTGGGTTGCTCAGAAAGAAGGTAAAAATTCCAAGAAAGGTAATGTTAAAAAGCAAAGCAATTGTTTCATGCAAAAGTAAAGGAGCACAGGGGCAGAAGCTGGGGTGAAATTTCAATAGAGATGCAAAATAAGGGTAGTGTTTTTCTAGTACAGTTTAGTAAAGTATGCAAAAATCCATGTATCATAATAAAAATAACAATGACATTTGTGAAACTTTGCTATAAAAGACCGCCAATATTTTGGCTTGATCTCTCCTTTTCAAAATCAGAGGATCTTATAAATGTTTCAGTGTGACTTCTTTACATTTCTCATAAACTAAAGTAAACTATAGGGTACAGGAACCCATATTCTGGAGATAATTACCACAGCTGCTAATGTGAAAGTGAAGAGAAAACAATGGAGACAGTAGCCATGTTTAAGATTGAGTGAATTTTGTGATGATGGCAAAATGCGGACAGTCTAGGTTGGAAGTCTTTGTAGACTCAGTAGCAGGAAAGAATTACAAGTGAAATTCCAAGAACTGCACAAAGTAAATGGAAAATTAGCAGGTAGATAATTTTTAGGAGGGCTGCTGCAGAGTAATGACGTGTAAACATTAAGGACACTATTGCAAGAACAGAGAATGATTTTCAGGACTGTGGGTACCTAATAATGGATAATCTTTTGCCATCCAAGGCCAGTTTTCTCTTTTATAAAGAGTCTTATCAGAGAGAGTTTAAGGTACTTAAATTTGTTTCAGAGAAGAAGCCAGTGTCTGTCTGGTTTTTTTTTGTATTAACTTTCTTCTTTTATTGTATTTTTTCCATTACCATTTATCCCTTCTACACCCTCCTCCATCTCCAACCACCCTCCCCTCAAATCACCACACTGTTGTCCTTTTTCTGTTTTTGCTGGTGCTCTCCGCCCTAAGCCCCCACACCCAGGGCTGTCAGCCTGCTCTCTGTCTATGAATCTATCTTTATTTTCTTGTTCTCCGAGGACCTTGAAAATCTTTGGGAAATACTTACTTTTAAAAACAGCTCATTGCCTACTTTAAGGACAACAATGCTATCTTTTAATAATAATTATATAGTTGTCATTATAATATTATATACAGCTACTTCCTCATAAATAACCCCAAATATATATCCTTTGGGGGAATCCTGGAATGTGTGAGAAAATTCTGATCATTTTCCGCAACTAAATATCACATTTCTGTGATAAAAACAAGTACCTTTTAGTGACTGCTCATTGGTCTACTCTTGCTTAATGTAACTGCTGTCCTTAACCTGTGAACCATTATTGAGCAATATCAAAATTTTGGAGCCGATCAAACCCACAAGTTTTGTTCTACCCTCCTAGTTTTTGCATGTGTGCCATATTAGTGTCTGCTGGTCTAACAACTCATTCTCATTCTTTAAGAATCATTCAGGGTATAGTCACTATGGAGATTTCTCTGACAACCTTTCTACTGGCCTAGTCAAAATTAGGTGAGTCTTCCAATGTGCTTTTATATATCATATACTGGCTTATCTCATACCATTTTAAAATAAATATAGATATAATTACCTCTCCTATTATACTATTATTTTTTGAGAGCAGTTTACTTTATCACGTCCACTGTATATTCCATCTAGAACATTAACAAATCTTGAATAAAATTAGTGCTCAAATAAGATACGTGGGGGAGAGAGAGAGAGACAGGGAGAGATGATGATAAATAGATAATAGATAGACCAACTAATGAATAAATAATGGTTTATGTTAAATGAATTGAATGAATTCTTTCCAAACCATTCATTATATAAATTAAATTGCTTCCTTCTCTGGTTAATAAACAGGATATTCTGAACAGAAAAAAAAACAATTTTTGTTTGGTTAGAGAATTTTTGTTTATTAATTTACCACTGACTAGCAAATATAGAATTGGAACAATTAGGAGCTTGGATATTTATATGAGTAGCTCTTTGTACCTAAGCAGTTCTAATTTAGAATTCCAACTGGGTAAAGATTACAACAGGTATTTAAAGTAAATATTTTAATACTGTGCTACATTGTCACACTTAATATCGAAAGAAATAAGAAACTAAGCTTTTGCTACATATTTCTGTATCCTGTTATATTTCATCAGAAATTATAACATTTTAAAACAATTTATGCAAATGCATGACTAGCTGAAATTAATAAAATATGTATAATAGTTTATAGCTTATTTATTTCAAAGTGAATGAAAATTGCATGTATTTTTCTGATTGCATTATATAAATTCCCTATTTATATACTGAGAATTTGCTGTTGTTACTATTCGTTTGTGATTTGGTTGTGTTGTTTCTCTAATGTCCAGAAACTGGTCTCCTATCATATACATTTGCTTAAATATTAAATAGAAAAGTCAAGGAGCTTATACCCTTTGCAACAGCATGGACGGAACTGGAGAGCATTATGTTAAGTGAAATAAGCCAGACGGTGAGGGACAAATACCATATGATCTCACCTTTAACTGGAACATAATAAATAGAAGAAAAAAGGAAACAAAATATAACCAGAGACATTGAAGTTAAGAACAATCTAACAATGGGCAGGGGGGGGGGGAGGGGACAGTGAGGAGAAGGGATTACAGGAACTACTTTAAAGGACACATGGACCAAATCAAGGGGGAGGGTGGAGGTTGGGGAGGGAGGGGGGTTTGGCTGGGGTGGGGTGGAGGGATGGGGAGAAAAGGCACACAACTGTAATTGAATAACAATAAAAAATTTTTTAAAAAATTAAAAAAAAAGAAAAGTCAGGTATAAATTTTATCTGACCACTTTAAAACAAAGATACATTTTTCTAATAACCTATATGCACTTAGAAAAACAAAATTGTGCATTACAAAAACCATTGATTTTTGTTTGTTTATAATATACATTTATTGCAGAACAGCTCACTTCAAGTTAATGTTGTCCTGGCAGAATTCATGTATAATTCATGCACAACCAGCTTGTACAGTAGCCTTTCATGACCTCTACTCAATAATGTTTTCTTGTTCTCACAAAGTATAATAGATTTATGACAGCTATTTAAATATAGAAAACAAGTGTTTACAGTTTTCTATTCATAAACATATTATAGTGATTGACCAGGGCCCTAAAAATGTATTATTTAAAACAACCTGAATACAAAAATACTGATTAGAAAATTGAAAGGAGAGTTGCAAAGAAACCCAACATTTTTAAACCATATTTGGGAAAATAATTCAAATAATTAAATTTTATAATGAATATAATTAAAAACAACATAAAATTTAAGTACAAAGCTTTAAACATTTGACCTCTGATTTAGAATTTAGAAAATATATTGTTTTTTATTTCAAATTGCTTGATTAGATATAAAATTTGTTTGTCTAAAATGGAAATAGAAACAACTAATATTCAGGAAAATATGCTATATACACTTAAGATATATTTATAAGTTCATTAGCTCAATTACTTGTAACAACCCAAACTGACAATTTAAAGTGAGAGTGATTTGATACTGATATAATTGCATTGTCTTTGTGTGTATTAAAAATAATTGCATTAGGCCACAAGCAAAATCTATTAATTAATTCCCCTTCATCTTTAAAAAACCAAACAAATAATGACTATTTAAAAAATTATAAAGTCATAACTAAGTTATAGTATAATACTCCAATCAACCTGGGAAATTCCTATAGGTGCACTATGATAGAATTTAGATTTATTTAAATATTTATAAAATAGAATTCAAAGAAGTCCACAAGGGCATCTAAAGGTAAAACTGATTTCTAACAGTTACCCCAGAGCAAACATTAAAAAATTTTTTAGGAAAATCATATGTTATATAAAGTAGGAGAAATCTTATATACAGAATACAAATTTATACTTGTATTCCCTCCCTCGTACCTCTTAGATAATGCAGTATTTCCAAAGTGAAAGATAAATTGTCTTACTTCAAATTTATTTTTGATCTAAATTGTGATATTGAAAAAATTTACATGATAAAATTTTGTTCCCAGTGTTTTAACTTAACCAGTTTATTTCCATACACATTCCCAGAGATATAAATAGTTGTTTGACAAAAGTTAAACATTAAATCACAATGTGGAAAAAAAATCCCTGTCTAAAACTGCCATTGCTCGTTCTGATAACATCCTTCCCCCAGTTATTAAACTTCTAGACCTAAATAATTATAGATATGATATGAATTGTAATGGTGTGTATGATGTGGTAATTTTATATATCATATAATATTTATTATATTAATAATTATATATATGGCTTAAATTTCAACTCCCATTTATGATAAAGTAACTTTAAAGCATCCTATTTGTATTCCAAATCATTGAAATCATACATAAAAGATAAAATAGAAATGCAAGAGTAAACTCTCCAAAATGAGGTCTTTGAGAATCAAAACCAAAACTAAAATAGAGAGGAGAGAGCAAGGCTGATACCACAGCCTGCTGTACTCTTGATCTGGAAGCAGGTGGGAGTTTCCAGAAGTTCTGCCCTTACACAGTAACCATGAATAAAAAAATCCTCCATTCAAAACTTGAAAATGACTGGTGTTAGACCCAAGGATAGAAACTAGAGGTCAAGTGTTTGGTTCATATTCTTTCCCCAGCTTCAGAGAGAAGGTTTCACAAAGCTGATAGTGACCTTTGCCCAGAACTAGAGCTTTTATAAAACCATAGTCTAGGAGGTTGGGAAGAGAAATTCACAAATCCTTGACCAGAGAGCAAGCCAAGCCACCTACTGTTTTTGAAGAATAGATTTTCTCTATCCCTAAAATAAGCACATGGCATCAGCCCAAACAAAGATTAAAGACCTATATTTCGGACAGGAGGCCACAATGGAAGAGCTCACTGAAGGAAAAGTGCTGGAAAGGTAGAGAAAGGATCAGAGAGTATTGGAAAAAATGACCAAATGTAATTTTACACAAAGAAATCCAACAGTAGCTAGTATAGAAAGATATGTAAGGAAAAGCTAGACAGAAATAAAACAAACAGAATATATGCTCCCCTATGAATTTCAAATATGAGTAGTCTAAAATAGACTTTCAAGTGACTATTTTAGATTTCTTCGAAGAGATAAATAGAGGAATAGCAGAAATAGAAATTAATACCTACAAATAAAGATAGAAACACAAATACCAGTTGATTATAAACCTGAACAATTAAAATGTTCAAAATAAGATATTGCTGAGAAATTAAGATTGATTATTACAGAACAAAGTAATTGTTAAACAAATAAAAGCTCAGTTAAAAACTGTGATGCTAGAAAGAGGTTTGTTTTAAATCTTTAATCGAAATTTCTAAAAAGATCACAGAAGTTTGGTAACTTAGGTCTTCAAAATGACATGTATTTCAAGTGCTAAGCAAGAAAAATAAATTGTAATCTAGGTACACGAGACTAAAATGAGATTATGAAAGGATAAAATGAACGTGTTAAAACTAGCGCAGGCAAAATACAGAATATATACAGAGAACAGCAATTATCCTGAGAGCAGTTTTGTAATCAAAACTAAATGCCAAATGCAATAAAAATTAACAAGAAGGAAAACAACTGTCAGTCTTGAATTCTAAAGTAATGTAAACTATAATTTACCATTAAAGAAAAAGTAAAGTGACTTTTATACAAAGATATTCATTGAAAGATATAATAAAAAATGTTTTCATAAGAAAAAATGCACAAAGGAAGAAATGAGATTAAAAAAATTAAGCTGTGATTATAATAAAAATGTTGTTGAATTTAACTGATGTCTATAAAATAAAAATATTTTAAATAAATGTTAAAATTAAGGCTAAATGTTGTACCCAAGAAAAAGTGAAACTGAAGATTAGACAACTCTACCAAATAAGATAAAATGGAGGAATGGAAGAAGAGATGTATCCTAATACTTACATATGCTAAATACTTGGCCTTTATTCCTAGGAATTAAAATCAATACACTGAAGGTGGTCAAACCTCACTAGAAATAGTAATTCAGTAGTAATGTTAAATATTTATGGACATTTAACAAATGAGTTAAAATATATGTGGCCTTTAAATCCACAGATCTATGTAGGATAGCATATAGAAAACTTTAACATAGTAAAAGTTTTCAAAAAGAAAGAGAAAAATAGGGTTAAAGGATGATAAATATGAATATATTTTCAAGATATTAAAATTCAACACATGTATGTTCAGAATGATTAAAACATTATGTAGAACTATTAAACTTATTTACTTTTGAGAAATAATTAAAACAAACTAGAAATGAAACTTTAAAAAACAGTACCTGTATGTCAAATGCCAACCAAAAAAGTAGAATTTTAAAAATAAAATTACAAAATATATTTAAGTAAAATATTAAAATACATGATAAATTTAGTAATTATAAGTCATAGTCGTAGTAGATAGTTTAATATACATCTATAAATATATATATTATTCAAGCAGATGTAGAAAATTTAAAACTCTGATCTAATAGACATATGTCGAGAAAAGTTATACAGTATATGTTTGAGCTTATAAAGGAGGAGAAGACAAACTCCCTAATCCCAATGCATGCAAAAAAATAAAACCCACTAATATATAGATAAACTGCCTGTTGCCATGTGGAAGCTAAAACTTGGTTACAAGTTAATTGCTCTTCCTCTTACTCAAAGGTGAAATCTCATTCATGTCCCTCGAAAATGGCCTGGCTTTAATGACTTGCTTGACCTAGCAAGTATTATCAAGTGATGCTACACAATTATCACCAAGTCTTTACGAACACTAACACCTTCTGTGTTTATTCTTTCTGGCCCTTTATCTGCCACATAAAACCTGAAGCCACCATGATCTGAAGAAGCCCAAGACACATAAAGGACCAAGTAAAGGTGTTCCCATGGAACTTGAATTTTTAATTATCCCTACCAAGGCCCCAGAATGTCAATGTGATAATCCAACTTGGACTCCCAGTTCAATTCATCCACCAGCCGAATACCACAAAATGGTGTCTGTTGGCAGCACCTGGAGTAGTAGAGTTACTCAGTAGAATATTCCCCAAAAACTTGACCTACAAAATGTTGAACTATAGCAAAATGTTTCTTATTTAATTTCATGGGCTATTTGTTATGGGACAATATATAACTGGAACAAGCACTGTTTTTTAAAAATGTATCAGGTATTTTTTCTTTACAAACTCAAAAATCAATATGAAAAAATGCTCAACATCAGAGAGACAAAAATTAAAACCACAATGAAATACGTCTTTACACTGGAGGAATGGCCATCATTAATACATCAACAAACAAGTGCTGGCAAGGTTGTGGAGAAAAGGGAACCCTAGTGCACTGTTGGTGGGAATGCAGACTGGTACAACCACTGTGGAAAACAGTATGGCATTTCCTCAGAAAACTAAAGATGGAACTGCCTTTTGACCTGACCATTCCACTTTGGAATTATACCCTAAAAATCCTGAAACACCAGTTCAAAAAAAAACCTATGCAATGCAATGTTCATAGCAGCACAATTTACAATAGCCAAGTGCTGGAAGCAGCCTAAGTGCCCATCAGTAAATAAGTGGATCAAAAAACTGCGGTACATTTACACAATGGAATACTATGCAGCAGAAAGAAAGAAGGAGCTCCTACCCTTCACAACAGCATGGATAGGACAGGAAATTATTATGCTAAATGAAATTAGCCAGGCGGTGAAATACAAATACCATATGATCTCACCTGTAAGTGGAACCAAATCAACAAAACAAACAAATGAGCAAAATAGAACTAGTGACTTGGAAATAAAGAACACACTGACAGTGACCAGAGGGGAGGGAGGAAGAGGATAATGAGGAAAAGGGGCAAACAGAGGAACACAGAGGACTCATGGGCACGGACAATGTGGGGGATTGACTGTGGGAGTTGGGGGTATGGGGTATGGGTGAGGAATAGGGAAAAAGGTGGGACAACTGCAACTGAACAATATTTTTAAAAAAAATAAAGGATACATTTCTGAATAATGTGTGAAAAGTAATCAATACTGGAAAATCTATTACTATAGTCTACCACATTTAGAGATTAAAGCAAGACAAGTTATTTTTTTACCTGAATAGATAAAAAATTCAATAAAATTTACCTTTAATGTATAACTGAATAAATTGGTCTGTTCAGTGCATAGGTACAACAAATCCATATTTAATGTAACATTTTAGCAAACTGAATTTAATGCAGACTTTAGTAGAAAAAAATCTCTTTTGACTGTTAATGTCAGTATTTTTTGTAGTTTGAAGTTTTTTTGAAGTTTAGGTATCCAAGGACTCTTTCTCATAGTGATCCTACAAGTCTCACGAAATAAAAAATAAATGAATAAATAAATAAATGCAATTCAGATTCCGTTGCTAAAGGGACAGATTTTGTTAAATAGTCGAATCATCCTACATAAACAGATGGCTTCTATTCAAGCAAACCAAAGCAATAATTATACACATCTGTACAATACCAATAAAATCCAGTATATCCAGAAGCTATTGGCTGCCGTTTCAGACAACAGGCTCTGAGCACAACGTTTGTGTAATCGTTTAGTCATTTCTCATAAAAGCCATCATGCCATCCAAATAACTTTTATCATGTAAATCTCAAGGGATGTGTCTTCAATTTATTTCCTCTAAAAAATACTATGGACTATTTGTTAATGGCATATCCAACCTGTTGATTTTAGTGTCTCTGCCATTTTTTATTCCTTTGGGTGACATTAGAAATTTGCTTCTGTTGGTAAAGAAAGATCGTATTTACTTAGTTTTTTTTAAAAGAAACTTGTATATTCCTAGCATCAGGGGCATGATAAATATTACACCTCCAAAACATACACTAAAAATATTGATCACCAACCAAGCTGAATACAGTTCTTTGAATTATAAACAGTTCTTCTCAATTTTCATTCACAGGCAGAAATGCCATCACCTAAAGTAGGGTGTTGGGGTTCCACATAAAGGAACAGCAGTTTAGCCATCTGGAGAGACACTTTAACAGTACTTATTGTCCAATTGGTTGTGCTTGTTTTGTATGACAGCCTGTAGACACCCACATTTCCTGTCTGGAAGTGCAACTAAGTGTATTCATTTCTGGCAGCGCATTAAGGTGCTGCATTCCAGATAGCCAGACGGAAATGCTCTGGCAACCAAAATCTGAAATAATTTCATTAGCCCAGTTAAAGGACATGAATAAAATTCAGATTACACCTTGTAAAATCCATTCTCATTGCTAACCTTAAGACCTGGGAGATATATTGGCAAAAATATTGCTATGTGGAATATCTGAAATAGTCCTGCTTGTGTTTTCCTCTAGGACTTTTATGGTGCCACAACTTATATTTAAGTCTTTTATCCATTTTGAGTTTATTCTGTTGTATGGTGTAAGTTGGTGGTCTAGTTTCTTTCTTTTCTTCTTTTACTTTTTATTTTTGGTATGTACCAGTCCAGTTCTCCCAACACCATTTCTTGAATAGGTTATTTTTATCCCATTGTGTGCTCATGCCCTATTTGTCAAATATTAATTGACTATAGAAACTTGGGTTTATTTCTGGGCTCTCTATTCTGTTCCATTGATCTATATGTCTGTTTTTATGCCAGTACCAGACTATTTTGATTACAGTGTCCTTATAGTACAGTTTGATATCTGGTATTATGATCCTTCCTACTTTGTTCTTCTTTCTCAAGATTGCTGAGGCTATTTGGGGTCTTTTGGGTCGCATATAAATTTTGGAAATATTTGTTCTAGGTCTGTGAAATATGCCATTGGTATTTTAATAGGAATTGTGTTGAATCTATAGGCTGTTTTGGGTATTGTGGACATTTTAATGATGCTAATTCTTCCAATCCATTAACACAGTATATGCTTCCATTTATTTGTATCTTCCTTAATTTCTTGCTTCAGTGTTCTACATCACAGTATCTTTACAAGTGCATATGTATATAGAAAGTTATAGAAGGTGAATCAGAATGATACATATAAAATTCAGTATAGAAGATATTCTTGTGAAGTGTTTAAAGAAAATAGACTGGGGAGGGACTTTAACACTATTGAAATGGTAAATAAACTAGGTGATGGGTATACAGGTGTATATTGCTTTATTCCTTTTATATTTTGCATGTACTTAATGTTTTATAACGATGTACTTTAATTTTATATATTAAATTTATTTTAGCACTCTAGTTGTTCCTTTTTTTAGCAGGATTTCATTTCATGTCTTTAAATATTTTTATCAGCCCTAAATATTACAATACAACTTCTAACAGCATAGTCTATTATATTCCTTTATCTGTATATTGATTCTGTTAATGTTGTTAAAAATATAATAGCTTTTTTTCCTTTCATGTTGAGTGTTGTTATTTTATTGATCTTGTGATCAAAGAATCTTTAACCTTCCCATGTGCACTGAAGTGGATTACTGTTACTTTTTTTTCTGGTTGATTTTGAATATATGTGACAAATAAAAATAAATTAGGACAAATGTTGACCTTGAGTACTAAAATAACAACGCTGAATGGTGTCTCTCCTGGGAATGGCCAGAGGTTATCCCTCAAAAGGCCTCTCATTGTGGTGCTCGTGACTCTACCTTGCTTCAGGGTCTGACCCTCATATTTGCAGGGTCAGAAAACTGATTGTATAATTAAGCCCTGAATGGACTCATCTCTCACTTATGAAATGACTTAATCAAGCTTTTAGACTTGACCTATAATACCGGAACAACAATTTACTTATTCAAAACAAAAAATAACTCCTATAAACAATGGGTATCTTTGACTCAGTGTTAGCTGTTTATTCTCTCCCTGTAACATAATGGAAAGCAATAGCATTATGAGGAGTTTAAGAACATTTTGTAAGGACAAATATAGTTAGATGATTCTCATTAATTGGTATCATGATAACATAAATTAGTATGTTTTCTAGAATATTAATAATAATCACCTTGCTAATGGCATATGAATGTTTGAAACCTGTTGGCTAAATTCTATCTCCCTAACAAGGGATAAGTTTGGCAACAGCCTACTATTCCCTCAGTGACTCTCCTTTTTCTGCACTCCATACTTTTGATTGACAGATTCTTTTCTGAAGTAGAATAATTCAGTCAAATTACAACTAAATCTTTGAAACCTGGGACCTTGCCTGCCTTTGAGGTGACTTTGTATAAATCTGCTTTGTTACAATGTGTTGATTTTCAGAGGTAACTCTCACAGGACATCTGATATCCTTTGTTTCATATTTGCATCTGACGTCTGTCATTCAAAATAATAGTTATCACTTCCAGTTTTGTGTTGTCTGCAATTTTAATCATCCAGGCCATTGATAAAAATGTAAAAGAGAGCAAGGGCAAAAACGCTCTTGCATGCTACTAGAATCTGTTTATCTCTTGACAGAGTTTTCAGTAATTATAGCTCCTTCTGAAAATGACCAGTCATTGACAACTCTGCCCAAAGGCTCAGCCTTGTGACAAAATGACTTCTTATTCCCAAGGATATCATGTGAAACCCTGGGAATGCCTTTCTAAAACCCAGATGTACTCATCCAATAAATTACCCAAACTAGTAGCTCAGTAAATTTTCATTAAAAATATAGCTGGTTAGTACTTTTCATTTTAAGAGCATAACATTTATTTCTTTGAAACTTTATAGTGTGTCTTCTTTTGCAATTGTTCACACAGTAAGATACACACCTTTCAAAGGGCTCCTGACTTGTGCAAGCAGAAGACTTGGATTTTTAATTCTGAGGGGCATCCATTCCATCCACTTCTACTGCCTACATGTCACCATCCACTCTATTTTCAAAAAAATATATGTAAAATAGACTGAATTGCATCCCCCAAAATAAGAGGCTGAAGCTCTACCACCAAGGGGACTGCAGTGGGTGACGAGGCATTTAAGGAGGTAATGAAGGTTATATGAGATCATAGAAGTGGAGTCTTAATCTTAACCCAATAGGCCTGGTGTCGTTAGGAGAGGGAGAGACACTAGGAGAACTCACACACACGGAGAGAACAGGCCATGTGTGGAGGAAGCAAGAAGGCAGCCATCTGCAAGTGAAAGAGAGAGACCTCCAGAGAAACCCAGCCTGCCTACACCTGATCAAAGCCCTCGGAACTTTGAGAAAATAAGTTTTGTCCTTTAAGCCAAGTATTTTGTCAGGGCGGCACGAGCTGACCAATATGACAGGAATCTTATGTTTGGACTAACATATATAAAGCCATTACTTATAATAATCGTATCTTGGAAAATTGCTAATCTCCCATTAATTCAGGGTTTGGGATTCCCACAAACTGCTTGTATAAGTATCCTTTTACATAGTTCTATGTAGTATATCATGATTGCCATTTTTGGTAAAGATTAATTAAATATATTATCTCAGTATGCTCTTGGAATGCACACAATTTTTAGACAGATGTTTTCTTTCTTCTTCATAAAATAGTCTTTGTTTTAGAATATAATAATCAGTTTTTTCAAAAATACCTTAAATTTTGAATTGTTTCATTATTATTCAAGCAAACATAATTTTCCTCTGTATTAAATCATGACATTAATTTGTTGTTCTTCTTTTTTAAAGATTTTATTTATTTTTAGCGAGAGGGGAACAGAGAAAGAGAGAGAGAGAAACATCAATGTGTGGTTGCCTCTCGTGTACTCCCTAGTAGGGACCTGGCCTACAACCCAGGCATGTGCCCTGACTGGGAATCGAAGCAGTGACCCTTTGGATTGCAGGCCGGCATGCACTCCACTGAGTCACACCAGGCAGGGCAGTTTGTTGTTCTTCAATCATAACATGAATGAATATAATCATTGTAATATATTTACTTGTTTTTCTTACCTTTCTTGCTTCATTAAAAATTCCTTGAGCACAGAGAGTTGGCGTTACTTTTTTTTTCTTTCCAATGTTTATCACATTTCTTTTAAACTAATAAAAATCAATATTGCATTAAAATGAACAAATATTATTTTAACATATTTGGAATGTTCTTTTTATCATGTCATGTCATTATTTAATGCTTTCTTATTTTCAATAAAACAATGTTCTCTGAAAAGTCTGCATACTGAAGCACGCATAGCAGTAGCAGAGGTTGAAAGGATTTTCTACGGGAAGAATCTCTTTTGTGAATGAAGTGAGCATTGAGGATTCAAATAAAAGGCAACTCAAGTATTGTTATGTAAGTTAGGAAAGGGAATAAGTGTGGCAGGAAAATATTTTGAAATATTGATCACAGTTTTCCTCTGCATTTTCTCATATAGTGTGTCAGTCCCACATTTATTCATGTTTCTCTTTAATTTATGATCATTTCTTTATTTTTTCTGTATTCTAATTCTTTGGGGGTTAGCTTGTTCTTTCTCAGACTTCTTGAGTTAATCAACTCTTACTAAACTTGCATTCAAGGCTGGTATCCTGTGATCCCAAATGGGGATGTTAGTAAAAATAGGTGTAGACATGTGGAGATGCAAGAACAACAGGGAAGTGGAAGACCTGGAAGCATTAAATCAGAATGAGCTGGATCCACTTTCAATACCACTGTTAAAACAACAGAAAGACTTACTGGTTTGGCAGAGACAAAACAGGTTTTATTCCTTTTGACTGAATACATTTTTCAAAATATTGAACAAATTATGGTAGCAATAGTAGATTTTCTATTACCAAGAATGGATAGTTAGCAATGAATTACAAAAGGAAAAGAGAAGTGACCATCTCGGCTTATATCTGAATCAGTTCTCAATTTATGTCTCAATTTCATCACTATCAACTTCACTTGGTCCACCCAACCATGGAGCATCGTCCAGCGAGAAATCTCCAGCATGAAACTTTGCAAACCACTTTTGACATATTGAGTCAAACACACCACCTTCTCCATACATTGCACACATATTTCTTTGTGTGTTTCAGCTGCATTTTTACTTTCTTGAAATAAAAAGCATAATAATATCCTGAAAATATTAGCAAACTTAATCCAGCAACATATTAAAAATCATACACATTGATCAAGTGGGATTATTGCAGGGATGCAAGGGTGGTACAATATTTGCAATCAATGCACATGATACATCACATAAACAAAATGAAAGAAAAAAATCACATAATCATATCAATAGATGCAGAAAAAGCATTTGACAAAATCCAGTACCCATTTGTGATAAAAGCAATCAGCAAAGTGAGAATAGAGGGAACATACCTCAATATAGTAAAGGTCGTATATGAAACCCTACTGCCAACAACATTCTCAATGAGCACAAACTAAAAGTGTTTCCCAGATCAGGAACAAGACAACGGTGTCCGCTTTCACCACTCTTCTTCAACACAGTACTGGAAACCGGAGTGTGACTCGATAGTGGCCGAGCTGGGACCTTCAGTGCATTGCTGCTGCTGCTGCTGAGGCTGCTGCTGTGACTCCTGGGCCTGGGCCCTGGGCCAGCCTTAGGGCTGGAGCAGCTTCCCATCTCCTACTCGGCTTGGTCCTAGGAGGGTTGGGGTGGGGTGGGGATGCCGCCAGCCTAGCTCACAACCCCAGCACATCAAGCCAGAGCAGCTCCACAAACACCAGGTGAGTGAACTGCCAAGGCTTTCCTCTTGCACAGATACCACGTGGCTCTTGATGCAAAACTTAAATGATGCAAATACAAATAAAACATTAGACACAGAGGAGACCGGTGAGTGTGTGTGTGTGAACGAACTTGGGAAGAAGACTAAACATAAAGTTAGATACCTTAGTGCTAGTCCTGATTCTTGCATTGGATGGTTTAACACTGGTTAAGTGATGAACATCTTGAGTTTTAGTTTCCTATTTATATACAGAAATGTTCACTAGGTCTCATCTAAATTCCCCTTTAGCCTTCAGATTCAGCATTTAAATATCGATGCATTATTGTTTTGGATTACAAAAGCTTTAAAATAGAAGCAGCCCACTCTCATTCCTTATCATACGGTGTTATTTCTTGGCATTTCATTCTTGCTCAAATCTAACTTTAACAGGATTTATTATTTTCATGACAGATGTATTTACAATTCATTAGTCAATCAATCAGCTTTAAAACTTAAATTTTCTCAATTCAATGTGTGTTATTTATTGCATATCCTAAATTTTAAACATCCCACTCAAGAGGTAATGTCTAACACAAATAATCTGTTCTGATTTATCTCTTACAATTTAAGGAACACTGAACAGTGTAAAAGAACACAAAATCCTTGCTTCTGTCCTAATAGAGCATTTAGACAAAGTTTATTTTGTTTGAGCTCATGCTGCGTGATTTGGACTGTATTGAAAGCAGTTCAGAAAAATCTCAAAGGAGAATAATGTCTGTTGACAAAAACTAATGCTGGCTTCCATGGAAATGCTAATTTGGTAGCAGTCACTGTCAATCAGTTGCCTGGAGTTACTGTTCCAGCATTCTAAATGTAATATGTGATGGTTGACGGAAGTCCCTGCTACAGTAATTAGACTGTTTTTAAAGGAGAAGAAAGAATTGTTAACAAAGGCTAAGGTAAACAGGTCTAAGCAGGAAAAATAATAATAAATAGCTTAATGGGATTCAAACAAAGGAAGGGTTCAGAAAATTTTTGTTGGTATCATTTTTATATATAAAAAAAAGAGGTTGAAGAAGTTCAGCCCATCATAGGATGTAAACAAAATGGACTTTTTCTGGTTGTCTGTGTCTGTACTATAGTTATGAAATTAAAGGACAATTGAATATCCATGGAAATCATATGGATTTTAATATAGTAATAGAATGGGCTGTTAAAGTTTTACTTCTGTGATGCCAGAAACACATCTGTAAGAGCAGGCTTGTCAATGGAATGCAAATATGCCCTAATTATTTTTGACTGAACTAATTAAGGGATACAACTTTGATAACAGGAGAAACCTTTGGAATATGACAGTTAAGTAATGTAAAATAAAAGAGAATATACCTCAAATACTAAAAAAGAAACAAACTTTCTAATCAATGGCTTCAGGAGCACATAAAGTTGATTTGCAGCTGACAAACTGTTTCCGAGCCCTTGAAGAAACAGAATAGCTTGACGTGTTTTCCATGTCAAATATAACTTTAAAAACAAAGAAAAATTAATTCAAAGGTTCCTAAGTAGCAATGTTAATGTAATAAATTATTTGGCAATATTTCAAATTCATGAAGTTTAATGTAGGATTCCTCAAATCTAGTCCCACTAATGAAGAATTAAAGTTTCTGAAGCTGATAAAATTACTATTTGTAAATATATATATTTCTATAACTTGCCTTATTGTGGTATAATTGGCTGCACATAGTTAATGTGTGCACTTTAGTAAGTTTGGTGTTTGTATACACCTATAAACAATCACCGCGAACAGAGAGTCAGCATACTCCTCACTCCCAAAGTTTCCATGTGCCTTTTTGTAACTCCCCTCCCCGCTGGTCCCTCACCCCCTCTTCTCAAACACCTGACATAGTTTGTCACCCTAGATTAATTTACAATCCCTAGTAGTTCATTCACATACGTACTTTTTTATAACACATATGTACTTGTTTTTTCTGTGGGAGAGAGTCTGTATTAGTAATTTTGAGTTTCATCTAAGATGCACATATATCACAGTTTACTCCTTTTTATATCTCAGTAGTATTCGACTGTATGGATGTATCATATTTTATTTACTTCTCTATCCTTTGGAGGACTAATTCCAATGGTGGATTTATATGGATTAATTCCAGTTGTTGGATACTATAAATAAAGCAGCTGTGGAAATTCTTATACAAGTTTATATAAATATATGCTGCCTTTTTAAAAAATAAAAATCTGTGGATGGAATGGCTATATTACATGGCAAGTACATACTTATCTTTTTACAAAAATGTAAAACTTTACCAAAATGTTTATAACATTTGATGTTACCAGAAGAAGTGTATAAGAGTTCTAATCTCTTCACATGTTCACCAGTACTTACTGTGGCAGTCCTTTAAATTTTAACCATTATAACAGATGTGTCCAGTTTCTCTAATAACTAATGATTTGTGCATATTTTCATGCACTTATTTTCCATGCATCCATCTATTTTCATGTCTGTTTAAATTATTTGTCCGCTTGAAAAAAATATGGGTTTTTTTTAAAGATTTTATTTATTTATTTTTAGAGAGAGGGGAAGGGAAGGAGAAAGAGAGGGAGAGTAACATCTATGTGTGGTTGCCTCTCATGCACCCCTTACTGGGGACTTGGTCTGCAACCTCGGCATGTGCCCTGAATGGGAATCAAACTGGTGACCCTTTGGTTCACAGCCCACGCTCAATCCACTGGGCTACACCAGTCAGGGCTGTTGTTTTGTTTTTGATGAGTTTTGATACTCCTTTATTATCTTCTAGACACAAGTTTTTGATTAGATAAGAGATTTTATTTATTTATTATCTTCTTAGAGATTTTATTTATTTATTTTTAGAGAGATGGGAAGGGAGATGAAAGAGAGGGAGAGAAACATTGATGTATGAGAGAATCATCAATTGGTTGCCTCTTGCGTGCCCCCAGCCCGGGACCTGGCCTGCAACCCAGGCATGTGCCCTGATCAGGAATCTAACTGGTGACCTTCCTATTTGAGAGATGACACCCAAATCCTTGAGCCACACCATTTAGGCATTCAGGGCTATTTATTTATTTTTAAATATTATCTCCCAGCCTGTGGCTTTCCATACCTGAAAAGAATGTCTTTTAAAAAAGAATTCATTTTTTAATTTCATAAGGTCCAACTTAAAATGTTCTTTTTAAATAGACAACTATTTTTGAATGGGTATATAATTATATGTGACATATTTTTTCAATACCTCAAAGACAATGTTCACTCTATTTCTCCTTACAGTGTTTCCAATAAAAATTCTGTTTTAAACCTTCCCATTTTTTCTTTGTTTAAAAGGATTTTTTGTATTCCAGAAGCTTTTTTATAATTAAATATTTTGAAATCATTGTAGATTTATATATGCCATTGTAAGAAATTATATAAAAATAGCTCATGTATCTTCTATTATTTCCCCTTGTAATGACAACTTACAAACCTGTAGTACAATAACCTATTCAAAACATTTAAATTGGTTTATTCCACTGATCTTTTCAGATTTTCCCAGGTTAGTCCATTTACTTTTTAAATTTTCTCTTCACCACTGGTTTTGTCACTGTGACTAGTTGTTTTCTCAATGACTCTGGTGCTTATTTTGTTGTTGTTGTTGTTTTAATGGATCTGTTTTAATTTTTTACAACTTTGGAGAAAGTTTGGCCATAATTTCCTCAAATGCATTTTTCTCTTATCTTTTTCTGTCTTTAGAGGTTTCCAATTACACATATGGATGGTTTCTTGTTATTGTCTCATAGCTCACTAAGTCTTTGTTCAGTGTATTATTCTATTTATTTTGTTGTTTCATTTTGAATATATTTCATTGCTGGGTATTCAAGTTCAATTATCTTTTCTTTCGTAATGCCCAGTCTGCCTTCAAAATGTTCCAATGTATTTTTCATCTCAGACCTTATGATTTTCATCTCTGGAAGTTGTACATCAGGCTCTTTTTTTCTTTGGACTCTATTTTTAATATATATAATACAAGTAAAAATAACCATGTAAAAATGCATGTCTCCTAAGTCTAACACCTATGTCATTTTGGGCGGTTTTAATTGATTAACTTTTGTTTATCTTATTATCAGTTACAAGTGTCTTCTTTGCTTTTTGAGTGCCTGCGGAATTCTTACTGGGTGCTGAATATTGTGAATTTATCATGTTGGAGATGGATATTTTTATGTTCTTAGGACAGTCCTTGAACATTCCTGTTTGGCACAGCTACATTACTTAAAAATAGCTTTATCTTCTCAAGTCTTCCTTTACCATGTTTTAGGTGCGACCAGAACAGTACTCAGTTCAGCTTCCATGTTCTCCACCTCTTGCAGGACCCTCTGTATCCTCGTCACCAGCGAAGCATGAGGTTTCCATTCTAACTGTTGGGCACAAACACTATCCCGGCACCAGACACTAGTATCCCAGATGAGATGGGGAGCATTCAGGGTGGTATGGCCATAGACCAGACACTATTATCTCTAATGTGAATGGGTGGCTCCTCCCCTGCCTCCATGTCTGTGTTGACGGATGCTCATGTGAATATGTGAGAGGTCACAGCTGCAGGTCTCCAGACTGCACACTACAGGTATCTTCCATCTCTCTCTCCAGTATTCTGGCCATAGATTTTCCTCCCAGGACACTTGACTGTCTCTTTACCTCATAGAGCCCACAAGCCTGCCTGAGTTCTCTTTTCTCACACCAGTGCCCCAAAACCCTCAAGTCTGAACAACCATGGGAACAGTGTTCACTTCACTTGGTTTTCGCCACCCAAGTATCATTGTCTCTTGTGGTCTTTGGTTCAGTATTTTGAAATTGGGGGCAAAACAAAACAAGTGTGTAAGTGGCACTAAAGCCAAGGTGAGATCTGGGTTACCGATCCATTAGCTAATTATCAGGGCTTTAGTTCTGAATTATGTGATCCAGGTCTTCTAGACACTGAAGATAGTCTGGCGAGAGCACAAACATAACATTAGTTTATCATACAAAGTCAAACACCCTATCAAGCTTTTCATTCTTTAGAAACTCTTAGCTCTAGGAAAATATTTTGTGAAACTTTTCAATTGCTTCACAATCACATCTTTATCACCGGCTGCTGAAAATTTGTGATTACGAGAACTGAAAAACAACTGCTTTCTATCTATATTGACTAAGATTATCAGAAAACTAGGCATTTGCATGATAAATGCTAATACTAGATTATCAACAAGGGCCCAAAAGACTTTAATAGGAAGTATCTACATATCGTATTTTGTTTCCAAACTAGTTCCCAGAATGTGAAATAGTTTAAAACTATACTAAGGGAACATACAAATAATAAAACATTTATGAGCACTTATCCTCATATTTCAAATTAGTATTTTTATTTAAAACAATGATATATTTGTCTTAACCAAGATAATAATTTTATGAATAGGTATTGTTATAAAGGTATATATGCTTCTATTGTCATTTTGTATGTACTTTTTTATATTTGCCTAAAATGCCAAAAATAATAATGTTGGGGATAATGTTACTCTTAGAATTTTCACTGCCCTAAGTATCTAGAATATCTATGGTATTCAAGCCACCAAAAAGTTCAATTGCACGAAACAAGTATGTTATTAAGCTCACATATTCTATGGATGAATTTATCTCAGAGGAGATGGCTTGTCTCTTCACCTTATGCCTGGACCTCAATTACAAAGACTCAAAAGCTGGGGTGACTGGGTGGATAGAGCCTGAAATCGTATGTCATGTTGTGGGAATTAGGGTTGGTGGAACTAGAGCAAAAATATTCACATTCTGGCTATTGCCATTGCTGTGAACATATTCTTCTGACATGGGCATATTTTCTTCTGCCTGAATCCATGAAACCATGGCATGCTAATTTGTTAGCCTGCACTTTAGGTCAAACCTCAGATCCTTATCAGTCTTGATATCTATTAGATATGGCATTTGAAAACACAGTTTTATGGATATACTTATTGTAATGACAGGGGATTGGCTTGTGTTTTCATTGTTGTCTAACTTTAGGATTCTGTTATGATCATTGCAATGTGCCAAGCTCATCTCTGTAACCTTTATAAGAGAGCATACCTGAGAGAATTCTGGTCATATCAATACAGCTTTGCAAATGCTAAAGTAACTATACTTGTTCCAGTTAAGCTGGTCTCAAAGAAAACAAAGAAGTAGAGTTGGTTTGAATAGAAAAACTTCAGGGAACCAGACTGGCCTCATTTTCTGTCGCTGTTTTACCCCAAAGGCAACATCACATCATTGGTCGACTACAGGCTTATTCTTCAGGTAAAATTCTTAGGAGAATAAAAATTGGAGAATGCTGGCAAAAAGCCTTCTTAAAGCCTTATGGTGCCTTGAGAGATTCTAATGCTCAAGAGATTAAACTATTGAAAGAATTCCCCTGGTTGGTGTGGTTCAGTGGACTGAGCACTGGCCTGTGAACAAAAGGGTCATCAGTTCAATTCCCAGTCAGGGCACATGCCTAAGTTGTGGGCCAAGTCCCCAGTAGGGGGTGCACAAGAGGCAACCACACATTGATGTTTCTGTCCCTCTCTTTCTCCCTTCCTTCCCCTCTATCTAAAAACAAAATTTAAAGAAATCTTTAAAATCATTTTTCAAATATTGAAGGAATGTTTGAGTTTTTCTTTTTCCCTATGAGGAAGTATACTTAACTGTTTAGTCAGAGGAATGCTTGAATTTTAGTCACCAAGTCAATCAGGAAGTGGGACCTCTGCATTGAAATGTCAGCCCTGAAAACCAAAATGCGAGCCTTGCTTCATGGATTCTGCACTCAGATATGCAGCATATCTATATGTAAGCTGCTCAGCAGAGGCCTCAGCCATGAGTCTATTCACCAAGGTCCAATTTCTCCATTAGAAAGTGGATATAGTGGGTAGGAATTGGACAGGCACCAAAGACCAGGCTTAAGGAAAAAGAAATAGGAAATTCTACTAAGACTTTAAATATTCCCTATTAATTAAAATCAAATGGATGCTATAGGTTGACCGACAGTTGAACTTTGCATTTGTTTTTCATTTGTCAGGAATCCAGATTATGAGACATGATTAACACCATAACCAACCTACAGTAAGAACAAAAAGAAACCCATGCAATGTAGTTCACTTCATGCCAAATAAAAGCTTCCAATGATTAAATTCCACCTTAAGTCTTTCTGATGGGATCCTCATGATATATTCAGATCAATATTTCCAAATTAAAAACTGATCTTATTAATGTCCTGCAGAGATACTTTAAATTTCCTCCTGTGTTCTTCAAGATAAAAGCCAGTTTCCATAGAAGAGTGCATAAAGTATTTAGGTTACTGATGCCTGTTCATTTTCAACTTTTTTTCTGCTTTTTATTGGATTTTTTTTCCATTAGCAGTTATCTCCCTTATACATTCTTCCACCTCCACCCACCCACACCCCCACAATTACCACACTGTTGTCCATCTCCAGGAGTCCTTTCTCCTGCTCATTTTCTTAGACTCATTTTCCCTCCAGCTTTATTAAATGCCTTCCTCTTTCCAGCATCCTTCAAGAATCAGGTCAGTATCTCTCCTTCAAGAACATGCTATACCCTTCTCCTCCTCAATTTAGTTGAAGTACTCCCACGGTACATGGTCATAGCACTCACTGTATTAAATTGCAGACATTTGTATGCTTCTCCGTTTCCTGCAGTGGACTGGGTTCCTCGAGGACAGCAAGCATAACACTCATCATTTGAACTCCCTCCAAATCCCAAACCGCAGCACATGGTAGGCACTGCATAAATGCTTTTGGAATAATAGCACCTCCATAGCTTGGTGTAGAATCATTGGACTACTTTCTAAATCCTGAGAAAGTTGTGAGGGTGAAGAGAGAGATTTCTGAAATAAACCTGTGGGAGGTGAAGCCGGGCATCCGTAGTTTTAATTTTTTCCCAGATGATTATGATAACTCACCTGATGGAGAACCTCTTCTCTAGCTCCTGTCATATGAGTGATTTAACTTCTGATTTTAGGTAACTAGTTTTAACTTGATCTTTCTCTCAGTGTTTATAAATAGGTGATTATATTTGATATGCCAGGTTAAACATCTAAAATTCTGATATTAATATTGTAAGTTCATATTTGAATTATTCCGATTGTTATAAGTTTTTCTTTTTCTAGGCAACCAAAAATGACTTCTCCAGGGCATATTTTGGTAGCTGTTTCTCTGACTGAAACCTTTAAACTGATTAAACTGTCATTAGTGTTTATCATTTATATAGGTAAGTTGTGTTTACACGGCTTTGGGGTCTAGTATTCTCTTTGTTGACTATTTCCATAGTAAACAATGAAGATAATTAATGTTTCTTTTTGAGAAAAAAATGATGTAGCAAGTAAACTTGAAAATACACAGTAAGATTATAAATTATGCTATCAATTCATCAATTGTTACATTCCCAAGTCACACTTAACCAGGTACCATAAGCACTTTTGTAAAATAAATTATGATATATATTTGTGATTACTGTCTGGCATACATGGAAATGCATAAACACGATCTTATAGACATGGGGCATGTGTTAGTATCAAGTGTTAGTAGCGATTTTGGTTTGTTTTTTTTTTTCTTAGAGTTTCCTTTGCTTCATCTTCACATGGCTGCATAACTCTGTGAGCCAGAAGTATTCTATTGTTATCACCAAGCTAGGTGAGACCCGAAATCAGGGTTGCAAGTATGCTGGGCTGTTTTTTTTATTTGTTTTGTTTTATTCTTTTTACCTTTGATAATTCTGTATATTAGTCTAATAAAAAATTAAAAAATGTTCTGCAGAACCATGGATTGTTGCTGTTTATTCTTCTTCCCAACTTCACTGAATGCCATTTCTTTTCAAACCACTTACGAAGCTACGATATTGAAAGCATCACTTTTCCAATATTTTGAAATACTGACGGTATGAACTAGTATTGGTGAGCCATGCAAGTGAGCCAAACCACAGCCACATGGCAATGATATTTACAAATTTATGAATTAAGAGATTAGTGTAGCCAATGATAAAATGTTTCTGTCTGGGTTCTAGATGCCTAACTAAATTAAGGAATCTCATTTTTCCTAATAGGCATCATATCTGGCAGCACTTCTGGTCTACTCTTTAAATTATAGTTCTGTAGAATGGAAAAAGAAAATAAGTAAGAAAGGAAAAACAGTGAAGCAGCTGTGGTTAAAGGGAAGTTGAATTTGGACAAAATGTTCTTCTGTGATAAGACTTAAAGTATTAATATCATGACCACCTTTAGATTATCAATAAGTGTGCCATACAAGTCTTTGATACTACTGCCTTCAGGTGGCGGGGTCACTGTTCCCTTTCCTACAATGTGGGCAACTTGTGACTGCTCTGACCATTAGAATATGGTGGAAGCGACTTTATACGACTTTCAGTACTCGGTCGTAAACGTGATGTAACCTCCTTCTTGTTCTCTTGGCTCCTCCTGCTTGAGTCTGAGTGGAGAAGACTGGAAAGCCAATCCCCATGGAGAGGGCACGTTTAGGCATTCTGTGGGCAGTCCCAGTTGAGGTTAGTGTTTCGATCATCCCACACTAGCTGGCAGTCATGTGAGTGAAGAAAACAAATGACATATCAAAAATAAAGTTTGATACAAAGAACAGTCACATGTATACAACATATGGAGAAATATGAGAGACTCATGGAGAATTGTCTCCCAACATATAGGCACATGAATACATACATGGATATAATGTTTTAGAGGCAGAATAGTGCATTTGTTTTCTGAAAGAGTAACATTGAAATGTCCTTGTTGTAAACAAATTTACAATGTGCACCCCCCAATTTTCTATTCTCGTTGAGATTTTCATCTTCTATGTATGGCCAACAATGTCCTAACCCACTAAATTTTCATTTTTCTTTCATTTTTGTAGTTCTGGCATTCCAATGATGCATATGTGGAGTAAGAACCAGAGAACCCGGTTAAAATACTTTGCTTAGCTTTGTTAAAAGCACAAGCACTTAACTGACCTCCATATTGCTCCATCATGAATAAGAACTCTGAAGGCTGTTTTGGTAATATATTCTAATGGCTGCTCTAATTTCCTGATGTGGTGATTTTGTGGGATAGGAGATCACTGCTTCCCAAAGTGTCATGGTTCTCCACGTTCATTTTCCCTGAAAATCCATCTGAGCGTGTTTCAAAATAAGAAGCTATTGATGGTAATTCCATAATCATTGCCCTAGTATCCCTCTAAAGATGAATATGTACACATAAAGTAGGTTTCTCAGCATCTTGCTTTTCCTTCATTTTTCAGAGACTTTGAGAAACTTGTGCCATTTCAGTGAAAGCATATTTTGATTTTATCACTTCACATGTTTCCCTGTTGAAGTAGAAGATACATCTATTGTGCAATGTTCTTCCACTGATCTCCTCTCCTCTCAAGAGAGACCCTTATTGATATTTTACAACCATAATCTAGTTTTTAAGTTGATTTCTTCTATTCCACTTATAGGGACAAAATTAGATAAATTCTTTATCTCTAACTCGGCTCCCAGACATTTGTTTTGCAAACACATTCTACTACATTCTGTTTTATTATATTATTTTTGTTTAGTTGATTATTTAAGTTGAATGTGAACCTCTGTCTTGTTTTGACCACAGTGTGGGTGTACAGTTGAAAAACATTGCGATATATGATGGATGTTAAAGTAATTAGAGTGTATAGAGGGAAAGAGATGTGGGTCCATTGAAACACAATTTTGAATATAAAAATATTCAGGAAAAATTCCTGTATCTCTGCATCAATATTCATAACAAGTTTAAAAATTATACTTGTGCTATAAGAACAGGAGTTTAGATTTTTATTGTAAATAAAGCTAAGAATTAATAGACTTCCAGCATCTCACTGAACATTTTCAAAGAACTTTAGTACCAGAACAGAACAGGGCTCAGAATAACCTGATGGCCTTTCAGATAAATCAACTAGCTGCTCCTACTGTAGGCATCAAGTACCAGATTAGGAAGTCTCTTGATAAAGGTAGCCATAGGTACTCTAATGAAAAAGAACCTTGAAAAAAATAACCTACATAAACTAAGAAAATGAAGGGGAAAAATATAATAATCAATGAATTTGTTTAGGAGATTTCTCCAAATACTAAAGTACAACTTAGCAAAACTTTAATACATATGGGTGCTATAATATTGACCTTAGCCTTACAGTCATATGAACTTGTCCTTGACTCAGCAAACTACCCTGGTGGCAGTAATCTCCAATAATTCTTAGACATTCCCGGTATCCTGCTCTACATCATTCATATTTACATGTGGACCAGGGAACATTCTTTCCTTCTCTTTATGCCACACCCACTAACTTTACAGGAAACAATTTACTTTGCAAGTGGGATTACCCTATTAAATACTAGTCTGATGATCTCTTTCTTAAAATCCTTGAGGATTGTTCTGTTCATAGCACGGTTATATCTAATTTAGATGTTAACTTACAGGCACCCTGTGTCCAAAGCCCAGATTGAGTATCTTAAGAAGGTGCTGGATGACTTGTAGGCCATACTTTTCTGTTGTAGACCATATTACTGGAACTGAACTCATGAAGTTCATAGGAACCTAAGAAAGCCTCTACTAAAATTTGCACAATGCACTTCAAAACCAGAAGCTAAATAAACTACCATACCTTTACAAACCAGAAGCTAAGAAAAGATTTAAAATCAACGGTCAAAGCCTGATAGAAAAGGGACTCATATCATTCACCAATTCTTCTACTACTATTCTCCCTGCAAAAACCAACAAAGGAAAAAACCTACAAAAAAACAGAACCCAAAATAACAAAAAGAAACAAAGCCCTCAGATTTACTAGAAACCCCTTTAGTAAAATGAAGACTGAACACTATTTGTAGATGGGTTGTACCTTAAGAATAAAACAGGAGAATATATAGTAGGATATACTCTAACCCCTCACCACAGGAAAATCCTACAGACAGAACTAAGTCATGCTCACCAGATTATTCATTAGCTAGAGATAAGAATAACATACACATTGATAGTGGATAGTCTTCTGGGATCACGCATGATATGGCAAGTTTGGGAAACAGCATTGTCTAACCTCTGCCACACAATTAAGAGTGATCAGGAGATTAAAGAAACACTGAGTGCTCTAGTGGACTCTATTGTGGAGGCTACTATCACTTCAGCAATTTACACAAAAAGGCACAGGATGGAGGCAAAAGGAGATTCCCTGACTGATCATTTTCCCAAACAGTCTCCTGCTAAAATAAGATCCTGGCCCTTGTCATACACCAAGAAGCCAAATCTTTGGAGAGGTTTAAAGAGACAATTTTAGAATATTATAATAATCCCCAATTAGAAAAAGAACAGTCATAGAATCTGAATGCCAAGCAGAAGAATAACCTTTGGCACCCTAAGATTGGAGATTAATTATCTGTGGAGGTCCTCAAGTGGAGCCTTGTGAAAAATGGAGATAGAGAGAACAATTAGCCACTATACTCAGAGAGCACTGGTGAGAAAACTTAGAGTAAAACTGCTGAATTTGTCTCTGATATATCTGCCATTACCATAATCCTGGTAAACTTGAAAGGTGTGACATACAGAAGCCCAGAACTAAGGATTCTTTGGAACATCTCCACACGAAATTCATGTAACTATGCCCTGATGTGCGTGCTGGTCAGCCTTTCCTTGCCAAAATGCTGTCACAAATGGTAGTAAAAGAAAAAAAATTACTTGATATTTTATTTCCAAAGTGGTGAATTCCATGCTACCTCTTTAGTGACAGGGGCACCCATATGATTGAGATTATTATCATAGAGAGTTGCAAAGCCTTATTACTATTCAGAAACTTTGTGATTCATATAACCACCTGTCTTCAGAAAAGGTATAAAGAACATATGGAATATGTTCTCATTCATAGGTGGAACCTAGTGGACAAAATAAACCAAAATACAAAATAAAACCAGAGGCATGGACACATGGAACAGACCGACAGTCTCAGAGAGGAGGGGTGTAGGGAGTACATATGCATATACGCATAGACAATGGACACGGACAACGATGTGGTGGAGGCCGGGGTGGGGGGAATGAGTGGATGTCTGACAAGGAGGGGAAAACTGGGGACATTTGTAATAGTGTTGAAAAACAAATATGGGTGAAAATATTAAAAGAAAAAGAACATATGGAATTAGGCAAATCAACATAGTCATTCTTTCAGGCTCTCAAATTTCTGTGGCCTATGACTTTGGTTTTAATTAAACTCCTAATGGGATGCTTTAACTTTCCTGTTATGAATTCCTAACAGGTTAGTCACATATCTAATATTATTATCTTCTATTCTGTACCCCACGTTCTTGCAAGTAGACCTGGCCAAATATTTCAGGAGACTCATGCAATCCACCGGTTCTTATAAACACATACAATCGGCCGTCCCTCAATGCACTGCTAAACCATCCTTGCGTGACCAGACACCTGGAGACACAGAAGAGACCTAGAGAATAACAATATTCAAACACTCATAGAAACTTCAAGGAATTGATGCTTAGATTTATGCATCACACTAAAGAAGATAAAACCCTCCTCAAATCACTGGAAGATGATACTTGCTTAAAATTTTGAGATGAGAACACTCAGAAACCATCTAGAATCAATTTCTATTAGGAGACGGCTTCTACCCAGGACTTTTCAATCAAGTAGTGGGCCATGTGAGATGTGTACAACTTCCGCCCAAAAGCACAAAAGTTATCACTCTTTAACCTTACTTAAAATTGTTTTTTCCATTTTTACTCACTCTTTTATCAGGACACAATTTATTTGTGAACTGGTTAAAATATACAAATGGACTGTTAGGTTTGTAAACACTCTCTATTGATAGTCTGCACTTTCTTTGGTAGAGTTTCTGTGTGTGTATGTGTGTGTGTGTGTGTTGAATTAGTTGGTTTTCTATGTAACTGACTCAGCCATTATGCAACTTTTTAAAATGGCATAGACTCCAACGGGCCAAATAGTCAGAAATTTAAAATCCTGAGTCACTTCATAATTAGAAAAGGAGATTCCTGCCTCCATCAGAACAATACTCCAGAACCTTTCATTAGAACTGGCTTGAAAAATAGTTGGTTAATGTGCGTTCATAGAAATAAAATTTGGAAGAGAATTGCAGAACAGATGGTGTACATTTTGAGACTTATCTCCCTTTGACTGATCTTATGAGCAAGAAGCACTGCTTCTCTTTTGCTTTAAGTCTATCTGGTAATCTTGAACCTGAAAATGTGATTTCCTGGATCACAGCGCTCCTGATGAGCAGGGTCATGGCTCTGGGCTTCAGTTTCAGAAGAGGAACTCTTTCCCCTCAAGTTGAATTCTGGACAATTTTCTTCTCTCCTCAAACCTCTCCACTCTGTGCTTCCCAAAAGCCCCAAGAAGAGTGGAAAGTCTGTCTACAAGCCAAGGGGAGAAGGGGTACCAGACAGTGCCTTTGCCCATGAAATTAAGCAGTCAGTAATTCAGAATAGGGAAAAGGAACAGTGCTGTTTAGAGGGGGAATGGTGTGTTTATACCTATGCAGATATATCTAGGGTCTCTAATACTACTAATGAGGTCTGAGGAAAAATGAGTAATTTTAATTCAATAACTTGGGCAGCATAACTGTAGCTGATGCCAAAGACTCTTTGGATTAGGAATTGGATCCGTTCCCTAGGTTTGCCTTTAGGCACTATTATTGGCTATTGGCTTAGGAGCCAGCTCTAAACTCGGATAATAATTCTTCTTACTTTTTGTCTATTATACTTACATGTGTGACCTCTGTTGTCATAAGTGCTTCTGTGTAGCTTCCATACCATCAACTGTTCTAAGAAGGAATCATTGAGCAGAAAGAAGGAAAAACATGACAGAGATGTAAAACAGCACCCCCCGCCCCCCCGCCCACACTTGATATGCCATTGAGACACTGTAAATAGTGGTTAAGAGCAGGACAGATAATGTCCCCACATCAATGGCCTGTCTTGATCAGGCTTTTGAATGATTATGAAGGGTGAGGGGGGCACTAAGAATTAAAACCATCTCCAAGCACTCAACTTACTGCCTCACTGAATGGGAATTTATCATATGCTTGCCTTCACTACAATGATTCTATAAACTACCATATTCTGCGATATGACTTCACGAATCCCTAGAAAAGTTGCAAATAACTGTATTAGTTATTTCAGAGAATATTTGAAATACTCATTAAATGAACATGCCAGTTTTAATCTTTTCAATATGTTGGATCAAATAACTGTTTACTGCTTAATCTCTTTCATTCCTGCAACTCAAAATCTTGGCCTCGCTGAGTCTACCAATCCTCAGTTATTAGGTAACTACACATATTCACTTTTTAATTGGAATCCCTTCACCAGCATTTATGACATATAGAATTTCTTGGCATGACACCCAAGGTCTGCCTCATGCTCATCTACCCAGCCTTATATTTCATGGACCCAGCACCCCAACATTCCAAATTGCTTTCAGGCAGATGCTATACTGGTTGTTGATTTCATGACCAACAGTTCACCACTTCTTTTGCTAGAAAATTCTTCTTGCTGTTGGTATTACCTCCTTCATGGTACTTTCTCTGAAGCCTCAGGATTATTATCATAATCATACATGAAGGTTATGTTTATATGTCTCTATTTCCTCTGTGTTTATGTGTGCAGATTACTTATAAATATTCTACTAGAAATTTTGGCAGCTGTGCTTGAGAAAATTAAGACTGAAAAGAATACTACCCACAAGTTAGCAATAACGTAACAAAATCTCTGCAATATAGCAATGTCTCAGGGCGTCTGTAAAAGAATCCATAGTTACTGCACTATTTAATGTTTGCCTTTCAACACCATGTTTCTTTCAGAAATGTTTTCTGCCCTGAATAAACTCTAAGTTCTCAGGAGGCCAAGTTTTTGCATGTTCCAGAAAACACTTTCTTTGATATCCATTTAATTTTATGCTGCTTCTCTTTACCTCTGACACAAAGCAAGTTGGACCTTGCTCTGCAAACACTGTAGCATTCGGCCTGACAGATGTGACCATAAAAATAGGTATATTGAGTTCAAAATTGAAATGCATGTTATACATCCATCAAAATTTGGCACATAGTTGGAAAAGGTTTAGGAAACACCATTATGTTGTGTCATGCTTTGTCACACTGGTCACAAACCATGGTGTCAGTCAGAATTTATTGAATACTCTTATATGACTTTTCATTTTTATACTTACAGGGCTTAGTATAGTATTTGGAATATCAGCACACTGAAATGGATCAACTTCAGTGTGTCTCGACTATCTTTTCTAGCTTCATCTGCAACAAATACTTTAATACGTAGGCACTTGTTTTTCCACAGTGACTTTTTAAACAGCAAGCTGTGAACATTTGGCTGCACTGGGTAACAGGGAGTTTCTGAAAACTCCCTAGGCCACCTTCAGAGGTCTAGCAGGAGTTTCGATTCACTGAGATTCAATTGGGGATGCAAAAGAGAGCCCAGGGGAATGCAACTGAATTTTTCAACAAATGACTAAAACCGCCTAGGTCTTGGCATTGTCTGGGTTTGCTAACTCTCAGGATAAACTCTGAAGTTTAGGAGAATCTCATCCATCCTTTGCTCAAAGATCTAATTACAGAAACTGTATCATGCTAACCTCGTCATCATTCAACTTTACAACAAATATTTACTGTCTGCTGTGTATAAGTCACTCCATAAAATACATGGATGCTGTGTCTAAGGCACTGAATTTTAAATTTTATTTAATTTTAAATAATTTAAATACGCATAGTTTCAAGAGGACTGTGACTGGACGTGCAAGTCTAGATAATAATCCCTCCTCTACAGAATTTATTCATAGCCCTTTCAGTTTAGAGCAGCTATGATTCCCAGTCAATGATAATCTGTATTTGAAATCATGCCACCAAGTTACAATATACGTTCGTGGTTTTCAGCATTTTTAAATAAGTTAAATGTGTGTACATAAATTTCATTTCTTAGATCAATTTTAGAATAAACAATTAAAATTATGCATATTAGTATTCCATTAGGTTTATTTTTAGAGAATTTGCTTCCAATTATATTCACAGTATAAATTTTACTACATATGACTTCTTTAAAGGAAAATGTTTATGAACAAAAAGTAGAAAAACATTTTGACAGAGCTTGGTGCAAATTTTATACTCACTAATTTTGTAAAATATTTTTAAAATATTGAGACAATCAATGAGCAACTATTGTATATTAAAATAAATTACCTTTATCATAACCAGTAATTACTGCTATGTACTAGTAATGGACAATCTTTTTATCAAGAATGTATAGTACCCATGTGACTTAACGCTTTTGATGTTCACCATTCAGACAGTGTTTTTCAGGTTTGCCCACCATTATTTCACTTCCTGTCTTCTTTTTCTCTTCCCCTTTCACAATCCTTTTATTCATTCTTCTTTTATTTATTCTTCTTACAGCTTCTTGTTCCTGGTTTTTTTTTCCACTGTATTTCTTCTTCTCTTGCTATGTTCTTGTTTTTCTTGCCATTTCCCTCATCATATTTCTTCTTGTTCCTATTCTTCCATTAATTTTTTCTCATAGTTCTTTTTTTTTCTTTTTTTTAAACTTTTTGTTTCTCTCTTTCTCACTCTTTTACTTTTGGTTGAAATTAGTATATAAACAAGTTCATTAATTTTATTTTATTACATAAATGTTGATTGCATCTGTATGGTCTCTATAAGAAATAGAAACCCTCCTAATTTAAGATAGGCTTGATGATAGAATATAATACATGTTCATTCTACTCCTTAAACTCTCCTAGGATTTTCCTAGAGTTTGCTTCAATGATATAGAAATTAGAAACAGATTAGCATACCATATGGTCTCTAGTTCCATGGTTATATTAAAAGTGAAGGCTAAAAATTTTTAAAAATTGGGAGATATACATATATATTAAAATTGGAATTTCACATTCCAATGTCAACTTTAGAAAAATTGAATTTCATGTCAAATATCAGTTTGGGTTTAAAAACGATTCTGAGAAAGCCCATTGTTATAATTTAATAATGGGTATTTCATGGTTTTATTTTAAAAACTACGTATTGAATACTTGATTTATTTCATGCATTTCACCAATTAAGAATACAAGTTTACTCCAAAGTTGATTTCTTAGGAAAGAAAATAAGTATTTTACATAATATGTAGGTGTGCTTTTTAAATATTCCTCATTTCACCTAATTAACTTTGCTTCATCTCTGTCCTGACACTTATTTTTCACTTTTAGAAAGAATTCTGACAGGAATAGAGAATATGGACAAATCAAGTGTAAATGGCCCATGAGCAGAACTGTGGAATGTCTAGATAATTTAATCTGCTCTGGTCAGACAATCACGCTTTCCCATATCATCCAGGAAGACTAAAGGGATTCCCTAAAAACTAACAGAAATCATACCACCATGCTGTAGTAGCTTGTTTGGAACTGCTTTCCTTACCAGGAGCTCAATATTCGTAGGCAATTTATAATCATCCAGACTGTAGTCTTTATTGAAAGCATAAATATCCAATTCTCCACCTCTTACTATAATTCAAAATGTTCCACTGTTCTCATTAGAACTCATTTCATCATCTTTAATATGTTGCATATTCCTGACCTCTTCTATGTGTTTTCCTGTCACTTATTTTTTAAAAAAAATAAATTATATTTTATTGTTTATGCTACTACAGTTCCCAATGTTCACCATTTTCCCCCTCTGCCCAGATCCCCCACTCCCTCAGGTAATCCCCACTTCATTGTCCATGTCCATGGGCTGTGCACATACATTATTTGGCTACTATGCTCCCTGTGCTGTACTTTACATCCCCATGACTATTGTGTAACAACCAATTTGTGCTTCCTAATCCTTTCACCTTTTTTGCCTGGTCCCCCCAACCCCCCTCCCATTTGGCAGCCATCAAAACTTTCTCTGTATCTATGACTCTGTTTTTGTTCTGCTTGTTTATTTTTTAGATTCAATTATTGATGTGTATTTATTGACATTTTATTTGTCATATTTTTGATCATCTTTCTAAAGAAAAGTTATCTAACCCAGTGAACATCATTATCAATAACTAAACTGTCTCTACCATCTTTATGCTAATCACTCCTGACTTTTGCTCCCTCTCGTACCTTTCGAAGCTACTGCTGAATCTATTACTACTTCTCCAAAATGTTGTCAGTATCTTAGAGTATGCCAGACCTTTGACCACATCACTCCTTGCTACTTGTCACCTTATCACCTCACATCCTCATTTATCTCCTCATTTTCTCCTCCCCACTACATAAATTCCACAGCCGATCATTGTATCAGCCAGAATTCAACAAGTTAAATAGAACCAGTATGATGCATGTATATATATGTATATACACACACACACACACACACACACACATAAATAATAAAATAATAAAGGAAAGGCAAATAGTAAAACTGTGGATTCAATAAAGCTTTCACACTAGTTAATTTAAATTTGAGCATGGGAAGGAAGGGGGCTCTTTGCCCTGCTGATGAGGCTCACTTGGTTGGAGCACCATCCTCTAACCAGGAGTGTCTAAACTGTGGCCTGAAGGACACATGCTGCCCAGGATGGCTATGAATGGGGCCCAACACAAAATCGTACATTCACTTAAACCCTTCTACTTTTGCTCATCAGTTTTCGCTAGTGTTTGTGTATTTAATGTGTGGCCCAAGACAACTTTTTTTTCTTCTAGCCTGGCCCAGAGACTCCAAAAGTTTGGACATCCCTGTGTCCAAAAAGTTGCAGGTTTGATTCCCTGTCAGGGCACATGCCTAGGTTGCAGGATAGTCATGGTCAGGTGTGAATAAGAGGCAACCGATGCTGTTCCTCGCATTGATATTTCTCTTCCTCCTTCTCTTCCTTCTTTCCCCTCTCTCTAAAATCAAAGAACATGTCTCTGGGCAAGGGCAAAAAAAGGAGGGTTCTGTGGAAATTAACCTCAAAGAGCAATCTAATTACAAACTGCTAACTGGGCAGGTCATGGTGGGTAGTCACTCCATGGGCAGATAACTTTTTAGTAGAAGGTTTATTTTCATCTTAACCAATCCCTGTTTATTGTTTCTGTGCATTTAGGTTAATGCACCTTTGTAAATAAGCCCTATCTACCCTCAAGAGTGCACATAACTTTGTCACCCGCCCTGTAATCCAGTCCCCACCTCGCTTTCTCCCACCTCCATGTAATCTCCCATAGTTGTTTCCCCAATCTCAAATGCATAAAAGAAGCTGAAAATTGTTATACTGGGGAGCATTTAGGACTTTACTCCCTAGCATATGTCAACAGTTTGGCTCAAATAAACTCTCATTAGAAAAAAAAATCTCCACAGTTTTGGATGTTTCTTACAATGACAATGTCTACATTTAATATATTCTTACATTCCAAGTAATAAAAATATAAAATCCTTTCACAATCAAAACGATGACTAATTTAAGCTTTAACTACCTCATATGACATGTATACCTAATATGTGCCCAACATGCTAATTTGAATTTCAATTTAACCTTATATTTAAGATTATACCTGACAAAGCTTTATAAAAGAACCCCTTGAATCATCACAATTATTCATCATTTTCTAGAATGGATAATTGATTCCATTTTTAGTATGTTACCACAGGTGGAGTAATTTTCCTATCAGTTATTGGTGTAGGGTAATGAATAGTTATATCCTAGTAAAATTTTTTAAAAAGCATTTAAAATATGTAGTTTTTTTCATCTCTAAAATCACTAAGAATATTACAATTTTAGTGTTCAAGACATGAAATGTGAATCTATCATAATATTTCACATATTCTATTAAAAATTCATTTTTCTTGTTAACCTACCCTCTTTCGATGACAATAATGTGTAAGAATTAGGAAGTAAGAATACAGTGGTATTACCTGCAAGAGAGGACTTTTATCTCCATGGCAGCCATTTTTCTGACTAAGAACCAGAGTTAAAATGTATTGACTATCAAACATTTTTTTTTATTTTAAAATCTATTTTCCTCCTATATGCCAAAAGCCCTTAACCAAGGTTTTCACTGCTTTCAAATTCATATGATATGCTTATCTCAGTGGAGCCTGCTTAGTACAAAGAAATGAAATGATTATTTTGTTTTCAACATTATAAATAAGAGCTAGCATTTTTCTTTTAAAAACATTAAATTTATTGGTGTGATACTGGTTAATAAAATTACATAGGTTTCATGCCCTGGTCGGGTGGCGCTGTGGTTTGGAGCATTGTCCCGTACACCAAAGGTTGTGAGTTCGGTGGCCAGTCAGGGCACCTACCTAGGTTGCAGATGCAATCCCTCGTCAGGACTCTTATGGAAGGCAACCAAATGATGTTTCTCTCTCACATCATCTCTCTCTCTCTCTCTCCCCATTCCTCTCTATCTAAAGTCAATAAACATATTGTTGGGTGAGGAATTTAAAAACTAATGTAAATAATTATATAGGTTTCACGTGGACAATTCTATAACAGATCATTTGTGTTATAGCAGTCCATTAACCACCAAAGTCAGCTCCTGCCATACATATTTGACCCCCTTTAACTTTTACTACGCCCCCTCTTTTTCCTCTAGTAACCACCATGCTGTTATCTGTGTCTGAGTTTTGGTTTGTTTGTCTTGTTTGATTTGTTTTTTTATGTTTGACATATGAGTAAAATCATATGGTTCTTGGCTTTTTTCTTCTGGATTATTTTGCTTAGCATGATATTCTGAAGATCCATCTATGTTAACACAAATGGCAGTATTTCATCCTTTCTTATGGCTGAACAGTATTTCATGGTATACATGTACCATGACTTCTTTATCCAATCATCTATCAAAGGATACTTCCATTGTTTTCATGTCTTGGCAAGCATCAATAATGCTGCAATGCACACAGGGGTGCATGTATCTTTGTAAATAAGTATTTTCAATTTTGGGGAGGCTAGATAACAAGAAGAGGGGTCGCTAGGTTATATTGTAACTCTATTTTTATTTTTTTTTTAGGAAATCCATACTGTTTTCCATAGTGGTTATACCAGTTTACATTCCCACCAACAGGGAATGAGGATTCCTTTTTCTCTACAATCTCTTCAAAAATCGTTATTACTTGTCTTATTGATAACAGCCACTCTTACAGGGGTGAGGTGGTATCTCATTGTACTTTTGATTTGTATTCTCCTAACAGCTAGTGAAGTTGAACATCTTTTTCTATGTCTGTTGGCCACTTGCATACCTTCTTGAGAGAAGTGTCTGTTTAGGTCCTCTGCCCATTTTTTTAATTGGATTTTATGTCATTGAGTTGTATTATTTTGGATATTAATCCTTTATCAGAGGTGTTTGCAAGAAACTTCTCATTTGGTTGGTAGCCTTTTTATTTTGCTGACAGTTTCTTTTGTTGTGCAGAAGCCTTGCAGTTTGGTACAGTCTCATTCTTTTATTTTTGCCTTACATTTCTTTCCTTTGAGGATTCATAAAATTCTCTCTAAGTCCAAGGTCCATAAGTTGAGGACCTATGTTTTCTTCTATAGGCTATTGCAATTTCTGTTACCATCCTAATGGCTTTTTTTGTTAAGAAATAGAAAGAAATTATCAGATTTGTATGGAGTGACAAAAGACCTCAAGTAGCCAAAGCCATCCTGCGAACAAAGGAACAAAGCCAGCAGTATCACACTTCTCAACTTCAAATTATACTACAAAGTGACAATAATCCAAATAGCGTGACATTGTCAGAAAAATGACACACAAACCAACAGAAAGAATTGAGAGCCCAGAAACAAACCCACAATATATGGACAGCTATTATTTGAAAAAGAAGCCAAGAACAGAATGGGGAACAGAGGGCCTCTTCAATAAATGGTGCTGGGAAAACTGGAAGCCTCATGCAAAACAGTAAAACTAGGTTGCTATTTGTCACCATACACAGAATTAACTTAAAACAAGACTTAAAAATATGACATGAAATAATAAATTACATAGAAGAAAACATAAGTATTAAAATTATGGACCTCAGTCTCACAGAGGATTTAATGAATTTGACCTCAAAGCAAGGAAAATAAAAGCCAAAATAAATGGATGGAATCATATCAAATTAAAAGCTTCGATATAACATTTTCTAAAGGTAGTAAAACATTAGGGCTTTTATTTGGAGAGTTCAAAAAAACAATCAAACACTGATCAATAGGTTATCAATATCCAAACAAGTGTATAAAACTATTTTTAAATGTATCAGTATGATTGACCACATTCCCTACTTTGCTTTGCTACAAATTATCTCAAAAAACTATATATTAATATGAACTTGGAAATCTTTATATTATTTTTATTAGCTAACATGATTAATATATATCTTCCTATCTTTTTTCCAATACCTGGAAACTAGGTGGAAAATAGAAAAGTAAAGTTAAACTTAGAAGATAAACTTGGGAAATATAATGCAATAGGGTCTGAGCCAAGGCTACCCTTCCACAGAGTCCACCTTTTCTTATCTTTCTGCCTTCTCTTTCCTCCTCACTCTTACCTGAGAGTGTATTTCATTTTTCTCTCCCAAAAATACCAGCTATGCTTTCAGCTGTAACAAATTATGATGTGTTTACTATTTTTTACATGAAAAAAGTAATCAGCTTTAATTCTGAATTGCATTTAGAAGCAAAAAACAAACAAAAAGTTTTAGCTATAATCCATAATAGAATCCAACATGCTGCCCATTAGTTTTTTCCTGAACTTTTGATGTATCTGGCCACAAGGCAAAATGCAATCGAATGTCTCCAAGGAAATAGTGATGTAACTAGTAAAACTGTGCTCCAGTGGATAGAATTGGAAGAGATACCCTTCCTTGTCTTATAGGCTGGCAAAAAACAATGCCATTGCAACAACTTAAGAAAAAGTGTTTGCTGTATCAGTTGTTGGCATCAGAATTATTATTACGGAGAATATCAAACTGTCTTATTTTTGGAAGAATGTCTCAATAAGTGATCGAGACTTTGAGGTCAGGGTAATCGGCTATGGGTAATTGGCAAAGCTTTAGCAAAGGCATCAAAATTGCTTAGTTTGGGAATTTGCTCAATAGGGGAGAGACATGCTTGGCTACTGGGACATTGTGGAGAAGACAGAAGAGGAGAAAACATACATTAAGAAGGTGAGTTTCACCCAGGGATTGTGGCAGAGGGCCATGAGGGACCACGGGTGGTAGGTGACTGAAAGGGCACTGAAGGAGAGTGATAATAAAATCCTGCTGTGGGCTGTTTACCAGATTGTGCCTTAACCCTCAGCTGTCCCATGAAATCTTTCTATCTCACAATGTTTCCATGTATTCATTTTTTTTGATAGTGGAAATATTCAGAAGTGAGTTTTCAAGGAGAGAGAATGATTTTGGACACAAAGGTGAAAACAGAATTTACATCACATACCCCTGCCCTGGCAATTTACAAAAATCCTTAGGAAGGCTTGTAGATGTACTTTCTTTTTTTTAATTGTTGTTCATTTACAGTTGTCCCAACTCTTTCCCCAATTGCTCTTCTTTACCCCATTGTACCCACCCCAAACTTACATCAAGGAAATAAACATACCCTCCCATTCAACCTAAATGTCAGCTGGAGACCACTGGTTCCTTAAGATTTAGAAAATAATTCCCTGGCTTGTGTGGCCCAGTGGACTGAGTGCTGGCCTGAGAACAAAAGGGTCCCCAGTTTGATTCCCAGTCAGGGCACATGCCTGGGTTGGGGACCGGGCCCCCAGAGGTAGGTGTGTGAGAGGCAACCACATATTGATGTTTTTCTCCCTCTCTCTCTACTTTCCTTCCCCTCTCTCTAACAGTACATTTAAAAATTCTTTAAAAAAAGAAAATATTTTGATAGAAAAAAAGTACAGGGTTACCAGTTAAATTTAGATAAACAGTAGGTACTTTTTAGTGTATATTCCAAACATTGAATTGGGCATACATTTGTAGCAATGAATACTTTCACAAGGGCTTCCACAGATACCCAAGGCAGCTGGCTTTCTCATTGAATCTGGGCCCTATCCTAGTAAACAGTATAATTTCTTGGAAAATCCTTGAGCCAAACCCTTGATCCTTGGGTCTGAGCCAAAGCTATGATCTCGTGGAGCATATCTTCATTTCTTGCTGTCTGCTCTTCCCTCCTCCCTTGTAACCTTTCTCCTGCACTTGCTTCCCATAGCTCTGTAAACTAGAGGCAACAGGAGCTGCACCAAGGGAAGAAATTGAGAGGCAGCATGAGGCTGTGTCCTCCTGCCCCATAAATATAACAATGCTCATTTATGGGGTGTACAGGTAGGATTTTTTAATAACCAGTCATTTTGATAAGGTTTTACAATTTTAATCTCACCAGATCATCATTAAAGTGTTAATAGAACACTGCAAAGAAGTTATTGATTCTGGTAAAAAGAAATTTATCTGAATTACCAAATGTTAAATCATTCCAAGTCACAGAGCTACTATTAAAAATAATGATTTCCAAATATAAATACAAATGACTTTTATATTTTAATCATGTCAATATTTATACTGCCACAATATAGATTATATTAATTTAAATGGTTTCAAGAAAATGAAATGACTGGTATAAAGATACAATTTTAAATAACGATTAAATTTGGCACAAAGCAAAATATCTGTTGGTAACATATGCTCTCCGATTGTTTTCGCCCTTCACAGGAACGATGCAGCATTCAATTATTGGTTAAGAAAACCTTAATATAGTATCATTGTGTGGTCGTTTATTGACGACAAAACCACATGGTTGGCTAAACATATTAAAAGATCAAACACACAAAAAAATTGTCATATATATTAATCCCCCTAAAGTATAAATTGGGTATCTATATACATTCTTGTATTTTGACATTTTTAAAATACACTTTAGGAAAACCACTTATAATATTTGCTCTCTCTATTTTAGCCTATGCAAACAGGGAAATTCTGTAAGGGATTTACAATCGGAATGTTTCTCTGAGTGCACTGAGGTAAGAAAATATCTAAAATGTGAGCCATACATATGACTTGCATTAAACACACTTAAATATAAATATTTTAATACATGATGAATTAGTAAGTTTTCCCTTCCTGCTGGAATAACTTTTTGAGAGTCAAGAGCATATAAAATTTTTAAGTCAAAATTTAAAAATACCATATGATCTCACCTTTAACTGGAACATAATCAACAAAAGAAAAAAGCAAACAAAATATAACCAGCGACATTGAAATTAAAAACAATGTAACAATAGCCAGAGGGGAGTGGGGAGGGGATAGTGGGGAGAGGGATCTATAGGAGATACTATAAAGGACACAAGGACAAAATCAAGGGCGAGGGTAGAGGTGGGGGAGGGAGGTGGGACTGGCTGGGGTGGGGTGGAGGGATGGGGAGAAAATGCAGACAATTGTAACTGAACAAAAAAATTCAAAAATAAATTGTAAGAGTATATGTAAGTTTAAAAGTATGGTTCGGGGGTGGAGGGTTCAAGCAAAAAAGGAGAAAGGACTCATTTAACACTTCTATCATATCACGTAATTAACATTTCTTTTTTTGTTGTGAGGCAATTAAGGTGTAGTTTCTTAGCAACTTTTAAGTTTATAATACAGTATTGTTGACTGTAACCTCTATGTTATGCACTAGATCTCTACTAATTTATCTACTAGTTGCAAGTTTGTACCCTGAATTATCTCTTCAATTTCCTTGCCCAACCCCCAAACCCTGGTAAGGACCAGTGGAAGATTGAAGATAATATTTTCGGTCATATTACTAGAAATGGATGTCAAAACATGTCTGAGAACAATGACCTAAGGATTATAAAATAGATTCTGTACAAAAAACCATGTGAAGACAATAAATATCTGTAACAAACTCCCTGAGACTGACAAAAAAAATGAATGTTATATGTGAGTTTCTTAGTAAATTCATACATACTTGTGAAAGGTACTTATGGGTGCAAAGTGTAAACTTACTTTTTCTTAACTTCAAAGAGAGGATTTATTATCTCTTCTCTCCTTGCATCAGAAAGCATCTGGAAAGGATTATTCTAGATATCTTATGGGTCAAAGTAGAGTCATAAGGTTGTAAGATTGGTTTAATATATCCTAAACAGTATTTTTAATATGATAAGAATAAGATAAAATGAAATACAACAGAAAATATCAGAATATATTTCACATAGTAAGTATAAAAATTGTGTGATTTTTTCATTATACTTGGATACAAAGTGTATATTGGGACTTGCAAAAGTAGTTTCACTTTTCACTTTGACAGTAGTTTCACTGTCAGAAAGTTTGAAAGTTACTGCCATAGATTGAAGAAAACAGAGCAAATAATGTAAAATGCATTCCACATATCTTGAAGGAAGGAGACAGTTACATCACTTAAAACTAACACAGTGGAATACTATGCAGCATGAAGAAAGAAGGAACTCCTACCCTTCATCACAGCATGGAACTGGAGAGCATTATCCTAAATGAAATAAGCCAGGTAGTGAAAGAAAAGTGCAGTATGATCTCACCTATAAGTGGAACCTAATCAACAAAACAAACAAGCAAACAAAATACAGCCAGAGAGAATTGAAATAAAGAACAAACTGACAGTAACCAGAGGGAAGGAGGGAGGGAGATAATAGGGGACAATAGGAGAGGGCCATCAAGGAACAAGTATAAAGGACACATGGACAAAACCAAAGGGAGTAGATTGGAAGGTGTGAGAAGGGGATGGATGGTCTGGGGGCGTGATGGGGTGAAAAATGGAGACAACTGTACTTGAACAACAGGATACATAGATAGATAAATAAATAAATACAAAAACTGAGCAAACGATTAGAACAGGAACAGAATCACAGAAATGGAGATAACATAGAGGATTATCAGTAGGAAGGGGAGGGGGAAAAGCTACAGGGAATAAGCAGCATAAATGGTAGGTACAAAATAGACAGGGGGAGGGTAAGAATAGTATAGGAAATGGAGAATTTATATGTATAATCCACGGACATGAACTAAGGGGTGTTGCTGGAGGAAGGTGTTACAGGGCAGAGGGGGGATAAAGGGGAGAAAAAAATTGAGACTACTATAATAGCATAATCAATAAAATATACTTAAAAATTAAAAAAAAACTAAAGAGTAAATTAATCTGCATTTGTAGTATAATAAACTATGATAACTTTCCATTTAAGATCATTTAATAAAACTCAATATACCATGGGGTTTTTAAGTCTGAAGTAATCAGTAATCAGGATTTAGATTTTAAATGTTTTGATAACCTTTGCTATCTATTTTTTCTTGATTTTCCATCTCTATCACTAGATAAGCATTAAGTGGAAGGTTATAAAAAACTTAAATATCAAAAAATATTATACCAAATGTAACTAAACCAAACAAATAAATCTTTAGCTTTTTATCAAAATATAAAACAGATAGGCTCAACAGATTTCTGTAGCCTTTGTGAATTTTATTTAAGCAAACATCATTTCCTCTGTTACTATACTAAAATGAGAAATGATTATAATTAATAATCTTATACTATATCTGACATTTTTAGACAGAAAATTGCTTAATTTTTTTGTAAATTAGTTTTAAGATAGGCAGAAACAAAGATGATTGTATTTTACAGTGATAGATATTATACACAATCTCTATTTCATATCAGTTGTCTAAAAAGTGCTGAGGAGCAATTTTCAACATGTTCATTATATGTAATGACTTTTACTGATTGTTCTGCATCCATCCAATGCTCTGAACTGCATTATCCTTGTATAGCATGTATAAGCCCAGTTTATAATTTGTCAGCAGAAACACATCTTGCAATTAGTTTGCATGCAGAGCTGACCTCATCGGTGTTACCTGGAGAATGCCATCTAACACTGACAGCATTTTCTTAGTTAAAGATAGGAAGCTGTCAGGGTTTCCATTAAATTGATATTCCCAGAGGTTTGTAACTCTGCTTCTAAAAATGCCACAGGCATAAACTGAGCATCAAGGTGTTAGCAAGGTAGTTTATTTTAAAAAGAAGGATGTTCGTAAACTCTGGAAATGCCCTTCAAGTTTAAAAAGGCAGCCAGGCAGTATATATGTCTGAATAAGAAAACATCCGTATTAATATCATCTTCGTATTCCTAGCAATCCTGCTGATGTTAAAACCAGAGAAGGACATGATGTAACTACACTTGACTAGAAATGTCATAATGTTCAGTCAATCATTACTGTGCCCTCAGCTGTCCATGCATGTACTCAGGAAGCTATGTTTTTTGTTTTGTTTTTTTTAACATTGTAAGATATCCCAAATCAGGATGGCATGGCAGTATTTCAAAATCTAAGATGGAACTCAACTTCAAGAAAGAATGGCCCATGGGCCACAGAAGCAGGGAGCAGAATGCTGGTTGCAAGGGAGGGTGAGGGAATGGGAAGATATTAGTCAAAGGTTACAGACTTTCAGCTGTCAGATGAATACGTTTTTGAGGTCTCATACACAGCGTAGTCACTATAGTTAATAATACTGTATGGGATACTTGATATTTGCTAAGAGAGTAGATCTTAATTGTTTTAACTAAAAAGAAAGTGACTATAAAAAAAAAAAAGAATGACATGGCTTTGAATGCTTCAGTCCTAGATCTAATATTTATTTCCAAATGGTGGGAATTAAATTAACCGCATTAAATACTCAAGCTCAAAAGCAAGAATAATCATGTCATGCTAAAAATATGTGTACTGAGTTCTGAAAAATAAGGCATGTAAAACTGACAAACTGAAAAGTGTACTGTTAATTTTATGACTCATGGTTTTTCAAGCAAAATGCCTCAACTTTGATTTCTATTGCCCGAGTAGGAGGCAGGCTCAGGCACTAAGGAGTACAGCGGAATCTGCTGTGAGTAATACAAGGCTTTTCCCCTGTTCTGTCCTTGTAATTCCAAGAAAGAGAGATTTGGTCTACAGGTGAGCGTTTTAATTAGAACAACTAATGTCCACACTAATGAAAATGAGAATAACACAATGTATTAAAATTTGTTTGCTGTTCAATAGCAATGACTTTTAGCTATGCTACCAAGAAAAAAGTAGGAAGATACAAATTACCAATGTTAAAAAAGAAAGATATAATATCTCTCTACATAAACCTATCTAAAGAGGATCATAAGTAATTATTACGAAAAATATGGTGAATTCTTTCAAACTTTAAGAAAAAATATAATGTCAACTAGACATAGAATCTTTAAGAAATTTGCAGAATAAGTATTTTTCTATCTTATAAGATTTACATGACCCTGATATCAAAGTCATAGAAATAAATTAGATCAAGAGACAGATTACTATTACCTCGAATAAACATACATTTAAATAATGCGAACAATATTCTAAAAAATTGAATCTAACAATATAAAAGGAAAGATGATATACATCATGACCAAGTAGGATTTATCTCAACAATGAAGTTTTAATAATCAAAATTAATTAATGTAATTGATTATATTAACAAACTAAACATAAAAATGTGATGATTTTAAGAGACACAGAAAAAAAAGTTGCCAAAGCTAATATTTATTCTTGCTATAGAACACCAGCTACTTATAAATAGGAAAGAACACTCTCATTTTGATAGGAGTGTCTATGAAAACCCTACAGCCAATGACTACTTAACAGTGAGAGGCCCTGCTCTCCCTCGAAGATCAGAAGGAAGACAGGAGCTTCCTCTCTCCGCTTTTAGTCAGTATGCTATTGGGGTTTGTACCCACTCTGATGAGAAAAGAGTCTCACTGAATAGAAAGGGAGAAATAAACAGTCAGTATTCATAGGTTACCTGAACATCACTGTAGAAAGCTAATGGATTAATTAAAAAACAACAACAACAACAATAAATACCAGTAAGTCAATTTAACAAGGTAGTGTGGTATCAATATTAAAAAATCAAGAATTTTCTGCATAGTATTAAGGAAAAATCTGAAACTGAAATTAAAAACAATACAATTTACAACAACAAAAATATGATACTTGGGGATAAATATGATGAAATATGCACTAAACCTATACGCTCAAAAGTACAAATCATTGCTGAGAGAAATTAAAGAGGGCCCAAGTGACTAGAGAGTAGTTCTCACTCATTCGCAGAGGATAATTTTAAGACCCCCAGTGGATGATGAAAACTGCAGATAGTAATGAGCCCTGTATATACTATTTTTTTCCTATACACACCTACATATCTTATGAGTTTTTAATTTATAATTTAGGTATAGTAAGAGATTAACAACTATAATGGGTAATAAAATAGAACAATTATAACAAGATATGTAATAAAAGTTATGTTAATGTGTTCACTCATTTTAGGGCATCCCTTGCTGGAGTTTTTTAAATAGGCTCCAAGCTTTCTGGTTCAACATATTACAGTCAAACAGAACGAGTTTTCTGTTCCTGTCTCCCACACATTTAATGCCTTTTCCTCTTAACTAAATGCTTGTCATACCTTGTTCCCATCATTTTTGTAGTTGGAGATGTGACAGATAAACTAGAAAAAATTTCTTATTCCTTCTCCGCAGTTACAAATAGAATAGTCATTCTTATCGTAGATCTTAACAACCTCAGAATACATATTTTTTTCTTTCCTTCAGTGGAGAATGTTTACATTTTCATTTGAAGGAAGCTCTTTAAGGCTTCTCTTTGGCATATCTGAATTGCCAACATCATTACTCCAGCACCTTGGAGCCATCATTAAGCAAAACATGGGTCACTTGAGAGAAGCACTGTGATATTGGAACAGTTGATCTGACAGCCTAGATGGTTACTGAGTAGCTAATGGGCGGGGGCATATACAGTGTGGATCCCCTGGGCAAAGGGATGCTTCGTGTCCAAGGGGGATGAAATGGGACTACTCAAGATTTCATTAAGTTATTTAGAAAAGCATACTGTTTAAAATTTATGAATTGTTTATGGATTCGTCTATTTCTGGAATTTTCCACTCAGTGTTAATTTTTCAAAATTTTCCATTCAATATTAAAATCACTATGGTTGACTAGGTGACTGAAACCATGGAAAGCAAAGTGATAGAGGGGACCAACTGTAATTGAGTTCATGAGGTTGAAGATTTTGTATTAAGATATTAACTCTCCTTAAAGTGCTCTGTGGTAAATCCCAATCAGAAACTTAGCAGGTTGCCCGAGGAGCATATGACAAGATGCTTAACATCACTAATTATAAGAGAAATGTAGATTAAAACCACGGGGAGATCTCACCTCAAACCCATTACTTTAGCCACTATCAGCAGAACAGAAAATCACCAGTTTTGGAGAGGATGTGAAGAAATCAGTACCCGTATGCACGCTTGGCGAGAATGTAAAATGGTCCAGACATTATGGAAAAAAGTATAAAAACTCAAAAAATTAAAAACAGAATTACCATATGATCCAGCAACCCCTCTTTAGGGGATATCTCCAAAGGAATTCAAAGCAGGATCTCAAAGGGAAATATTTGCATAATCATGCCCACTGCAGCATCATTTACAACACCCCAAGGGTAGGAGCAATTCAAAATGTCCCTCAGTGGATGAATTAGCAAAGAAAATGTGATACACACATACAATAGACTATTATGCAGCTATACAAAAGAAGAACATCCTGTTACACGTTACAACACGGGATTCCCTGGAAGACTTTACACTATGTGAAATGTGCTGGGCACAAAAGGACAAACACTGTATAACGACATGCATAGGACATATCTAAAGTAGTCAAAATCATAAAAAGAGAAAAAAGAAAGGTTGTTGCCAAAGGTTGAGGGAGGCAGAGGGTGGGACAATTAGTGTTTAAACAAGTTTCAAGTGTCAGTTTCCAGATGAAAAGTTTTAGATAGCATTTGCACAAGAATGTGAATACATTTAACATTACTGAACTGTACACTGAAAAAGTTATGATAGACTTAATGTTACATTTTTTATCACCTTAAAAATTCTAACATGCTTTTTGGTAGAACTTGACAGTTATTACAAAAATTGACATGCAAATACAAAGTACATGTTTGTTAGAATAGTGACATCAACTTGAGGGAAGAATAAAGGTGAAGAACTAGAAAGGTTCCTGACTTCGAGGTCAAAGCTTCCTGATTATAAAACTCACCAAAAAGCTACAGTAATCATGGCAAATGGAGATACATGTGTGACCATTAGAGTCCAGAAATAAATGTACATATACAAGGTGGGGAAAAGCAGGTTTATGGTTGTGAGTAGGTGAAACACAGAGTTTATTCTTGTATTACTATTTATTAATTATTGCAGTATTTTCCATATGTACAACTTTAAACCTACTTTGGCTATATCCTGTATGTGGAAAACTGATTTTTGACAAAAGTATAATTCAGTGGAGATCAAATAGTTCTGTTTTCAACAAATACTGCTGGAATAATGGAAAGTTCATTAAAAAAATAATAAAATTTTTTTCTTTAGAACCTTAGACCTAAAAGGAAAACTGAAAAACTATATTTCCAGGAGAAACCCCAAGAGACAATCTCTGTGACTTTGGGCAGAGGCAGTGTTCCTACCAGGGAGATAAGCTTTATCTCCTTAGTGGCTTATGGTCCCAAGGTCTCTCACTCAGCCTTAGCCATGGGGGGGTCACAGCTTCTGAAACCAGGCAGGGCGGTTCCCAACATCTCCCCCTTTTGTGTTTGTGAAATCAGTTGTAGTTGTTAAGCCTGTGAAACCTATTATTTGCTGTTTCCTAATGTAATCTTGAGAACATAACCTCCATATGTATCCTAAAGCACCAATAAGGATTGAGGCAAGGAGGCACCCAAGGACTGCCATGACCCAAACCCACAAATTCAGTCCAGTTCTTAGGGTTCAGCCATTGTAGATTATCGTGTAGGGTCTGGAACACTTTCTGTTCAGTTAGGCATTTGATGTCACTGAGCTGCTGGTGGAGCTCAAGCTGGAGCTGATCAGTTTGTCCTTTGAGATTGGTAGAGGTAGAGAACACGCCCTGTAGGTGATGAGGAATATCTGCCCAGGAATGTGAACTGGAATTCCACCTTAATGGAGTAACACAGAGTTTAGAAAAACCAGGATAACAAGTAAATTGTTGCCTTAGGGCAAGAGCATCCTGTCACTCTTCAAGCAAGACAATAGCAGACTCTGTGGCAGAGAGTCTAGTAAGAATTTCCTGGTCAATTTGTCTTTGTTGAATCATTTGCTGAGTAGTATTAGTGAGAAGAACCTCAACCTCCTGAGCTGTTTGAATGGATTCAGTAAGGGCTACATATGCAGTAGTTGCAGCTCCAATTATTACAATAGCAGAAACTATGGAGGCAACAAGCATGCCTATAAATGGGCGGGTTCTGACACGGGCAAGGGCCTTATTGAGAACACTTAATCCTGGATCGGCCCACTCTCAAGTAAGATTAACAGGAACCCAGGCCTGAGCCTGTTGGCAACTGACAAATAGGGTGGTAAGATTTAATTGAGGGACATTAACACAGGTCGAGCAGCTGGTATATATAGTGCTGGGGGTAGTAGTAAAAGTATATACAGTAGAAGTCTCATTATACAAAAGTTGAGGTGTACCAGGGATGGTTACAAACAGATAAGGATGAGAAGCACATACAGTAACCCAGGTACGTTTAATATTCCAAATGTGAAAGTAACCAAAGGCATTATCTCTCCTTTGGATGAGTTGAAATTGTCGTGTCTGATAGTCAACAAAAGGGAGCCCCATCTTCCAAGTAGAAGTATGCCATGGGCTGGTATGATTGAGATTTTTTATTCTGAGAATAGGGGCTCCTGCTCCTCCGCTATGCCAACTAAGTTTATTGTACATTTGGAGGGGCGCCGGGTTCACTATTCCTGAGCCTGCTATGGCATATACCTTCCATTTTGCACCCCAGTTTTCTGCTGCTAGAGGGGTGTTAGTGATATTAATTAATGATGGTGCTTGATCACAACACAACTTCCAAGTGACTAGTTTGGCTGATCCACCATCTATTTGACATAAAGGAAAGTTGGGTGGTTTGGTACTGTTTCCTGGCCTTTCTCCTTTAAATCCTATTGCTCCAACTAAGGAAAGATTTACTGCAGGCAGAGACTGTTGAACGGTATAATTAGTCATTGCATAAGCATACCACTTAGACATAATAGGTAAACAGAGGGTATTGGTTAACACAGAAAAGCAAGCAGGCAAATGGGTAGAGACATATACAGTGCCTTCCGGGGTGGACAGCTGATGATGTTTTTCCTCTAGGGGTCCATCCGGAGGGAGCCAGATGCCTCTGGTCCACTCAGTATCCTTACTAGAGAAAGGAGGCTCAGGATTCCACCAAGTATGGAGCTTAAACATAGGTGGGTCTATAACATGGCTCCAATATGTATGATCAGTTTCAGAGGCTAAGACTAGCCCTCCGAGGCAGACCAGCAGGCCCAAGATTAGGGCCACCTTGGTGAAGTTTGAAGAAACAACTGACAAATAAGCTAGGAACCTGTTCTTTGGAGTATCCTTGACTCTTAATTGCTGGATAATCTGCTCTGCCCTTGTATTAAGGTTTTTAGGTCACCCCAAATTACTCCAAGATTGATCTGGGGAGTTGTTCCTGTGAATCTGTGTCTTCTGCTGGCAGCATTCTTCTGCCTTGGTCCTTGAGGACATCCGTTCTGTCTGTCCCAGCTTTTGAATCTTGACGAACAGTCACATCTGTTGTTGGGGTGGGTTCACTCTTTTTGTAGGGAGCCACAGTGGGCCTGTGGGAATTGAAACACAAGCATACCCTCTTCCCCATGTTAATAGCTCAACTGGGTCCTCCCACTTTCCTTCCCCTAATAGATCTTTGTACAAGACCAAAGGGTGTGGGCCAGCAGGCCTGTTTTGTACAAAGTGTTTGTCTATGGGTGACTTCAGATTATCATCACAATTCAAAAAACTGTACGTATATATGGCTAGCATGGTTAAATTCCTGGGGGATATTTCCTGACTCCCTCTTTTTTGTTTGTTTAATAATGTCTTAAAGGTCTGGTGAGCTCTTTCAACAATTGCTTGGCCCATAGGCTTATAGGGGATACCTGTTTTATGCTGAATTCCCCATTTTTCTAAGAAAGCCTGAGTGGTTTGTGCAATGTATCCCAGGCCATTATCAGTCTTGACTTCTTGTGGACAGCCTAGGTGTCTGAAGGTCTGAAGCCAATGAGCTCTAACATTCTTTGTTGATTCCCCAGTGAGGGAAATGGCCTATAGAGCACCTGAGTAAGGGTCTGCTTGGAAAGACAGGCCCCCTGCTGTTTCTGCAAGCTGAAAAGAGTTTGAGCAGCGAGTTAATTACCCTATTGTTCTCAGGACCTGGGAGTTCCTGGTCTAAAATTTGCATTGTTTCAAAGACTTAGATGCTTATTCCTCTTATCTCCTTGCTACTTCCACTTCCCATGCCAAACATGAATGTAGTATCTATTTTTTTCCTTTGCTCCTTCTTACCTTCCTCCTTCACAATCCTCTACTTTCCTTTCCTTCACTTTCTTAATTCCTTCCTTACAGACTATCTGTGACTTACTTGAACTTTCTACACCATACATAATCCACATAACATTCCAAAATAAGCATAACAAGTCTTTTAAAGCTTAAGCCCAATTGGATAGCCAAATGTTTGACTTTAGGAGTATATTATGAAATATAATATGAATAGGGGGATAGTAACATCTGTTTGTCAAATCATTCAAGGTCGAAACCCTCTAGGGTTAATGCCATAGTAGGGGGCGCTTTCCAAAACACTTGTTAATCTGGACATTCTCTGATAATCTGTTTTACTTGGGCCCATGGAATGTTAAATTCTCTATGTGGGGCCTGACTGTTTGGTGAAAAAATTGATGAGACATCACCACAGATTGAAAAGTATCTGCTAGGCTGACAAAGGCATCAGCCTGATAATTACCCTCTGCCATATGTCCAGGCAACCCCAATGAGATCAGATATGGATAACAAATAAGGGATGCTTCTTTTTATCTAAAAGACTTTGCAGTGTTAGAAATAGGCTTAGTCACTGAAGTTCAAAGGACCCTTTTAATAGAGCCTGATCTATATGAAGGAGTGTATATACAGTATAACCAGAGTCACAAACTAAGTTAAGAGGCTCTTTGGGCCAATGCTGCAGGGCAAGAATAGCCCCTGAAATTTCTGCCCATTGTGTGGAAGAGTGCCCTCCAGAAAAAAAATGTTTCTCCTTGTTCCCTTCTTTCCAGGTGATACAAGCTTTCCCTGTTTTTCCTATCAATAAAGGAACTATCAATAAAGATGGTTGTAGCTTTGGGAATAGGAGTGGGGCTGAATTTTTCCCCTGTGTGGATATTAAATGTGGGGAGGTTTTGGAGAGGTTTATCAGAAAGTAAATGAATATTAAGATCCCCTACAACAACAGCAACTGCACACTGAAATTCTAAAGATTAACTATAAAGTTATTGTAGATACACTTGGGTGAGTGGAACATGTGTAACAGCTGGGTTGTGGCCAAAATGCTGAATTACTCTATCACAGCCTTTGATAATAAGCTGACATAGCGTGGTAATATAGGTGGTAATAGCACACTGGAGTTGATGGGACAAATATAACCATTCGATCATTTCTAAATTAGGTGACAGCTGTCCAATTAGGCCAGTAGGCGTCCCCACTGTGGGGAAGCAAAAAAAGTCTGACAGGTACTCATCGGTTTACCCTAGTGTGCTGCCTGGAAGAAAGGTATTGCTTAACTCAATCTAATTCCTGTCTAGCCTGATCACTTAAGGATCTAGGAGAATTTAGTTAGGTCTGAATCCGTACAGTCGCTGCTAAGGAAAATGCAGCAGGGTGATTTGTATTCTCCATTGAGTGAGGAGGTCCCTGCCCCAGATACTAAGTTTGGGCAGGGAGGATGTAAGGCTGAATTTGTCCAACTTGCCCATCCGGACCAAAACATTTAAGAGTCCACATACTTCTGCGGGGCTGAGAAATGCCCTCTATTCCAGTTATAGAAATGCAAACAAAATAGAAATTCCTTTCTTAAAATTAAGCATGCCAGTAGCTTCCCCAAGTACAGGGGGTGCTGTCCCTTACCTCAGAGATGACCTGGCTGGAACTCCCCTCCGTGACGTTCAGTCTGCACCAGTTCTAAGTCTGCTGCTAGGTGCTGGCCAAGGCCAGGCACTGAGCGGAACCAAGGCCCAGGGGCTGACCCAGCAGGCCAGGACCCTCGCCTGGCGCCAGAGGCGGGGGAAAGTTGCTCCCGTGCACTCGGGGAGGAGGGAAGGAGAGGGGGACCAACCCTCCCTCCGCTACTGCCACCCATCCCGGTGGAAAGACCCAGCCCCCTAGCACTGCGGGCGTGCAGGTGCTGGTGCTCACCTGGCGCAGCTGTGATGCTCGCTGCAGCTGGGGCAACCCCCGGGAAGGGCCCAGCTGGTGCCCACAGGTCCCTTCTCTTTTTATCTAAGCCTTCCTGATTATGAGAGCTTCTCTGCCCTGCTTTTCCCATATTTCCAAATCTAAAGATCCCTTATCTGGGAGACATCCAGCAGCCTTAAAAGGCTGCTGAATTAGCCTAAAACATTGCTCCTGTTCCTTAGAGAACCCATTCCCCATGGTTGAGGATTTGTAGAAACTTTTAGAGAAATTCCTTAACAAATAAAAGAAACTTTTCTGAGATTCTTCCTGCTGCAAGCGTGGCGATTATGAAACCAGTTTTAGTTTTGCTTCCTCTCCGTCTGCACCCTCAGATCCTGTTTCTTGCTAGTGAGGAGTGTAGTGGGCCGAAATGTGCTGCTGGTGGAAGACAGTCAGGGAGGGCTGCCAGATATCTGGGGACCCGAACCCCGCTTATGGGTCTCCGTTTCTCTTCCCAGCCGTCTGGATCAACTGGGAGGGCTCGGAGCACTGGGTGACCAACCCTTAAATCAGGCTTCCCCGGATGAGCCAAAAGTTAAATTACATGAGATGGAATTCCCTGTGAGGCCCCTGCATGTCTCAGGGATTAGACCCCAGATGCCTCGGTGAGGCCCCCACTCATGTAGAGACACCCGAGATCTCCAGCCGGAGGGAGGAAGTGCCTCTTTGCTTGGGTGCTCAGCAAGAAGCTGAAACACTCATAAATCCCTCGCTACAAAAGCTGATAAAAGGGAAAGTCTTTGCTTTCTCCTCCCCAAGCCTAAACCTAGGCAGGGACTGGGCTGCAGGGGATGGGACTGCGAGTGCTTTTACGGTGTGCCTCTTGTGCACTTGTGCTGTGGCTGGCGGGAGCCCTAGCGTTCTGTCCCAGTCCATGTATCCTCTTATGGGAGTCTTCTAGTGGCCAGCGCCCTAGTGACCTTTAAATACTCCACCCATGCCCGCGAAATACAGCAAACACTTGGGAGAGAGAAAGCAAGACTCCTATTCCTGGAAGAAGGTGCAAGGGAGAGAAATGAGAAGAAAACCGCTCAAGCGGCAGCACGAACAGAAACCTTTCCTCTTATCTGTAAACATCTGGTTGGCCTTACCTAGCGATGCCCCTGTCCCTGGGGGGATGAAAGAGCTAATTTCCATCCTCTTAGGCGTGCCGTCTGGGACTATGGCTCCTAGCCTCTGGTCGAACAAAGCAGGTCCCGAATCCTCAGGTCCCTGTTCGGGGGCCAGATGTGGGGGGGCTCCGACTGCAGGTCCCCCCTGGCCACCATAGATGAGAATAAGTCTACCAAGACACAGTCTGCTTGGAGAGGTGGCTGATCTTTCAAAGGAGGAGGGCCAGGAACCTGTTCCTCAATGGGCTTTTATTGGGTTTAATTTGCATAGGAATACAGGGTGTACACATAAAGCTCATCAATCATTGTCAGGCAGAAATGAGCAAATAATAGATAACATTCAAAGAATTCAGGGCTTATTCTGAGTCAGGGTCAGATAGTTAAAGGGTCATAAAACTTCGGGGAACAAACTCATTCCATGCATGGTCCCTTATCAGAAAATTGAGGGTATTAGCAAAGTAGGTTTCATGGGATTTTAGTTAGTCTTTCTTAGGCCTGATTTCCCTAGGGAACCCACCCTTTCCAGCACAGGGCCACACCCACCTCCAGCATTGTTTCAGGCCTAGGGCATTTTTTCAGGCATAAATCAGGGAGGGGAAGTAAGGCAGCCAAGAGATTAGGAGACTTCTTGCAGACAGAGTGAGGACTCAGGCTATGTGAAAGCCAGAGGTGAGGGTCCATCACCCCCTTTTTCTATAGCCTCCAAGTCCTTCTGTGAGGGCCTCTTCATGACCCTGTCTTTCTTAGGTTGCCCCTCCCTTGATGACTCTTACTCGTCATTGGCTAACTGTTCATGCACTGGGGGCCAAGCAGGGGGAAGTAAGGTGGGCAAAGGCAGCGCCCCTGCCAGGGAGATAAGCTTTGTCTCTTCAGGAGCTTATGGTCCCAAGGTCTCTGACTCAGCCTTAGCCATGGGGGGTTACAGCTTCTGAAACCATGCAGGGCCATTCCCAACAAAGTATCTATTTTTTTTCTCTCTACAAAGTTTGTCTCCTCTCCTGTGATCTTTATGATCATTCTGCTTCCCTTCTTCATGAACGTTGTTTTGAGTACACAGTGGATTAATTTAATTCAGACTCAAAGGGGAAGTGACATTTTGCTATTCTTTGCTCACACCTGATCACACAGCAGTAACTTGGACAGTGTACTTTCCATAGAAAGAAGAAAACATAAATAAGTCAAATTTCTCTGTAAACTTTACAAGGGCTCAGAGTTATCTATTAGAACAATCTCATTTATTTTCTTCAAAATGTGTTTTATCATCATACTATCCTTTCCAAATGCATACAATTTATTAGCCCATTTACTTGCATGCTCCATTTCATCAAGCTGGTTTATAACAATTTTGATAAAATTTTATTTTACTTTCAATGATTTTCTTAAGCTATGCTTTATCTAAAACTTTTTTTCAGAACATATTGTTGAGCCATTTTTATAGGCTGAAAATTTTGCTGGGTATGCATGATTGAATAGAGCATAAACTGCAGTCTGTATTCTTTGGAAGCTAATGGCTATAACTGAACAAGACAATAATAACAAGCAATTTGAAGATGTGGAAAATGTAGAACCCTAGTACACTGCTGGTGGCCATATAAAGTGGTGCAGCCACCTTGGAAAACAGTTTGGTAGTTTCTCAAAAGGTTGAACACAGGCTACCCACTGACCACATGACCTAACACTTTCTAAGCATATCCTCAAGAGAAATGAAAATTATATCACAGAGAAGCATTTTCTCAATCCATTGAGATTTAGCTTCCCAGCAATTGTCATCAGTTTGGCTGAAATAAACTCATAACAATTGTTTTACAAAAAGAAAATTGTATCACAGAAAAACTTCTACATGAGTGCTTGGCATTATTCATAAAGCTGAAAGGTAGAAACAACCCAAATTTCTATCAACTGAAAAATCGATAAACAAAATGCCATGTACTCATAGAGTGGAATAGTATTTGACCACAAAAAGGATTTAAGAACTGATAAGTACTAACTACAACATTCATTAACCTTAAAAGCATTATGCTAAGTGAAAGAAATCTGCCATAAAAGACCACATATTCAATATTATATGCATCCATTCTTAGGAAATGTACAGAACAGGGAAATATGATGACATAGAAAGTAGATGAGGGATTGCCTACAACTTGGGAAAGAGACTGGAGGAGCAAGGGTGATAGCTAAAGGGTACAGAACTTCCTTTGGACGTAATAAAAAGTTTTAAAATTGATTATGGCGATTGTTTCACATATCTGTGAAAATACTAAACACCAGTATTATATGCTTTAAATAAGTGAATCATATGCTATGTGAACTATATGTCAATGATGCTTAAAGAAAACTGACACAGTATATTCAAAGGTTAAATAAGAAAAAGAAAGAAGCTATTGGCCTTAAATCAATTAGGGTACCGTAGAACAGATATAGAATAAAGCAAATAATGTTTTCTAATTCCCATTGGTAGACACCATATGATGTACAACAAGGAGGGCAAACTTTCATAGGGACAGATCTATAGTTACATACATGACATTATCATTTATCATGTAAATGCCCTTGGCATGCAGCACCTTTCTGACTGACTGTTTTCATCTGTAAAATAGGTTTTTCCAGTGAGTTCGGGGATTAGGACAAGGACAAATTGTAATGCACTTCATCTGGCACATGGAAGGCGTTCACTGATGATATGAAATGCCATTACTTTCACAGTAATCCTGTCGAGTGGTTTTATTTCACTCTTTAAATGTTGACTTAATTGTACTTTATTAGAAGCTTCTCCACACAAGTCAGAATCTTGCACCTGTATAATGAAGCCAAGTTACTATTTTTCTTTTTATCACATTATTTTATCATTTTAATGCATTTAGAGTATCTAGATGTTAAAATTTAATATTTTTCTCTGATATATTGCCTTTAGAATGTTATATAGATGTCTCAGTGTATTATGAAAGTTGTACTTTTTCCTTTTTAAATGAGAAACAGAATAAAACATTGACAATTTTGTATTAATACATTTTCTCTTATAAATTGCATTAATAAGTTTAAGTAATGTGACCTTGTGGTTAAGTGTCGTTTTATCATTGAGAAATAGATATGTAATATTAAATGTATTATGTTATTTAAAATGCAAATAAGTAGATAAAATTTATTTTGCCTGTAATCTAGATGTTCTTTTTTGAATTTATCAGTGCAGATGATGTTAATTTATTTAAGTTCCTAATAGGTCATATAACTTCAGTGTGAATTTTTATTAATCTGAAACATAATATTGGTATTGTATTCTATATTGGAATACTCCATTCCATATTGTGATGTCAGGCTTGAAATCTTTTTTACAGTTATGTCTAAATTATTTTATTATGGGAATATGTCTAACTTGACTAAATATGCTTTTCCTGTTGGAATTGTATTAGCAATTGCTCTTCTAGACGTAGCCATCGAAAAGGCATGGGATCAGTCCAGTAGGTTTGACAAATTCTGTTTTTTCTTCACAGTAAAGGAGAAGTGAATTATCAGAGTAGAATTAGAATATAACTCTTAATCCAAATGTGCCTTTCACCAAAGTGTTTTTCTTCTGGATTAACACCAGAATTGAATGAACATTTCCTTAAAAAAAATTGATCTTGATCCCAAAAGTTCTTCACACATTATTGCCATTTTGTGGAATAATTCAGTGTTTCTAACTGCACAGTTTTAGTCTATTTACTCTATATTTGCACATAATATATCCTATGTGTTCACAGAACTGCACTGTCATTGTATTTGTATTAATATAGCATCAGGCAGTCATTCCTGGCTGGCCAGTTATTACAACTCAAAGTAGTCTTCTGAAATCTGTGAGCTTTTTGTTTCTCCATACTTATTTATTTTTAATGTTTCACTTTGACTAGGAAATACAAAGTTAGCAGCATGGAAATAAAACCCACTATTATTAAAATTATACGTAGCTGACGATGCTACAGACCAGATCAGAGAAAGCCAGACTGTGAAGTTCGACTTCATGATCTTAGTCAAGGAGCAATGTTAATGACAGGTTGAGTCTCCTCTTCAAGGACAGGGTGCCTGCTAGATGCGAAATAATAAGATTGCTGCTTGTTGTTCCAGAAATGCGAGGCTGCTGCGGCTTTCAGATAGCATCCTTGCAATCTGATTTCACTTATCAATAGATATTCTAGTCCTTTACCAGTTTTGATTCCTGCCTGTCAGTTAAGTCATGATGAATTATTGCATGTGACATGAATTGACCTGAACTTCTGCATTCTACCTCGGCCAACTCCGTGAATCAGCCAGCGACTGAACTCATTTGCAGATCACTTCATGACTTATCTCCCCTAACTTTCCAGACTGCTGTGAATTTAGAAATTTAGAAATGCATACATTATTTATTCCCCAGTACATGCAAAATGGGGCGTATTTAATTAGACTTCACAAGACTCTGGTACATAACATGAATAAATAATAATACCACACACACACACACGTGTGCTAACGCACATACACAGAGGCATATTTAGACCCCTTTGATGCAGTTTATCTCCCTACTATCCTGTATCTCTCTGGTACCTGGTTCCTGGAGGGATTTTCTTTGCTCCTTTGAGTAGTTTTTCATGATCTCCCTCCTCCATAGAGTCAAGTCTTTCAATTCAAACCTCATAATCCACCTATGAAGTCCTCTCAGGCTGTTATAACAAAACACCATAGTCCAGGTGGCTAAAACAATAGAAATTGATTTTCCCATGCCTCTGCAGGCTGAATGTCCAACCCCAGCTAGTTTCTGCGGAGAGCTGCCTTCCTGGCTTACAGACTGCCACCTTCTTCATGTTGTCACAGGGCAGGGAGGGGGTGGAGATCACTCTGGTGTCTCTTCTGTGAGAGAGCGCCCACCCCATCAGAAGTGCCCCATCCATATAACCTTATCTAAACCTAATTATCTCCCAAGGTCCCTGTCTTCAAAATCCATTACATTCAGAGTATGAGTTTCAAGAAGTTTTTTGGGGGGAGGGGTGGGGGGGGAGTGGTGCAATTTAGTCCACAGCACCCTGTGTAAACCTCTTCCTTTCAGAATGAAAGTTGGAATAACTGTTCCCAGGAAAGAGCTCTATCCCTTAGCCATTCTTTTAATTTGACCAGCTTCTCCCCTTATCCTTCACCACTACGGACTGAAAAATGTATTAGGATGTATTTATCCTTCTCTTTGGTCTTATTCACAAAGTCTGACATTTTCAGCATGGAACAACACCATCGGTTGAGTTTTATAGTATTTATCCCCTGTAGATTTTCATTGAGCATTGCCCAGTGGTTATCAAAACTGTCCTCTAGAAAGCTTTTGATAAAATACATAAATTGTAAGAATAAAAATCATTGTATACCAAAGAAAATGCTTTCTCTGATTTTGCAGAGCAATTTAAGTCTTTATTGTCTTAAAAATCTGGTTTTCATATTAGAATCTCCAGTTTATGTTTGAATAAGAAAGAGGCACGTTAGAATGATTTTTGCAAAAATAATGTCATAATTTGCTAAAATGCAAATACAGGTCTCTGTTAGAAAAACAGGAAGACAACATAAAGTTTAATCTTAGTTCCCCCTCTTTTCTAGGTTTTATGTTTTCTAATGATGGCATCCATTTTTAGAGACCTACTAAATCCAATGAACAGAATTTTTCTTTAATTAAACATATGCATTAATGTGTTTTTTTTTTTCTAGTAACAAATAGGGGCAAGACCATATGTTATCTCATATTTAGTATAAGTAGGTAGCAAGATAAAATTTTCTTTCCTCACGATTTCTCTTCCACTGAACATGCTCTCAGACCCCACTTTTAGGCACGTGGTTTCTTCCCTTTCTTGGTCTGGTACTTTGAACCAGGAAAGGAATCGGTAAGTAATACAAACAAGACATCTAATATCTATCATGGATATTATGCTAGCATAACAATATTATAAACATAATTGCCTTCAATTAAATTCACTCAGAGAGAGAGGTGGGAAGGAGAGCCTTCCCTTAGAAGCCTGGAAATGGTTTTCCTAGAGTGACAAAAACAAAATAGAGAGGATGGCTCATGAATAAAAAGAATCTGCAAACCATATTTTAGTCAAAACCTTTGGGAGGTGAGAAAAACTCAGTTGTCTTATGAGATTAAGCAGAAATAAAACTAATAATCTCTGTGTGGCAGCAGAGCCCAGAAGAACTCATATATTCCAGTGGTAAACCAGCTGGCTATACTTGAAGGAATCTCATGAAGAAGAAGAAGAAGGGGTAACAGCTCAGCAACAACCAGTTCAACTGAATCAGTTACCATGGACCAGAAGGAATAGGGACTTTTCAGTCTAGAATGGATAACAAAGAGAGAGACAGATGACACCTCCCACAGATGCCCTATAGTCTTGTTATCATGTAAAACCCCATGAATGGAGATGCAATGCAGGAGAGAAAGGAGTTAAAAAATTTACTCAGGAGAAATTTCAGACACCTTAACAGAAATTTTAAAATTTAAGTAAAAATTAATGGAGACACATTCATTCAATAAACATTCGGGAGTCCACTCTGAAATAAAATCCTTACAAAAAGACACAATCTTTCTTCTCTAGATGTTTATAGTCTAGTAAGAGAAAGAGATATTAAATAATCACAAAAATCCTCACTGCTATATGTGATTAATAGAAGACAACCAAAGTGCTATGAAAGATGGGGATTGTGGAAACAAATCGTAGATTTGACTGACCTAGCAAAGAGGGACTGAGGAGGATGTTTGTGGGGAAATTATATCTGAACTGAGAAAAGAGAAATGATTAGAAATCAGTAGATAAAGGCTTGCAAACCAGAATGTGGATGCATTTTGAAGGGAGGCATAGGGGATGAGATAGAGTTTGAAAGACTGCAAGGAGCCTAAGATGAGCTGCAGCTGGATCTAGAGCCCAAAAATCAATTAGGGGAGAGCAGGGTAGGTAATCAGTGGTCAGCTGGTACAGGAAGACATTATAGGTCATTTTCCAGAATTTGGGAACTAAGAAAACAGCAATGAGAACTTACAAAAGGAGCTTGACACGTAAGTATGACAGGGCCAGGTATCTATTTGAAAAGTATATACATGCTGTCGGTACACTCTATTAACAGTGGAGAGTGCAGAGCAGTAAAGTAGCTAGTGTTCAAAGAGCACATTACAAGGTTACTGTAGTCATTCAGGCAGGAAATAACATAGTTTGTACAGGAGGGTAACAGTGAATGGAAAAATAAACAAGGACAGAAAGTAAAAGTGACAGGACTTTGATGAATGTTTGGATATCGGGAGTTAAATGAAAGGTGTTTTCAAAGGTGACCCTTAAGGTCCCCCATACAGGATGGCATATATGTTGGAGGAGGACATGATTTAGGTAGAACATTTATGAGTTTGCACCCAAGGGCTACACAGGGGCTTGGGGCCTTATAAAATTTCAGTTTTCACTCTCAATGAAAGCACAGACACTAAGTATTGAGTAGAGGAGAGACATTATATGATTTAGGTTTCAATGTTTTTTGGTTGCAGAGTTTTTTGACAAAACATCAAGTTACCCAGGTGACTCAGCCCTCCTACAGCCCAGATTTGGTGCCCGGTGACTTCTGGCTTTTCACAAAACTAAAATCACCTTTGAAAGGAAAGAGATTTCAGACCATTGATGAGATTCAGGAAAATAGGATGGGGCATCTGATAGCAATTGGGAGAACTGTGTGAGAGGTCCCCAGGTGACTACTTTGAACGGGACTGAGGCAGCATTGTCCTATGTACAATGTTTCTTATATGTTCTTTAATAAATGTGTCTATTGTTCATATTATGTGGTTGTACAAAACCATGAAAAATATATATATTCATAATTATGAATCATCCACACTGTCATAATTATAAATCACGATATATTTCATAAACTAAAGGGAGCACTCACTTCATGTAGGTCAATGAAAGGCATATTGGATATTCTAATAAATGACAGTAATGACGAAAAAGCTAGAACTATATCAATCAGTACAAACTAAAGATGTATAATTTTAGTAATTAGTCAATAGGTAACATTTATTTTCTAACCAAAGGGGGAAATCAATTATGTCATAGATATCAGGGAAATACAAATCATAGTTTTTGCATACTGTAAATATTTTTAAGAAGACCAAGTATTTCAATTCAATGCTATTAGTATTATTTAAAATGTTCAGTATCCACATTTGGTTACTGACCAGTCAGTTGGATAGTGCAAATATAGAATATTTCCATCACCAAAATGAGTTTTGTTAGGCAGAACTGATATAGAAAGTCACATAAGCAGATGCAAGATAAACTAAGAAAAAGAAGCAGAAAATAACTGGAAGTCTATTTGGATTAATATTGTGACAGTGATAATTGTCTAAACGTTGAAATAATTAGATCACTGAGAAGTACTAATTGGATTACATAAAGCTGTAAAACCCGCACACAGTGAAAACAACTTAAAAAATAAAAATAGTCTTGGAAAAACAACTGATATAATTATGTTTAAACATTTACATATGTCTATAGTGTTTATAATAAGAATAATATAAATGTTATGTGAGATTTTTCAAGAATAAATAAATTCATGTAAAATGAACAAAGCCAGTACTTACTAAAAATGTAAATTATAACACACAGTGGAGGAAGGAATTTAGTAATATTATTCCTCTCGTAATGGGAAAACAATTAAGCTCTATATTTTTATTTTATTTTTAAAGGTTTTATTTAATTTAGAGAGAGAGGAAGAGAGGGAGAAAGAGAGGGAGAGAAACATCAATGTGTGGTTGCCTCTTGCAGCCCCCTACTGGGGACCTGGCCCACAGCCCAGGCATGCGCCCTGACTGGGAATGGAACTGGCGACCCCTTGGTTCTAAGGCTAGCACTCAATCTACTGAGCCACACCAGCCAGGGCAATACTATATTTTTAAAGACATAGGTTCTATTCCTAGCAATTTACCTTTATAATATAATTTCAAAAGTTGTAAAATTGTATATGTTTGGATGTTTGGAAAAGTTTTTTTTTTTCTGTTACAAATAATCAAAATGATCCTGTCCATAGCACACCTGGGAACTTGGAGGTAAATTGTTTCTTTAATAATTTATAAAGAATGTAAAGCAACGTAGCAAGTAAGAGGAAACTAATACAAACATTTTTCTCTGCTGTGTTTACCACTGTGTATAATTATGGAGCTACATAAACAACAATGGTAAGTGAATAGTAGAAAAAATGGGTTTTCATAAGTGTGATTTTATGAAATAGATGATAATGATGATTCATGGTGGTTATAATTAGTTCACCAATATTTATTGAATGTTTAGGTTACTTCATGGTAGGCATAGCACTAACCACTTTATATTCATTACCTTAATTAATCCTTCTAACAACCCAGGGAAGGAGCTATTACCATTGTTCATTTTACAAATGAGAAAGGCATCTTAGAAAGTTTCTGCATCTTGTCATTCAGCCGTAAATAGTGAAGCTCAGTGTCTAACACAGGTTTCCGTTGCGAAAATGCTGATTGTACAATATAAACAGACAAGACTTGGACACAATGAAAAATTCTCCATTAGCACAAACTTTGTTTCGAGCATATGTATATACCTTATATATGCTTTAAAATACATTAATAAGGTGCTCTTTATTTCCTATGTATTATACTTACCATTGTGACACATTCTTCTTTGTGTTCTCTAAAAAATATTGGTAAATACAACTGTTAATAAAATGTTTCATAATTTGTATGTCTAAAACTGTAAGTATCATCAGGTTTCTCATATCTTCTCTAAACACAGTGCAAATTTCAGGGAACATTTTGAAATTAGTAAATGTTTCCCAGAAAGAATAATGTAAAAATTCATGGCATATGAGAACACCACTTTTATGATCTCAGAAGGACATTACATAATCTCAGGAAATGAACTCCCTGACAGAGGAATCAATCTGATAGAGGTCAAATTATAGTTTATACATCTTCTCTAAGAAATGGTCAACTGTTTCTGATAACATCAGCTTTATTATCCACAATTTTTACTGGTGAAACAATTTTCAACTAGGTCATATTCTGCTTAGGTGTAAGAATAAAAGTAACTGCATTAGTCTTCTTCCCTTGTCATAATAAATCACCAGCCACTTAGCACCTTAGAACAACACAAATTTATTATCTCACAATGTATGTGGGTCAGATGTCCATGTGGGCTGAGCAAGTATGGCGAGGCTGTGTTTCTTAGTGGAGACATGGGGACAATAATCGAGATTGTTATCAGAATTCAGTTCCTTGCAACTCTAGGACTGAGGAGCCCACTTTTTTCTTCCTGACTCTTGGTCAGAGTTCATCTTCTGCCCCTACAGGCCACCTGCATTTTCTAATAGCTGGTACCCTCAGTGCTTTCAACCATGTGTCGAATCCTTTTCCAGCTTCAAAGACCTCACCCCCCTCTATCACACTCTCCTTTGCCTCCCCCTTCTGATGAGTATCTCTAACTCTACTAGTTCTTTTCCATCTCTAAGGGTTCATTGGACTCACTGGATTACCCCTTATAATCTTCCTACCTAAATCAGCTACTTAGCAACGTTGATTCCATCTGCGAAGTACCTACCCAGCAGTACCTAGATTTGTGTTTGATTTGATTACCAGGGGATAGAAATTTTGGAGTATCATCTTTAGAAGTCAGCATACTTCAGTAACCTAAAAACACGCATCCTTGTTACTTTTTGTGTTAATAAACCAATTATATATATATTTATCACAACTAAGTTACAGCAATTAATCTTTGAAATGTATTACCAGAAATTTTCATATATGCATATCTAAGCCTAAATCTAGAAAGCCTTGCATTACTGAGTGGTTAATATTCTTTGAAAAAAAAGCTTTAGATCTCTTTCATTTGGAGTCCCAATCGCTTGTGTAACTGCCATTATTCTTCAGTTATATGGCTTTTTTGTTTTTCTATTAATCTTTAAGTCAACAGGAGAGGCATCTCAAATCAAATGTTTTGCCAGAAGACCTTGGCTATCTTAATTGAAAAGATATTATAAAATCAGTTGAACATTTCATTTAATAATGCCATTTCCTTTCTCTCAACATAGATAGTTAATTGGCTTTATATATATTTAATATAATCAAAATAGCCACTTACATCTTCAGCCGTGTCTAAGTGCACTCTTAACTGCTAGTGTTGATTTGGACGCCTTGGAATATCTCACCCTTGGAGAGAACACGTTGTCATTTCACAGGGACACAAACTTCTGCTTAAATTACCCACTTGTTCTGTTGACTGTCCCTAGCATTAATTGCAATGCCAGTCCTTGGTTTGAATTTCAAAGTACGGCATAAATTCCCAGTAAACTGAAATCAATTTTATAAGAAAAGATCAGCCACAACGTTAACTTTTGTTTGGTTCATTGCTGCTCAACCCCTACACCCGCCCCTGCCTCTGGAAAGGCCAAGCAAGACTGATGGTCTTTAATCACCATTTTACCTCTAGCCTGGGCCTTTTTTAAAAAAGAATGATTAGAAGGCAAAATGTAATTCCCTTCCTCTAAGACTATTATTAGTTACACTAGTATACTGTAATATGGAATCATTTTTAAAATTGCCTTCTCCCAAGTTCAATCATTAATGAATCCTAGCAAAACTGAGCTAAATCATCAGCTTTGTTAATCCACTAAAATCTTCTAAGATAGGCAGGCACACAGTTCTGAACACTTAACTTACATTTTAATAGAAATATATTCTCAAGCTATAGATCTCATTTGTAAAGTTTAAAATGAATTGCCTCCTTTTAAATCAAGACAACTGGGAAGTATGTGACTTTTTGACACAATCACTTTTGAAGCTGGAAACTTTGCCCTCGCCTCAAATTACTTTTTCAGCTTCAACTTTTGTTTCTTTCATCTATTCAGCAAATATACCTGGGGTACAAAGCTCTGCGCTAGGCCTTAGACACAAGGAGAAGTAAAACACAGCCCTCGTTTGCAGAGTGCTCAGCGTGGCGGAGGAGCTGGGAGTGTTCTGCAGCGGTTTGAGGACTGCGCCAGACTACACGCCCGGCCTCCTGGGAGCCCAGAAAAGAGGCAGAAGTGCCCCAGCCCCAGCAGTCAACTTGTCCTTTTTCAGACACACCATGCACATTCCTGCCTCTGCACCTTTCATTACACAGCATCCTATTCTATGGTGTGTTTTTCATCATTGTATACTCCAGGAAATTTTTCACGTTTGAATGCAATTTAAAAGCTGAATTGTCTGTGATTCCACCTCCCATCCCAATACAGGTACAAGCACACCTGCCCAAAATGGAATAGACTTCCAGGTCTTCTGCATCTTGAGTATATGATCTGTACCTTTAAATATGATTTATGATTAGTTGTACCTCCAAATATGATTTACAACTCCATGTGTAATTGACTGCACAGGTAAAAATGAGAATACAGTACCTTCCTCACTAGGTGTTTATCATTATTAAAAATGGTTCCATAAATAAAAGAAAACACCATGTCAACTCTACTGGACTATATAATTATATTATAACTATTTTAGTACACTCATTAAAGTCTCTCTTCCCACTAGATTGAAGTAATTAGAGGACTCTAACTGTACCGGGTCCTGTTCATTCAGCCCTCACATCTGAAGGACTTGGATGTTGCGTTTTCCTTCTACTCCTTTATCACCTGTAGTACATGGCTTGTACAGACACCCAGAAACTGATTACACACATGCCTATTTTCTTATCTTCAAAAATAGTTTCACTTATTTTAGCTACAACTATTTTCTCTATCCTTACCATGATATTTCCTGGAAAACTTGTGTACATTTAAATGATTTAGCTCTCTATTATTGATTCTTTTCACAGTCTCCTAAAGATATTTTTATACCCCAAATTTACACATCAGATTTTCTGTTTGTTATACCAAGCATTTTCTTAAGTGGAACAGCTAATTTCTACCCTTATTACCTTCTAAAACAATGACATTTGAGCCAGATAAACACTTCTTTAAAACTTGTTCTCCTTCACTTCCATAAAACTATTTTTTTTATTCTCCTTAAAAATAATTAACTCAACAAATACCTTGAGTACTACTATGCCAATTAGACCTTTTCTGCCATGTTTACATGGTTTTCTTGCCCTTATACCTGTAATGTACCCTGGGTCATTTCCTTGCAATTTTTTTTTTTAATATATTTATTGATTATGCTATTACAGTTGTCCCATTTCCCCCCCCACTTCACTCCATCCTGCCCACCCCCGTCCCTCCCACATTCCCCCCCTATAGTTCATGTCCATAGGTCATACTTATAAGTTCTTTGGCTTCTACATTTCCTACACTATTTTTACCCTCCCCCTGTCTATTTTCCACCTATCATCTATGCTACTTATTCTCTGTACCTTTCCCCCTCTCTCCCCCTCCCACTCCCTTAATGACAACCCTCATGTTCTAGTTGTTTGCCTAGTTTGCTCTCATTTTTGTTTTATGTGTGGCCATTAATAACTGTGAGTTTGCTGTCATTTTTACTGTTCCAATTTTTGATCTTCTTTTTCTTAGGTAACTCCCTTTAACATTTCATATAATAAGGGCTTGGTGATGATGAGCTTCTTTAACTTGACCTTATCTGAGAAGCACTTTATCTTCCCTTCCATTCTAAGTGATAGCTTTGCTGGATACAGTAATCTTGGATGTAGGTCCTTGCGTTTAATCTTGGGTAATGTAATTATGATGTGCCTTGGTGTGTTCCTCCTTGGGTCCAGCTTCTTTGGGACTCTCTGAGCTTCCTGGACTTCCCGGAAGTCTATTTCCTTTTCCAGATTAGGGAAGTTCTCCTTCATTATTTGTTCAAATAAGTTTTCAATTTTTTGTTCTTCCTCTTCTCCTTCTGGCACCCCTATATTTCGGATGTGGGAACGTTTCAAGATGTCCTGGAGGTTCCTAAGCCTCTCCTCATTTTTCCAAGTTCTTGTTTCTTCATTCTTTTCTGGTTGGATGTTTGTTTCTTCCTTCTGGTCCACACCATTGATTTGAGTCCCAGTTTCCTTCTCATCACTATTGGTTCCCTGTACATTTTCCTTCGTTTCTCTTAGCATAGGCTTCATTTTTTCATCTGTTTTTCGAATAGATTCAACCAAGTCTGTGAGCATATTGATAACCAGTGCTTTGAACTGTGCATCCGATAGGTTGGCTATCTCTTCGTCGCTTAGTTGTATTTTTTCAGGAGCTTTGAAGTGTTCTGTCATTTGGGCCATTTTTTTGTCTGTTTGTCTTGGCGCGTCTGTTACTTTAAGGGGCGGGGCCTTAGGTGTTCACCGGGGCGGGGTAATGCTGGTCGCTGCAATGTGACGCTGTACGTGGGGGAGGGGCCGAGTGGGAGCAATGGCGCCCGCCACACTCTCCTCCGGATTTCAATCTTTCACTCCGATACCCACAATCAAACTGGGCCCCTCTGGTGCTGGTTCCCGAGTAAGTGGGCCTGTGCACACTCTAGGCCCTTGTGGGTCTCTCCAACAACCTCTCCTGTGAGGCTGGGAGTCTCTCCTGCCGCCCCAACCCCCAGGGGCGCTTTCAATCAGAGGTTTGAGGCTTTATTTCCCGGAGCTGGAGCCCTGGGTTGCACAGTCTGCTTTGTTGCCCGCCGTTCGTCAGGTTTATCTGTGGGCGAATTTGGTGCCGCACGGGGTGCTACCCGCTGCTCTGCCTGCCCCACTCTCCGCCACTCTGAGTCCGGCCCTCTCGGTTTATCTGCGCAGATGTGGGGGCGCAGGGTCTGCTAGTGCTCGGACTGCCTGCGCCATTTGTCCCACACTCCGCCAGTCTCAGTCCCGCCACAGCCGCTCGAGTCCTCTCCACCCCGGTGCCCGTCTCCGCCCCTCCTACCAGTCTGGATGAATGGTTATTTTCTGTTTCCTTGGTGTTGGTCCCCCTTGTTGTTCGATTCTCTGTCAGTTCTGGTTGTGCGAGGAGGCGCAGTGTGTCTACCTACGCCGCCATCTTGGTTCTCTCCTCCTTGCAATTTTTTCATGCTTTGTGGGGTTTTTTTTTGACAAGCTTTCTCTCATGTGCACAATATATGTATAACACCAGTTATTGTCTCAAATGCATTCTGTATGTAAATAACCACAATGGGAAGGCAGATTGTCCCTTACAATGGAATGCTGACTAGTAAAAATAGAGAGAATAATATAAAAAATAAGTGGATGTTGAAACCACTGGACAAAAGCTTGAAGATGATAGGGATAGTATACTACCTCAGAATGCATCACCACAGATTACTTGTACATCACAAAAAAGAAGTTGTTAACTTGACAATGGAGAAAACCTGGCAGACTTCGTCTTAACCAAATAATCCAGATTAACACCAGTGATAATGGGACACATTGCCATCAAGTGTCTCCTGCAGGTACAAGCACATTTTAGTAAATATGAATCACCCTTTAGGTGGTATTTCTCATGAAAATGTAAAATCTGAGTACAACCAGGTGAAAAAACTTGATAAACCCAAACAGGAGAATTCTACAAAACTACCATCCTGTTCTTTTCAAAACATCAATTCATAACAATACATGGGGCATAAAAATGCAGTATATTTTCTGAATCAAAAATATTAAAATTGCTTCAAAGTTTATTAAGGAAAAAAACAGTATATCATGTTAAATATACTAGATTCTCCTTTGTGCTGTGGTTATGGTAATAAAGATCCTTCTGAAGTGATACATACTGAAGAGGTAAAGAGTGACAATGCTTACAATTTGCTTTTTTAAGTTTCTAAGAATTTTGCTTGTATGCATGCACTTTCATAGAAAGACAGAAACAAATGTTGCAAAATATTAAACATGGTGAATCTGTGTAATAGTTGTATGTAAGTGTTTGCTATATGATTCTTGCAACTTGTATTCAAGTTAAAATTTTAAAAATATATATATATAGGGCAAATACTAGGAAAAGAATAGTGAAAACAGGAGATAATGATTCTGCCCTAACAGAACTTACATACTGAGACCAAAAATACATTTGAAATATATAAAAATATGATTACAGATTATGATAAATCCTATGGAGGAAATAAATTATACAAATGAGAGAAACCTCTTGGAAAGTAAAATCAAGAATTCTTTCTTCTGAGACTTCACCTGAGTTGAGACAGAGAGAGTATAACCAAGACATGGAAAGAACTTGTAGATGAGCACCCTAAAAATGATCACAGGTGCTTTACCTATTAAATCCCTGCCCCTCCTCTCTTTTTATTGGCACTATAGTTTTACTTTTCCCAGGCTGTCATGTTATGGGAATCCTACAGTATGTAGATTTTCCTGACTGGCTTCATTCACTAAGAAATATAAATTTGTGATTCATTCATGCTTTTTCAAGGCTCAATAAATGTTTTTTTTTTTTGTTTGTTTGTTTTTAGTGCTCAGTAATATTTTATTCTATGGATGCCTCACAGATTGTTCATCCATTCACCTATAGAAGGAAAACTTGATTTCTTCCCGTTTTTAAAAATTATTAATAAAGTTGCTATGAACATTCACATGTAGATGGACATACATTTTTAAATCAATTAAGAAAATATCTAAGAACATGATTACTGGACTGCATGATAAGGCTATATTTAGTTGTAGAATCTGCCAAATTGTTTTCCAAACTGGCTGTACCATTTGCAATGAATTAATTTCAGTTATTTTTCAAAGATAAAACTTGATATTATCAGGTTTTTTTTAATTTTTATTTCTACCATTCTAATAGATCTATAATGGTGTCTCACTTTTTTTAAAAAATAAACTTTTATTAAAACCCACTTGCACCATTTATTTATGTTTTGCCTATGGCTGTTTTCATGCTACAGTGGCAGAGGTTAACCACGACAGAGTTGCGTAGGACCTATGTAGATTAAAATATTTATTATCTGACCCTTTACAACAAAGTTTGAGAAACATTTTATTAAACTGTTAAAAAACATAATCAGAACATTATGTTAAGTGAAATAAGACAGTCAGAGAAAGACAACTACCATATGATTTCACTCATAGAATCCAATGAACAAACAGAACTAACAAGCAAATCAAGACAGACTCACAGACAGAGAGCAGGCTGACAGCTCTGGGGGATGCGGTGGGGGTGGGAGGATTGAGCAAAACAGAAAAAAAAGGAAGAACTCATGGGCACGAACAACAGTGTAGTGATTACAGGGAGAGGGGGAGTGGGTGGAGGTGGAAGAAGGCATGGGGGGAGTGGTAACGGAAAAATACAATAAAAACGATAATAATAACAACTAAAATTTATATAAATTTCTAGAATTATTTCAAGTTTTTAACCCAGAAATGTTTTTATCCTACCTTCACATTTAATTGATATTTAAGCTAGGTATAGAATTCTTGGTTGAAACCATTTTTATTTGACAGTGTTCAGATTTTTAATAACACATTCTAATAATTTTAGATAAAATTAATTGAAATTATGCAAAAGAACTTTCATTCATTTAAATAAATTTATTGGGGTAACTTTGATTAACATTATGTATAATTTAGGTGTCCAACTTTATAATAGGACATCAATATACTCCATAGTGTGCTCACCATTTGAAATCTAGTTGCCTTTCATTATATATTTGACTTTTTAGATAAAATTCCAAAATGATATAATGTATTACTGGGAATTTTCATAGAGAATATTATGCAGATAAAATAAATTATGACTCTTTGTTTTGATGCGTGTCAGTATATTTGGAAAATAGAAAATTTAGCTAATATAAATCTTAGGAATGGAGTAGCATAAAGCACTTAGAAAAACAGAAAATGGAGGAACTAGTGAGATTTAATTGTATGCTAACATACACTAGAAATTTTATGTAATATATCAATTTATTTTAAAAGTAATTCCATGATAGAGTTAGTATACTATACTAAATATAAAAAATAATAATTTTTTTCCTAGTGTATAGATAAATAAATAGAAAACCCAATTATTGAATCTATTTCTAAAGGATCACCATTTTTTTTGTATTTTTTGTGCTGTTATATATAATATATCATATGGGAAAAATCTATCATCTAAGTTCTTCTTTTTCATTAGTTAGTTGAGTGCCTTTAACTGGTGCTAATAATGATAACAACCTATCAAGGGCACTATCTATCATATCAAAGTTTTGGGTGAGTTTGAAGAATGATACTTACCCCTAGGTAGACTGTATTTACAAAAACTGTGATACAAAAATAGGTATTTGATATATCTGACATATTTGGAAAAATAGATTTCCCAAGTGCCTGACATACATTAGGACAAAATGCTATAACCATGAACAGAGAATATAATAGTTATTTTTAAATTAAAAGGCATCCCCTCCATGAAATATGAGGAACACATCTGGACCATGCACATCTACAGCATACAGAAATGAGTCTTATGTCCAGCACTGAGTAATCTGGGATTTATCTTCAGGAAAAATTAGACAGACTGAAAGTAAAAATCACACTTGAAAATAGCTCTATTTTTATATAGCAAATTTGTCCATAAATGGTCATCAGGATTTAGAGTAACACAAATATTTAATTGCTTCTACTGTCACACTTGCCATTTAAAATGTACATTAAACTTGGGTAGAATAAATCAGAAATGCAGGCGGCAGCAGTCTTTCGTAACAAAAGATTAGCTTAACTGGGGCTGCCACCAACATACCATCTGTTCTGCATGTTTTCTTAGATTAAAGCAATATACTTTAGCATATGGGACTAGGTTGGGAACATTAAAGGATTTTGTACTTAGCTTTCTTTTTCGGATTTTTGTTTTGTTTTGTTTTGTTTGTTGTGATTTGTTTTGTTTTTCAACAATGTATGTTTTTATGCCTCTAGGCTTCATTTAAATATCATCCTGATTGAAAGATACATGAAACCATATGCCTTTTGAAAGATATGTTTTTTCCTACTTTGAGACTGGGCAACAAATGAAAGAGGTAGCTACACATTTTAAGATCATTTTCGCTGCCCCCAACTCTTCAGAGTTACGTTTAATACGTCGACAACCACTGCTATAATAACAAAAGTTGCCCTCATTGCTTCACATCAATTTCCTCATTCCGTTTGCCTTAGGAGAGGTCATGGGTCTAAGTGAACAGATGATCTCTTATATGGCCATGCTGATTTGTCCTGCATGCAATTAAATAGCAATGATAATAAAAATACTATCTAATATTAATCCCATGTTTATGATGTATCACATCTTGCTCTAACTACTAATAATTATTAATCAATTCTCATAAGAACATACATGTTAGGCCTTATTATTATAAGAATACCATTATACAAGGGATGAATCAGAAGAACAATAAACAGTAGCTTTTTAAACATGATGAATGAAAGATACCTTAATGTACTGAGACAGAACATATTATCATCCTCATGTCAAAACAGCCTAAGATCAAAATAGAACTTTAGGAAAACTTGAATAATGATATGTTGAATGTCTGTATCAAGACATATATAAGTTCTTAAGTTTTATTTTCATGTGTAAAATTGTATTCTGATTTCAAGTTGGGATGCCATTATGCTTGACATGATATTTAAATATTACACCTTCTTTCTGTTCCTTTTTTAGCTTGACATTTGTATCGAAATGAAGTAACTTACTTTATAGATCTGCATAAAAAGGCTGAGATGAGATTCATCGCTACATTGTTTTAGTCTGTCCAGTCAGGGAAAATCAGCATTTAGATTGCTGAATTGTTCCCTCCTCATCATTTTTTACCATCAGAAACAAATGACTGATTCTAAAGTATTATTTTCAGTGTCATTTCCGATGTAAATTTAGTCATGTCTCTTTCTTGTTACCAGTTTGTATGTCTGCTTACATGAACAACTTTCACAAAGTAGGTTATGCCAGTCAGTCCAAAAGGACAAGAGGAAGACAAATTTCTGAAGACCCAGAACAGTAGAAGAGAAAGGGGAAAAATGAAAAAAATGACATGCAACATCAAAATCAAAATATGTGGAAAGCTTTCTTGTTCATAACATCAGTTCCTGTCTGTCAGATTTACTGGTGTCTCTGCCTAAAACACCTAAAATGTAGGAGACCAGCCAATAGGATGGAAAAGGAAATAGTGTTAAAGCATGAGAATGTATATCATTCTACAAAGTTTAAAAACCAAAAAAAAAAAAAAAAACCATAAAAACCCCTCCAACTTCAGACTGATTGGACTTAGAGTTCAGCTTTCTCACTTTTTAAATTTTGCTAAGAAACAAGACTTTTTAAAAACATCTGTCCTTTGGTTTCTGAATCTGAAAAAAGAAAAGGATAATTATGTGTGCCACATAAAATTTTCCATGTAGGTTAAATGAGCTAATGTAAGAAAAATACTAAAAATATTTTCTTATACTTAACACAAGCTCAGTAAATACCACTTATTAACAATATGACCATTTTTGTAGATGAATTTAATAACATTTTTGAAAGAAATGATAAGTTCTGAGAATTTGTAAAAAAAACAATAATAAATGAAGTGTTTGAGTAAAAGAAATCTGGTGTCTAAATTTAATTTTTAATGTTACACAATTTATAAAATACAAATTCTGTTTGGTTTAGAATTAACATGAATTAAGGATTTTACATGGACTAGAATTTACATGAAGTACACCTAAAAATTTTATTTGAATGAAAGATTTTTATAGTGCTACTATTACCAATTTAGTGGAATGAAAGAATTAACATAGAAAAGAGAATTTTGTTTCAAAAGAGTTTAAGTAGAAGCCTTCTCTATTGGTAAGATTAAAGTAACAAAAACTCATATCAGTTATCCAAAATACATGATTTGGGGGCTGCCATAATTTCTCATATTTTTGCATATCTTATTTCTTTTGGCTTACACAATGGAAATCTGCATGGGCATAATTCAAAGAGATTCTAAGTAAATGGTAACAGCTGTTAAGTGTGCTAGTAAATGTTATTTAAGGGAGAAGCTAATAGAGTATCTTTGCAAAGTCCTACAGAAACAGAATTTGCATATTTAAGTTTTTTTCTGATTATAAAAACACATGAAATGTTAACATAATTTTAAATTTTGAATCAAAAGACAAAAAGAAAAAACAGTTCATTGTGAAGGTTAATATTCTTATTATGAACTTACATTAATCCTGACTAATATTCAGATTCAAATGAATATACTTATATCAATAACAACATACCATTCCTAATGATTATCTTACGTAAAGTATAAAAAAAATACTAAGTTCTGTGAGACTGAGGTGAAACCAGCAGGCTTATAATCTACTGAGGAGAATTATACATATTTATGTATGCAATTTGACAAATTTGGACCTGGATACACATTTCTCCAAAGAAGAAATGCAAATGGTCAGCAGGTATATGAAAATGTGCTCAACACATTTCACTAATTGTCAGAGAAATGCAAATCAAAACTGCAGGGAGACATCACCTTATACCTATTAGAACGGCTATTGAAAAATTAAAGATACTAAGTGATGGTGAGGAAGACAAGAAATTGAGACCCTTGTACAGTGGTGTTGGAGATATAAAATGGTATAAGCACAACATGTAACTATTATGGGAATTACTCACAAATTAAAGATAGAACCACCATATAACCTAGGGAACCCACTCTTGAGTATATATCCCCAAAGCATTGACTTCAGGATGTTGAAGAGATATCTACACTCTGACATTTATTGCAACATTATCACAATAGGCAAGATACGGAAACAACCCAAATGTCCGTCTACAGATACACAGACAAGGAAAATGTGCTATATACATAAAATGGAATATTATTCAGTCTTAAAAATGAAGTGTTAACATTTGTGACAACATGGATGAACCTAGAGGACATTGTGCTTCATGAAATAAGTCATCACAGAAGAAAGAACACAAGGAATGACATCAGAGATATACAAAACCTATAATACAGCCCTGTTGAATAAACAATTGTGAACAATTACCCATAGGAAGTTCTCCTGAACAATTAAAACAGCCTTATACTATGCTGTTAGGAAGCAGAGACGTGAAACAGGGGCGGGTTCACCCCAAAATGTCCCATTTAATTTCACTACCTTCTCTGTGGCTAGACCACAAAGGAAAGACTAAATCTGTTCAACACTGTGTATTCCAAACACCCCTTTCATTCTTTTGCCCACAGATTTTCCTATGAAGAAATCTCAGGAATTATAGTCTAAATCATGTGATAAAATCAAAATTCTGAATTCAAAGAAAAAACATTCAAAATGCAAGTGCAATATAAATTGTTCGCTATCTAAAAAGCAAAACTCTGCTTAGACTCCTATCCTCCAAAAGTCTGCCCCACATTTTTTTTCCAGTTTATTTTGCAGAATCCGTTAACTCGCATTTCGCTCCAGCCCACGATCATGTTTGGTGTTCATCTTACTCATTTCTTACCTATGCTGATCCCCTTGGCTCAGACTAGACCTAAAGGACCACTCGAGTCTCGAGTCTCATGAAGTATTTAGTTACTACTGTTCAAATCTAATTTCTCTTAAAATAATTCTTATCAAACAAAATTTTTAATGTATTATTATTTTTTAAATTTTCATTGTTGTCCCCCAATGTAGGATAATGTTTTTGTTTTTAAATCTTAACAGGAATGTAAAACTATCAAGTGCTGGGGCCATATTTTCCTTTCCTATTTATCTATCTATACTTCTGCACATATAATTTTGACATTTGTCAAAATGACTCCAGAACAGTATCACTTTATTAACCTAAGAAAATGTTTTATTTGGCCATGATAGTTAAGAAGCAGAAATTTTTACATGGTGAAGTCTTAATCTGGGAACATGATTGAATTTATTTTTAGATTGGCTTATACATAAAATTATATCTTCTTTCTGCGATTAATAAATATCTGGTGCCAAGGAACAGAACACCTCACAAATATATTCTGTGATGAAGGGGGTGTATTAAGAAAGGTAAAAGATAATCTTAGAGTACTCTGGAAGGTTTGAATGTCTCAGTGGCTCATAAATAAGGAGAATGATGAGTAAAAATTGACTATTTAAACCCTGACCAGGTGGGTCAGTTGATTGGAGCATCGGCCTGTACACTGAAATTGCTTAGGTTTGATTTCTAGTCAAGGTACATACCTAGGTTGTGAGTTTGATCTTCCATCAGGGAGCATACAGGAGGCAACTCACCGATGTTTCTCTTTCTCTTTGATGTTTCTCTCTGTCTCTCTCATCGATAAACATATACTGACATATAATATGTACTCAGTAAATAGTTACAGTAAGTCTTGGATATTTGATGTTTAATTGATTTGTCTAACAAGGGGTAGAGGTGATCGAACATTCCTTAATACCCAGTCTGGATTGATCCTGATTCATAAATTAGAATCAACCTCTGCTCTAGTGAAGGCTCACCGACCTACTTTTTTTTTTTTTTTTTTTGTCCTACAGAACATATTCAGTTGAATAAGATTTTGACTTCCTCTGTCTTACTCAGATACTTAATAATACATTGATCTGCCTTTGTGGTCCCGTACTTCCTAAACATTGATCACATGTATTTACTGGGAATGTACCAAGCAAGGTAGGAATTCTCCCAGATCCTAGTCTTTGCTAGTTCTGTTCCTTCAAGGCTAAATTTTCCCCCACACACGCAGTCTCCGTCCTCTCTACTCCGTATCTCACAAAATCCTGCCAGCCTCACACAAACACATCTTTTTGCAAAAACTATTTCTTAAGGTTCTAAATCTGAACAACTCACTTTTCAAATGAATCCAAACCCTGTAATGATAGCAGTGAATTGGAATGTCAGGTAAAGGTAACTAAACGGTTTATTTTGCTAATGAGAAAAACCAAAATTTAAAAGCATACAGACATATATGTCTAGAGTAAAGGTTCTCAACCAGGGGTAATTTGGTCCCTTAGGGAACAGTTGACAATATCTGAAGTCATTCTGCTTGCCGTCCTTTGAAGGGGGAGAGTGTACTGTGGGTCTAGGGGGTGGAGGCCAGAGAAGCTGCTGAACAGCCTATGCCACATTAATAGGGGGACTCAAGAGTTAAAGATTTTTAGCTTCAGACCTAGTTAACAGACTTAGGTGATTAATGCATGTGGAAAGCTGTTATTCTAGGAACTGGAATGTAACTCCAGGAGGCTGACAAGCAATTCCACCTTTGTGCCCAAGGGGCTCTTACAAGAGATGGAGATGGGGTGTGGGTCATTGTATTCCAGGGAGGCAACATCAGTGACGCAGATAAAGAATTCTTGATCAGCAGGTAAAGAAATACTAAGAAAATAGCCACCAAACAGCAACTCTTATCCAATTAACCTTTTTTTTCAAACACCTTACCTACCCTTTCTTCTCCTGATAAAAAGGTTGCCTTGAGATGAGATGTTCAGACAGTTTTTGAGGGTACATAACCTGCCACCTTCTCAGATCACTGGTATCTGAATAAAGTGCACATAAAGATTCAATTTTCATCACTACTTAGCATGAACACCTACTTTTTCAGTTTCAACATTACAGTCTCCCCATAACAAAAACTTATCCTGCCAAAACGTCAGAGGTGCTGAGATTGAGAAACCCTGGTTTGGAGCAGGATATTAAGACCTCATTTTGCTTCCTCGCTGCTAATGGACTGAGCCTGCAAATGTGCTGTGGGGACCGCCCTGACTCTTCGTCATCATAGCTGATCCCAGACCGTTCAAGATCCCCTGTATTCACAGGGGGAGTGTAAGCACCACAGCAGAATGAAGGCTTTGCTGGTGAACATTTTCCATTTTATTTTTCTAAGGCTATAGAGAGGCCTCTATGGCCATAAACATATTACAGAAAAGGGACAATTATCACTATAGCAATTTATGGCTGCCATTTTAAAACCTTTAAAAAATTTTGATATCATTTTTTGTGATGTATTAACAAAGCTGGATGCATTTGTTATAACAATAACTGCTTCTGAGTATCCATCATTTGTCAGGAGTTTTACGTTTGGTTTTAATCTTCATAAGAACACTGTGAAGTAGGCTCTATTTTCTGCCTTTTACAATACTCTATTTGTTCTCACTTTACACTTACTATTTTCCCCTTTGTCCCGGAATAAACTGGTAGCACCTGTTCCTAATAAAATAATTTATGCATATGTGAATCCTTGTGCTTTGTCCAGTAATAAAGGTAATAACAATAGAATGATGGTAATAATGATAATGATGACCGTGCTGAGGGTGATAAAAACTAACCTCACTCTGTGCCTTTCCATGCTTGAAGTGCACTGAATCTCTTTGCAGTGTAATTTCTTAGTCTAAGTGTTTTCCTTCTAATAACTTTATTTAATCTTCCCATAACACTATGGAAAAGATATTTAAAGATTAGAATAATACTTCTTAAAGCCACACAGACATGTCCCGAATCTCCTGATTGCTGACATAGTGGGGCCAAGTGAGCAGTAAGCAGTGAGTCCAGAGCCTCTGGTTGGAATCCCTCTGTAATAGAGAGGATGTTCTCTAAGTGTTTATCAGTATTGATTAAATAAATCACTTATGAATGTTCTGCTTGGAGAACCTTCAAGAAAAGCTGTTCAGAGCATGAAGTGAGAGTTACACCTGAGGCTGACTGGCTGGCTGCCTAGAAAACTCTCTCTTTTAAGCCTTAACTTAAACCTTTAACCTCGGTACAGAATTCACATCAGGCTAAGGCAGACTGATTGTAAACATCAGGGGGCTCCAATTCTCTGAGATAGCTGCAGATAAGCCAAGCTTGTAATAATTAACGGAAATAACAATACAATTACCTTACAGTGAGAAATCAAATCGAAAAGAGAATTCAATGCACAATTTCTTCCTGTAGGTACTGAGTAGAAAATGCCAGACTTCCCATTTGAAGATTTCTTGATGAGCATAAGATTAAATTATGAGTGTTAATAATAGGAATTCAATATTTAATGTTATCATTTTAAATTAACCTCAGAGACAGATCATCATCATAGGTTATGAGAAAACCTCATGGCAGGGAAGCCACTGTCTGTAAGGTAATTTGTAAGGTAATTCCATTCTGATACTTTAGTATGAAATTTAAATTTCATCACTGAAGCCTCTGTCGTTGTACTTATTTTCAAGCTCGGATGAGACAGAATGGCCCAGCGCAGTTTAGGGCAATTCTGAAGGGCCATCGGAACTCGGGTCTCCTGGTAGGCGGAGGGCCTTATTACTAGAGCCCCAGGGTTCCAAGTCTCTTCCTGTCTTCCCTCACTCTGTGACTGCAGCTCCTCACAGAACTCACTCCCCAGGACAGTTTCTCTACATGTAATTTGCTATCAGAGTCTGTTCTTGGGAGTCCAATTTGCAGACAGCATAGATTTTTTCCCTTTGTTTACATCCTCGTGTGGAATGTGTAAGGAAAAAATAATTAAATAAAATGTGTGTGGAGGACATGTTAAGAGACTTCAACAATATGGTATCCTTTAATTTGCAGGAGAAATCTTAGAATACCCCAGACCACCGGACCCTTAGACTCTTCACCAGTGTGGTAGGCTGGTGAAGCTTCGGAGTGCGTATCTCTCACCTTCTAAAGTGCTTGTCCATTACAAGTCTTCTCGTGTACCCATGCCTTCTTGCTTCTCTATTCTGATTAACACAATATTACCAAAACTGCAAACTGATGGTAATTCATGGGGGATATTTAGGAGGTTCACGTCCCTTGAAAACCTATCATGACTGAGAGAGAAAGAGGGATTTAATTTAGCTCTGGGTCTCACCGGTGAGTACATACTGCTTCAGCCCTCCTTCTTGATGGAGATGAAAAAGAACACCTTTGTCTGGCAATTGCTACATATATATTCCTGAGGCCTTGTTATTTGCTCTAATAAGGATATCAATTGAGACTACTCTACGCTTTTGCATCATTTGCAGTAATACACTATAATCCTTCAGAATCCATCTGATTTTTATAAGCACCAGGTAGATCCTTTTATAAATGATAAATTAAATGAGGAAGTAATAAGATGCACTATCCCTGCAGTTTTTTTAGACATTTAAAGCTGTCGTTAATTTCTGCCTTAGGTTGAGATTTTTAAAAATATATATTTACTTTCTTAGCTGGGTGGGTGCAGATGGTTCTGCTCAATGTCCCCTGCAGATAGCTGTTACCCACAGGGCAAGGGACACAGATGGGAGTTCTGGCAACAACTGTGTATACCTATTCCAAATATACATACTGGTGAAATCACTTTTGAATGGGCCCATGGACTCACTAGAAGCAGACACTTATGATGAGGCTGGATTCAATCTGTCACTTGTTCTAATATGCTTCTACACTAAGAGCGGTGCCATAATAACACTCGATGTCACTTTGAGTCCATGGGTGGCAATCTCAACTTAGTCTCTGTTGAAATATCTGTATGCTCATCTCTCTAGTGCATTTTTGTCCAAGTGAATGCCCATAAGTCTCTTTGTAGGAGGATGGATGAATCATAACTGCATGCACTTATCCTGGTATTACAGTTTCCTCTCTTGGAAACTTGGTCTTTTAATTAGTCAGTGCTATACCAGGTCTTAAAGTAGCTCAAACACAGAATCTGAGAAAGGATCATTATTTTTCATTGCACCAGCTTTCCTCCACCCTCGTATCATCCATAATTTATTATTTGGAGTGTATAGATTGGGAAAAGGTATTGCTGGCTGTCTCTGTGATGCCTTGACTTTAGGAACCATCTTCATATCTCTCCACATGCCTGTCTCCACTAGCTGCTACTATGACATCGCTGTTCTTATTGTGATTATTTTATCACCCTCTCTTCCTCTCAGGGAATTGGTATCTGTGAGCAGTAATACTGTTTTACAACTGTAGAACACAGAAGACATTCACTATTGAGCTTCTCTATTGAGAATTGCTGATGCCCCTCTCACCAGGCTATTCTCTATCACTCTCATAAAGAGACTCCTCCAGTTCCTTCTAAAGCACAGTTTGATGTGGCTCCTCTGATCTTCACAGTATACGCACCGTTGCTTGTCATTTCTCTGAACCATTTTATTCCTACCTTCACCGTTTTTCACGGTAATTCTTGCATTTTTACTCTGTGTTCGAAACACCCTTGCTTTTTCCAAGTTTTTAAGAGTCAAATTAGCCATTTATTAGCACTGTCTCCTAGGGGCATGCAAGGTGTTAAATCCGATGGTAATGGAGTCATTCTATATCAATGCATTCTCTCTTACCCAAATTTATATTCCATTCCCTCAAGATTTAGTCTCATATATACTCTCCTAGTTTCTAGTGCTATACATTGGCTGGGTCCTAGAGATCCTTCAATTTATAATTTCTTTCCTAGCTTTATAGACCCAACACTTCCATGGTTTAGTTACATTGTGACTTGACCTTAGTTATTGTGTTGATAGCCAGCATTTCAGGTGGCTGTTAATCTAGAGAGGAATGCCACCTGTCTTGCGAGACTGAAATAAACCTCTGCATTATCTTTAAGCAAGAATGTGTGCTCATTTTTTAGAAAAAAAAATGGAGGGGGGCTATGCCTACTGGCCCAGAAGGCATAGAAAATCTGAGTTTTCAAGTTCTTGAGCATATCAAAACTTATGTTCACATATCAAGTCTTTAAATCTACTTCCTACTCAACTAGGCCCATAATCTTGACAAAACTGACACTCAAGGGCCCAGAATTTAACACTGTATGGAGTCTAATAAAGTCCAGTTCCAGATTTCCATGACTTACAGAAGCAGAGATGAATATCATTTTATTCATGACCAGTGAGGCCATTAAAATATTTGCATTTTGCCTTATTCTTGTGGAAACAAAGGGGCCACGTATTAACCTAACAAGCTCAGGGGCAGCCTGCAAGGCAGCCTTACAAATTCAGAAACCTAGAGTAACCACAAAGGATGGTCTAAAAATAAAATTTATTAACTGAAAGCAGTTCATGGCAGGTAGTCATATCCTAGGCCAGTAGTTTTCCCTAACAAAGGTCCACCTTTACCTTAACTAAGCCTGTCTATTGTCTTTTTGCATCTGGGATAACATACCTTTGGAATGTCAAGGTAATTTCCCGTTTTTTCCCAAATCCCTTGGGTACAAGCAGAGACCACAAATCCCCTCATTGTTATTGTTATGTTAGTTATTGATTGTTAACTATCCTTTACCCATTTATGCAAAAGATGTAAGTGTCTATCATCTTACTTTTTATCTAATGCCAGAGGTTTCCCCACTTTGCTTTCTCCTGCCTTTCCTAATCTCTCACCCGTGGACTTTATTGGACTTTATGTCACCCCCTTATGGCTCCTCCTTTGATTCTAATGTATAAAATAAGGTGATAAATTGACATTCTCTGGAGAATTTCTCAATTCATTGAAATGTTCCTTCCCAGCAATTGTCATCAGTGTGGCTCAAATAAACTCACCCAAAATTCTCCACAGGTTTGAATGTTTCTTATATTGACATTCTCAAGTAATCACCCCCACTGCTCAATGTCTTTGTCTGCTGTATTGATGGTACTGGGTGAGTCATGGGATTTTACAGAATTTAAATGAAAATTTTCTTCTTCCTCAAATTGTCAAATGTCTGACATATTACACCCACCAGTACATTGCCTTCCACCTACACCCCATACCAGTCACTACTTGTGAAAATTTTTACACCACCCTGATTCACCAGGCAGGGGGCTTTCCATACACAACTCTCTATGCATGGCGGAAATCTAATTGCCACCTGACCTTTTATCTCATTTTAAAGTCTACATCCAAAAATCAGTTTTCAACATTTTAGGTCAGACTACCCAAGATAAAAAAACCTTAAAAGTGGACGTGTCTACAGGGAAATTGGGGAGTGCCCTCAGAAACATTACCATGAGGTAGCACAGGAAGCAAGACTGGACTAGGGAGAAGCTGAATAATAATGCGGTTGGAACAGAAGCTCAGACAGCACTTCAGGGTGGACTAAAATTGAACGGAGAAATCTAGGTCTTCGTGCCCCACGCAAAAGCCAGTCACTGGGCGTGTGCAGTCCGCAGTGAGGAGGGAGGTATAAACTTAAACAATAAAGTCTTGTTGTTGGAGAACATCCGTGATGGGGGAGAAGAAAAGTATCTGAAGATTCTGTTGCAACAAAAAATATTGCATCCCAGGAGAAACAACTGTAATAATAAAAGTAAAGAGATACCTCACTTGGGAGTTGTCCCACCAAGGGAGGGCTCACCGGTTCCATTCTTGCTGGAGCACATGCTGGGTTACTGGTTCAGTCCTGGTCAGAGGTGCATGTGGGGTGGAAGGGGGGGCAAGGGGCAAGGGGCAGCCAATGGGTATTTCTCTCTGTCATCGATATTTCTCTCCCTCTCTTTTTTCCTCACTTCCCCTCTCTCTAAAAATAAGTAAATAACTATTTTTTAAAGTGAAGATATACTGGAAACATAAGTTACGGTACCCCCACAACTATAAATATAAAGTAATCTGAATAACCAGTAAATTGTAGAGATTTGAAATTATTAAAGAGGTAATCAAAGACAGGCATGCCATAATAAAAGAATAACATTATAAAAAGTCAAAATTTAAAAATAAATAGACTATCAATATGTGAAAAACTATAGTTATTGGATTTAAAAACTCAACTGGTAGAATAAACAGCTAAGCAGAAAATTGGTGACTTAGAAACACACTTGAAGAAATTATCTTCAATTCAGTGCAAGGAAAAAGAAATTCAGATGTCTTTAGTCCATAAAATAAAATCACGTCTTCTCTCAGATACTGTATTGAAACCTAGAACAGCAAAGGTAAAAAGAAGGTATTAAAAACAATCAGAGACAAAAGGTATACCGAGGTAATAACAGACTGATAACGGATGTCTCATCATTGACAACAGAGCCTACAGAAAATTGTCCTGGTCACGGAACTGCTGAGGTGACATTGTAAACTGAAAATTATACACTCAGCTGAAATTAGGAAAGTGTGAGAGATAAATTGAAAACATTTTCAAAAACAGAGTAAAGCCATTACTACTTACAGAGCACTGCAGAACGTGAACCCCAGAAAAAGAAAATTGAAGTCAGAAGTGTGAATAACAGTGTTGAATGATACATAATGGTAAACATCTAGTTACAAATGGACACTAATTATGTAACAGTGACAAACTGGGAATTTTTAACAAGTGGAACTTAAAAATAGGAAAAAATATATAAAATTAAATAATTTTAAGGTATTTGTTTTTCAGGGAAGATAAAATATTAATCTTGTTCTTTTTTTTGTTGAATCAAATGTACATGTTTAAATATTTAAGGGTCATCACTTAGTAATTCCAAAGAGAATACAAATGCCCAAAGCAGTAGAGAAGCTGAAGGACACACACACACAGAGGCAGACACACACACACACATAATAGCATGAAAGAAATAAAGTAAAATTGAGGCAAAATATGACATGGTAAAAAAAATTCTGAGTGATATAGTCAAAATTATTTCAAACTAATCAGGAATGTAGCAGTACAGTAAAAAAAATTGCTATTCAATACAAAAATGTCAGGCTGTATTTTTTAATAACTAAAACAAAAGGATTCAGAAATGCAACTACAATATGACTGAAAAAGATCGTAGTACTCTTTCACAATTAAGGCTTCAAAAAGGGCATTTCTAGGCTAATGAAAAACAAAAATTGTTGCAGGAATGTTATCCAGCTATTAATATAAAAACCACTACTTAATGGTAAATTAAGCGGGTTATATACCTAATATATGTCTATGTCTCTCTCTATATATACACATATATTGATATATACATATGTATATATACATATAAATAGATATACATATATTTATATATACATATATATTTATATAAATGTGATTGAGTTGAGTGCCTTATGTGTATCCTGACATGTATGATGAGTATGGGAGGGTAAAAACTAACCAGAAGCTTGAGCCTGTGTCAAATACTGCAATGTGAGATCAGTGACAGAAAATATTCTGAGGGGAGGATATGGAGTAGATTGGGGAATGCCAATAAAAAGTCAGATTGTTCCTAAACTCTGTCCCTACTCACACCTTCAGAAGTTATGGGGCCACATAGGCGTCATTTGCCCCAGGCCAGGTCATAGGGAAGCAGTGAGACTGGAGTTGCCCTCTAAAACTATTGGCAAGAAAATAGGTATTTAGCAAAAGGAGAGAAAAACAGTTGGAGATGAATATCCTGCAAAGATTACAATAGAAAAGAAAAGTTAGTACTTTCATATCTTTCCTACAGAGATACTTTTCATCAAAATAGTATAAGTAGACAAATACATTTAATTTAAATAATATCTGATTTATATTTTTTGTATTGAATTCTTCTAAAAGCAAAAATAAAGTGTTTTTCTATAATGGGTTGATTGAATGTAAATATTTTATGCAAAATTTGACATTTATATTTTCTTCTAGAATTATATAATATTTTCTCTTCTTGTCTTTACAATGAAATAGCAGAATACAATTATTTTACCTGCATCATTTTTGGTCTTTTTCAGATGTGTATGTGTGAGGTTGCATGTGCCTGTATAATTGTATATTTATAACTTCATTGCAGCTTGCTAATTTTGCAACTCGGAATGTAAATGTTAGAATTCATAGCAATCTAAAGGTTGTAATTTGCCCTTGATAGAAAGTGTTGAGTTATCTAGAACCCATATATGTGACCTGAACTTCACATAATTCTATGTTAAAGATTTTAAATAGGTACTTTGATTTCTATTTAAAGCAGAATGAAAATTCTGAATAAAGCTTATCAATTAATTACAATTTATAGCTCATTAAAATCATTTAAAATTGATTGCATGTTAAATAAATGCACTTATTACATGTAAAATGTTTTAATTTTACAAATGGTTCTAACTGTATTTATTATTTATTTGATCATGCATACACAAAGTTTTATTTTGCTACTTTTTTGTCATAAGTATGAACTATCTAATTTTAAAAGTAAATGGAGCAGGCTTAGCTTTATATGTAACTATAGTATCCAGCCTTCAAGACTGCCCCGCAATCCTTACCTCCTGGTATCCACACTACAGTGCAATGTTTTCCTATTCCATTGGGGTTGATCTGTGTAGTCAACAGTATATCCTTTAAACTATTGTATACATAATGTATAGTTTCATGCTCATATATTACATTTGAACTGAGGTTATAAAATATTTTAGTTTCTATCTTGGAATCTTCCCATTCCCCTTTCCCATTATTCCCCCTTTCCTCTCCCCCCATCCTTCTTGTTGTACAAAGACGTGTAGAGAGGCTGACAGGAAGGGAAACTGGAAGTTCTGATGCATAGGCATGGAGGAATGTGCGGCCTCGCAAACAGATGTGTGAGTAAGCTCACAAAGAGGTTCTACCATTTCAGTTTGGCCTTGGGATGACAGTAGCTCTAGTGTGTAGTTTGACCGAAATCTCTTGAGAGACCTGAGGCAGACTCTAGCTAACCCACTTCCACATTACTGATCCTCAGAAACTGTAACAATAAAAAATAATGTTTAATGTTTTAAGATGCTAAATTGTAAAGTAATTTGCTTTGCAGCAATAAAGGGGAGAGTGGTGGTAGGGACTGCAAGAGATTAGCCAAAGGACATATATTCATATATGCATAGCCCACGGACACAGACAATAATGTGGTGAAGGCTGGGGGTGGAGTGGTTGAATGGTGGGCAAATGGAGGACATTTGTTATAGTGTCAACAATAAAAAAAGAGAGAAAGAAAGAAAACATAATGTAGATAAAGTTGGAGCACTACTGATATCCCATGCAATAAAAATGGAAATATGGAAGATTCAGCTCCTGCTCTAGCAAATGTCAGCCAGAGTCCAATTTAAAGGAGAGAATGGATGGCTTCTCCTCTCTCCTTCAAGCTGAGGGTTTCCAACCCAGACAGAAGGTCTTTCATTCTGACAATACTTTATGGGGCTTTGCTATAGGTTCAGTCAGGACCCTGGGAGAGTATTTTTTATCAAGTGATACCATGAAAGGTAACTCTTTAGTTATGTCCTTTTCTAAATATATGGAGGAGAAAATTCTGTTTTTTAAACATCTATCCTTAAAAGGGCACAATGAAAAAGGAAGAGAAAGGACCTCTTTCTTCTTTGGTCTATTGTGTTCCTGGGTGGGGTGAGCAATGGGTCAAAACCATGGAATGGAATCATTATGATACCTCACCAGAAGAGAAACCAAGCTTTTAGTAAATGGATGCATATGTGTGTCCATGGTAATGAGTATTTCTAATTTTGATTCCCCCCCTCTTTTATTCAAAACACAGATGAGTGTTCTCTATCAGAGCCAAGAACTCAGGGAGGGAATATTTAGCCTCTAGTTTTAACATTGCATCCAAATTCTAGGTGTAGCTGCTGAGATAACTAATTAAGAAAACCATCACTGCTCCATTCCCACCCACAAGTATTCTCTACTTACACATACAGATTTGAAATTCATAGGATAATTTTAGGTAATTTTCTAAGAAAAAGAGAACAATTAAATCAGAAAACATAAAATAAGTTATGATGTTATTGTCAGATTAAAGTTGTCTAAGAGCAGAGATCTAAGAATTCATTTAAAATATTCTGACTTTGACTCATTACTAAAACTGAAGAGGAAAGGAGATAAAGAGCCCTGCAGACACAATACAAAAACAAAACAAAGTGAGATATTTTGTGGCAAAATCCATGAAGTGAGTGGTATTATTTTGTAGATAGACAAATATAGAACTGCATAACTATAAACTATGCAAAATTAAGGAATGAGAGAGCAGAGCAGTTTAAAACTTATTGATTTGAGCTAACGAATTTATTATGAATTACTCTTGAGGGTTTGCTATGTATTTTAGAATGCGGAATGATCAAGCCAGGTAATTAGGGAACTAGCCAGAAATAGAAATTGGCTGCATATATTAAACATTATGTCTCTGTATTTTTAGGAAGCTCTCCAAAAGGCTCGTCAATCTTGCAGAACATGGAATCTTGAGCAGTGATTTTGTTAGACTGCCTTGCATGATATTCTTTGTAATAAATAGTCATGGGTTATTGGGCAGCCTGTCAACCACATATCATATTTGTTCTTCTTCTGGAAAGGAAAACTTATTTCTTAATGGAGAAATGAAATCTATGGCAGGGCCTCTTTTTTGAATGAAATAGAACACGGCGGGACACGATGTAAGTTTCTTATTTTCCTTCTAAGATGTCAGTTTCTTTCGTTGAATTAGTTAAGTTTTCTTCTTTTTAATTGCATAGTGTGTCTTACTTCTTATCTTATGTAGTCTAAATTAAACTGGAAATTTTACTTTCTTTGTGTAGAGTAAGATTAAATTACTGTGAACTGCAACAGACTAGATGGCTGAAATGTGCCAGTATTAATGAAAAAGGAGTGTGGAAGTGAACTTGGTGTTCTCAGTTTCAGCCTTTGCTGTCTTGCTGACAGCAGCCGAAAGGTGAGGTGAGCAAAGCGCAGCTGTTGACATAATAAACCAAGTTCGTGGGGACTGAAAAGGAGAAGCAGCCCCAGTTTTTAACTCAACAGGTTAGAAAAGCAGAGTCATCCATAGCAATCTACTAAAAAATAATATAGAAACCATTTGAACTGCAAAAAGGATGAAGGTTCAGGAAAGCCTAGTTGAAAATAATATTGAAGATGCTTGAAGAAATATGACAAGAGTAAAATCATAGATTTTAAAGCATAAGATAATTTTTATATGTGAAAGTGTATTCAATATTCTTTTGTGATTCTACATTGTAATAGGAACATTATGTTAAACAGGCTATCTTGCTTTTAAGCAAGCACAGCAATTAAAAATTTACTGACTCGATGTGAAATCGATGGCTCTGTATACCTCATATTGGCTTTCAAGTCATTCTTACATAGTTCTCCCTAAAAATCTTAGTAACTTCATTATACCTAGGTGATTCCTTTAGAACTCTAGTTTATCAAACTCTCCTCTGCCTTTACCTTTACCCTTCTTCCGCCCCTATGGTCGTGTCCTTCCTGAGGTCATCACTCTCAGAAATTAAACTCCTCACTGTCTCTATTCAATGCTGCTCTTTCTCTGATTACCACCTTCTTTGATTCCTAGGAACTCTCTCTACTAGGATGCCACTAATGTGGTTCCACCAGCTTTTTGCTGTCACACAACTCACTGATGTCCTTTCCTCTGTCTTTAATCAGTTTAAACCTCATGATCAATTGTAATAAAACTATCTTACTCATCCCTAAACTTCATGACCTCTCTCACTTTTCGTCACACTCACTTGACAAAAAACACAACCCTATTCAAATCCAACTCTCTGCCTACCTTGTCCTTGCTCCACGCAGCTTATTGTGGCTGCGGGGAAACGTACATCCACAGGAACTCTTTCCACTTTAAATTCATAATCAGAAACCTCACGTTGACTTCAATGCTGTCCTGTAGCCATTCGGTAGTCCCCTATTCCAATCAGTGGCCCCCTCTCCTAGGTGACTCTGACATCTGCTCCTCTTGTAACACTTCCTATTCTATCCTCAACCACATTATGATCGTTCTTCACAAAATGAATGGAAGAGAACTTCCATAGCCTCTTACAAGGACGTTTAACCACAAATGTACTTTCATCTTCTGTTCATTTCTTACTTGTAGAATAGCTGTTTACATTCCTATCAAAACTGATAGTTAACACTTGAAATCTTTATCACACCTGCTTAAAGGTGTTTCTCCAGCAAATCCTCTTTTTCTCACTTATATTATCACTCTTTATTGCTCTACTAAATAATTTCTTTCATTATATGAAATGATGTTATTTTTTGGTTCCCTTTATAGTACAATAGTTTTAAAAAATGTGTTTATATTCACAGATTCTATTCTTTTTCTTTCAATTGTGTTTTTATGCTATGCCATTCAGTCTTCTACTCCCATCCCTCACCTGAAATCGCTTTTTCACTGTCTCCAATGAACTCCGTGTCACTGAATCCAACGACCAGTGTCCAAGTCATATTTGACACTGTTGATACTTCTTTCCCCTTGTCAAACCACCTTCCTAGGCTCCCAGGGCATCCGCTGTTATTGCCATCATTGTCTGGTTTTCATCTTACTTAGTTGTTGCTGTAGCTCAGTCTTCACAAATTCACAATAAACTAGGCTCAATTTGGAAACCGATTTCGTATCTCTTCATTTCAAAATGGATTGGTCAAATTTTCCCATTGGCTCTACTTTCAAAGAAACTCTGACTCTAATGATTTCTTCCCACCTACACTGTACCACCGGACCCCAGACGCTGTAACTCTGTGCTTGGATTATGCAGTGTTTTCCAGCCCTGCTCTCCACACCTTCCGTCCTACTGTCAAAATGCTCCCATAGAGCCGTATCACTCTTTCAAAACACCATTGATCTTACCATATGCTGAAAGTTCCTACAGTAGTTACTTCCAATTAATTGTTTTGCTCCTCATTCTACTAATATTTCTCCTTCACACTACTGGACCCACACTGACTTTGTTTTTGTAATTCCTTAAATATTTCAGACAAACCCCCTAGGTGGGCACTTTGTGCAGGCTAATCCCTTGGCCTAAACTTCCGCCCTTGGATACCAGTTGCCTTTATTCTGCTCATCCTGTAAGTCTCTGCTTAACAGCCCTCCCCCCGTGAATTCTGCAGTGACTACCCTATTTAAAACTACAATACCCCCCTTCCAAAATCCACATATGTGTCTGTAGTATTTTCACTGCACTTATCATAATCAATGTAGCAAGTAATTCATTTACTTATTTTTGTTTCATGTGTAATGTGATTCCTATAAATGTTAAGCACCAGAAAAGCAATACTTTCTTCTCTCTTTGTTTGCAAATGTATCTCCATTCCCTTGAACTGTGCCTGCGAATATCGGACATTTAATATGTACTTGTCAGAAAAAAATTGATTTAGCCAATGGTAATGGGATTAGTCTTATAAAACATGAGCTCAACACCAGATCTCAACTTCCTTTATTCAGTTCTGACTGTGTGACCGGAAGAAGGTGTCTTTACCTCTCTAAGTGTGTAAAATGGAATGATAATATCTACCGCATCAGAGACTTGTAAGATTGGCTGAGCTTATGATCACTGTAAAAGCACACAGTAATGATACCACGATAGCTCATTGAACCCATGATAGCCACTTTCATTACCACATTGATTTGGATAAAAATCAAGTACCTAGAATTTATCAAATAATTTGTAAAAGTAAATTTTCTCCAAACTATATAAAGTTGTTCTAGTGCCAACAACCTGGACACTATATTATATATAGTAGCTGAAATGCAACATTCAAAACCTAAGATGGCATAATATTTATCATCTTCCTTCAGGGATTAATACAGTGGCACATAGTAGGTATTCAAACTATTAGAATGGAATCAAATTGTGTACAAAATATGACTAATGAGTAGATCAGTTTTTCAATCTTAATGGTCTTACATAACAAAGAAATTATGTTGGTGCCCCCTTTCCTCCAATATAAGAACGGAAGCCAATCTCTCATTTCACCATCCGTTGACTACCAAGGAGATTCCAATGATTTCATCACTCCTAATTCACAGCCAAGACTCAAAAGAATAAGTATCAGTTAGGGCTGTTCCTGAATTGCTGCTGAATGTCTTGGCTGATGCTAATAACAAGGGTGGAAGAGCTCAATTGAATTGGAATATAAATACTAAAAGCAGCCATTTACCCAGTAGAGATTTATCAAAAGATTAAAGGGACTACATGGAATAATCACATTTGCTGGAAACAGGATTTGCCTGTGGCTGTTAATTCTATTCTGCTCTCTCTCAGAGACCATCTGAGGACAATTCGGGATCCAAAAGTGAAAACATTTGCTGGCAGTAATCAGGATGAAGACAGCTGCAAAGTGACCTGCTTGTCTGAATGAAGTTGTACCATTTTCTATGTGTGGAGTTCCTTGATTTCCTGCTACCTGTACACACTCTTCTAGTCTGATAGGTTTCTAAGTACTTAGTTGCTGTTACTGCATCTGACATTGACCTGGGCCCTCTGGCTTCAATCCTTTCTGCTTACATGATTCCTCTTCCTCATTGACAGCGCCTGTTCTTGTAGATCTCAGTTATTTGTTTTCTGTCTCAGGCTATATATTTTAGATTTATGTCCAGCTACATACCTAGACAAGGCTGCCAACACACCATTCCCCTCCTCAAGGCTTCTAACAGCTCATGTCTTAGTTTCTCTTTTATTAGTCCCAACCTGCAAGCAGTAAAACCAGTGAGCCTTTGAAGGTCTTTTACAAACAATTATTAGCAGACTGACCCTTTTCTTTTTCTCAAACAGCTACAATACTGCCATCCAATATTCAAGTACAAACTCTGGATAATTTCTATAGTGATTTCTATAAAAATGATGATCCCTAACTATTTAATAACACATCACTGCTACAGTGGAAAAGGAACTTATATAAAATAAGTAACTGCTTTTCTTCATTTTTTTACTACTGAGAAAGTTTTTTCATAATATGTCAATTAAATGTTATAAAATCTGTAGTTTAATTTAAAATATGTACGTCTGGACAGCACACTACAAAAAGTGCTTCACTGTAAAGCCCTCTCCATTTGCCTCTCTTCGGAACTGGTCGGCTGATAAAATTTGTCTTCAATCAGCTCAATAAATGTCAAGAATTGGCTTTACCTCTGAGGAAATTTGTAATAGCTGAGATATGTAAAACTGCTAAAATATTGTATACAGATCACAATTCTAGGACTGAGGGGCACTACATGTATAATACCATTTATAACCAGATAAATAATCAGTTTACATTAAAAAAATGTAAAATGTAAAAAAATGTAAAATGTAAAAAAATGTAAAAAAATCTACCATTGGATGAATGGATTCTTTCATTCAATAGTTTTCAATTAATCCAATTTAGAATTAGATTAGAAAAATTTATTTTTTTGTCACTAGCTAAGATTGAGAAAGCTGGATTTTTTCCCTAAAGGATAGAGCCTTGAATGAAAGTTATAGATGCCCACAATTAGAAATGTTAAGCTTAGCATGCCATCACGGCAGGAGAGTGGAGTGTTTGAAAGCCTGGTGCATATTGCTCATTTATTTTCCCTAATCACAAGAGTCATTTGAAACATAAGTCATCTGTTCTTCAGGCAAAGAGATCAGAAAATTGCTGCCTTGCTAAATTGTTTTTGCTATATTTTCAGAAACAGAGCAATCTAGGATTTTGTCTTTAATATAGGGAAAAAAGATTCTAAGAGAAAGGAATTAGTGGAAAATTATCTTCAGGAATTTTTAAAAGGAAGTGTTTCTGAAAAGAAATGGCAAATATAATGAGATTAATTTCTAGTATGCTTCCTAAAATGTGCTGCCTACTGTCACAATAACAGATATCTCTTATCCCTTCTTTCCAAACTTCTTGAACAATGGGGAAAATCCAAGGATTTTGTGATTTAGTATCAAAGCAGTATTTTTTTTTTAAATCTGATGTGTCAATCTTAGTATTTCCTTGAAAAATAGATAAGTGAGCTAAGCCAAGAAAGTAATCAAAGATTACTTTCAAAGCCAAATATAATCAAAGATTGAAAAAAATGTGGGGAAGAATTGTGAGACTATTTTATGGCCTTTAAACCTACTGTGGGAAGTATCTGATTTATATGTAACAATCATTGAGAATAATTGGGAAACAAAAAATAATATACTGAAAAATATATGTCCCTTATTTTAAGGTGTATGAACTAAGTCATAATATATGATATATAGTCACCATCCCTCCTAGAGTCTTGTAATATTTATGTCAAAATTCCTTAGTATTAGATTAAGAGATTTCCAATCATATTCTGTAATCATCATTCTATTCAATGAAGTTTCCATTTGTCCTCCTGTTTTATCTTTACATTCTTAAAGTTTCAAGCAGATATTTTGGCTAATCATCTGGTTTTTAGTTTCTTTTTTATTCTAGAAGTTTTTCTACAAGTTAAATCTTAGCAAAAATTAACATATACTTATAGATAACCTTGTTTATGCTTTAACTACATATGGATTTTCCAACCTCTGTATAATTTGGTTGGTTTGATCTTGATTGCTTTTATCTAGAACAAGAGTGAGTTTATTCTGTAACTCCACATTATGTCTACTATCAAATTAGAAAGTTAGCTTATCATGTCCTGAAGATATAATCCAGTTTCACTTTGTACAGATTTTTAATTTTACAATGTCTTAAGGATAAAATGTTCTTGTATTTTTACTAAGCCATATTATTCTTGATTCGCTATAAATTGAGGATAGCTGTGTGATCAGGCAAATAAAGTTCATATAATTCCTTAGAACTTCAGTTTCCTCACTTGAAATGTAGTGAAATTCAGGAGAGCCAGACTCGGCGCAGTTTGATCAAGTTTTATACCTATGAAAAGAGTTCTATCTAGCCTTGTTTGAGCTCTTAGGAGGTCAGGGACGTACTCTTTTATTTACATTTCCCACCCACATTGTTAGTATCCAACATGCTCTCTCAGTGAGACCCTGATTTGAAATAGGGAAAAGAAAATAGATCAAAAGTTAAATGTCTATCCATGATCACATCTACATTCTTGCCTATCACATTTATTTTGTGGAACTTATATGTACAACAGATGGCCTTTGCATAATGCAAATGGATTTCCATCCCTAATGAAGAAATCGTCTATATCACAAATATTCTGTGGACATTAAGAAATGTTTTATCTGCCCAGCCAAGGTAGTTCAGTTGGTTACAGCATCGTCCCAATATGTAAAGGGTGAGGGTTCAGTCTCCAGTCTGGGCACCTACAAGAATCAACCAGTAAGCCCGGACCAGCATGGCTCAGGTGGTTGGGCATTGTCAGCAAGGAGAAAGCTCACTGGTTGGAAAGCCGGTCAGGGCACGTGCCTGGGTTGCCGTTCTGTCCCCAGATGGGGCGCATAAGAGAGGCAACTGATCGATGTGTCTCTCTCACATCGATGTTTCTCTCCCTCTTTCTCTCCCTTCTGCTCTCTCAAAAAAGTAAATAAATAAGTAGCCTTTTAAAAAATAATCAACCAATTAATTCATACATAAAGTGGAACAACAAATTAATGTTTCTGTCTCTCTTCCTCTCTCTCTCTCTAAAATCAATAAATAAAAAATAAATAAAAGGAATACTTTACTTACAGTTGAATATGGTTATCATAATAATAGCACTTAAATAGCATTTCAAAAATGCCATACATTGCACTAAATTTATGTCTCAAGTATGAAGAAAGTATAATTATTATACTCATTTTTTATATTTAAGAGAACTGGAACATCAAGAGATGATGTGGTTTTCTCATAGTTACCCAATCTGGTAGTAACAGTGATGAGATTCAGTTCCAGACTGTGTAGCTCCGGACTCCACCTTTAAATAATAAATAAATTGTGAGTTCTGGAGAAGTACAAAACAGCCTGAAATGGATAGAGTTAAAAAAAAAAAAAAAGTCCTGGCTGGTGTGGCTCGGTGGATTGAATGCCAGCCTACCAACGAAGGGTCTCAGATTCAATTTCTGGTTAGGGTACATGCCTGGGTGGTGGGCCAGATCCCCAGTAGGGAGCGTGCAAGAGGTAATCACACATTGAAGTTTCTCTGCCTCTCTTTCACTCTCCCTTCCTCTCTCTCTAAAAATAAATAAATAAAATATTTTTTAAAAAGGGAGGAAAGATGGATGGAAGAAATGGAGGACGAAGGGAAAGAAAGAGCCCATTTGTTGAATTTAGTCACTTTGCAAAATAAAATGCTGTAAAAAAGCTGCAGTGACTCTCTTTTGGCCAGGGGGTTGTCGATGGAAGCATGCAGCCAGCAGTATTAAAGGGACCATTTCTGGCTGTCCATCTTGAGAACACATGTGAAAAATATGCTCAGTTTGAAAAAGGCTGGACATTAAATATTGGACTTGCCCCAATCTTTGCCTTAATACATTTTATTTGTATCACTCAGTCAAACTATATATACACACAAATACACACAGGATGTGATAAAATTTGGTGAAGCTATTTGTTCTGAGAGTGGCTGAGTCAGGCTGTGGCTTGGCAGAAAGAAATACATTAAATGAAATGCCATTTGACACATGACATCCTACCACCCAACATGCCCAAATTATATTCATTCTGATATTTTGAAAGTAGTCATGGAAAAATAGACTCTACATTTTTTTCCCTTTCAACATGCAGTTGGATAAGAATGCTCAAAATACTTTTTTTTTTTAATTGAATGTATTGTGGTGACATTCACTGGTTAATAAAATTACATAGTTTCAGGTACCCGATCCTACAATACATCATCTGTATACCATGCTGTGTGTTGACCACACCAGGTCAAGTCCCAGTCCATCCCCAGTTATCCCTCTTATACCCTCCCTGCCCTTCCCCTCCCCCCACATTATGGCCCATGTCCATGAGTTCTTTTCTCTTTATTTTTCCTTTTTGTTCAATCCCTCTACCCTCCACCCCTCACCCCCAAGATCTTTCAGCCTTCTCTCTATCCATGAGTCTGTCACTATTTTGCTTATGAGTTCATTTTGTTTATTATAGTCTACATATGTGTGAAAATATATGGTACTTTTCTTTCTATGACTGGCTCAAAACACTCTTTTTTTTAATTTTTATTTTTTATTGATTTTTATTGTTATTTCAAAACACTCTTTATAAATAGCTTCTGGGCTTACAAATTTAGGTGTGTTTCATACCACTTTGTTAAAATTTAAAAATTATCAAGGGTTTAAATGAGTCAAATGAAGTGAAGTGGGAGTACTTTGCCTGTAGTTGGATACCTTTGATATTTAATGTATCTGATTCTGAGGCTCTGGTGATAAAGCTACTACATCATAGTGAAAACATTGTATACAATGTCACAAAATCTCAGTTTACACTACTGGAATGCATCCTGTGTACTACTCTCAATGTCATCAGCTTCATTAGAGCCAAGATGCTGAATTATTTTCTGTATTAACAATATTGATTTTTACAAAATGGCATAATACGTCATTTTCATTTACATATAAAAGTTCCTGGATTCCCAGAGTATACCTTTAAAGAACTTGATTGGACTTCAAGTACAAGTGTTATCTTTTATTTGGGGAAGAAAAATAAATCTCTGTCTTAGGATAATTTGACCAGAAGGAGTTTTTATATGACAAAGTTTAATTAGAAGGTTTACTTGGAGCAGTGCGTCTCAAACTATACATAATGTGCAGGAGAATCTCCTGGAGGGCAGGTTAAAGCACAGATTTCTGGGTCCCACTCCCAGAGTTTCTGTTTCTGTGTGAAATCCAAGAATTACCACTTTGATGCCCAATAGGTTGGGCTATGTTCCCATAGATGAATGATTTATTTTTTATTTAGGACTGCATTCCGGTTTGTGGGTGGTGGTGATAAACTCTAAGCTCTTTTGACTGAAATGGATGTACAGCGGTTTGAGGGTGGTAGAGCCTTACAGATTGGCAGGCAGACCTGCAGAGGCCTGAAAATGCTTTCCATTTTTTTTTTAGGTTACATTACAGTAAAAATGTAGAATTATCATAGAAAAGGGGTAGAATTTTCCATTGGTGGCCTCCCCATGGACCTGGGGACAAAAAGCAACATGGCGTCCACAGGAGGCTCGGTGAGTTCCAGAAACACTGGTAAGCTCGCCCTGCAAAGTGAGCCGAGACGAACACCCCTCATTACATTTGCTCCCCCATTATGTGTGTAAACCAGTGTTTGCAGCAGCATTGCTAAAAATGACAGACTATTCTGGTTAAAATAAAAGGAAGACATGCATCCTCCCATTGAACTCTTTATTCAGGTCATAAGATACAATCTTTTTGAAAGAATTTTGAGCAAAATTAAATTGTCATTGTCGATTTTAACTTTGTGAGATTTTTTAATCGATTGATTATTAATTTTTTTAATTTAAAAAGATCATGAGAAAAACATACCTTTGTTTAGTAAATTATTTGTTTAGATATATTAATAATCTATTGAAAGTTTAATATAGACAATTTAAGTACGAACAGTTATATCCATTTCATGTTTTCAATATTCCTTTAATCTTTTCATTTCCCACAATGGCAGACAGTGTAAATATTTGTCCGTGAATCGTGCCCATTTCTTCCTACCTCAGAATGTTGTCACCAAATCTTCAGATGGCCATGACATCCGACTCCTACAAGTCAGACAGATACAGAACTGCTCCCCCATCCTTTCTGAAGTACCCCGCATGAGCTATGATGTCACTACTGGGGACGGTCCCTCCAGAGCCAGAGGTTTGATCGCTCCTGAGGTTACTCATTGGTGTCTAGATCCTCCCTCAATGTTATAGTTGCCCCACGCTTGGAAGCTCATGGTTGCAGCCCTCAGCCATCCCTGATCTTACTTCCCGGGCTCTGCTCAAGGCGGGAGATCGCTACACGGTGCTGCACAAGGTGAGGCCTGACCATTCCCTTCTCGGGAATCACAGCTCTTCTCCGACCTTCCTAGGGGTAAAGTAGCGGAGCTACTCTTGCCTCAAATCATACATCATCTCACCTTTTTCCCAGGAAAACTAATAACCTCTGTCTTCCCCACCTACTGTGGTCAGAATGATTATCCTCGAAGATTTCCGTGTAACATCTTGCCTTTTTAAGGGATATTACCATAACCTATACAAAGTTGATTTTCATCCTGGCTTCTAATTATAGGGCACCTTATTTATTAAAAACAAATAAAAGAGAATAAGTTTTATGTAGTAGACAGACGTAAAGTCAATCTTTACATGCATGTGTTCATGTGCATTTTTAAAAGGGGGTGCTCATATCTTATTTTTCACTGATTTTCAGTGCGATCCATGACCAAAACCAAATTCATAACTTTAGGGACAGAACATGCAATGGCAATTTTTAGAAAGAGCAGTTCACACAGAAGACAGCTAGGATACATCGCAGACACAGGAAAGGAAGAAAGACACGAGCATGATGGAAGGCAGGGAAGAAGAGAGTTGAATGCCGAGGAACCCATTAGACAAAGATCACTGTGATGGCTGCTGTTGGGAGCATTTCTGGAGTGTTGCTATTTAAGGTTGTCAGTTTCAGTGTGAGTTACCTCTGGCAACATTGTCAACGGACACAGCCTCCGGGGAGACTCTCCAGAAGCCCCTGCAGTGGAGGGAGATGACAACTTAAAGAAAGCAGTGGGAGGTGCAGAAACTCCCCTGGCTCCCCATGGCTAATGAATAATTGAGAACCCAGACAGACCATTCAGGCACATTTATCTGGACTTATTCTGCCTTGTCAACTCCACACATCCTCATTTATCATGGCCTCTACCACACCACACCAGGGCTTCTTAAATTATTTGTGGTTTAAAAAGGGGTTAGGATTTCCTCCCCCAAAATCTATTGAGGACGAATATTTTTATAAATGCAATAAAAATACATTGGCAGAAACATGAAATTTAAAAAAATACATATAAAGTGCAAATACCTTTTTTTTTCCCAAAATTAGAATTCCATTGTTTTCATAGGGAACAATTGCAGTTGCAGATCATTCTTGAAAGGACAAATTGCAGAAATGGAGAACAAATCAGCGGAGGTCGGGGCTTAAGGAGAGGGCAGGAGCAAGAGTGAAATGGGCATGGATATGAAAGAGCGACATGTGGGTCTGGAAACCGTGCGTGATCTCTATTTTGACTATCACTTCCATATTCTGGTTACAGTATTGCTTGTAGTTTTGCAAGTTAGTAGGGTTTCTGAGTAAAGTATACATAGGATCTCTCCATATCACGTCTTACAATGTCATGTAAGTCTATAATTATCTCAGATGAGAAGTTTATTTAGTATAAATAGACATAAAATACTCCGTGAAGGTGCTGGTAGTGCTTGGTCTCGTTGAAGGTGTAACACGAGACGGAAATGCCCTGGGTCACAGACCACACACTGGGAGCAGCCCAGCCCAGCACTTCTTTCTCCAATGTCTGAGTTCAAAATCAATCGTGTAGCCTCCCTCTTACTGTTCTTCTGAAAACAAGCTGTTCTTTTACGCCATTCTAACTTTTCAGCCTCATTACCCACCTCTTTACCGCAAACCATCCTCAGTACATGACAGACCTCTGCCTTTCTCTCTTTAACTCAACTGCTCCTCCCACCTAGACTCTCCCCGCCTAAATCACGCCTGCTTTCCCAAGCCCACTCTCCTTGTACACGCTGGGGGAACTGTCCTTGTTCGTCAAGTTTTTCTAGATGCTACCACTCAGAACTAATATCACCCACTGCAGTTTTTGTGTTTTTCTTTATCATCTATAAGTTTATTTATTTATTTGTGCATGTATGTATTTATTATTTTTAACAATTCTTTCCCGAGAATATGTTGTTGGTCCTAGAGAGAGAGGAAGGGAGAAAGAAAGAGAAAGGAAAACACTGATTTGAGAGAGACAACGCCCTCCATTGCCTCCCACACATACTCCAACTGGGGGTGGAACTCACAAGCCAGGCATATGCCCTGCCCCGGAATGGAACCCGCAACCTTTGGGAGTATGGGATGACTCTCCATCCGACTGAGCCACCTGTCCAGGGCACCAGTTTATTTTAAAACAACTATGTATGCATTTTTCTTTCTCCGCACTTTAATGAAAAGGTGTGGAGAGCATTATGTCCAGCAGCCACATAGTAACAGTTGACTGACATGTACTGAGCCAGAGAGGAAGGAAGAGTTGCCAGCATCTAGTTGGTGCCTGAGGAGGTCCCTGCCTGATTGCACAGGTTCCCTAAAGTCAGCGTGGAAAGCAGTGGTGACTTCAGTTCAGGGGATCTTTTGAATGCATTTTATTTTAGGCTGATTTTTTCTTGATAGTTCAGAGGAGCAATATCTAAAGAGAACATCAGCATATGGGGTCATGGTGGGGTGGGAATTCTAGAAACTTAGGGTTTGAGGGGCTGGAGTCACTAGCGACTGGATAGGCATTTAGTATCTTAGTCATCAGAATTCTCGTTGAGAATATTACTCAGGAAAAGCATGTCACATTAACCTAAGGAAGCTATAGAAAATAGAAGTTGGTAAGGAAAACAATTGTTATGAAAAATCCAGATACTGATCAGGTAGCTTGATTTCCTCTTTCCATTAAGTATACATGCATATAATCAATATAATAATAATAATGGTGATATAATTAAAAATAGTCTCACAGTCATTACTTTAACAAATGATTTAGCTACAAGTGATTAAAAGCTTTTTTATTTTCCTTAAATTTATGGAAAACTTTCACTTATTTATATTTACAGAATATTAATTAAATGTACTAATCTGAAAGATTAGAGCTTCGGGGGTGAAAAACATACTCCAACTTGGCTCTATTTTCTGTATTACATTCAACTGAGTTAAGATTTTCATTTTTGTGATTAGGGCACATTGCTAGACTAAAGACTGTGCAAACTGCATTTTATCTTCTACAATAAATTTAGCTCCCCACGAAGATATATAATTAAACTGGGCAGTGCAATCTGATTATCTGTCAAATACAAATGTGTCAGCCTGCTACCTTCAAATACTAGTTGTCCGTGTCTGCAATGAATTAAAACACTTCAGTCGGGGATGCACAAGTGATAATAAAATCTCCATTCAGCCAGCACATATTTATTGAATGCCTGCTGTGTGTCAGGCAATCTTATATTTGAAGAGCAGTTTTCATATAAATTATACGTAATTTTTCAGCTGATCCTCAGGATAGCTCTCTAATCTATATAAGTGGAAATGTTGGTCTCAGTTTACAGATGAGGAGACAGTGCTTCCGAGAGGGGAAGTGATTACATGGAGATCACAAGGTTTGAAATGGCCCAGCTCTGAATAGCACTTGCAGCTTCTGACTCGTCACCATTTAGTCTTTTCACAGAGCATGCTTTGTTTCCAATACCAAGGTGCTCTGTGCATAACAATGGAGTTCTGGCGTCTTTTGTGTAAATATCTTTATCATCAAACTGCTTATAATTATGAACAATTGATTTTTCTGTTCAAAAGTATTGGCCTCGCGGGAGTCCAGGGAGAGTCATATATCAGAGATCTTTAAAATTAAATAAATAAAAGTTGCAAACATGTCTTCAGGAAATAGCCCTCTTGAACGTATGACGAAGAATTCTTAATGCTAATAGCAGTCCTATTTTCACTGAATCAGTAATGTTCTCCAATAGTAGCTCAAAAATAGTATCTACTGAGATGAATTCTTGCGTAGCTGTTAAGGGTGCACACATTGTTTGTAATTACCCTTCAAATGTCCCTCATACAAGATTCTTAATTTTATAGCTAAGAATATCAGATGTAATAAAATGTGCCAGGATGCGCAGTACCTTGTGTTTACAGTGCGGTGAAGGCCAACACACTCCATTGGAATGTAAGCGACTCTAGGACAGAAGTTTTGTTTCGTTGGTTCATTGCTGCTTTCCAGCCCTGGAGTAGTACCTGGCCCAAACTGTGCAGTCAATAAACATTTGTCAAATGTATGAAACACTGAGAAGAAGTCTATTTTCTTCTTGATTCTTACCTGATTGCATGCACATCTGTGATATTAGAGGGAGTTTTCTCGGACTGGTAATTGGTTTAAGTTTAATCCGTGGTTAAGTGAAGCTAAAGCAGCATGATAACAATCTGGTGATACCCAGATAGTTCGCATTGTCCCTCAGCCACAGTTAGCACCTGCTGTTCCAACAGTCATCTTTAAATGCGACAATGAACCCCCACCAGGGACATCAGGAGACTAGAGCATCCATTCACAGGTCTGGACTTTCAGATATTCAGAATAAAAGACAGCTTCTATCACAGTCTCTAGCTTAGCGTTGGCCATAAAGGATGCACAATAAATATTGGGTGAATCTCCATTGATTTTATGTCTCCATAAACAAGGACTTGTATGTGTATAATATAATGTAGTCTTATCTAATTTACACGAAGGTAAAGCTAAAACTCCTAATCACTACATGTGTGCAACCAATGATATTTAAGAAACCTCTTCAATATAGTTGTTAAGCTAATAGAATTCGGAGACAGGGAAACCTTGGCTCAGAGCCTGAATTGGTCAATTACCAGCTTCCTGAAATTTGACAATTGACTCTTCCCAAGTTTAAATTTAGTTTCCTTCAGAGTGAGAATAGTAACAGTAAAACCTGAGTTACCTGCGCTGGGAGGCAGCAGGGAAGTGGAGTCAATGAGAAGAGGGCAGGTCCGAACTTGCAGTGATGCCTCACGGGAGTCTCTTTATGTAAATCGTATACCATTGAGTTCCACTTTGTTCCTGTGTGCGTGTGTGTGATTGTGTATTTCGACCTGAAGTCAAAACTGTCTTTATTAGTGCTTCAGACACACCCTGCTCCTGGTAGCCATGGGGATTTGGATATTTAATTTCACTCGCTCCACCTTTCACCTAAAAGATGGACCCTGATATTCAGTTCTCAGGTCCATCCTCACTTTTCCGAGGAAACATATGGCACACTTTACATTTTATTAATTTATCTTAAACATTCTGCACAGAGTTATAAATTGTGTTGAGTCATATTTTAAAAACATGCGTATGCAATATGATTCAGAGCTCCCAATGGGTGTAGATATCTAGCGTGAACTTATTGTACTGTGTCAACTCTGTTGAAGGGAACTCTGTTGAAAAATAGAATTAGTAATACAGAACAATTTCTGTGTGTGTGCCCATTTCTCACTTGTTATTCATCCTTCTCTTTTTCTCTGCCAAATGCCATTATAGTTTTCTTACTACTTCAGATTAAACAAAAACATTTTTGTTATCAAGGATTTGCATTTCTTAATTAACAGTTTATATTCATGTTGGAAATACATCTGCATTATAACACTTTAAACTACAATTATTTCGTGTAATTTGGTATTTTTTTACCTTTTAGGATAGTTTTGTGAATTGGGGTTTGAAGGAAATGAAGTAAGACTGCATTTAAGGTGTGATTTTCTCATGTGAAAAGACTTATCTTGAGAGAACAATTGGAAGTTCAGGAGCACTTCCCACAGATTCTGTGATAGCAGTTATTTCTTTACTTCAAGCCCTTTTAGTGCATTTTGCCATCAATATCAGATAAAATCTATTGAGTGCTCAGTCCTTTTAACATGTGGCTTTATTTCAGCTTAAAAGAACCGTAGGGACATGTACTCCTATCACCAGTCAATGAAGACGCTAATGGTTACCGAGAATATCTGCCTTGCTTTAAGTCACACAGCTAGTAAATAAGGCTGAGCAGTGAAGCCAGACTCAGGGACAGCAGGGCCCTTCCTCCTAATCAATAAGCTGTATAACATTTTGTTTTACTATAGAAAGCACTTAGATGATATAATCTATATATCTATTCTGTAAAGGGATATTTTGCCTGACTCTCTCTATGCACTTAGCTTAACCTTAATTGTGAAATTCAGAGGATGTTTAGACCCTATATATCTAAAGGGAAATGTAGAATATAAGAATATAGGATTTATTGAAATTCTATAAGTTAATTCTCAGTAATGCAGGCGTACAATATTTAATATATACTTTAAGGGTGCATTCTAAAGTTTATACATTTTATTTTGATATCAGTAGTCAGGGTCCCCTCCTTAAGAGCCCCTCCTGATCTGGTCTATGACTCACATGTGTCTGTCCTGCCTGCTCCCAAACACTGTTCTTGTTGCTGTTTCCACACAGACGTTGATCATTGCTTGTCTCTCTAACCCAAAAACTTTGTGAAAATCTTCCAGGAGCTCAGGGTTCTTATGGGGAAAAAAAGAGTGTTCGGCATCTCACTGGTGGAAAAAAAAGTCCATGTTTACTAAAATATAAATTCCATATTCATATTTTATCATTTATCATTACTCATGTGTTAAAGTAATATGATAATAGTCTCCAATTTTTTCTTACTTCCCTGTATTTCTCCTTGGCTAAGCCTTCCCTCATTCATTGATTTCTCACTGTTCTGGAGGCCAGGAAGTCCAAGATCAAGACAGCAGTGGATTTGATGTGTGGTGAGGGACAGCTTCCTGGTTCACTGACAGCCATCTGTCTTCTCCCTGTGTCTTCACTTGGCAGAAGGCACAGGCCGTGGAACTCTCTACGGTCTCTCTTATGAGGGCATTGATCTCATTTATCAGGGCTCCACTTTCTTGGTGTAATTACTTCCCAAAGTCCTACTTTCCAATCCTCATATTAAAGATTAGGTTTCATAATATGAATTTGAGATGCAAACATTTACAACATTTTTTAGTCCTGGCATTGGTTCTTTCTTACTTAACCTAGTCTTGATAATGTGACTTGCTTCAGCTAATGAAAAAAAGTAAACTAGCAAATGTGGCATAGAGACTTGAAAAATGCTTGTACGTTTGGACTTGATTGGTCTTGTTGTTCTTGCCACTTTGAGTTGCCCATGAGCAAGCCTGGGCTGTCCTGCAAGATGGTACATGGACCAGTTTCTTCCGTGTCTGCAGCTAATCATCAAACAGAGAAGCTGAGCTACTTTGTTGGATGGTTTCTGATGACAGGTCCAGAGGTGAGCCCAAGAGAGACTGACAGAGCACTACTCCTCTAGGCCTAGCCCACTTGTTGATCCCCATAAAATTTTGAGCTAAGGAAGTGGAAGTGTTTTAAGCTGTTAGGTTCTCATGTTTTGTTATACAATAAAAGCTAACTGACACAAGCATTCTCCCAGCTAAACTCATTACAGAGTTCTCTATTTCACTACTATTGATTATCCTGATAGTATTTGACATATACCACTATATTTTCAAATTAATAATATTCATTTTTATAGGCATCATACCAGGAAGAGGAAGAGTAGTTAGACAAAAAGGAATAAACACACACACATAAACTTAAATAGAGTCCTTGGTCAGTGCCAAGCACGGTGTCCTGTGTCTATAAACACATTATAAAATGGATGTGTTTCAGATTGCTCGAATTCCAGCAGAAGTCCGAACATCGATTATCTTGGTATGTGAAAAGAATGTATCTATCTCTTGGTTCTTCTGTTAAGGGACTTACCACTGGGTACTCAAAATAATTGTCCCATACAACGGATATATGTTTAGATGCATAAGCAGAGAAGAAAAAGCTAGACATTTGGAATCATAATTATCAGGAAAATTATGGAGTTACCGTTCCTTAGTACTGGAATATCCATGATTTCTAAGTATTGTACCAAAGGATATGTAACATTTAAGTATTTCTTTGGATTTTAAACACAAAAACTATGTGGTAATTGAATACAACCCAATGATAAGTTTCAAGGTAATAATTCTCTTTCGAGGAATTCTATGACTTGTATTAAATTAGAACCTGATTATTTAATGGATTATGTACAGCATGATAGATAGAAATACTTCTCTCTCCCCACATATGCACTAGGAAATAAAGTCCTACAATGGACTAAAATTTCAGAAATCCATTTATATTCAGAATGTTCCCTTAAAGTCATCTATACCATAGGAAGTTTTTCTTGCATTCATTACTCTATTGTGGGGTGTTTTTCAACTATTTGTCAGACAGCACTCAAAGCAGAAGGAATAGCAGCTAAAATAGACACGTTGTTGGCTGTGTCCATAAATAAACAGAATAAACTGGTTAAAGTGGCCACATAGGTAAACACAGCTCACCTCCTTGCACAGTCACATGAAAACTGCAACTAAATTATAGATCAACCATCACTCAGAGCCAGCAAAAATTGAGTTGAATGGAAGTCTGACAGGCACAGAATTAAAGAAAACACACCCATCCAGACTGGTAGGAAGCAAGTCCCACTTCCATGTGTGGTAGATGCAAATTCAGGAGGGATATCTCAGGAGTGAGGAGTCCCAGCCAACATCAGGCCCCCAGGCCAGGGTTTCAGTGCCAGGAAGAAAAGACCCCATAACTTCTGGCTGTAAAAAAACAGCAGGGATTGAGTCAGTGGAAGAAACTTCCAGAGTACCAGGCAGTTCTTCTTAAAGAACTCACTCAGACTCACTCCCTCTGAGCTCTAGCACCCGGGTAGCAGCTTGAAAGGCACCAGTGGCATAAAGGGAGGGACTAAGTGTCTGGCACCAAGGCAAGAGCTGGGGGACAGCTCTCTCCCAGACAGAAAGGCGGGCAGAGCCACAGAGCCGGCAGGCAGGTGCCACATCTGAGACTCCATCAATTGGGCTAACACTGTGTGTCTGGCCATGGAGATCCCTGAGGATCCATCCCACCAATTTACAACTGTTAACAGTAGCTTTTCCATCTGCAGGAGAAGAGGTGAGGGGATTGAGAAATACAGATAGGCAGTTCTAGAATAGCCATGGAGATGTAAAGAACAGTATAGGAAACGGAGTAGACAAAGAATTTATACGCATGACCCATGGCCATGGACAATGGTGTGGGGACTGCAAGAGGGAGTTGGGGGTGCTGTGTGTAGGAAGGCAAAGGGGGCAAATTGGAACAACTGTGGTAGCATAATCAATAAAATATAATTTAAAAATAAAAAATGAATGGAATAATAAATCTTTGTAGTTTATAATAACTTCAGAAAACCAACAAGATGTCATTCTTCTGATGTTTTGATCACATGTCCTCTCTTTTTAAAGCAAGGCACACAAAATATCCCCATTATAAACTATTGATTAAATGTTCATATTTCATAACTTTAAAAGAGTAAAACTAACAATATTAAATTATTTTAATTTGCTGAGTTAGAATCTGAGGTTCTATATTGGATATAAATGGAGAGGATAGGATTAGTTGGTAATTAATGTAAAAAATTGGGCCTTTCAAAATTTTTAATAGAGAATGAGAGTAACTAACTTCCAAATTGATGAAATTAGATTTGTTAATGTACCAGAAAGTATGAGAGAGTTTTTAGTCTATTAGCATAAATCAAAGATTTTCCTTTTAAAAACTTAGGCAAGATATAACAACGTTAAACATACCTTTCAGCAAGCAGATGAGGTATTTTAAATTGCTTAGCATTTGAATACAAAATATTACTGCATACTTAAAGTTAATGTTGGAGGCAAGTATTCTTTTATATTGCTTCTATAGCCTCGATTAGTTTCTTCTTTATTAAGATGTTTAAATATGTTTTGAAGATTCATTTTTCCCCAGAAATTATATTGTATACACAAAATGATTTGATTTCCTTTATATCACCTACCCTGTAGAAAGTTGGGGATTTGTCAGGGACAGAATTTTAATCAGGTAAACCTTGCTTGCCAATATTTCTGTAATGAAACCTATTTTTCATGTGTTGAGTTTAAGTGAAGAGGTGAGACTACACTCCAAAATATGTATCCTTCTTCTGTTGCCAGACTATTAAAAGATGAATACAGATTAAAGTTTCAGTATTATTACTTATTCTAGCAATTATTGAAAACGGTTAGCCCTATATATGCTTTTGTAAAAGTTTCTATATAACAAACACAAAGCTGTGCATTTCAAAATATATAAGTATCAAGTTTTAACAGTTATCTTACAGGAATTTAGATAATAACTGGCAAATCTGTTGCAGAGTGAAAAAAAAAAACAAGTTCTGTAAAGTGTGGGGACATTTGAAGGGGAAGCATTAAAGAGTACTGTAAAGGAGAAGACGAGCACACGGGAGAGGGAAGGGAGAAAAAGGAAGCATGAAGATGTCAAGGGAGGAAAGAGAGAACAACTGAGGGAACTTGTACCTCTTCTTAAGAAGTACTGTCAAATCAAAGCAAGCCCTAAATGTTGCCTGGGCTTAGTAGAAAAAAAAAATCGTACAGAATGGAGAATAAATCTAGCAATCATTTGAAGAGACACTTGTGACTCAGTCTGCCATTGGCTGGAGAAGAATGATAACTATTAATTCTGAAGCAGCAGTAACTCAAGATTAACAGATTCTGTTTTCCTGTAGCATTATTACTTAACATATGTAAAAACAAACGGGATTGAGGTGTTAAATTTGTCTATAACTGAGTTTGTGTGATGGTGCAGACGGAAGTCTACTGCCCTAAAATAGAGGAGTAGTCAGGAGAGAATACGTATGTCCCAGCTAGGAGGAGGGCCGGAAATAAGCATTTCACGGATAAGGTGACAGTGGCAAAGTGCGAACTGCTAGAATGGAGAATCGGGAGAAAATAAATTTCATGACAGAAACTGTACAGCAATCTTCCGACCATGAAGAGGAATTATTGGGGGTGACCCAGTGGAGAAGAAAAGGCTACATAACAGAAATGCATGCAAGCTGTGGGGAGAGATAAAAGTGGCAAAAATAAAAGAAATACTTTCTAAATATTAACACATATGCCAGGCCCTGGTAAGTATATACAATTATGTTAATGTGCCCTTGTGCACATTAAAATACAAGTGTATGCAAGAAGGATGTTTCCTGAGTTGAAGGTATTAAAACTAGAGACTTTTAAAGACAGCATGCTGTATTCACTACCATAGCTATTGTCTTATATCTTTAAAAATATTTTCCAGTGAAAAATTATTTCAGTTGGGAGTTCGGATAACAAATACCACTAAATATGCAATTTAACCTCATTATCAGTGGTGTCTATCACATATATATGTAAAAGTATAAACATTACTTGGAAATACTACTAAACCAATGCTTCTTCAATAAATATTCTCATTACTGCTTCATTCATATATATACTTCAACAAATGTTATTTTCTAAACTCAAAAATATACAAATTTAGGTGGGATCCACGATGGCAGCAGAGTAGGTGGAAGGTACACTCACCTTCACCCAGGACCAAAGTGGAGTTACAGATGAAACATAGAACAATCAACCTCAGTGACCAGCTGAAGACTGGCTGAATAGATGTCTTATAACCAAGGATTCACAGAAAGCCGCACTGAGATGGATAAGAGGAGCAGAGACATGGAAAGGGTTGGCCCCACTCCCGTGAGTGTGCAGGGGCTGAGTATCCTGAGGCAGATCTCAGCTGCAATAGCCTCAAATTCCAGAGTCCCTGCTGCCCCACCCTGTGGAGCTCACACATGGTGTAAGAGTCTGCTGCTAGGCCAGGTGTAGAAGTCTGGGCCTACTTGGGGGGTGTCAGTGACTGAGCTGTGTGGCTTTGGGGCAAGGGCCATTCCCCCAGTCATCCTTAAGCCTGAAAGAGTCTTCCCTTCTTGACTCTTGATAGCCCCACCCTGCCAAGTCCAGGGTCTCCAGAAGGTCTAGCCAGAATCCAGAACAGACTAAGTTGAGTGGCTCTGAGGAGGGGTCATTCCCTTCTCTACCTTTCCAAGATCCTGACCAATGCCTCCCAATCATGGGCGGTCCACTAGCCCCGCTGTCCAGATTCATGGCAGCCCCACCTTAGAAAGATCCAGCTCACCAAGTTTGAACCTGAATCAGTCTAGTGAACATCTCTCACCCTTACCTAGTGACATACTGATAATCTACTTCATGCTACTCGAGCATTGCCAGAGGCTTTTTCAGTGACAAATCCAAACTGGCAGCCAGTAGGTAGAGATAGATCTCAGTGCCTTGGGCCTTTTGCTGACCTGTTCCTTTGCTGCACCTGTTTGGTGCAGGTGGAAGCTGGCCTTGGTTCACAGCTTTGTTCTTCCCAGGCACACATTGGTTCAGCAGAAGCAGCCACAACGGTGGATCACGTTGTTGCTCTGAACAGCTTGCCCCGGGCCAGTCATAGGCAATATCTGACGTTGGCCTGTACCAGGGTCCTTCCCAAGAGGCCCCAGAAAAAACACATCCAGTGGACAGCTTCAAACACCATCAGAGCAGGACCCGAGAAACTCCACAAGCAGCATATCCAAAGGCACATCTTGGTAAGCAATAGAATCTGCTGGGGTGAGTTTCGTTTCGTGTGGCCAGCACATGCACAGCATGTCATACACGGCATTCAGGATGGAGCCTCACAATCAGCCAGCCTGAGGGTCGATCCCACCTATGAAAGGCCAAAGGCAATCAAGACTTAGTTGCAACAGGGCTCATGTAACACACAAAAGGGACTTACTGGGCCACCCAGCTCAGGTGATACTGGAGACTGTGTCACATAGGTCATCTACTATATAAGGCCACCCTACCAAAACTGGGAGACACAGTGGATCTACCTAAAACATACAAAAAAAAAAAACCCCAAAACAAAACAAACCCACAGAGAAGCAGTCAAAATAGGGAAGCAAAGAAACATTTCCCAAATGAAAGAACAAGCTAAATCTCTCGAAAAAAGAGCTAAATGAAAGAGAGGCAAGCAATTTACTAGACATAGACTTCCAAAAAATGGTAATAAGGATGGTAAGAAACTTAACGAGCACCATAACAATATAAAAAAGAACATAGTACGATAAATTTAAAAGTCTGATGTGAAAAATGTAATATCTGAAATGAAAAACACACCAGAAGGAAGAAAAAATAGGTTACTCTTATTGTTTATCAGTGATTTGGAAGGCAAGGTGGCAGATCACCTCCATTCAGAGAAGCAAAAAGAAAACAATGACCTAAAAACATGAGGATAAAATAGAAGACAATGTGGGGGGCGCTGACTGTGAGAGTGAGGCGTGACAGGGCAGGGAAAAACAATGGGGATAAAGGCAGGACAACTGTAACTGAACAACAACAATGACAAAAAAATGAAACCTAACCGTACCACATAAGATACAAGAAAAAGTAAACTAACTTAGTAAAAAAAAAAAATACAGCTAACACTGATGATAAAAAAAAGAAATTATTCATTTTGTTTTCAAATAAAGAAAGTAAAATTGTATGTCTGAATGTCCTTGAAAATATTTGGCTTTTAATTTCAAAAACATTAAAATGGTCCAACCAAGACACTTAATGACTTATGGGCATAGAACTGATTGACAGATTATTTGTCTCTCTTCAACTCCTCCTATGACACAAACACACACACACACAGGAAGTGGGTTCCCAAACGTTTTGCTCCCGTTGTTTATGACTGGCAATGGAACTGTTGCTCTCTACTCTGTTATTTATATAATTAAACTTGTATTTCACACCTAAAACAAACAGACAAACAAACAAACAAAAACATGAGGATAGTTTGAAGTACCTCTGGGACAATGTGAAGCATAGCAATATCCACTTCATAGGGTGCTAGGAGAGGAAGAGGGAGAGCAAGGTACCAAAAGAAAAACCCTATTTGTAAAAATAATGACTGAAAAGTTCCCTAACCTGGTGAAGGAAGAAGACACACATCTCCAGGAAGCTCAGTCTCAAGCAACTTGAACACAAAGAAGCCCACACCGAGACACATAATAATTCAAATGGCAAAGTTTAAAGACAGGGAGAGAATCATGAAAACAGCAAGAAAATGAGAATTATTTATCTACAAGGGAGTTACTATTAGACTGCAGCTGATTTCTCAACAGAAAGATTTCAGGCAAGAAGGGATTGGCATGAAATATTCAAAATGATGAAAAGCAAGGAACTGCGACCAATACTACTTTACCTATCAAGGCTATCATTTAACACTGAAGGAGAAATGGAGAGCTTACCAGACAAGAAGAACCTAAAGGAGTTCATTATCACTGAACCAGTAGTACAAGAAAAGGTTAATTAAGTCTTCTATAAGAGGAAGAAGAAAAATAAACAGGAACATAGTTATAAAAATGACAAACTACATGTATCTAATAATCACTCTAAACGTAAATGGTTTAAATGCTCCAATAAAAGACAGGGTAGCTGAATGGATAAGAAAAGACCCATATATATGCTGTCTATAGAAGACCCACCTCAGATCAAAAAATACACATGGATTAAAAATAAACGAGATTAAAAAGAGATTTATCATGCAAATGAATTTTTAAAAAACTATTGGGGTAATAATACTTATAACAGAAATAATAGACATTAAAACAGAGGCTATAATAAGAGACAAAGAAAGATGCTGCATAAGGATAAAGGGAGCAATCAAGTAAGAGGATATAACCCTTATAAACATAAATGCACCCAACATAGGAGCACCTAAACATATACAGCAAATCTTGATGTAAAGGGAGAGATGGACAACAATGCAGACATAGTAAGGGATCTCAACACCCCATTGACATCAATGGATATATCTTCCAGACAGAAAATCCACAAGGAAATAGCAGCCTTAAGTGATACACTAAATCAGACGGATTTGACTGATATCTTCAGAGTATTTCACCTCAAAGCAGCAGAATGTACATTCTTCTCAGGAGTACTTGGAACATTGTCTAGGGCAGCCCATATGTGAGGACACAAAGCAAGTCTCAATAAGTTTAAGAAGATTGAAATGCTATCAAGCAACCTCTCTGACCATAGCAATATGAAACTAGAAATTAATCACAAGAAAAGAATGGGAAAACGCACAAAGAAATGGAGGTTCATTAACATGTCACTAAACAATGAATGACTTAATGAGATCAAGGAAGAATCAAAAGATACCTTGAAACAAATGAAACTGAGAACAAAACAACCCCAAATCTATGAGACACATCAAAAGCAGCCCTAAAATAGAAATCCGTAACATTACAGGCCTACCTCAGGGAACAAGAAAAATCTCAGGTAAATAATCTAACAGTACACTTAGATGAATTAGAAAACGATTAACAATGCTCAAGTAAGAAGAATGAAGGAAATAATAAAGATCAGAGCAGAAATAAGCAAAATAGAGTCTAAAACACAAAACAAAAGATCAATGAAACCAACAGTTGGCCCTTTGAAAAGATAAGCAATATTGACAAACTATTAACCAGACTCATCAAGAAAGAATGAAAGAGAACCCAAATGAATAAAATCAGAAATAAAACAAGTAACAACTGATACTGGAAAAGATACTGAATTTCTCTTTTGAAATACCTTGGCACAGGATACGCTCTGAAAATCATTACCACAGGCAGGGGGCTTCAGATTTTTCTCTCTGGTTGCAATGCCTCCTTTAACTCCCCAAGGCCATAGATACTTGATTTACATTACAGTCGGAATCTTAGGAGACAAACTCATCCACTCAGGAGTGTCCTGGTGCTTCTACACAACATAAATAAAGTGACCATTTTCTCAGCACATGGGATCTTATGAATACTGAAGTAAGTGTATATAAAGAAGTGTAATGTGGTTAGAGAAAATTTTGTTGGATTATTTCTGGAAATCTCAGGGCTTACTTAGAGTAGAAGGTGAAATCCATGATTCAGACAATTACATAAATTCCACATGCTCGGATGGGGCAGAACATGGTTTAAAGCCGTTTTCCAAAGGCTTTCGTTACTTTAAAGTGAACAGAGCCTCTATTTCACAGCGTGATTTCCTTATTCAAGAATAAAATAGAACTTGCAGAGCAGCAATAAAAAATGATATCAAATAAAAGCTTGTGCTTTGTTGAGTGGGGTAAGAGCCCAGAGCAATATTTTAATGCAAGCAGAAAAGTGAAAGTTTCACACTATTGGCCAGACCCACTACTTCATGCTCAAAGAGACACCTCTCTCCTGTGATGAATATATGCATAGCAAAGGAGCATCCCTCTCACGCCCTTAGCCTTGGAGAAAAAAAAATTAAGATAGTAAGACTTTGAACATATATGGGTTTTCTACAAAAAGACAAAAAGACAGATAGATTTGGAAAAGATAAATTCTGCAAACCTCAAAATGGTATTCTTTTTAGTCACTAGTAAATAAAATCAGGGAGGCTCAGACATTAGGGTCTCTTCAGTTATATTTTTCGGGGTGGAGGCACTTTGTTTACTTGCAAATATTTATTTATTTCTTGAGTGTTGACATGGAATTTTCTACCAGACTGGTATAATTTCATTCAGGAGCATTAGGAAACCTTCACTCACAGCTGGACTCCAACTCTAAATAACTTTAATAATTACAATGTAAAAAAAAACAAAAAAAGGAAGGAGAAAAAAATTGGAATTAATAATTTGATATATGGAACATTGCAATTCAAATATTAGAATAAATTCATAGCATGAACTTCTTAAATATTGGAAAGTGTAAAGATAGTATAGCTCCGTAAAAACTTTTGTTGTCTCTGTTTCTGTACCTTACCTACAGAATCATTGCTGAGACCAGTGCCATGGAAATGTTGCCTATGCTTTTCTCTAGTAATTTTAGTTTCAAGTCTTACATTTATTTCTTTAATCCATCCTATCAGGATGCTTTAAAAAAAGTGTTCATGAGCATGTGGGAGAATTGAAATTATTGATAATTTTTAATGTTACAGTTCCAAATTAAAATAGCCTCAGAACAGTTAAGTGTGCAATTAATATATCTAAATAAATATAGAAGGCTGTGTCCACAACCATGGATTTAGGGTATATGTTGGCTAGGGCTGGGTTTTGTGTTTTTTTCTTTTAATTTTTGAATTTATATTTTATCCCAAACTATGAAATCTGAACAATTCAGGTAGAATGAATACCAATTAATAAACACTGCATCTGCATGTGTATTTATATGTATACATAAATGCATCTCAATACATACCCTCATTAAGGTATGGAATTTCAATATATATTCATATAGGTGTAGAAATATAAAGAAGTAAGAGAATGAATAGTTTGCAAACAGATTGTAAAGTGCAAAATAAAAGTAATATAAGCAAAAAAGTGAAGATAAGAGAATAGAGGACAGGTAGGAAATATAAAATTGTTATTCATTTAAAAGTTTTCAGCATAGGAACTAGGTTTATATCATATATAATTCAAATTATATATGATATAAATATATAGTTGCAAGGGTTATAATGAAAATAAAGCTTCTTAAAATTTTGCCATCTTCCTCATTTTCCATGTTATGATTATTTTCCCATTTTTACTGTTACTGACACCTCAAATCTTTTATTCTTCAAATTTAAATATTTTCTATGATCTTTCAATTGTTTTTATCTAATCATTCATTTCTAATGTAAGTAGTTCTGCCATTGTTTTCTCAGAAAATTTCTAATATTTTTGTCTTTAATTTCCATCTCTTTTATCTATTTAGCGCCTCAGTCACTTATTCTCTCCATAATTGCCTGACAGAGTGTGAGTCTATAATTATTTGTCATGTAAATTAATATTAAATGATAAGCACAAATAGCCTCCTACTGCTTTCAGTAGTTCTTATCACACTGTCTTATTTTTAACAACCCGACAATAGGTTTAAAATAATCTCCTTAGTGTTAGAGCTGCTCTTGGTCTCTAACATAGACTGCATTTCTCTGCCAGAATTTACAGTTCACCTATCTTAATCTCATTCTTCTCTGTCACCCTTGAGTGAGCCTCCATCCTACCAGTTTAAGGAAATAATCATTTTTATCCTCATTTAACCTGTGAGAAAACAGGACCTTAGAGAGTCTCCACACTTGTCACAGAGCTACTGTATCCGTGAGATCAGCATTTAAATACAGGTGAGCCAACCACACAGCTTCACAATAACCAAATTATTAATAAAGACAATAAATCAAAAAAAAGATACACTTTATAGGGCTCTGTTTTGAGACAGGGAGTCAGAAAACATGTCTGTAATACCCAGAAGATAATTCTGGGGTTTTGTTTTGGGGGTCCCCTCACATATGATCTCATTTATATGTGAAATCGAATGAAAAAAAATAAATTGATGAGCAATATAGGAACAGAGCCATGGATTCATGGAAGAGATTGACAGCTGTCAGTGGGCAGGGGTCTGGATGAAAGAAGGTGAAGGGATGAGCCAAAGGTCATATATGCAAGACCCAAAGACACAGATATCAGTGTGGGGATGGCCTGAGGGAAGAGGGTGTGGGAGCTGGGCAGGGGTGGGCAAGGAGGGGGAAAATGGGGACGTTCATAATAGAGTCAACAATAAATTAAAGTTACAATGTAAATGAATAAATAAATACATCTTATGAGAACACAAAGGGTTGAGGCATTTCTTTAGTCACCACTGTTTTCTAAGATCACAGCACTCTGATAAAGTTCAATATTGTCAACTTTTAAGCCAGTATAAGAAAAAACAAAATAAACAGTGGAGAAATATCCAGCAGTTTATGCTTAAGTGCAGAGCAAGAAAGACAAAACATAATGCAAAATTTCCTATTAAATAACCTTTTATCTAGCAGAGGCTGTGTATTGGGTAGCATTGAAATTCCACAAGTGAAATAAATAATGCCCATAACTTCAAATGGTGTCCGATCTAATGTAAGGGATTTCTTTTTGAGGCCCTCCAGAATAACTCCTATAACTTAGATTTAAGCTAAAAGCTTTTGTAGCCCAGAGGAAAAATAGATTCTTCTTAGGTGGGGGACACAGAAATACTTCTTGAACAAGGTATGTTTTGAGTTGGCTCAATCTAATGAAGCACTGCTTTTATCAACTTGCTTTCACACATGTAATCTCTCTTGAAAATCATAAAACACCATGAGTTGCTCATAAGAGGGATTGTTTTTCTCATTTTTACAAAGGGAAAAATATGGCCAATAAAATGGTGGAATTAATTCTCTAGGCTCCAGTTTCCTTGACTGCAAACATATACATTTTTTCCCCTTCTCTGGTATTATACTTTACAAACAGTCAAAGGGAGAGATTGCAAATAAGTTGATGCTTTTAGGATGAAAAGAAAAGTTAAAGATGAAAAAAACAATAAAAATAATAGAAGTAAAGGGAGAAACATATACCATTGAGGCTAGAGTTTGGAAAGAAAACTAATGAAGAAATCAGGGAGGGTAGATGGGATTATTCCTTATATGGCATGCCATATTTGACCCATATGCTATGGAATGCCTGAAGATTCCTGTCAACACTTACACAATGGCTTTCTTTCTCTTAAATCTAGCCTCAAATCAATCTTTCTTTGGAAAGCTTGTATTTTCACCCTGGTTGGTCCCCTGTATTTCTTTTTCAGTACTTTTTTAATTTGTTTTTTTTAATATAAATTTTATTTTTTCTTATTTTTTAAGTACTTGTATTTTATTTTTCTTTCCAGATTTATTGAGGTATAATTGACAAATAAAATTATATACTTAAGGTGTGAATAGCTTTGATATACAAGGTCTGTCTGGAAAACGTCCAACCATTGCTAACATAATAAGAACTATTTGGGTGACATTGATGTAACCTGGCAACCAAAGAGAGTGGACTGGAATGTGCATGCATGAACAATGACAACTTCACTGTACTAGTCTGTAGGGCTGGTAGACTCCATTGAGTGAGCATGTGTACTGTGTGGTCATTGCATTCAAAGTAACTGAGCAAGTAGAGCAACAAATTTGCATCAAATTTTGCATTAAGCTTGAACATCCCTCCATGGAAACTATTTGGATGGTTCAGAAGGCCGCAGCTATGGGCAACTGGTGATTGGCATCTTCATCACCACAACGTGCCTGCTCATGCATCACATCTCCTGCAGAGTATTTCTGTGAAACATCAACTCACCCAGGTGACTCAGCCCTGCTACAGCCCAGATTTGGCACCTTGTGACTTCTGGCTTTTTCCAAAACTAAAATCACCTTTGAAAGGGAAGAGATTTCAGACCATCGATGAGATTCAGGAAAATATGACAGGGCAGCTGATGACAATTGGGAGAACTGTGTGAGGTCCCAAGGGTTCTACTTTGAAGGGTTCTGAGGTTTCATTGTCCTATGTACAATGTTTCTTGTGTGTTGTGTCTTCAATAAATGTCTCTATTTTTCATATTACATGGCTGGATACCTTCTGGGCAGGCTTTACATAAATGTAAAAAGATTCTCACAATCAAACTGATTGACACATTCATCACTTTATATAGTTACCATATACGTAATTTTTTTCTTTGCCTGTAGGACGAGAATGCCTAAGATCTACTCTCTTACCAAATTTAAAATGCTCAATACGATATTATTAACAATAGTCACCATGCTGCCTATTAAATCCCCAAAACTTACTCATCTTGTAACTGAAAAGTTTGTATCCTTGACCAGCAACTTTCCATTTCCAACCCCCACTGAGAGAAGTCAAATATGATTTTGTGTGAGAATATAACATAATAAATGTATTATGTGTATATTTGTACACACACATACCCACAGTGATTATGCACAGAAATAATGAAAACAACCATAAATGGCCTACAGTTAATGCTGGGGACCTTATACTGATTATCCTGCAGTATTAATGGCTTATCAAAATAATCTATTAATAAAGGGAAATAAATATGAATGCACCATGACTGATAGGAAACAAAACATAGCAGGTTTTACAGAGAATAAATCTCTTGTTCTTTTTTAGAAGTCTTAGTTTTATCTGCTTAATGAAATGATTTTCAGTGAGCTGTAAAATAGATTATTTAAGCTAGTGGTAAGAACATCTCATCATTTACATGATTGCACTTAAATATACAGATGTGATTAATAATATTCAAGGCTGGGCAGTGTCATTAGATAAAAAAGAATCACCTTTTGCAAATTATATCTTCTAGATTATTTGGAGTTAGCAGAATCTTCTCTATTTAAGATGGTCAGTTAGACATAATTAATCACTTGTTGATAAAAATAGACATGCAATGAGAAAATGAAATGTTCACTCACAAACGTTGCATTTTTTTTTTCTGGCTACACATCAAATTCGCTACATCCTTCTCACTCTAGCTTCAGTAACTATGATAAAAGCCAGAAAAACTTCAGTAAAAATCTATAGTGTCACATACAAAAAATTAAAACAATATGCATGATAAGTTTAGTCTTCACCATGTGAAGGAATTGAAGGAGCTATAATTGAAATACCCTGAAAAAGAACTGTATTTTAATTTGCAATTGCTTGTGGCAGACACACTGGCTGGCAGAGATAGAATACCAGTATTACGGAACACGCACAATGGGAAGATCCTAAGTGATCCAAGAAAAGAAGCTGTTGAAGTGAGCCAAATACTTTATATAGTAAATTGAAAATCTTGGTAATTATTTTCCTCCACAGTCACAGGCTTCTGCTATAAAACTGGGAAAATGAAATCCAAATGGTCAACTAGCAATGTTTTCTGATTTTTCACAACACTATAATAATTTAAAAAACCAATAACCTGATTTATAATATAAGCATATCATATAAAGGATAAATAATAATTAATTTTAAATGAGTGAACAAATACTGACTAAGCAATGACTGTGTTCAATGCTTAACTACTGAGCTGATACTAAAAGGTGTAGAATGTGAATCAATCCTCCTGCCCAAACCTTGTAATCTATTGAAACCAAGAAGAAATAAATACATTAATGGTTAACAGCACTGCAAATAATAAAGTGACTTATATAGTTAGTGACCTTTGTTGCCTTGTTTGCTCCAATGCAATCTCTTTTGAAGTCTGTGTGTCTGTCTACACCTTTTGAGAGCCTGTTTCTACTGTCTGACCTCTACATTTTGGGGGAGATTATCTGTGTGCTATTGAAGCTCCAGGACTCAGAGAAGCCTAGTGCCAGGAGTGACTAGAGTTACATCCTATATTCAGTCCACCCTACTCCAGCCCAGCCAGCACGTCCAAACCCTTAAGAGTCGCCTGGTGCTGCTAAGCACTGAGTCACAGCGACAGCATTACAGAAATCCATCTCACCTGTCCGGAGATGGGATGCAGTCTGCTGTGCGTTTTTCATGCCAGACCTTCCCCGGGGATCCAAGTGCAACTAGGATTTTATCTCAGATAACACCTTTGTTTGACTTCTTCCGTTTGCCCAGAAATCCTAAGCTGGTCTAAAGAAATACTTCTAAGAGATACTGTCATTAGTAAATTACTAAATGGAAAGAAGTAAAAAAATATATTTAATGCCTTGGAAAAACAAGATATTGATGTGGATTGAAATAAGCTTGTTTTTTTAGTGGAGGAAGTCTTTGGTGCTTGAAAAAAGAATAGGCTTCGACAGGAAGAGAAAATGAGCCATTCTGGCACAGTGAACAATGTAAGAAAGTGTTCAAAACAGAGTGCTCGAGTTTTTCTGCAAGGGTAAACCTCTTGGTGATAAGTGGTCGTTTTCCTACAAATAGATTAGGGAGGTTCATAAGCAGGAAAAATAATTTTTGCTTACAGAGAGAGGTAATATGTAGCCCTGATGTGCCCTCTAGAATTGGAGGAATTATTTAACGTCTAGGAATAGAGGGGCGATATGTGATTATAGCAGTGTTCTAAGGTTCATCTAGTGGCCGTGTGCTAAATGAAGAACAGAGACACCAGACAGACAGAACAATTTGGCACCTAGTTCAGATGTACAAACATGAAGTAACCAGTAGATCTAAATATAGACATTGGGGTAAGGGGAAGAACATTAACAGCAATGGAAATGACAGATAGTTAGAATGACCAATGCTCTAAAAAGTTATTCAGAATCACAAGTCTCTAGGACTGACTAGATGAGGGAGAGGTGTGAACAAGGGTTTGTTTTATTTTTGTCCAGGTATGTGTTTTCAAAATACCTGGAGCAAAAGCATGAAGTCAATGACACACTTTGAGTCTTGGAGACAAAGCAATACATAGCATTATAATGAGAAATGGGCATGTGTAAATTCAGAGTTCTAGTAGAAAGAACACAGAATGGGAACTCAGGAATCATGCATTTTAGTGCTAATCTGTACCCAAACTTTCCGTATAATCGTAAATAAATTATAAACTCTTCTTGGCTTTAAAAATCCATCCTCTGATAATGCGATGGCCATATGAGTTGTCAAATCATCTTCTAATGTTTAGGATATCAGGGTGAATATTAATAACTTTAACTTAGAATTATTTCTTTAGAGGATGTTAAGGCATATATGTAGAATTGTCCAGAAGGTGGTTGAAAGAAATGTGAAAGTGATTCTGAGAAGTTCTGATTAGGCAAAGAGACTTTGATAGAGCCTGAAGACGTTTTCCACTGCCACGGCTGGGAGACTGCTGCAGGCTTCGGTGGGTAGAGGCCGAGGATGCCACTGAACACCCCACCCGACAGCCTGTGCAACGAGGAATTGTCTACACCAAGATGTCAACAGCGCTTAGGCTGAGAAACACGGGTTACCTGGCATCATCCTTGAGTTGTGTATAGACAGACCAAACCAATTCGAGTTGAGTAAAGGTTTCCAGTCTGCTTCACATGCTTTCTTGTATTGCATGCCTTCGCATACTCTACTTGATCTTATTTTTAAAATTGTATATCGTTATTCACGGCACATCAAAATCACCTTCATGTATTCACTGCTGTCTACTCAGTCCTTGGCACAGTGTCTAACCACCGTTAGGAAAATAATAGTTTTGGAAAAGGAAAAAGAATAATTTTTATTATGTCCAATATTGTATTTCCTTTTTAACTCATTTCCAACGTGGTGTCTATGTTTTCAGGAATATTAATTATTTATGTGTTCCAAAATTAGACACTGATATGCTAATTAAAACTGTGTAGTTCATGGCACATACAAGATGGCAATAAATAATTATTTAATGAATGCTTGCTTTGCAGAATAAGTAGGCTAGGAGCATAAAGGTATAAAGGCATTGCATTTTTATATCAAGAAAAATAAAAGTAAAGCCTTTTAAAACATAAAATAGTAGATATCACATTAACTTGTCATAAAGTATTCTAATCGCAGTTTTGTTGCTATAACCCTAAATTTATTTGTGTACTATGACTCTTGTAGAACACTGATATGGTTGAACATTAACTCATATAACCGATACCTACTTAATGCTACCGTGCAAATGTTTAACAAGCCTCTACACTTTAGTATGCCTAAAACAGCATCCCCGTGCCTCCATCACATTCCTTTCCAATTCTCACTCATCTTGGGACAGGGCATTAACCAGTGTTCTCTGGAGCTTAAGCTCAAAACTTCGATGTTGTTTAGCTTTTTCCCTCAGTCTAAAATTCAAAGGAGGCTCACCTTTTTCTACTTTATTCACTGTAAGCTTTCACTGTGTTTTTAAACACACCAATGGGCATTGCACATGTTTTTCCAACTTTCTTATACTCTATATGCTGACCTTCACATTGCTGTCTACTCATAATTTAATTCTCCAACCAAAAGCTACATCTTCAGAGAAGTTTCCCCTGGTGGCCTTGCCTCATATTCTTCATGGTCATAAGGCACTTTCCTATTACATTACTCTTTTTATCGCAACATTTGGAGGAGAATTTGGCACAAAGTGGAAATGTCTATTTTTTAAATGCATAATAAAATTTTTGTTCTATAAGTAATTATTATTTTTGCACCAAAAATACTATACCCCTGTCATCCCAATCACTTCTTACAGGGGTGATTTCGATGTTTTCTTAAATCCTGTCTTTATCCAAAAAAATTTTCTAATTTCCAACTACTCCCCAAACTCACCAGAAGAAATATTAATTTTTTGTATTGCCACTGCAGTCTGTTTACTTTGTTCGAGAGATGGAAAAAAAAAAAAAAAACAATGCTGAAATTCACTGTCACTGCCACAAAATTTTGATATAGAAGTTGATGAATTTTGAACAGGAAAAAAAAGGAAATAACACCTTCCTGTACAAAATAGTGTAGTGAAACAGACATTTTTCTTAGGATAGAATTATTCACTTCATCCAGCAAGTAGGAAAGCAAGCTCACTCGGAAGTAGTGGGGGGCGCAAGATGTTATTCGCTCAGATATCACTATTCAATTGATTTTTTTCTTTTATTTCAGTTACCTGAAGTTAATTAACTTAAGAATGCATAAAAATGGATCAGATGGCACCAAAATAAATGGATAAATGAATTGAAACCAAAGTCCTGGCAAATGTAAAGACTGTGACTGCCACAGCCTGCTGTGGGCGGGGGGGGGGGAAGGAGACCATAGCCCGACATAGATTACATCCTACACACCAATTTGCATTCGTTATAATGAAGGCAAATAGTCCTAGGCTCCACTGGATCTGAGTAAGAGGAACATATCTCACCACTCAGTATTGTTTGATAATAATTGTCCTATTTAAATAAGACTAGAGGTAAAGCCATTGCTATTCATCCAGGAAAAGACAAGACAAAGTGAATCAGCATCTGCAATCTCACCTGTTTTGTGCAGCTTTTTAGTTAGAGAATGCACCATCCTGCTAATTCTCCAATTCCAGTCTCTGCAGCAAAAGGCACAACACTTTTTCTCACTCTACAAAATTAGTCACTATTAGTCTTCGCATACAAAACCATGTAACACAATTGGTTTGCTATTATGTCACTAAAAATACAAACAAAATAACAATTTTCATGCTAGAATCAAACTGCAATGTGGATATTTTTTTCTAGCTTTTATTGTCATGTAATCACTAAAGAAGGGTAGGATGAGGCAGAAATATGCACACACACGCATGCACACACCGTAAAGAAAGCGGGTACCTAAAAACCCTGGGTTCGTCAGCAAACAAGCAATGCCAACACTCTATATTTTCTCTGTTTCACTTCATCATTGGGAACAGTCAGACACCAGGAGTCCCATTTCTTGTGCACTGCATAGGGAATGAGCCCTGCAGTGTCCAGGGACAACAGCAAATCTCTTGTGCTGGATTTCTGTGTGATTTTAAGTGACTCAGATATTTTTAACTTGATTTAGGGAAACTGAAAATATTACTTAAGTGGTTAAAAGGGGATAGAATATTGTTTTGTGTCATTTCATAGTAATCTACTATCCGGACCTCTCATTCATAGAGGGTTTTCTTTTATTTATATTTTCAAATTCAAAATAATTATCATAAATAATATAGTTCCATGCCCAAAGAGAAAAAAATTATGTTTCTTTATGATGTTAAAGAAATTGGAGGGACCTAAGTGCTTAAAGCATGAAAGTTGCAGTTTTTTTATTTTATAATTTGAAGATTAGAAAAAAAATGTGTATGCTATTAAAAAGTATTGTTTTATTTTTTTTTTAATTTAAGTCTGAAAATGAATGCCCATTGCAAAGAAAATAAAAGTAGCTAATATAAACTGGTTGCCTATAAGGCATTAGGAAATCTTACAATGGTGATATGTTGTATGAAATAAGCATATTTCTTTCATTTCACAGTTGAAAAATTAAGCTTAAAGAGGTAAATGATTTACTTGCCTGTTCCTTGCTGCGACTGGTTGGGCTTGCTCTGCCTTCAAAGCACCTGTGACTCTATAAATGTCCTGTCTCTTCATTTCCAACATACCCTTGGACTAAAGAATACAAGAGAAATAAAGGTAATTACAAATTACAAAAAAATAGTCATAGGGAAATAAGGAATCCGACATAATGGTCAAATTCTAGCAATAAGGATTAAGAATTTTTTTAAAGACACATTTATTTTGGGTATAGTATGTATTATACTTAAACATAATTTAACTCTTATGAGAGAGAGAGAGAGAGAGAGAGAGAGAGAGAGAGAAAGCGGGAGGGATGGTCAACTCAGCCCACGCGAAGTGCTGTAACTTGGGATTCACGTGGCACTCCATAATTGTCTCCTCTGAGACTACAACACACTTAAATCACAGCCATGTCATCATAACCACACATTTGATCTCTTCATGAATTGTTGTATGTTTTTTAAAGCTCAATATTTTTATACATCTTTGACCTTTATGGAGACGATAAATATTGTATTACTCAAACGCTGTAAGACAGAGAAAGTGAAGGTAGAATTCACTCAAGGTAGCACACCCCATATCACTTTCCTGGTGAGATAGTAAATTGTGTTAACAACTTCATAGATCTCCATGAGCAGAACGTTTTTGTGGTCTGCCGTGAAGTTATAAAACTCATGTACACAAACACAAATGAGATACATGATGTTTATCATTATAGTATTATATATTTAATGTGTAGTTAATGTATAGTACACATAAGGTATATTATTATTCATGTTGTATACATTAGAGAATAGTTCATATCTGGATTTCTTGATTCTGAATTTCTGGATTACGAGTGAAAATTCCTAAGAAGGATACTGGAGAATGTTTGCTTGTTTGGCTTAACTTTACAGACATTACAAATTGTGGAAGTGATCATGTATCATCCAGGATTAGAAATGGTGTAGTATTTTTTCTGCTTGAGAACACATATTTCTCTGTAGCATCTGCTCCTTTTCCTTTACAATTTTGCATCACTTTGTCCTAGCAATTTTTAAAAAATATATACTCTCACCTCATTCTAAAAATTAGTTTTGAAATAAGGCAGATAAAAAATACCTTTATGTAACTTTAAGAAATATTATTTCAAGTGTATGCTTGTTCATAGAACAATCTTTGGTAACTTGACTACCACAGACTGAGTACCACATCACATACAACATTAGAGATCCCAAGTAATGTTATGATGCCAGGCTTACTGTTGCAGCCTTGCCAAGCAGACTGTAGTTTTGAGTTGTTTATTTTCATATTTACCAGCGTTTCCAAGTTTTATACTGGCCTTTACCTTAAATCAACAATGGACAACAAGAGCCCACAAAACTATGGCTGGTGTATAGGGATATCGAAGGATGAAGAGAAAGGCAAGCTTTGTGTAAGTCATTTATTAGGTTGCTTGGAATCCACTCTGTTTAAAGACAATGTCATCTATCATATACTTCAAGGAACAGATAATATAAAGACTTCTGCTGCAGTGCGGAAAAACCTGTATTCTGTATTTTTTTATTGTGGAGACTGATTTATATAGAAAGGTATATTGAATAATGAGAATCTGAAACTTGGAAGGTTTGGTAAAATAACAGGTAATAAAGTACAATTATATGAGCTGTAAATAAAATAAAGATTCTGGAATTTTACTTAAATAATGAAACTACTCTGAAGATATTTTAAAAGGTATGAAAATTATAAAATGTTTTTTATCAACGATCTTTCAGAATTTCTCTAAATAAAGTTGAGAACCTGATATAAATAGCTATAGACTAAATTACTGTATTTCAGAAAAAGAGGGAAAAGGGTTTCCTCAGAATACATGTGAAGTATATTTTATAGAATATTTGAATTTTTCAAAATGTAGAGAAATAATATTTCATACCTTTTTCTAAGAATGTGACTTTTATTTATATCATATTTTATTTTTAAATGTAATTTATTGATAATGCTGTTATAGTTGTCTCATTTTTTTCTCCCCTTTATCCTCCTCTGCCCTGGGCCACCATTCCCAGCAGCATCCCCCACCTTAGTTCATGTCCATGGGTCGTACATATAAGTGCTTTGGCTTCTCCATTCCCTATACTATTCTAAATAGGATAATTAATTTAACATTAATGTGTCAAATGTCTAGGCATTTCATGGAAATTTAACATAAATAGTGTATGAATGATCTACTTTACACATAATAAGCACAGATATATATTATTGAGTATTATATTAGAAAAAGCAGATATAATAATTCTAGAATATTGGACTATTGTTAATTTAACAGAAACATCTACCGCTTTCTATATGAAGAGTGCTACATTCTGTCTGTTGTTACTTAAGAGAACTTTGTCACTTTTCAGTTCTGATACAATGACCAAAATGAAAACAGACATAAAAGTAAAATAAAATATATTATTTAAATAAATAAATCTTGTCTTTCTGTTAGAGTTTGAAATGTATTCTTATTAATGCTGCTGAAATTCACAAGTAAAATTTTACTTATTTTCATTTAATTTGGGTAAACAATATATATATGAATATATTTTTATTTTGAGACTTATTAAATTGTTACTTTTAATAACTTCTGCACTAAGCTCTGAATTTTAAAAATATGTGAGTAAGTTCATGAACGTAGGTGGATATCCACTCAGTAGGCATTACAAAAGCAACAACAAAAAAACCCACTTACCAGAAATATGTTAGAAAATATAAAGTCCCGTAAGAGAATAACAAGATAACATTTCTAAAAATTATGCTTAGCAATATATAGAAACATGAGACATATTAAAGGTATAAAAACAAATATTTGTGTGGAATACAAAATAAGCCTTGAATACACTAAAAACAGAACAGTTTCTCTTGCCACAGAGCTATAACAAACTAGAAATTGCACCGGATACAAATTGTTCAATCAAAACAGAGAGACATTTATTCAAATTGTATGAAGAATGATGCTATAGTATCTGTTTCCTGAACACTGTGATATACAACAGGAATAAACTACTTTTTTGTCTTTAAATATTGTCAGTTGTCAATGAAATAAATATTTTTGAGATTTGAAACATTCCTTAAGTTCTCATCAAAAAATAGAGTTATAAAACTTATATTCTTACTGAAAATGTTTTTATGTAAACCATTCATCATTTATGATGATACCACACTTTGAGCAAGAATTTGAATTTAAAACATTTAAAGAAATTTCTCATGGTTTATTTCAACTATCAAAAGTGCTATAGTACTCTTAACACTAGATTTTAAAAAATGTTGATGTCTTTCTGGTGATTTAAAAAAAATATTGTATTTTTCCATTACCACTGGACCCCCTCATACCCCATGCCCCTGCATCTCCACACTGTTGTCCATGTCCATGAGTCCTCGTCCCTCCATCCCCTAACCTCCCCTCCACTTGCTGTCATCTGCTCTCTATATATGAGTCTGTCTCTATTCTGCTTGTTAGTTCAGTTTGTTCATTAGATTCTACATGTAAGTGAAATCATATATTTATCTTTCTCTGACTGGCTTATTTCACTTAACATAATGTTCTCCAGGTCCATCCATGGTGTCAAAAAGGGTAAAAATGTCTTCTTTTTTACGTCCAAGTAGTATTGCATTGTGTAAATATCCCATAGTTGTTTTATCCACTCATCTACTGATGGACACTTGGGCTACTTCCATATCTTAGTGCTTATAAATAATGCTGCAATGAACATAGGGGTGCTTATGTTCTTTTGAATTAGTGTTTTAAGTTTCATTGGACATATTCCAAGAAGTGGGTTGGCTGGGTCAAAAGGCAGATCCATTTTTAATTTTTTGAGGTATCTCCATACTGCTTTCCACAGTGGCTGCACCCCTGTGTTTAAGTATTTAACTTAAGTCTGCATTTAAGTATTCTTTAACATAACAGAAAGAACACTGGCCTAGGGATTGGGATACTCAATACTTGTCCCCACTCCTCCGATTAACTCCATGTCTCATTTTGGATAGGTCCTTTTACTTATCCTAGAAAAATGGTTCAAGATAAAGTAAGCAATTTCTAGTTTTTTTCAAGCCCCAAGACTGTATTCAACTTTATTTTGTCCGTGGTGCTCGCCACAGGAGTTCGTTCCCGATCGGCTTAAGATTCTAAATGAAATTTGGGAAAGGTCAAATACATTATGCAATGGATTGATCCCAATAAGAACCTATTTTACTTTAGGTAGTGATATAAAGTATAAAACCAAGAAAAATATAGTAATTCAGCTAGTTGTTGTGCATACATAATTTTGCCAAGGGGCTATATTTCTTTATCACTTTTCTCTTATAGGTATGTTTTATTTAAATGAGCATTAGTGGTGTTTCAAGTCCAGTAGACAGTTGTCTTTCCATCAACCAGGTACATGGTGGGAGAATCACAAAATGTGAATGGATTCATCTGACATGCTCTGCATCTGAGACACTCTTGTTCCAGAGGTTCTCAAGTTTGTAGTTATGAATCTCTAACTATAAAAATATAAAAGCTTCATATTTATACATGCAGTTATGCATTTATTTATATCCTGGTTATTAATATATCATGTAGATTATAGCCATAAAAAGGGTACCTCCTTTTATAGTTATAATATGACATTATATTTATTTCCCACACTTCATGAAACCATTTTGCACAAAATCCAGAATGCACACACTCCAATTTAAAGATCACTGCTTCACAGTGATTATAATCCTCATATATTTACGCATTCATTTATCAAATCAGTATATATTCCCTAAGAACCTATATGCAAGTATCAGTGATGAAGAAGACCAAATGTCCTAATTCTTCTATATACTTTTGAGAATATTATATTTGTATATTACCATATACTCTGCCTGATATTACATAGTGTGAGTAAAAACAATGCATCTGGCATTCAAGTAATCTACTCAGACCTACCTTGGTACTTCCGCCCTATTTTGAAAACCAATGCAACAACCACACAGGAGAAGGCCACAAAGACTGCAGGTCCAGATGTCCCTGGGATGGGCATCTTGGCCGCCCCATCAGACTGATGTGTAAGTACAATGTTAAAATCAAGATTTTACCAGATGAACAAACAGAAATTTAATAATTTGCCTCCAATTACATTGGAGTAAGCAGAAATCATGGGAGATACATTCCAATAGTTGTATTCTGGAGTATTTGTCCTCAACCAGTACACTCTTTGGCCTCCGGAATGTGACTTGGCATCAGCCTATTTTGCACAGTATATGCAAATACCCTTTTATTTAATTCCTAGAGATCCCAAGGTTATTGAATTAATAACCTTGCATAGCAGTTCTATCAACAAACAAAAACACAAATACAATAGAAAACCCCAACTGCTTTATATGTTATAAAGCTAAACAATGCCTAATGTTACAAGTCTTCTTGAATACCCAGTCATGAGCTTTTCCCTGGCTAACCTCTTGGACTATCATGGCCCAGGATCTGCTAACAATCTAATTTTCACTCTGAAAGAAAAACAGATTCTACAAACAAAGACAGTAGGCAAAGAATCACAATGATTCTGATCTATAAGAGAGTCTCCCTATGATTAGTATGCACATAATTTAGAAATACTCATACATCATTAGATGAAGTAGGCTTTCTGAACAGTAGAAACATGTCATTTCTCTCTTGGAGTAAATTGTATCCATGAGGATTATATTTTTATAATAAGAATAGAGTGTGTGGAGGCTGGAACATCAATTTGAGTGTTATTTATACCAGGGTTTCCAGAATGCCTGGAGGCCCAGTTTTGGTGTGTATTGAATTTGAGCAAGGTGATCTATTGCACTTTGAGCAGAAAGCTTTACTGAAAGGGCAGATGTTCAGAATTCTCAGAAGGCATAAACCCAGGCATGCAGGGCACACACTTGCAAGCAATAAAGACCCACTGCCAATGAAACCAGCTGTCCCAGCATCTGGGTATGCTTCCAGTGAATGAAGAAGAGGAGGGAATGACAGTGTTGAACTCTCTGATTTCATAGTCCTGCAGCAAACAATGCTAGAATTATGATTTTATGCATTTTATTTTTGGATCCTGCTTTTTAATGCTCTCAACCAGATGTATTAGGAAATAACTGGAATATTTAGAAAATTCGTTAAAACCCCTTCTGACCCAGATCTATAAGACTTTTCCAAAGTATTAAGGTTGCTCTAAAGCCTAGGATGAAGTGATAGACCCTTTTTGTACCTATCAATCATGGCATACTTATAACTCATTACCATACAGTTCTAACTCTTGGTTTACCAGGCCTGGGGCAAACCAGAGGCTCTACAGAGGACCCCTAATAAACCTTTGGTGCTCATAGGCATAACAGAGTACTAGGGAATATCTGAAATTCATCTATTTTTAATGTGCCTCCCAGTTTATGTTTTCCAAATGACCAGGCTATCTCAAAATATGCAAAACTATTTGAGATAATGGAGTTTCCTACTGGAGGTCAGTGATCACTAATAAATGACCTTTGCCAAACATTAATTCACACCATCTACCTCTGGCAGGCCTTTTATAGAACAAGAATTTTGAAACCGATTTTAGAAGCAAGGAACTGGGGCTTAGAATTTCAAGTTGGAACAGAATGGTGACCAGAACTCAAGAAAATGGCAAACATTCCCTTGAAGGAATAAGGTGATTTAAGATTAGACTATCAAGAAGATGATTCTGTGCTGAATCTTAGAGCAAATTAATAGAATTTTTAAATGATCTCCTCACTAGGGTCAGAATAGAGTGAGTCCTATTTCCATCATCAATTGGCACCACTGTAGGTAAAATAGAATATAGACATTATGGGAAAAATAAAACAAAACTGCAAAACTGACAGGATCTGGCAAATTTGTAACCCATTTTGTACTTTCATTGTCTTTATGTGTTGATATCCCATGTACACAGTCCTGCAGATTCTAAATCAACTTGAAACCCTGGAGGTGAGTTGCTATCTATCTATCTATCTGTCTATACCTCTATCTATCTATCTATCTATCTAGTCAAAATTCATAGGTTCAGACTGTGGCTTTCAGCTGCCATTATTCTGGATAGTGACCTTGGTCCTGTGCTACAAAGCAGGTGAATATGATCAAGCATGATAGAGAAGCCACAGTGATGCAAAAGGACTCAAAGTCACAGATCTTTCAGGAAGGGGTTATAGCCCTATTTCACTCTAATGATGGCATAGTTTTTTTACTGCAGTAATTACTGCGTTAATTTGTATCCATGTTGTGTTGTAAAGGTTCATTCTGACAGTGATATTGCAGTTCATTTCTTCTTTCAATAAATATGCATGGAGTCCAAGTGTTTCAGTATTAGTGAGACAACACAGTTGTATGAGCTATAGTTAAAGTCCGTGTTTTATACTTCCTCTGGATTTTTTCGTATTTGCTCTATCTTCTCTGCATCAGGCTAAAATATCATTGACATACTCACTTTTGCAGCCTTGAAAATGCTAGGTCAGTGATTTTCTCTGTAGTCCATGTATTTGTGTGGCTAAATACATGAATGGGTAGGTGTGTACATGATTAGCTATAAGATAGATAATAAATGCTACAAGTAAAAATAATGTGTGTCACAGGATAAAACTTAATTAAAACAGGATGATTAATACAGACACAGCTTAAGAACCCAATGTTAAAAACTTGGCCAAGACAACAGCTGCACGCAATATTCTCAAGAGTTTTTCTCAGTTACAAGATTTATACTAATGTTCTATTAAGACCAGTGTTTCTTTTCTCTTAAGCCACCTGGAACAATTTTATGAATTAGATCTCTGGATCAGTGGCCTTCGTGCATCATGTTTAAATTACATCTTCTACTCACATCATAGTAATGTGTGGGCTTACAGCAGTCTAGGTTTTTATTTTATTTATTTAAATGTACTTGACTACATGTCAATGCATTTATTGTGAGTTTTAAAATACCCCCAGTTCCACAAGTGTTCATATATCAAATTGTTTGTTAACGTGATGTTACTACATTTTTCAAAACTATGCATGCAGAGTAGCGTACTGGTTCTTGTTGGTACTCCAGAATAATGTAGCTATTTAAGTAAATTATGGATGATTTGTTTTCTATGTAAAACTAAAGCCGTTATCTTTGAAGGAAAACTAGGAAAGGCATTGCTTTTTTCAGGGAAAGATTTTTAAAAGGAGGACAAGTTTGTTTTATTTGTGAAATTTGGAATTATATATAAAAAGAGAACTGCCTAAGAATAGCTGATGTCTTGATGCCATAGTTCCTCTTATACATAAACATTGTTATTTCTCATATACTTTTAAGTTTAAATGTTATTAATTTAAAAATGAAACTAAATCTTTCTCCTAAGGGCTGAAATGAAGGCATTTTATTTCTGAAGTTAAAACACGTTAGGAGAGAAGCACAATGCTAATGAGTAAGGTAAGGACTCTAGAGACTCCCTGCCCAGTTGAAGTCCCAGGTGGACCACCTTCTAGCCAGGACCATTGCACAGAGCACTTGCCATCTTTGTGCCTCAGTTTCTATGCCTGTAAAATCTGGATAATAGTAGAGTTGTTTTGAGCATTAAACAAATACTATTATACAGCCCTGCATTCGATGGCTTAGAAATAATTCTTTTGAATGCTATAGAACAAAAAGAATCTAAGCTATTGTTTAGATGGGCATCGTTAAAAGTAATGCCAAATCAGATACTAGCGTGATTAAATTTAGTAAGCATATCTTGGATGCTCATTATGTATAAAAGATGGAATAATGGTTAGAGCACTATTCAGATTTTTTTCTTCTTCTTAAATGTTGGTTTACAATGCTAACAAGAAATATGTTCTTTCAAATGAAAAGCCACCTTCAATATTAGTACAAGCTACTATACTTGACTTTTCTTGACTATATTAAGTCTCAATTTCCTCATCTAAAAGGGGTATAGTGATGCAATCTACCTTGTAGGATTACTGTGAGTACTAAGGGATAGTGCATTTAGAGCCCTGAACAGAGAAGCTGATCCATGTAAATTCTCAAAATAAAACCTGCCTTTATTACTAGAGCGTGATTACATAACATGCTGCTTTCCTAAACACACCCCAGAATGTGGAGAAAAACTACTGTAGGACATGAGTTATGTGACTTCCTAGAGCTCGGAACATCTCTCTTTATGTCAAAGTGCTAATATCTGGTACTTACTCCTGAAGTCTAAATGAGATATGCGTTTTTCCTATGACTGTTGTGGGTGAGCTCTCAAAGCTGTCACCTACCCACTAGGCCAAGGTATTAGTGTACCTAGAGTCTTTGAGAAAAGGGGAAGAATTGCTACTGATAAATAATGTCTCAATGGCAAAATCTGTTCAGTACAAGAATTTATATGCAAATACACATACGGTCTTATACGTGTGTCTATTTTTATACTACCTATTTAATGCATAAGGATGTTATATATTTTATATAAGTTTATCATTATACATGTTTTCCTCTTACTCACATAGTAAATATAAGAATAATAATTGTGTTTTCCTTTATCCCCCCCCTCAAAATAAACTTGTGTTAAAAGATAAAGATTTAATTTAACATATTTGATATTGTGCATTTGAGTATTGGGCAACATCTAAATATCTGATTATTTTCATTCTATATTTTTTTCTGTTCTCGGCACCTTTTTTCTTATTTCTTTCTCTGGAAACACTTCTATTATAAAATGAAGGAAAATCAAATGTGCCACTTTTAACTCCATACTCAAGGATAAATATAGAATATAGAAATTTGTTTTTGTCATTGAATGATATTCTACAGTAATATTCTGCTTGGTTGATAGCTTCTGCTGTAATTGGTAATCAGAATCATAAATATACTTTTGACTCACACATAACTAAAACAAGAGAAATGTCTTATCCTTCCCTTTAAACACAGATCTTAATAAATAATAAGATAAACTTTAGTGCTTCAAGCTATACTATAATACTTGACACCTTGGAAAAATGACACATAGTTCTTCTGGATCCTCAAGCTTTATTGTGTCTGGCTGGTTTCAGCATTAGTCAAAACTGATGAATATTTATTTAGATAACATTTAAAAACCCTCTGCCAAGGGATATAGAAAACGCTATTCTTATTCTTTAGAATATTAATAATATCCAAATGTGTTTCTACGTTCTTGAAAGATTTTACTAATCTATAAGGTGGATATTGTGTAGAATTAACAAAAAAAGAAACTATAGATCAGAAAGATGAAATAACCTGTCAAAGATCATACAGGAGACAAGAGGTAGTCAAAAGACACGAACTTACATTTATGTCCATAATCTCAGAATTCTGTTTATTGTAGCAAACACTATCAGTTTATTGGTAGTAAACTGATGGGATTGTGGAGGGGGACCATACTGGTAGTTAAAGTTAATGTATAATTATCTATAATATAACTTATTTACTAAATCTTGTGCTCATTTAAAGAAAGACATTTTGCTAAGCATATGACAAGCAAGCTAATAGAAATCTTCAACACTTCAACAATTTTTTTCCTGTGAACAAATAAAAATTTTATCTGTGATTCCTGCAGGAGATTTAGATTAGGTAAGGGAGATCTAACAAAAAAAATTAAATGTTTCATCAAAAGAGTTTGGAGACAAAAAGAATTTCATTTCAGTCTTCTTGTACTAGGAACAAGCTCTTCAGAGCAAGTTCATTCTGTTTTTAGAAATTTCCTTTCATGTATCCCCTGGATATACAAAATGTTTTGTTTAAAACTAATCTGTTTCTCTTAGAGACAAACAAATGTGTTGAATAAGAAAACTATCCTTTTCTTTGGATATAAATTCAAAAGTGATATTGCTTTTCAGGTAGAATGTAGGGAGGCTACAATTGTTTGCCTGAAAGAAAGATCTTTGGGACTAATCGATTAAATTATACCTGAAAGTATACAGTGCCACCAAACTCAGAGCACCCTTCCTCAAAAAGCAAAGTTAAGATAACTCAGGAAATAAGCACAAAAAGACCTTCTTAGAAGCTCACATTTGGAACTAAGAATAGTAGGGAAGCCATGGGACCTGTGGTTAACATTCATATAAACCATATTTACAAGCAGTGGTTTTGGATACCACGTACAATCACCAGTGCATCTTCCCTTAAGATCAGGGGCAAAACAGGGATATCTGCTTACACCATTCTTATTCAACGTAGCACTGGAATTCTTAGCCACAACAATCAGAGAAGGACACTTGGAGGGGGATGAAAGAAGTAAAACTGTAATTATTTGCAGATGACATAATACTGTACATCATTAAAACTATTAGAATTGATAAGTGAATTCAGTAAAGCAGTAGGATACAAAATAAATATTGAAAAATCAGTTGTATTTTTAAACACCAATAATGAACTATCAGAAAGGAAACTAAGAAAACAATCCCATTTACAATTGCTGCAGAAAATATACCTAAGATTAAATTTAATCAAGGTAAAAAACCTGTATTCAAAAAATTTTAAGACACTGAAGCAAGAAATTGAAGAAGATACAAATAATTGGAAACATATCCTGTTTATGGATAAGAAGAATTAACATTATTAAAATGTCCACACAACCCAAGGCAATCTATTAATATGATGCAATTTCTATCAAGATAACAATGGCATATTCCACAGAACTAAAACAAAGATTCAAAAATGTATATGGAACCACAAAAGGCCCTGAGTAGCCACAGACATCTTGAGAAAGAACAACAAAGTTGGAGGTATCAACTACCTGATATCAAACTATACCACAAGGTTATTTTTGTCAACAGAGCATGGTACTGGCATAAAAGCAGACATATAGATAAATGTAATGGAATAGAAACCCATTAATTAATATTTGACAAGGGGGGCAAGAACATGCAATGGTGTAAAGATAGTCTATTCAAAAATGTTGTCTGGAAAATTGGACAGAAATATGCAAAAAAAATAAAATGAGACCAACTTCTTATACCATACACAAGAATAAACTCAAAATAAATTAAAGACTTAAATGTTAGATTCAAACCCATAAAAATCCTAGAAGAAAATATATGCATTAAAATCTCAGACATTTCTTGCAGCATTATTCATTCTGATATACTGCCTCAGGCAAGGAAAACAAACAAACAAAAAAAGAAAACCAAATGGGACAATGGGATTACATCAAACTAAAAAAGTGTTTGCAGAACGATGGAAGCCATCAACAAAATGAAAAGACAACCTACTGAATGGGAGAGCGTATTTACCAGTGATAAGGGCTTAATACGCAAAATGTATAAGGAGTTTATAAACATCAACACCAAAAAACAAACAAACAATCCAGTCAAGAAATGTGCAAAGGACCTGAATAGACACTTCTCCAAAGAGGACATATAGATAGATGTCCAATAAACATATGAAAAGAGGCCTAATTTCATGAACCACCAGAGAAATGCAACTTAAAACAACAGTAAGATATCACCTTACACCTGCCGGAATGACTTTCATCAAGAAGTCAACAAAGAACAGGAGTGAATGTGGATGTGTAGAAAAGGGAACATTTGTGCACTGTTGGTGGGAATGCAGCCTCTGTGGAAAGCAGAGCAGGGTTAGCTTAAAAAATAAAAATGGAACTAACTTATGTTCTAGCAATTCCACTTCAGGGAATATATCTGAAGAAACCCCAAATACTAATTTTAAAGACGATATGAACCCCTATGTTTATTACAGCATTATTTATAATAGCCAATGTTTGGTAGCAGCTTAAGTTTCCATCAAAACATGAATGTATAAAATTTACATTTATGTAATGGAATACTAGTTGGTCATAAAAAAGAAGAAAAATTTTGCCTTTTGCAACAGCATGGATGGACCTGGAGAGCACATGCTAAGTGAAATAAGGCAACTAAAATGAACAAAATAAACTAACAAAGTGGCAATACTCATGGATACAGAAAATAGACTGACAACTTTCAGAGAAGAGAGAGGTGGGGCTCAGTGAGAACAATGAAGGAATTAAGCAAAGAAACAAAAAGAAAGACACATAGACATGGACAATAGTGTGATGATTGCCTGGATGGAGGAGGGAGCAGTGAGAGGCAAAAGATGGTATAGGGGGATAAATGGTGATGGAAAGAGACTTGACTGGGGTGGTAAATGTGATACAGAGAGTTCTGATCAGATCACTGGGGAAGGGTAGGGAGGGGCCATAGGAAGTGGTTGCCAAGCAATGGTAAACAGTCTAGGATAGGACTGGCTGAGAGGCCGAATTCCTCCAATACATGTAGAATTATGGGCTGGGGGATTTAAACAGAAAGAAGGCAGAGACTGTCTCTCTCTTGCTCTTCCTTGGGTATGCCTGGATGATTGTGCTGTAGCCACCTGAATTTCCCAAAGGACAGTGTTTTTTTTTTTTTCTTTTTTCTTTTTTTTATGTTGTTAATTGAAGGATTTTTTTTTATTGTTATTCAATTACAGTTGTATGCCTTTTCTCCCCATCCCTCCACCCCACCCCAGCTGAACCTACCTCCCTCCCCCCCTCCACCCTCCCCCTTGGTTTTGTCCATGTGTCCTTTATAGTAGTTCCTGTAATCCCCTCTACCCACTGTCCCCGCCCCCACCCCCCACCCCCGCCCTGGCTATTGTTAGATTGTTCTTAACTTCAATGACTCTGGTTATATTTTGTTTGCTTTTTTCTTCTATTGCTTATGTTCCAGTTAAAGGTGAGATCATATGGTACTTGTCCCTCACTTCCTGGCTTATTTCACTTAGCATAATGCTCTCCAGTTTCATCCATGCTGTTGCAAAGGGTATAAGCTCCTTCTTTCTCTCTGCTGTGTAGAATTCCATTGTGTAAATATAGCATAGTTTTTGGATCCACTCGTTTGCTGATGGGCACTTCAGTTGCTTCCAGTACTTGGCTATTGTAAATTGTGCTGCTATGAACATTGGGGTGCACAGATTCTTTTGGATTGGTGTTTCAGTGTTCTTAGGGTATAATCCCAGCAGCGGAATTACTGGGTCAAAGGGCAGTTCCATTTTTAGTTTTCTGAGGAAATTCCATACTGTTTTCCACAGTGGCCTCACCAGTCTGCATTCCCACCAACAGTGCACAAGGGTTCCCTTTTCTCCACATCCTCTCCAACATTTGTTTGTGGATTTGTTTATGTTGGCCATTCTGACTGGTGTGAGATGATACCTCATTGTGGTTTTAATTTGCATCTCTCTGATGGCTAGTGATGCTGAGCATCTTTTCATATGTCTCTGGGCCCTCTGTATGTCTTCCTTGGAGAAGTGTCTGTTCAAGTCCTTTGCCCATTTTTTAATTGGGTTGTTTGTCTTCCTGGAGTGGAAGGAACTCCAGGCACAGCCTGTAAGTGGCCTGGCCTGGAAGAGGGTGGGTTGGCTATTTTTCTTTAGGTGTTCTAGAGGGGATGGGCTCTGCGGCAGAAGCCTGCCCTTCTTCCAAAATTTGTAGCTTCCGTATCTTATGTTGTTTTTAGTTTGTAAACTAACTTCATAGAAATAAGATAAAAACTATTAGGGGGAATGGTTGGGGAGCTCAAGAGTTAAAGATTTTAGCCATAATTGATAGGCTTAAGTGATTCAAGCTGGAACTCCAGAGTTAAAAATATTTCAGCCTTAGTTGACAGGCTTCAGTGACTAATGCGTGTGGAAGCTGTTATTCCAAAATTGTGTAGCTTTTAAATACAAACTCTTTTCCTTCTTCACCAAAACTCTGCCTCCAGACTTTTGCCTGGCAGGTGGCAGCAGGCAGCGGGACCTCACTTGCTGTTTGGTAACAAACACACGACACAATATACAGATGCTGGATTACAGAATCGTGCAACTGAAACCTGTATTTTAGTTACAAATGTTACCCCAGTAATTTCAATTTCCAAAAATAAAAAAAGAAAAAAGTGAATCAAACAAGTATTCTTCCTATGGTCATTTAATGCTTTTGATGGGTAAGTCTGACACTCCAGGGAAGGACCAGCACAGCCTCATGGAGTGCCTGACTAGTCCCTGAAGCCAAAACAAAAGGTAGGTTAGGAAACCTTCTCTCCATTACGATGGCTTAATCAGAAAGCCAGAGTGACTTTATTGTGCCCACATTTCTCTCTCCTACTCCGCAGATAAGTGGATCATTAAATATTGATTCAAAAGTTTAACAATGTGCAAGAAAGAGAAAATCTCTATGATCCTCCATATTGACTATAAAGATGAAAGGAAACTAGTTCATAAAAATTTAAAGCAAGCATCTATTTAGATCATTTATTTTAAGTTGCTAAATATGAATCTATGAAAATACTATATAATAAAAATAAAACATAGCATGAAGAGGTACCTTACTTTTGAATGAAAGGGAAAACAGAACAATATTTAGATTAAAACTACAGAATTTTTTTAAAAAATAGAATAAACATAAACCAAAAAACTTTGTAAAGCAAACTTAAACACCCAACGTCCTCCAAGAGAAGACCATCAGGAATATACATGTAACTGTAGAAATTTGGGGCATTTACTTGTTGAAGCTCAGGAAATAGCACAACATGAAGAGCCACGTTAGGGAGGACTTTTACCTGAATTTGGCTTGTGCAGGTTATATAGGGTGAAGACACAAGGAAGCAGGTATTTGGTCTTATTTGGGTGCTTTCGGAAAGTAGGAATGATTCAGTAATTAAATGTTAATATATTTTTACCAAGGAGGCAGGAAAAATGGAATGGGCTAAAGGGTAACTGGTACAGTAGTCATTCACAGTTCCTGGCAAAAGCGGGGTGTGGCCTTTTTGTGGTATGCACAGTGTTCTTGTTTTGTACGTGCAGGGCTGTGATTATGGGGCGTTCTTCTTATGTACCCGATTCTAGGCTCAGGTTGACCTTGCAGAGAAACAACACGGCCTATCTGTGAGTACCCTGCCAGCTCTCCAGGGAAAGTGTGCAGGCTGTTTTTTGCTTTCTTAAAAGTACTGCAAAATGGGAAACTATAGAGAAAAAGTACAAAGAAATAAAAAAAAAGGATGAAAGCATGGCTATTATGTTCTCAGAACAGAGATTTCTCTTCTAGCAGAGACAAATGGAGTAAACACAATCGCCAAAGTTAGAATGAGACAAGAATTGCGGTTCTGAAAAAATAACAAAAGCAGCATTAACTCTTGGATTACACTAAAAAATTATTTTAAAGATGCAACATAAAGTTTTACTTAAATAGATTTAGGATTTTAAAAAGAAAGACTTCTTTATAGCTATAAAAGATGAAAAATATGAGTGGCTTTCTTTACCTCTTTTTCCGAATAACAATCAGACAAAAGAACTTAGTCACCAAAAATTAGGAATGTAGAAAATAAATGGGTCAAAATTAAGAATATAGTCAATATATGGTTCAAATTCAAAAACATGCAAATTCCATAATTAAACCAGTAGATATTTGTGTCAGGCATAGCCAGATTAAAGGGATAAAATAGACTGACTGGCTGCAAAATTGGGAATACACATGTACTTACTGTAGACTTCAGGTACTATTTTAATCAATGGCAGCAAGAGAAAGACATGATAATGACAATGAGAAAATTACAGGAGTCCCCCCTTTTCTGCAGGGAATCTGTTCCAAGACCCCCAGTAGATGAGTAAAGCCATGGTTAATACCAGCCCTTACATGTACTATGTTTTTCCTACACATACATACATATAATAAAGTTTAATTTATAAATTTGACACATTAAAAGATTAACAACTAGTAGTAAATTAGAACAAGTGTAACAACTAACTGCAAAGTTATGTAAATGTCTATCTGTCTCTCTCTCAAGATATCGTTTTGTTCTGCATGTGCCCTTCCTCTTGTGATGACGTGTAGACTGCGGGGAACCACAATCATGAAGAGAAGCCCCAAGTAGGAGGAGCCGACTGCAGTTAATCATTGCGGGGACATTATACTGCATATGATCCCTATGCACCATTTACAGCAAAGTAAAATTCCAGTGAATTTAAAGTTAAATGTAAAGAAAGAAATTAAAAAATATTGATAAATGTATAGCTGATGATGGTACACAGATAATCTTTTTATGCACTAAAAGAGTGGTGGAAACTAAACTAAAAACTTGGCTGAAATATATGACCATATGAAACTTTCATACATGTCTGAAATGAAACTTTCATTTCAAAGAGCACAGTTAAGGAAATGTTTTACAACAAAGTATTATTTAATGGAAGCATTTACAAAATATACTTGCAAAATGATGCATTTAAAATTAAGTTACTTAATATTAAAGTGATATTGTAAATTACTTGCACTGTAAAATTATAAATATCAAGTAGTACTCCCCAGCAATAACACAAGTATCTTCTAATCACATAGGGGGGAAGCAACCTCATTGGACATAAAGGACTACAAATTAAATCATTACCAAGAGATTATACAGTATTGATCTGAATGAAGAGAAATAGGCAGTCACAGAGACAGAGTAAGTATACATGGGAATAAATTTCCTTTAGATCAGAATAACAAAAACTGTCAAATCATTAAACATAGATGTACTTTTCATCCCACCTTTAGATTTCTTAAAATCTAAAGAAATAATCACAAATGTGCACAGATAATATATGTAGGAGGAAATCAAAGGAGAACTGTTTATAATATCCAAACAATGCAAAGTGCTGAAATTTCCAATAACGGGTGATTATGGAAATAAACTTCCTCACGGTGGGGTGATAAAGTAATTTAAAGTTGATTTATATCAATATACAATTAAATCAGATAATACTATTATATATAGATATTTTATAGATGACATGGTGCTAAAGAATGTAATCCCAATATAGTGAAACAGCCCATGAACAATATATTTCCAATACAGACATATTTACTTTGTTATGAAAGAATACTTAGTGAAATACAGCAAAATGTTCTTAAGAGTTTCACTGTAGCATAATTTTAGGTAATTTAAATGATTTCTAAGTTAATTACATGTGCCTTCTGCTTTTTTAAACATTTGTATTATAACATGTATTTTGGTGATTAGAATAAATAAAATAAATAACTAAAATATAAGACCATGCTACTGTAAAAAAATGCCACAGAATGAGCAGCTTATAAACAGCAATGGCTTATTTCTAACAGTTTTGGAGGCTCACAGTCTGACAAGGGCGCCTGAGCAGTCAGGTTCTATGCTTTGTGAGAGTCTGCTTCCCAGTTCGAAAACTGAGATCTTCTCCCAATGTTCTCCTATAGCAGACGGGGCAGGAGAAATTTCCCAGGCCCCTTTTATGAGAGCACTAATCCCTTTGTGAGAGCTCTACCCTCACTGCCTAACCACCCCTGCTTGTCCCCACCTCCTGAAACCATCACAAGGGATTTTGGGCTTCAGCATCCAAATTCTGAGGGGATACAAGCTTTCAAACTGTAGTCGCTGATACTCGCTTTTGGAGGCAGATTGAGGAAGAGAACTGTGCATTTACTCTTAGGACTAAAAATACTAAAAATAATAACAATGTTGTTCTTCTCTATTTTTATGCCTAATAATAGTACATTTAATGTATAACACCATTTCAATAGCCAATTTTTACAAACAATAGTGTTTAAATTATCCCTGTGTTACCCATTTTCCATTTAAGAAAAGCATATATTCTGTATTAATTATTTTGTGGATGCTTACAAATTAGTTACCACCAAACGAAAAATTAAAAGGGCTTTTGTGTTAAGTCTATGGTATCATGGTGACTTATTTTAAAATACTGGTCAGAACCAAAGTGGTAGCCCCTGGATAGCCATTTACAGCTCTCACCATACACACCTCCGTTATCCTATTCAATAACATCCAAACCCAAATGTGCAGCTTACGGAGTGTTTTTTGTGTTGGTCTGATTGGTGTCGGTTTGCTCTTTTCTTGTGTCATTACATGCTGTTTCTGTATGTTCTATGCTGGTTTCTTATTCCTCTTCATGTCTCTGGTGTAAATAAAGAATCTTACTTATTATAGGTTATGGAGTCAGGCTCCCCGCCTCTCCCTGGGGTCCCTCTGATGCTCCTTCCAGGGGGAGGCTGATGGCTTTTGTTTAGCTTGGCTGGACGGTTATTCTTCATCTTACTGCTCTGCTACACATTTCTAAAGAGACCACTTGGTACTTACAATACAATTAAGTCTATCTTTCTCTGATGTAATTTTTCCCTTCCCTGCCTATTTTGTGTCTTAGCTTCTGCTGAGTGCTTTATTAACTTCCTGCTGTAAATCTTCTGAAGGCAGAATGGAGATCATCTAAAAACCTGTTATGTGGCCGTGCAATGGGAAAGAAGGGGATACAAATTGTCTGTCTGCAGTAGCTCGGTGGTTTTTTCCCCTGCTCTTTTTCTCTACAGCAGATGTCTAGTTCTAATTTTCTGTCTTTCTCAGGTGCACTTCTGAGCTTAATAAACAAACTTAAAATCAGTACAAAATGCTGTATAAGATTTAAAAATAAGCTGAATAAATATCTATCCTAGAATTTTTCAAGCCAAATTCCAATAATTTCTATATAAAGTATTTTCTACCTTAATCAGTTGTTATCAGGACAATAAGTGCAAATCCATAATAGAATATGTGATAAGAATACCAGATTAAAAATAAATGGAACTACTTTTCTTTCCTGGATCTGTTATGAACTGTTTTGGAGATTTGGGTTATATATCTTAATGCTATTTGTTTTCTCTTTTCATTTGTAAAATAGGGTTGATGATACCCATCTACAGGGAAGAATAGCATGTAACCTTTGATTCATTTGTGGTTTCTACTTTTATGGTCACTTTGTTTATGTTTTGTTCTAGTCCCTCTATTAGTTCTTGGAGAAAAAATAATGACACCTCTAGGAGATGACCATTTTGTTGAGGAAATATAAGGTGATAACTTAAAGTAATAAGTGGTACACATGATTATAGAGATCTTAACAAAGTAACTTCTGAGCTCTATTTTAAAAGATCAATAGGTCTTTTTTCAGGTGAAGTAGATAAAGAGAATATCCCAGACAAAGGAGAAATGATGTAAAAAGATAAAGGTAATAAAGCACATAGTGTGTTAAGGGAATAGTGAGTTCAGTGTGGTAGGATTTCAGGGACAGTTTAAACGAGAATCTGAAGATAAAACCACGAAAATAGATGTGGATTATTTTGTGACAGAGCTGTTATACTAAGCTAAAGAAGGTTAATTTTATATAGCAGGCAATCTGTATTATGAGTATCAGCTTAGCAGCACTTTTAGGGAATGTAATTCTGGAAGTAATATGCAAACACACTGAAATCTTTTACATGAATCCAACAGAAAGTTATTATAGTATCTAAAGCAAAATATAGTAGGGTCTAGAACTAAGGCATTAAAGAACCCATAAAGAGGCTAAACAAGATTATTCAATTACAATAATTAGAAGTGATGAGATTTTTTTAATCCACTCAGAAAAGGAGTGAATGATAATACATTTTAAAAGGATATATTGCAATTTTGTATTCTAAGGAACAAGGTGATAATGCTCATGAAAATTAAGAACAGAGGTAAAGCATTTGGCGTGAAACAAGGCTGCGATTTTGGGTGGGCCATGTGGAGTCAGCTGACTGGTAACATTTGTGTTTGGATGTGTCTGAGTCTAGCAGTGAAGTAATATAGAGACTGAGCTGTCAGTGTTACAGTGAGTCTGAGGTTGAACACAGTAGAAAGGAGTGAGTTATAACTCACAGGAGTGAGTTATAAATACGAGAGAAAAGAAAACCAAACACTAGCAATTAAAGAAAGGGTGGGTAGAAAAGAAGGAAGAAAAATATACAGAAAACTATTTTTCAGAAAGAAAGGGAATCATGAAATATGTTTGTAACTGGACACAATAGAGAATTTAAAAATTAAGTGTGGTCTCCCTGGCTGCTGTAGCTCAGTGGATTGTGGACCAAAGGGTTGCCGGTTCAATTCTTAGTCAGGGCACATGCCTGGGTTGCAGGCCAGGCCCCCAGAAAGGGCCACATGAGAGGCAACCACACACAGATGTTTCTCTCCTTCTCTTTCTCCCTCCATGACCCTCTCTCTAGAAATAATAAATAAAATCTTTTAAAAAATAAAATAAAAATTAAATGTGGTCAACAGTATCTCAAAGCTATGCTTATAATATATGAGTAAACAATTATGTATACGATTTCTCTTAAATTCAACAGAGTATTGGGTACATGTACTAAGCACAGTGCTAGTGTCTGGAACTGTGGGGGGAAAAGCAATATTTCTTATCTCATAAAAATTAAATTTTAGCTTAAAAAATTAGACAATTGGTGGGTAAATAAATGTTAATAAATCTGGTGAAATGCTAAGGAAAAAAGCTTGGGTTATGGAAACAGAGAAGAGAATTTGGGAGTATGTGCTAATTTAGCTTGAGTGGGCAGGAAAGTATTCTGCAATCAGATAACATTTGCTCAGGCACCAGTAGAAAGTGATCATGGGAACCACGTGTTTGTCTGTGATGGCTGTGGGGAGAGGAGAGATTTGATTCTCTGAATATTTTATTCTATTTTATTTTTTAAACATTTTATTTATTCTTAGGCACATGGGAAGGGGAGGAAAGAGAGGGAGAGAAACATCAACGTTTGGTTGCCTCTTGTGCGCCCCCTACTGGGAACCTGGCCAGGCACGTGTCCTGATTGGGAAACAAACTGGGTACCCTTTGGTTCGCAGGCAGGTGCTCCATCCTCTGAGCCACACCAGCCAGGGCTTATTTTATTTTTTAACTTTTTTTTAGTTCAATTACAATTGTCCCCATTTCCCCCCCATTAGTATCACCTGCCCTACCCACCCCCACCTCCCACATTCAATCCTCCCCCTCCCATTGTCTTTGTCCATGGGTCCTTTAGAAATATTCCTTAACTGCGTCATTCCCCTTCTTTCCCCCATTATGAATATTTAAACAGATCCTTCAGCCTACTCTGTAGTTACTTGACTGGGGGGTGGATAGCTAGAGAGGAAATGTAAAGATCATTTAAGATGCTATTCTAATAAAATAACAGGGAGAGAGAATGTGAGCTTGGTGCAGGTCAAGGTATCCCAATCTAGGTTCTGTTGTCATTTTAGATGGGATAAATCATCGTTGTGAGCAACTGGGTTTTGTAGGACGTTTATCGGAATCCTTAACCATTACCCACTGGATGCCAATAGCACATCACGGTTTTAACAACCCAAAATATCTCCAGGCAAAGTTCAATATCCCTGAAGATGAAAATCATGCCCAGGTGAGAATCATTTGTCTCTGTAGACACAGTTGCAGACTTTGAATGTGTAAATAGATACATTTTAAAGATAAAGCTAAATGGATTTTCTTTTGCATTGGACATGGGCTGTGAGACAAATAATGCCAAGTTTTCTGACTTGAACAGAAAGGTTCAATTTGACCTTCCTGAGAGCTGGAAGATTAAAGGGGAAGTGGGAATCAGCCTGTCAGTTTTTGTCTTATTACATTTGAAAAGCAATTGGATATAAAACTGACGTGCAGGGGGGAGCTCAGGTTAGGTGTATACATTTGGTTGCCATATGTGTATAGGTAGTGGTTAGAACCAAGGGAATGAATGAATTCATGTAAGGAATGAGTAAAGATAGCACAGACGTGATCCAGACACCGAGCTGTGGGTTTCTCCAAAGTCAGGGGTTGAGGAAGATGAGGAGGACAGTCAGTGCAGACTGAGAAGTCTGGTGTGTGTGCTCGTGTGTGAACATCCTCTCCTTCTTCACCCCCTTTCGTGAGTATAAGAGAATGAAGGTAGTGAAAGCATTCACAATGCAGCTCCTTGCATTAGAATCCTACTTTTCTACAGAAATGTTTAGGGACACAATACCCAATCAATTATGTCTACAGAGGATTTTTGTTCTTATAACAGCAGCTCCTTCATTTGGGAAATTGCCTCTTCCTCCTCACCAAACCATGTCATTGGGTGTTGGTGGTTGACCATAATTTCCAAATCTTTGGCTGTAGTAAAGAGAATCTGACCCAGTGACCAGGGCTCAGGAGTTGCTGGCAACCATCGTAACAGACTTGTGGCGAAATGTGGTGCATTAAAAGCTACAACCAATATGCTACGACAGAACACAGACACAGCAAGATCCTGATGGCGCCTGATACTCTGGTCTAGGGTCCCTGATCACAAACATAGCTTTGATTCTCAGAAGCTTTGTTCTGCAACTAAACATTTGTCCTCTCCTACCTGACCTAATTCAAATTAAAATTATCTCACTTGCCTAAAGCAATGCAAAATTGAGTGAAGCATAGCAAATGCCAATCAAAATATGTTAGTACTATATGGACAAGGAAAGATCAAAATATTCGTTGTATCATTGTAGCATACTGCTTACATACAAATAATAATTTGACTATTTTGTTTCTGACTACAGGTGGAGGGCATCCCAGAGCACTACGAAATTATCAAAGTCAAATCTTCTTAAAATCCTTATAAGTAGACCCCAAGTGTTGAAACTACAGATTTCTGAATGGGGAGTAACCAGCACTGTTGTGTTGGTTCCACGACTTTATGTGTGAACACATTTCATTTTACACATGAATGTTTGGAATGTCTTTACAATACAAATGAATCCTAACATTTGACAATGTGGAGAACCATTGCATCAGATATAATTCATGGTGAAACACCTTCATTAAAAGTGAGTGGTAGGCCGTGTCGCTACTTTTATCTTTCAAGCATAGACATGGTAATAGATTGAATTTAGGGATAGGAGTGGGTTTTCCAAAAAAAAAAAACCCCAAAATAAAAAACAAACAAATATGCTAGTTTACGCCATATAAAGAGGAATTCCTAACTTAAATGCCACAGATGTTGGGTTTATATTACTCTTATGCTTTTCATCCTAGACTCTTTCCATTTTGGGGTTACCAATATGTAGCTCATGAAAACCATCCATGATTCTCCGATTTTCTTATTGAGCTCTTTGCTGATTGTTATTACATAGTTATTCATAATCATCATGGTTCATAATCTAATAGTATTAGCATTCTTTATTAATACTAGAATTCCTTTTGCTGCTCATCATTTTTCAGGCTTTTGTTGAAATTGCAAGATAATGAAGCAGACTGGTTAATTCTACTTCTAACCCTTACTTAAACTTCCACCACCATTGTTTCTCATCTTTAAAATAGGAATAAGTAATAACACCAAACATGCCCATAAAATATATAAGAATTAAATATGTTCTTATTTGTAAATTGCTAAACTCAGGACAGCTAGAAAAAGTTAGGACAGTTAAGCATTTAAAAATACCTTAGAACATGGATGTTATTCAGTTAATATTTGCGAATATATGAAAGGCTGATTTTATCTCAGAAATATAATCATGTCTTATGTAATTGATGATTGTTAGGTAATATGCACTATTTTTGAAGACTGTGTCTTAGCCTTTTTACCTAATTCTGTTTGATAAATACTTTAGACATAATGTGTGTTGCAAACCACTTCATTCACTTGGTTCAGTTTCTTCATTTCTGCAGTGCACGTACAGAGGTATTATCGTGAAATAATCCTTGTGAAAACTGAGAAATTTAAATGTGAGGGAAACGGATACACCTTTTTAAAACATACTTTTTAAATTTTTAGATAATTATAAGATTGCATGCAATTGTAAGTGCTAATAAAGAGAAATATCACATATTTTTACCATTTCCCCACTGAGATAACATCTTGTAAATATATAGCACAATGTTAAACCCGGCATACTGACACTGAGCCCAGCAACCGGTGTTGTTTATATTTCCCCAGTTACAACTGCACTTGTGTGTGTGAGAGAGGGAGCGAATACGTGTTTACTCTGTGCGATTTCATCACACGTTTAGGTTAGATAAATGGACAGTTTTTCAAACTCCTCTGGTCATCTCTACGTCTCTTTGCCTGTGCCATTCTTCTTTTTTTGTTTTTTTCTCCAGCAGCCATATTTAGTGCAGGAAACATGCTATCTTAAATGATTTAATACTTTTTTTAGAAAGTAATTCTGAGTGACTTGAGGTGAGAGCTTCATGGTAGTTATGGAGAGGACCCAACCTGTACAGGTAAGTAAGCAAGATAAAGACTGGTGATAAAGGCACCCACAGGAGCAAAGTTGCCAAAGAAGAAATTACTAGAAACTAGATAGTAAATTTTATCATCATATGAGAAAACATGAAATCACAAAGAGAGAACTTTAAAAAAAAGAGAGTGAAGCAACACCACTAGAAAAAATGTCTTCAACTGATATATATTTGAATGCCTTATACTTGTCTGTTCATCTGTAATAAGGAAGTAATTCAAATAATTCTAGTATCTACTAGGCATTCATTATGTAAGTTCATCATAAGCAATGAAGATATACAAAATCTAATATTGTTAAGGTATGTACAATATAAAAAAATGCATGTGTACTAGATTTAAAATGAATAATTTAGACAATACATATACAAGGAATCTAGATGCAGCCAAGAACAGTAAAGCTAAGTGATATTCCACAAAAGACGTAGGAAATGAATTATACTTTGGTGGTGGTAGATTGCTGGAGGAAATATAAAAGGCAAATATAAAGACAAGGCGTCCAGGGCATGAATGAGGAAAAAAAAAAAAAAGCTGACCTGCAGAAAGGTGGGTTGACCGAGTGAGGATTTATATTAGGGAGTATGAGGAGATAATATCCAACAGATAAAGTCTGGAGCCGTATTATGGTAAGCCTTGAAAGCGAGTGTGAGATGCTGATATGGAATCACAAACCTAAGATCAGCACATTAAACTGGGAAAGAGAGCTGGTACACACTTATTTGTACCTTCCATTCTTTGTGACATTATAAGGTTTACAATCACAAGGCATAAATGAGTGTGTTTGTAATCTACAAAATCTTTTATCAAATCTTAACCAAAGACTATTTATTTTTATAGTTTTATTATGACCGGTAACCCAAACAATCCGTGAACACAGAGAATGTGTGTATCACTGATAAGGCTGCTTGTGCAGATACTGCTAAATTGCTGTGCAATCAGAATCTGATTGGGCCTGATTATGAAAGCTCTCTTTAATGAATACAAATGCTTGCTAGACTGTTAAAATTCCTCTTTATATTATTGTGCATTCACTATATAATTTCCTTTGTGAGGCACTGAAAAACTCCATCTATTCTTCTTTGAGTCTCATGTGCATAAAGGTTCAGTTAAAATGTTAAAAATAAATGATATTAATGAACTCAAAATAAGCTTTAAAAATAATTAACTAGAGAACTGGGGCATCTGTATAAAAGCCATTGGTTATAATTATATACTATAAAGTGTCTTCTTACGAAATAGCTTATGGAGCTTATTTATGCATATGTAGGTCAAATAATTCCCACAAACAAAAGATGGGAGTATTAAAGCTGCTAGACTTCCCTTTCATTTGGAGAAGAGTATGTAATACTTAGAATCTGCTTTCTAGTATACCAGCTACAGGTTTACGACACAGAACCTATGGTAATAAATCAAATGAAGATATGTATTTGTCTATCGTCACTAGGGTTGTAATCTTGGGGGTCCAACTTGATATTTCTCTGAAGAAGGAGCTCAGAAAGCTAGGCTCTTTTTAAAAAGAAAGGTAATTCATAATACATCTTCACTATCACTGACTTTATATTTACCAATTCAATGTAAGGCCTCCTCTGTAGAGCTTAGCCATCCCATTACTCTAGGATTCCATCTCCTCCAGGCTTCTGAGGAACTTTTTCTCAAACTTTATACCCTCATTCTCTAGTACATTCCTCTCTAGGGAGCATTCACACCTGCTTTCAAACATGCCTACATCTCTCACATCTTGATTCCACAGCCCCAGAATCTATCCAGATTTGTGATCCATGCCCTCGTACTTGTTTTCCACGCTGCTCGGAACCACTGCTCTAAACTAGAACATTTTTTTCCTAGAACGGATATAACAATACCTAAAATATATGTTGTTCATATAGCAAATAGGATAATGTATATTAAAGCACTTACTCCTGGCACAGACAAATGGAAAAAGCTCAGTTACTTCAGTTTCCTTCTTTTCCCTTACTTTCCTTTCGATGTCCAGGCACCACAGACATATGTCCAGAGCTGTCGCATCAATTCTTTCATCATCAGTTTTAAATCTGCTTCACTGTTGCATGCTCTACAAAAATGCCTTTGTCACAAATCACTGGTGACTTGCGTGTAGTCCCAGCCCATCTGTGCTAATTCTTTTCTCCCCGAGCTTTCAAGCGCAGTTCAGACTTAATTATCGTCTCTTTCCTGGGAAGCTATTCTGCCGTGGTGTCCTGACTGTGTTTTTCTTCTCTTACTCTATATGCCTGTATGTTCTCACTGTCTCTAGAGAATTCATTGGGTAGTTACACACAATTTTGTAAAATGTAAGAGTTATATAGATATTGAAAGTAGCAATACAATTTTCTTGAATTACTTTATTTCTGTACCTTAACTGTATATATCTATAAAATGGGTTGGTCCAGTATCATTTAGTTCTAAAACTCTCTTAGTAGAAGTAGTGAATGATGGAGAACAGGTTGTTTTTAGTTTTAATTCAAAAATTGTCATTCAATTGTCAAGTAATTAATGTAGAAAAATGGATCATGCCCTAGGAAATTTGACTAACAATATATGGAGTATAAAAAAATGTTAAAGTAGCCCTGGCTGGTGTGGCTCAGTGGATTGAGTGCTGGCCTGCGAACCAAATGGTCACTGATTCAATGCAATTCCCAGTCAGGGCACATGAATGGGCTGCAGGCCACGTCCCCAACAGCAGGGGTGCGAGAGGCAACCATACACTGATGTTTCTCTCCCTCTCTGTCTCCCTCCCTTCCCCTCTCTAAAAATAAATTTAAAAATATCTTAAAAACATGGTAAAGTACTTGTGGGGAAACAAGTATATGTTTGTTGTCAGAACATTGCCTGTTTTCCTTACAAGAATCCTCCATGTGTCTGTTTTGAACCTCACTAACAGTGTACCTTTAAGACAGTGTTCGATTATACATAAAATCCTCATAACACCATAGATCAAGTAAATATCTTCTCTCCTGACTTTTCCTCCAGTGTCGACTTTCTCTTTTTAATGATTGCCATCACTATTACTCTCTTGCAATCGATAATGTAATACTAGTTTAATAATTAGACATAATCATACATGCCAATGAACTCAATTTACCTTTAAATATCTCCACTCAAAATCTTATATAAACAAATTTTTGTAGAGGTACAATTTTGTGATTGTTTCAAAAGTTATTAGTTATACTTGTGTAAGTTGTTTTAAGCTTTAGCATACATGCAAAATTTCTGTAGAGCTTGTTAGAAATGCAGATCTCATGTGCTTCTGATTTGAAGCTCCCAAATCTTTTATTAGGGTATTCCCCCTAATAAAACACCTCAGGACCAACTTTAGCATTGTATAAGGTTCTTGTGGTGTGATAAGGATGAACCAAACACATTGCCTTAAATATGGGTAAGTATAGTCAGCAATACATGAAAACATCTCTAACACTGAGAAATGAAGGGGAAAGAGTTAGATTCCAAGTTTGGGATCTACCCAAGGAGGAGAACATACTCACAGAGCCACAACAGAAGTCTAAAGAGGATGGTTCACCATGGCTGGAGTAACTCTAACATCGTATAGCTTTTTCTTATCGTGGGCCCCTTCTTTCACCAATATCAAATCCCCAATGAAAAGACCACTGGTTTATTTATCCTGATATGACAGTTTTTATTTACATGTTTTTATTTAATCCTCCCCAAAATTTTATATCTTTGCTATCCCCATTTTATAGGTGAGGAAATTAAAGCTGAAATGGTTAATCAGCCAAGAGTCAAATTGTGATATTAGATTTTCAAAGACAATTCTAATTGCATTATTTTTATTTTATAATCATGTAAATAAGTGCACACATAGATGTATTTATTTACATATCTTCTACCTTCTTACTGCCAACCAGTTAGTCCAAGCCTACATATTTTATCTTTTTTCTATAATTATCCCCTTCAAATGATAAGATTTTATCTATTTACTTTTGTTCTTTTTTTCATTATACTTTTCCCATTATCATTTAGTCCACTTATACCCCCTCCACCCAGCAATCAACACATTGTTGTCCATCCAGGAGTCCTTTTCCTTTTTTGCTTAACCCCTCTACCTCTTCCCCAACCTTAGCTGTCATCCTGCTCTCTATCTGTGAGTCTGTCTCTATTTTGTTAGTTCAGTTTTTCATTAGATTCCACATGTGAGTGAAATCATATGGTATTTTTCTTTCTCTGACTGGCTTATTTCATTTAGCATAATGTTCTCCGGGTCCATCCGTTCCATTGCAAAGGATAAAATTCTCTTCTTTTAAGGCCGAGTAGTATAAATAGAACTTTAGGTCTAGAACAACCTATTTTATAATATACACAGATAAGTCCAGAAGTGAAATGATTCAATAAAATTACATGGATATGGTCAAGAACCATAGGAATAAGTGGGAGCTCTCAACATCTCCCCATTTTCCATTTTACTTTTCCATTTACTTTGTCTCTGTCAGATATAGCAGCCATTAATGTCCCTCAAACTGTTTTTATCATGTTAATCTATGACTAAATCTCTCTATAGGCCTATTTTCTTGCTGTAAAGGAACAGAATCTTCAATGCAAGCCATCAGCCCTCCCTCTTTTCACATCCTGTTTTGTGCAATATGCTTCAAGGACCACCATTTCAACCACTGTTTTCATAGCAGTTACAATTGAATTCATAAGATGGAAAAAAGTCTCAGTGTCTGTACCCAAATTCAGATACAAATATATGTTTCTAGCCTTTGCTCTATCCAACTCCTACAATAGAAGAGATCCTCCTTCTCCATCTTTCCACTGGTGTTCTCAGTCCCACAGTCTGCCATTTGCTCTATTATTCCCCTTCTGTTTTAAAAAGTACTTTAAACAACTTCCAAAAGCACTCAGCTAAAAGGGTGGGGGGGTGTGGAGAGAGAGACAGAGCATTTAGCAAGCATGGGAGTTTCTCCAACTACCATTATATAATTTACATCTCATTTCCATCCAGTTTTCTCAGAGTAGATATTGACACCCGCTATTTTTATTTTCCCACCTCTCACCAACTCCCTTATATGGACTCCAGCATCACATTTCTACTAAAAATATGTGACGCTGAAATGACTTCCTCAGACTCTTTTCAGCTCTCATTTTATTTCTAAAAATGGTAAAAATGACCATATTCTTGTTTCTGAAACACTGTTTCTTTTATCTCCACATCAGGACACTCTTCTACTTTTGTTTTTTAATTGTTTGAACCCTTAACTCAGTCTCCATTTCCAGCAACTCCTTTCAAACTAAATCATTCGATGTTAGAATTTCTTGTAGCTCTATACGCTTCCCCTGTCTGAATCAGTCAGGAACTTCTATATCTTCATCATCATCTGTATGCAACTTTTTAAAAATATGTTCCAAATTTTATATCCTACTTCTCACTCCACTTGAATGCTCTATAGGTAACACAAATTAAACAGTTTTACAATGTAATTTAATTTACCTTTTTTTTTTCCGCATACTTAACTTCTTCTCTCTCTTTTCTCTGGAAATAGCATTGTTTTTCCTCTAGCTTCTCTAAGAATGAAGCTGTGTGATTATTCTTCATACTTTCTTCTTCCTACCCCCATTCTCTCAATCACCATGTTCCATCCATCCAAAATAATTTTAGACTCATCATCTCCTCTCAATCACAGTTTCACAGACCAGAATAAAGGTCTTCACATAATGAGGTTTTTAAATAAAATTCACCTAAGCTGCTGAATTCCTATCCAATTGCTATTCCCTCTCTCTCATCACGAGAAACTTTCCGTTCATTTTCCTGGACTGCTTATCTCATCACTGAAGAAATCATTATCTCAATTTTCCAGTCCCTTCATGCTGCCCTTTTCTCTGGTTATAACCAATTCCCCCTGTACTTTCATCCTAAATATACTCTTGCAACAAGATGTCAAGTTAAATTTAACTTTAGATAAACAATGAATAGTGTTTAATAAAATATGTCCCTAATATTATATGAAATGTATCCTGCTGAGCAATTTTTCATTGCTTACGTGAAGTTCAAATTTAACTACATCCTCCCCTCCCCCACTCCTAAACTTGGAAAACCTACATCATGATATGCTACTTATTTTCTACTGTAGTGTATACTCCATGAAGACGGGGACTGTGTGTGGCTGTTCCAGTGCCACCAACGCGTGCACAAACAATAGACACAATACAGCTTGCCCGAATTCATGATTTGTGTGATTTCAAGTTCTCTGAAATTTAATACTAAATTTGCCCCCACAAACTTGCTCCTTACTAAGGTTGCATCTTTGCTACTCACCTCGGGCATTTTAACTCAGAAGTGTCCTTTTAAACCTATGAACTTGACTTGCACTGCTGCCTCTCAGAAAGCTTCACAATTCTTTATGGTACAAAATTAAGGTGTAACCTTCTATTCAAGTCCTGTATGAGACCCATCTGTTGCACAAAGCCTTATTTTTAATATTTCTGATTTTTTCTGAGTTCAACTATTAAACTGAAACTACACCCTGGCTGGTATGGCTCAGTGGATTGAGCACCAGCTTGTGAACCAAAGGGTCACTGGTCCGATTCTCAGTCAGGGAACATGACTGCGTTGTGAGCCGGGTCCTCAATAGCGGGCGCGTGAGAGGCAACCACACAAGGACGTTTCTCTCCCTTTCTTCCTTCCACCCTTCCCCTCTGCCTAAAAATAAATACGTAAAATCTGTCTTAAAAAAATTAAAAAATAAAGTGAAATACCAAACTCTCAAAATTTACAGGAGAAGCCATTTCACTTTTAAAGAAAAAAAACCACGTGTAAGTGCCAAAGTCAGAAAATGAAAGCACCGATTCTTGTTTTTAACTTCACTGCCATGGTGTCTGTCTGCATCTGTGGAGTTTGCATTTGTCTACTGCAGATCCAAACCGGCCCTCGGGTGGTGTGTGTGTGTATGTGTGTCTGTGTGTGCTTCTCTTGTTTGGGGAGAGAAGGTGGGCTGGCAATAGAAAATGTTGGCCCTCGGTTGGACATTGTACTGGACACAAAACACTGTGTGGTCAGGGGAGAACTTGATAGTTTATATGTTGATCAAACACACGTTTATATATTTAAAATTTATAAATATATTAAAACTGAAATTACTTCACTATCAAAATACGGCATTGCCATAAGGATTTTGAATGTATATCTAAGATAAACAAAGTAGAGATTTTGATAAATAGTACATCCTATCTCCTGTGAGACATCTTTCACACACCAATTAATGGGGATTCCAAATTGTTAAACTATTTTTCTTATTTATCCCTTAAAATTCTTTCTTGCACATGTTAATTTTGTTTAAGTAAATATATTTCTTACTTTGAAAATAAATTTGAAATATTAAATAATAACCTTAGAGATGCTTTTTCTTATAATTTTCTATATACCAATCCAACAATTCTAAAGCAGTAGGCATTAAATAACTCATACACTTTAATGAAGATTTAATGTGCCATGTCCAGGTTGCTTCACCCCTCATTTACCAGAACCTTTATTATCACAACGGTTCAGACTCTGTATCACTGTCATTATTTGGGCTGTGTCAGTAGTAATTACAGAGAATTCCTGAGGAATCCATTCTTAAGTCTACCCATATCATTTTTAAGGTACAGTTGAGTTTACATAATGCAAAAACAACACCTCATTTTAGATGGACTTAGTAATAGGTTACGAGTCCAAAAAATAGAGCTTACATGCCCTAAAATGAGTAAAATTAGAATCTCTTCTTCCAAGAGGAGGGCCATAGAAGGATCGACAATATACAAATAGCATAGCAGAAATAGAACAAAAGTTCCTTTTACATGGATTATTTTGTCCAAAACAAAACAAAACAAAAAGTAATGTTAAAGAAAAGGCTGGACCTGACTACAATGTTGAAGTTACTGCCAGCTCTGTGTGGTTTAAACAGTTCAAGAATCGTTATTCATTGTATTTATAATGTATAATTAAGTGGTGACTCTATGAGCTCTTATGTGAAGGGAGCTGAAAATTGTTGGCAACTCTAGATAAGCTTATTGTAAAAGAAAACTACTTGTCAGAACAAATATTCATTATGGATGAAACCTCACTATATGGAAAAAAATTCATGCAAGTACTTTGATTTCCCAGGGGTGTCCAACCTTTTGGCATCTCTGGGCCACACTGGAAGAAGAAGAGTTGTCTTGGGCCACACATTAAATACACAAACAATAATGAAAACTGATGAGCAAAAAAAAAAAAAAGGTTTTAAGTAAATTTACGATTTTGTGTTGGGCAACATTCATAGCCATCCTGGACAGCATGCAGCCCACGGGCCACAGGTTGGACACCCCTATAAGGAGGTCAAGACAACGCCAGCTTTCAAGATTCTAAGGACAGGCCAGCAGTCTCACTTGGGGACAATGTTGCTGTATACAAATAAAACCCTCTGTGGTCTGGCCCAGGGAGAAACCTGGAGTTTTCAAGCATATCAGTAAGCACACAATGCCAGCGTCCTACAGGAGCAATAAGAAGTCATGGATAATCCAGCTCCTCTTCCAAGATGCCCACTTGAATTGCTGTGTCATGGAAATGGAGAAGTACTGTTTAGAGAAAAATACACCTTCCAAGATTTTGCTTACTGTTGATAATGGTCCAAGATATCCTTCTTTTATTGATGATCTTTATCCCAATATCAAAACAGTGTTTCTCCCTCGAAACACCACCTTCTTGGCTGAACCAATGGATCAAGGATTTATAGCAACTTTTAACGCCAACAATCTGAAGAAGACCTTTGCCCAGCCAGCCACCTGAGCAGGACACTGAGAAGACACCGATGCCATTCTGGAAAGACGACAACATTTATGACTGCATCGATAACCTCACTTGTGTTTGGGGTGATTTTACCAAGGACTGGATGAATGGCATTTAAGAGAAGACACTCCAGAGGTTTGCCCATGATTTCAAAGCATTTTCCAAGACTGAGGAATTTGCAAAAATCAACAAGTCTATAGTTAAAATGGCAAATAATTTTAATCTGTCTGTTAACGAGGATAATGAGAAGCTCCTACAGTTGGTTTCTGAGAAATTGACTAATTAGGAGTAGTTGAAACAGGAACAGGAACACATAGCTGAAGATGAGGGAAGAGAAAGGAAAACTGCAAGAAAGAAAAGAATAAGAACACCCCTCGAAAAAATTCACAGGGAACTGTCTATCAGATTTTGCATACCCCAAAAAGATATTTCAAAGTTTGAAAACAAGGACCACAATACTGGAGGGTTTGAATAGATAGGAACACTCATGGTTTGTTACCTGCTGCTAGAAAACAAACAAACAAAACACTATGGACATATTTCTGAAAACAGTGACATATCTTCCAGAAGAGCCTGACACAGGCTCTTCAAGAGATGTTCCAGAAGAAGACATTGTTATCATAGAAGACGACAATTCCACGCCTGTGATGGCCTCTGAAGATGGTCCAGTGGGACAAGACATGGAGGTAGAAGACAGTGGTAATAATGAACCTGACCCTCTGCAGGCCTTCGTGAATGTGTCTTTATGACTTAACCTTTAACAAAAGAAGATTAATTTTTTAGATCGAATTTTTAAAAATAGAAAAAAGCTTATAGAATAAGGATATAATGAAAATATTTTACAAAGCAGTACAACGTGTATATGTCTTTAGCTAAATGTTATTACAAAAGAGTCAAAAGTCATAAAAAAATCAAAGTTTATATAGAGTAAAATAGTTACAGTAAGCTCCTTAATTTATTATTAAGAATTTAAATACTTTTATAGATTTATGGTGGCCTAACTGCACAGTATTTATAAAGTCTACAAAGGCCTTCTCACTCGCTGACTCACCCAGAGTAACTTCCATTCCTTCAAGCTCCATTCACAGTGAGTGTCCTATACAGATTTACAATTTTTAAAATTTTTTATAGTGTATTTTCCCTACACTTTTTCCTTGTTTAGATACACAAATACCACTTGTCATAATTGCCTACAGTACTCACTATACTAAGATATTGTGAAGTTTGTAGCCCGGAAGTAGTAGGTTACACCCTATAATTAGATGTGCAGGAAGTAATACTGTCTCGGTTTGTGTAAGTGCACTCTATGATGTTATAATAAAATCGCCTAATGATGCACATCACAGGTGTATTCCCCTTGTTAGGTGAGGCGTGCATGATTCTATGTCCTTTAACTTATATTCCTATCTAGTACCTAAGGAAACTCCTGCTGTAGAAAAGCCAATGAACGTTCTATCACCCTCCCTCCTTGTCCTCCTTTTCCTACCTTTATTGCTGCTATTACTAATAGCAACACTATTACCATTGAAACAATACTATAATGATTTCTAAATGTTGAGAACAGTATTTTCCAGGCCAGTTTCTAAATTCTTTTCACTTAAAACTGACAGGAGTCTTAAGGCTGTTATCCACTTTTTTACGGCAGAGTCAGAAACTAAAAGGCTAAATAAACTGCCCGAGAACACAGTGGCCTGGCATTTTCACTGCCTGACAGATGGAGACGGAGTGACTGAAGAGCCTGCAGTAGAAGTTACCGCAATCTAACAGTAAGTTTTCCCCAGTGTGTATGCAGAAACACAAGGAATTATTTTCTTAGGTTAACATGCATTTCTTTTGCTCCTTTATTATATAGATCTGGTCAAATCACATTTGAACTACCTTTTCAGTATTCTTCGTTTCTTCTATAAACTAGAAACAACACTGTTTTCCTAGCATTATGTTTGAGATGAAATAAAATTGAACATTAAGCATTTAAATCATACTTTGTCCATGGTATACACTAAAAATTCTTTTTGTTTCATATGAATCATTGTTTAAATTTATGAAAATATGAAAATGGAAACACTAGTAAGATATGTGTGTATGTGAGTGTGCATAAAAACCTTAGCTTATGTGTGTGAGAAATCGATACTTCTAAGAAAACTTTGGAATACTCTTTTGTTATATTCTTCATCTCATATTTCAGAGAAGTGTATTAGGATCTATGTAAAGAAACAGCATACTTGAGAATAGTATTTGTTATATTCTTTATCTCATATTTTGGAGAGGTACACTGGGGTCTGAGTAAGAATAAATAGCAAAAGCAAAAGGAATAAATCGTCATTACCATAATGACAACTACGGAAAAATATATGCTGGGGGCCACAGGGCATGCCACCCAAAATTCTACCTTTAAAATGAGCTGTGTAAGTTCTGAATTCAGTTCAAAGACGAGATTGCAAACAGAAATGAACAGTTTCCTATCATGAACCCAGCTTCTTTGGAACTGTAAAATTATTCATGAGAAAATTTTAAATCCTTTTAGATATACTTCCAAAAATGTAATGTCATTTCAAGAAAGTTATAATAAAAAAGTCAACCAACTGCTACTACCTAACCTTCTTTGTTTATTAAATATTTTTTACCTGAGGTGCCTTGAACAGAATAATCAGATTCATAGCAATTTATAAGTCAATTTATTGTACAAAGCCAGGAAACCAAGATGATTAATGTGTATCTCTTAATATATTCAAAGTGTCATGTGTACATACAAAATATTCTCTCTCAATTCTACATAAATAGATGCCAGAGCACCTTGCCAAGAACAAAGATTGAATTTGAATCCTGATAAAATACAAAATTTATCAGTGATATATAGAAGCATAGCTTTTCATAACAAGGACCTTCAAGGAACATGAACTTTATGAAATATTGTTTCTTTTTGTTACATTCAAACATATGTCACATAAGCCTGTGGAATAAAGTGATACCATATTAAGTGTAATCTTTCAGAACTGAAGTATAATTTTCTTCAGAGGGTTTATGTATAGTTGCCTTATTTTCTTACATTCTGTACAGTTTCAATACAATATTTTAAAAGCCTCTGAATCTGAAAAAAGGGAGAAATAAAGACAAACTTAATGACCATCATCAACTATAGAGAACGTTTCAATTCATGTTTATGTATGCTTGAATTCTTTTATAGAACTAAAGTACAAATGAGCAATTATAAAAAGCTCTATAAATAAATTGTTATTGTGGTGAAAATCAATACTATATTAACACATCAATTATTGATAGAATTTTCATTAAATGCTAACATACTCTTTTATTATTGCTACCCAGTACTATAATTTTTCCACAGCATACACCAAAGACCAGTTTGCCATAGCTAAGTTGGAGGAGAAAACTAAGGAATTAATTGAATACTTGCGAAAAGAAATAAATGTTCAGATTTGTAGAGACTGTCACTTCTTTCCTAGGTTATTCTGAAAATATGTCTTAATTCTTTACTTTTTTTCTTCTGAGGATTTAAATTAAGATCATAGTCCAATTAACAAATAGAAATGTATCCTCGATTTAAAGCTCAAATGAATAGATTCTGTTTGAGTAAAGTTAGTTTTTAGTCAACAGGAATCAGATCACTTGTGTGAGGCAGTGAGGAGGTACTGATTGAGAGGGGGCAGGAGGGGATGTTTGGGGTGATGGGACTCTTCTCATCTTACTTGGAGTGGAGAGTGTGCGAGTATGCGCATATGTCAAAACCTGTCCTATGTCAAAACTGGACACAGAAAATAAATCTACTCTATTGCGTGCAAATTATACATCAAAGAGGTGCGAAGCACAAACAACACCACCTCCACAAGTATTTGAATGCACTCACATGCCAAACCAGCAGATGATGTCTCAATTCTAAACTTAGATGTAGTTTGGGAAATGGTTCAGTAGTGGAAATTGCCTTTCTGTAGTTTTGCAGTTTTTCAGAACATGTGTATCTCTGTTTCACAGGAGCATTACTTTCTGGAAAAGCTGAATCTGTCTCCAGCTCTCTTAATTTAGTTCTTTAGTGCTCATATGGGCAGAAAACTCTACTAAGTTTTGGGAGAAGGTATAAAAGAAATCAAATCCACGGTACCTGCCTTCAACAAGTTGACAGGTTAGTGGGAGATTAAAAAGATTTAACAACCTTTAAAAAGCAGCAAATAACTGAGAACAAATTAACATAGCACAGCCACCATGCAAGTTCTGAAGTGAAGTAAACAAAAAAAGCAATCAGAGTGAGTTGAGGTTAATCAGGAGCAGTGCCAGAGTGATTTGTGCTTTCAGCCAGGTAGTAAAGAACGCTGAGATGCACTGGGAGAGAAAAGAAGGGGGGTTGTTTCTGGACAGATGGGCTCATTGAAAGGCACTGGCAAGTGTAGGAAAGAGAGGGCTGTCCTTGCAGTGTCCAGGTGGCTCCATCCAGGGCCTTTGCCTCAGTATCATTCCTAACCCCATTAGGCTTCAATCCACACAAGGTGAAGGACCAAAGGAGGTTTGTGGCCCCCTGGGAGATTCTGTGTCCTCTTGCTCTGATGCAAAACACTTTCATTATTTCTTACTGGTAGCAACCGAGTAAAATGACATTGTACAACAATCATGAGTTTTTAAAAATCCACGAGAAATAAGACAACAATAGCAGATTCCAAAGTATACTTAAAACTTTTGTTTCTGACTATAAATGATTTTAATCATAGGACAATTTACTGATATAAAATTTTGAATAGTCAGTGTGCCATGTTTCTATCCTCGTCCAGTCTGGGAAATCTCCAACCTGAATTATTTTCATTTTTGCCTGCAATTCAAATAAATTCACCAGGGCTCATCATCCTTACAGATATTAAGAGCTCAATTTTCCCCCTGACTATATTATCCAGGTGTGTATTCCATATCCACAGAACCTCTCTTTCCAATGTTGCCTTTCTCTGCATCCTGTCTTTAGCTAAATCTGTTTGGATGCAAGAAATACAGTAAGTTTTTCAGAGAAAGGGGTGTTTATCGTAGCATGTATGAGAATACAAAAGGTATGCTTTAAGTGTTTAGCACACATGACACATGTATTTATGCATATGTGTGTATATAAATATCAGTAATATTACACATGTAATGTGTAGCCAGGAAAACAGCTGTGCTTCTCAAGTCAAAGGATGTAATAGAAGGAACTCAGAAAGGGAGGTGCTGGATTGTGTTTGCTGTCGATCGCTAGTGAGCAAGATAAGCGTGGTCCTTGGATTCAATGTCAAGTCTAAGAGGGAAAACGTAAGATTGGAATGAAGGAAAGCATTCCCCAAAGTGCAAGTGCTATAAAAGTTCATGAGAGCAGTCTCTAATGAATCTGAAAAAGACTTATTATGGGAAATTCAGTTTAAGGTGTGGACCAAGAATGGTTGGAAGTCATCTAGTATAAAAGTGACTGAAGATTATTTTAAGGGCATTACAACTATACAACAATTAGTTCTCCTGTAAACAGTTATCTATTATTACTATCACTGTTTTTTTTATAGTGGTTTGTTTCACAGGATTCATAGAAAACCTCCAAGCATTTAAAACAAAAGGCAACACCAAAAATCCAGTCCCATGTTAAAAAACTTAATAAAATTAAAAAATAAGGTAAACTCACGGATCCATTCATTCTGTAAATAGCTATTATTCCAGGTGAAAGGAAACAAGAATAAAGAGCTTGAATAACAATAAAAATTTTTTTAAAAAAGAATAAACAGTCAAGGTGACTAAACATCCTTGTTGCCAGGGACTGTCGCACTTAAAACACTGCAAGTCCCACATCTGGAGAAACTCCTAGTTTCACACAAACCACAGCATTCGGTCATGCCTAAAACAAGACAAACGACTTTCCTGCCTCATGGAACTTAAACTCCAGCTGAAGAAACAGAACATAAACATGTGCTTCCATATGTGTGAGGTGTTCGCAAATGCCGTCAGAGACACAAACAAAGCAGTAGGAACAGAACTAACAGGGGCTGGAATTTTTTACGTTATTCAGAGAAGGCTCTCTGAAAAAGTGACATTTAAGAAAAAACATATAAAATTAGGGATCAAGCCATGGAAATATCTGGTGAAGTTTCAAAGAGAGAGAAAGGAGACACTCTCTGAAGAAACACAAGGTGTAGTAGGCTCAAGAGTTCACTGATGTGAGAGGTTGGTGGCAGCCAGCTCAGGCCAGGCTGTGGTTAGATACCAAATACATGTTCTGTCTGATAGGAATCCACTGAAGGATCTTTACAAGACCTCAGTCAGGAGCTAATTAGACTTTCCTTGTAAAAGGGTTGTTTTTTTTTTTTTTTTCAAAAATAGTGCACGAACATCGAATGTTTTCTTATTTGACCTGATCTTTATTTTTCTAAATTTGTTTGTGGTATTATAACTGGAAAATCAGGTCTTCACAACTTCTATTTGGAGTTTTCAAATTTTTAGCATATTTTTTGTTACTTTGATAAATACACCATGTATATTTTAAAATAATGCTCATTCTAATGAACAAAATAAACTGACAAAAAATAGAACCAGAAACATGGATACATGGAACAAACTGAAAAATCTCAGAAGGGAAGGGGCTGGAGGGGACTGGATGAAAGAAGGTGAAGAAATTAGCCACAGATCATGTATGCAAAGCCCATTGACACAGACAGTGGTTTGGTAAAGGCCAAAATTGGGCTGGGTGGTGGTGGGCAAAGTGCGGGGAAATGGGGAACATCTGTAATAGTGTCAACAATAAAAAATGAAAATAATGCATAAAAATAATCAAAAAACAAGTGTACATAAAAATGTGATGTGCATTTGCATACGATGAATAAGTTATATAAATAAATATTAAGCAATAAATAGTGATTACCTCAAGGTCAGAAGTGAAAATAGTAAAAACAATAATGATTACAATAATATATTTAATTTTATATAATTAAAGACATACTTTTTTATTCTAAAATTTTATAATAAAATATATACATATTCATATTTTGTTATAAAAACTTTTAAATGTGTTATAATTATCTTTATTCCCATTCTCCTTTCAGACATCATAACACAAGTCCAAGAATATATCAACAAAATGAAAATCCAAAAATAAAACAAATTTAGAAGTTCATACCAATCTAGGACAAAAATCACCTAATAAAATTAATGTTTTCAAAATTGCCCATGAAAATATTACACTTTTGTATAAAAATAAATGTAATGTGATATTCTACATTTGCACTTAATTTTATAAACATATATTTTTCAAATTTTATATATAAACTTTAAAATATATTTGTGTGAACAACATTGAAAACATTAATTTATTGGATGCTTTTGTTTTCAATATTTTCATTATTTGAATATAGGTTTTGCAATGATAAATATTTGGCAATAATTTTAAAAATTTGAACAATGGTTCTTGTCTCTTATGTTGTAAATATGAATAAATAAATAAATAATTGATAATTTTCTATTTAATATTACTCATATAATTTCCATCACTCACTTATTTTTATCACCAGTGTCTGAGCCATTTCAGAATAGTCTTACTAGAACTATGTCCCCCAAGATATCTGCTAAATTAGTGAATCATTGATGAAGATAAAGAGTTTACTTATCTTCATGTTTCTATAAAATTGAGCTACCTTTGAAAATTAAATGAGATTTATTATATCTCTGTATTTTCACTCAAGAATTCAACTTTATGGAGCATTGTTTTCAAAGTATCGAAATGTATAATTTGAGCATTATATACTTTTATAATTCTACATTGATTTTATTCATATCAATTATTATGAACAAATATGTTGATAAGTATAATGCTATCATTTTATTTATAATGATGGCAAGCAAATTTTTTGTGTCTGGGAATCATAAAAATAAATATATTACATAATAACACTAAACTCTCAGGTAGAAAAGAATAATTTAATAAAATATATCATCTTTAGTTATATTTATAGACTTTATTTCCAATGCAGAAAAAAAATGTTTTATTTTACAATGTAAAAGATATCTTTGATTGGATGATGATTTATATTCAATAATTTCATTATAGACTTTGGTATAAAGGCACTTATTAAAGAAGATACAAGATACAAGGAACAACATACGAAGTAAGCACCTTGGAACCTCACACAGTTCTCCCAAACACCATCAGCTGCCCCGTTGTATTTTCCTGAATCTCATTGACTATCTGAACTCTCTTCCCTTTCAAAGGTGATTTTAATTTTGGGAAAAAGCAGAAGTTACAGGGCAGCAAACTGGGCTGTAGAGGGGCTGAGTCGACTGGGTAATTTGATGTTTTGCAAAAAAATTCTGCATGAGACATGATGCATGAGAGGGTGCATTGTCGTGATGAAGCTGCCAATCACCAGTTGCCCATAGCTGCAGCCTTCTGAATCATCCGAATAGTCTCATGGATGAATGTTCAAGCATAAAGCAAAATTCAATGGAGATCTGTTGCTCTACTTGCTCAGTTATTTTGCATGCTACGGCCACACAGTACACATGATCAGTCAAAGGCATCTACTGCCCCCACACTCTAGTAGAGTGAAGTTGTCATTCTTCGGCATGACGATCCTATCTAAAGCCTTCATTGCTGGGTTACATTGATGTCAGGCAAACTATTCTCATTACATTACCAATGGTTGGACTTTTTCTGGACAGACCTTGTAGGCATTAGTTCAAAACAGGAAAGCTAAAAAAGTATTTCTCTCTATCATTGCTGTTTTAAAACTGGAACAACTAAGAGCTGAAGGTAAAACTTACTATAACCTTTAAATAAATTGAAGAATGTTTTTATCATGGAAGTGAATAGCCTCATCCCTTAGAAAAAGCAGCGCACAAAAACTAGTGGATTCAGATTAGGGAATGATGGACTCAGGTTTTCTATTAATTCTAAGTTGTATAATATTGGACTTTGTTTAGACTCCAACCTTGAATTTTTTTCAAAAGAAAAAATAAATTCAAAAAAAAAATTTTATCTCCAATGAACTAATTGTAGACAAGAAAGTGAATTAAATGGATTAGAAGGTCTTTTCCATTTTAATATTCTGTGTTCCCTATACAGATTAAAATGTCATGGTTATAAATATATTTCTTTACTATAGATTTCAAGAGATTCTTTCACTAGTTTTCTAAAATGTCACAAGCACTAAATCAAATCCCTGTATAAGCACAATACCATGTTGGCAAGCATTTATTTATTTGTGATCTTGCATTCTTTAATTATAGCCAGAAGCCCCTTTTGGAGAACAGTTTTTTCTCACATACTTATACCCACATATTTTAAGTATGAAGCCAGCTTCTCTATGCATGCATACTGTTTGTCCTCACTGAAGCAGAAATGGCCTCCAGGAGTAAATAACAGGGAATAAATATCTTTTTTTGCACTGTAAGAAAGCCACAAGTTATATAGAAATTGTAAAATTCTACAATATAATAGCATCATTCCAAAATGCATCATTGTAAAATTTTATATAATTAATAATTTCATTGACTGAACATTTCACTGTGGCTTCTTTAAAAATAAATTTTTAAGTGCACCACTATAATTGCTCAGATAAATGGAGGGTTTAACCATTTTTTTTAAATTCCATTATTCTGAAAGTTTGAGGATTTTGTATGACCATTAGTCACACAATGACTTTTTTTATTACACTGTCATTAACTTCCTCGTGTGGACTAATTAGGCTCACATTATCCTTGCATGCTGGAATAATTGTGGGAAAATAGAGTATAGAACTCAACATTTGAGCCAGTGTGTTCTGAACATTTGGACTTTTGTTTGAAAAGCGTCCTGTGAATGTAAGACAATGAAAGTCTCTTCTAATAACAGAGAGAGAGCGAGAGAGGAGAGGGAGGAAGAGAGATAGGATTAGAGACTGACTGAAAAAAAAGAAAACCATTTCTATTTGCAAATGTGACAAAACATTTTATGTAGAAAACCCTAAGGACTCCAAAAAAAAAAAAACTGTTAGGACTAATAAATGAATTCAGTAAAGTAAAGTGAATTTAGGATACAAAACAGAGTCAGTTGCATTTCTATAAACTAACAGTAAACTTTCAGAAAGAAAAAATAAGAAAAGATTCTGATTTAAAATTGCATTGAAAAGAGAAAATGCCTAGGAATGCATTTAATGAAAAAAAAAACAATGATCTGTACACTGAAAACTTTAAGACATTGGTTGATAAAAATAATTGAAGACACACAAAAAGGACAGATTCTGTGCTTATAGCCTGGATGAATTAATATACAAGTGACCATACTACCCAAATTGATCTACAGATTCAATGCAATTCATATATATATATATATATATGTACACACACACACACATATATATATATATACATTCAATTAATTTATGATAACAGAACCAAATACACAATGGGAAAAGAATCAAACATTCAGTAACTGGGGTTGGAAGAAGCGGACAACCACAGAATAAAACTAGACTCCTTTTTTTACATCACACACAAAAATTAACTAAAAAATAGATTAGTGACTAGAACGTAAGACTTGAAACCATAAAACAGCTAGAAAAAAACATAGTCATTTATTAGGCTGGAAACCAAAGCAAAGGAAACAAAAGAAAAAATAAACAAATGTAACTGCATCAAATTAAAAACTTCCGCACAGCACAGGAAATCATCAACAAAATGTCAGGGCAACCTATGAAATGGGCAAAAATATGTGCAAATCATATATCTGAGAAGGGTTGGTATTCAAAATATGTCATACAAAATAGTAAAAAGAACTGATTAAAAATGGACAGCAGAACTGAATTTTTCCAAAAAAGACATACAAATAGCCAATGGATATATGAAAAGGTACTCAACGTCACTATTCATTAGGGAAATACAGATCAAACCTACAATGAGATATTACTTAAAGCTTGTAAGAATGGCTATAATAACAGGAGAGAAGTGTTGGCAAGGTTGTAGAGGAAAGGGAACACTTTACCCTAATAAGGGAATTGTAAATTTGTGCCCCCACTATGGAAAACAGTATGGAAGTTTTTTAAAAACAGAACTACCATGTAATCTAACAATCTCTCTTCTAGGTTTGTATCCAAAAGAAATGAAAATATTATCATATATGTATTATATTGTCATATATATATATTTATACACACACAATATGTATGATAATATATACGGCTGAACTATATATATTGTCCAGACTGAAACAGAAAGAGAACACCTTGCTGCTCGCCATAACGTGGGTGACACCTGAAGGCATTTGCTACATGAAACAAGTCGGACAGTGAAAGACAAATACTGAGGAATATCAATCACTTACACGTGGAAGTGAAGACAGCCAAACTCCCCAAACCGAGAGCACAGTGGTGGGTACCAGGGGCTGGAAGGTATGAGAGAAGGGGAAATGCTGGTCACAGAGTACAAACTCACATTTGTAACAAGTTCTGAGGGTTTAGTGTACAGCATACTGATTATAGCTGCTACTTCTGTATTATACACTTGAAAGTTGCTAAGAGAGTAGCTATTAAATATTCTCTTCACAAAAAAGAAATGGTAATTATGTGAAGTGGTGGAGGTGTTAGCTGGTTCTATGGTAATAATCATTTTACAGTGTATGATTGTATCAAATCAACAAGTTGCACATAATACTTATATAGTGTTATTTGTCAATTATCTACAAAACTGGAAAAACTATATTGTAAGTGGTTATGTTGAAAATTAAATGAGATAATACATAAAAATATAAAGTGATAGAGACATAAAGAATTAATATTATAATAGTCCTCAACTTCTCATAATAATTCCACAGTTCTCTTTAAAAACAACCTTTTAGACTATTTAGTTTAATGGAAACAAAGTATGATATTAATAGATACTTAAAATAACATGCTGATCTGATTATAGAAAGCTAATTTTACATCAGTTTCAAAAAAGGAAACAATGAAACTCTGGCTAGCAAAGAGGCCAATAGTTGAAAATTTTCACTTGTGATTATAAGAAAAATATACAAACCTGGCTTTTTTCTATGTCATTGGCTGTGTGAGAGGGATACTTGTTATGCAGTCCTAGAAACTTAAATGTATATACATCCTTTGTTCAAGGAGCAATAGACCCCTACAAAAATAAAACGAGAATGAAGGAGTTTTTCAGGACCTTGTATAATAAGCATTTGGTTTTAGCAATATACAAAACATACATGTATACAATCTTGGTATAATATTGTATACATATTACAATATTATTGTAAGATACTTGGTAAAAGTATCTCTTGGTAAGAGATACTTGGTAAAATTAACTTTAAGAGTGCTATTTCTATACAGTAATAGCAAGGGGAAAATTATGTTTGGAAGCATGCATTATAAGGACAAATTGAGCTCATTATACTCAAACATAAGGAGTTTTTTAATCTGACTCTAATTCTATTCAGAAAGAAGTCCTTTTCTAGGTCAATATCTCTCTACAAAACTCAAGTCTCAGAAGATTTCCTCTTCTACAATATTGAAAATGTAGAAAATATTATAGGGGAAGGAATGTTGTAGTATCCTTTGTCAAATTTATTAATAAAAATTACATAGCTTTCCTATAAACCTAGGGAAGTAAACAAAATGAACAAAAAAGCATTTTTTCATGCAAAAATTATGCCAAAAATGCCATACATGTTATTGTTTATTCTTATAGTAATTGTTTGAGAAGCATTCATTTTATTGGTTACAAATTGTTTTCTTATTGACAAAAAAATCCACAGGACTCTGACATCTTACAATTTGCATTTATAATTCTAATGTTTTTGAAATCGGTCAATATGATACAAAAGAAATCATAATTGAGCCTTTTAAACACTGGATTTTAGGTTCAGAATCAGAGCCTCTTTCAGAACACAAATATACTATCTATGCTCAGTATCTCATCACAGCTAAGAATTCACGAGAAGCGAGAGAGAGGGAAAAAATCACACACACACACACACACACACACACACACACACTGCGGTCAACACCAGAAAAGAACTAATGCACAAGCCATATGGTTGGCCACTGATAAAGTAAAAACAAACCAAAAAAAATTCTTTTTAACTGATGGCAACTTCCAAGCCTTCATCAGCCAGAAAAAAATGAGGACCAGACACAAATTGATGTACATGAGTAGTTTTGGAATATTTGGAATATTTTGGAATATTAGCATTGTGGATTTTCCATCATGTTCTCTATTGAAATACCTTGCTAATGCAATTGGAGAGAGAATATGGGGTTGCTCTGCTACACAGGGCACCGGATCTTGCTGCATAGAATTTCACTTCAATCCCAGTACAGACTTATACTAAGAATATGCAACTCAGAGAAATATTCACGTATGTAAATTTGACAAGGCAGAATTTTAATGAAAGCTCTTGGGCCTGATGGTACACAAAGGTGGTGGGATTTACTCTAGGAACAACTGTTACAAGGCATATAACTATAATGAATATCAGTTCTTATCATCTGTTTAGAATTAGTCATAGCTGATTTGAGAGGAGAGCTGGGCTTAGAGCTGCCAAACATTAGTGCTTGATAGATATAGGTGTATTACTCATTTAGAATTATTCCTGGCATAGAAACACTACATATTAATGTTTATGAAATGGATATTTGAAATAATTTTTAAATGAATGAATAAGTATTTCAATTAATGGAATGGGAAAAGGAGGAATACTTCCAATTCATATTTACTTCTCTTTTTGATAATGTATGAGCATGTTCCATAGACAGTGTAGAAAAAAGAAAGAATGCCATAGGACAAACGATTTAACAAACAACAAAAATATTTGTGTTTTATGTGAATAATTAAACTTCTGACGAGTATCCTAGTGGCATTAGTGATCTGAAATAGGTGGGATAAGAATCATATTCCTAAATAAAAACATTGACATTTTCTGGTAAATTGCAGGAACACCTACCTATTTTTCAATGTCTAAGATAATTTCCAACTCTAATAGTTATTGAACAAATAAATAATTCCATAATATCAAATATGTCATGTAAGTAGAACAGCTTGATTAATGGTCTGTGAATTAAATTTAAGTCTATATATCTCTCACTTTAATATACAAATTAAAATTAAATCATTGATTTTTTTAGATTCTTGTTGAAGTAGTAATTTGGTCGTTGAACAGAATTCATCTGCCATATTTATCTACTAAGTTAAAATATATATTTAACTTACTGTTCTTTTTGGTATCTTGAAGACTCTAAAATATGTAAGTTGAAGGTATTGAATATTGTTTGAACAAATGGAAAATGATTTGGGATTTTTAAAAATGAATTCAAACAGTTTTTTTTAAACCATAACCATTAAACCCATTAACTCTTTCACAGAGGGAAAAAAACACACCCTGGATTTAGATCATTTGGAGAGGATAAAATAATTTATGTTTAGTGGACTATTAATCTTGATACTTCCTGGTGAAAACAACAATAACAGCACAAATTCAACCCTGGCTTACAAAGCACAGGTAGAATTTTTACAAAATTCTAGAATCATATAAAAAACAAATCCTTTTCTTTCATTCATCACTATTCTCAAAGATTTTCGATAACAGATAAATACCCGAATTGTTTCCAAAGGGAAACTGTTTGAAATGCAGTGAATGACTTTTAGAATGTTGTTAACTGTTGAGAATATCTTAAGAAGGAAACAACCTACAATATGATTTATATATCATAGAACTATTGATTGGCTAAATAACTATGAAAGTTGAAAGCTATCTTGGGAATTTAATTTTATTTTTTAATATTGGTCAATTAATGCCAGAGTTTAAATAGCTCAAACAAGTTTATACAGCCTTGGATAGAATCTCTTAGTTGGTTGGAGCATCACGCAGTGACCAAAGGCCGTGGGTCCCATTACCAGTAGGGTTATATCTAGGTTGAGATTCCATTCCTGTTCTGGGTGTGTATGATCCCCAGCCTGTGTGCATGCAGGAGGCAGCCACTCAGTGCTTCTCTCTCACCTTGATACTTCCTTCTCTCCCTTTCTCTCCCTCTAAAATCAATGAAAACATGTCTTCAAGTTAGGATTACAAAAGTTTATACAGATAAATAGAAACTATATTTGGATTAGCACCATGTTTCTGATGTATGATCTAAATGAATACTAACCTAACATAAATAATTCCTGATTATTTAATTAAGTTTGTGATAAATTGACTTCTAAATTCTATTTGGAGTAGGAAAATGGATAAAAAGAAGTAATTAAGTAGGGCTAAGATAATACCTGGGATAAAAGGCATACTTATTACCTTTTTTTTCTTACTTAGTAAAAGAGCTTCGACAAGTCTCAGGGAAAGGTATCCTTGTGAGACATTGCTGTAGATCTTGATGAGAATGAAGCCCAGGGTCCCAAGGAGGGATTGTGGTCTTAGGATTCACCACACTGATATCATAAAACACAAAAGAGATCATTCTGACTATGGATCATAGGAGAAATGAAGGAAGGAATAGAGCAATTTATAGTTAGCTGAGAGTAACAGACACTATTATGCTCTCCTACATTTAAGAAAACAGAACCTGAAATATCATATCTGAACATTCTCCAAATTATGGAATCCAAAAATAATTTCAGATACCAATATGTGGGCCTTAACTAGACTCTGGTATTTTGAAATCTACTCTGTTAACACTTTACACTTCAGCATTTTTAGCACAAAATTATTTTTGAACTTTTAGAAAAAAATATATTTTGAAACATGTACAAATAACATATAAATGGAAAATTGGTAAGTGAAATGATATCACTGTACCCCATATATATACATACACCTACATTTAAGCTTAAAGAAGCTAAACCACTGTCCCTTTTCCCTTCATGTTGAAATACTATTTAACATTAATACCCTTCTAGAAAACTTAGGAAAAAATATGCCTCAGTAAAATTGTATAGTTACTTATCTTAAATAATATATATATGTTTAATAAATATTTCAAAAGCATTGATGTGCCCATATTCTTCCATACTCTGTATATAACTCTAAGTAACTGAATGCATGTCATTCGGTGTAAAATTATGCATATGTATATATCTATAAATATGTGCATATATGTATATATGTATATGTAGGGCACTGAGGGGAGAGTGGTCAAGTGTGTCAGCCATTGATAAGACCTGAGTGAGATGGCTAGAGTTTCCAGTGAGTTTGGGAAAGGGGAGGCTTTGACCTTGAAAATAGCAAATCTGATGAGGGACTTTGACTAGACTGGATAACATGAAGGGTAAAGTTAGAGATGGATTATGGTTAAATGGGAAATACACCCAGAGGAGTATATTTGAAAAACACTGTGATTGCTATTTTCCCATGAAGAAGTGTTGTTTCTTTAAACATCAACTGTGTAGATTTTTTTAGCTTTTATTCCTAATAGGGCTGTTTTTATCAGAATGCTAGTGAAATATAAATCTCTTGACATTTATAGGAATATTTAGCTGTCCTATACAGAAAGATAATGATATTTCTCCTTCCTTTCAAATTTATGATCCATTTTATGAAGTTATTAGTAATATTTTCTTTAATATTCATGTTCATCTACTTAATTATATGGCTTTAGATAGATTGCAGCTTTTACAAAGGTGAATCCAATGAGGTAGGTCTTTGAAATCAACAGTTTGTCTATAGCTTAAAAATAAATTGGTTCATTGAGTTGATCTCTATGACAACTACTAGGCATTGAGCTTTGTCAGCGTTCTGCAAGCTATTGGGTTAATGATAACTAGCTAATGTAATGGATTAGTTAATGGGATTCTTAATCACCCTTATCTGACTTATGACTATATGGCTGTGTTATTTAAATTACAGTAAAGCATCTGACATAATTACCCTTTAACATACAAAATAAACTGTAAAATATATATATTCAATGACACCTCATCTTTGGCAAGTATGTTCATATCATTCGTTTTATAAAATACATTTAATGTGGCATACAATCATGAAGTGTGGGAAAAAAGAAAGGCATTTTAGCATATATACTAATGCGCTTAACTACAAAGAAGTGTGCAAGTCAAGTATATAATGCCACATTATTTGAAAGGTACATGTCTTCAGTAATACAAAACCACTAGGGATACCCTAAACATAGGTATTTCTTACGAAGCCTCTGTAGCCGATGACAGTTTTAAAATAAAGCAAAGGTATACATCATGCATTCGAATATTTTAGAAAAGTCTGAAAAAAAACACTTCTCCACTACATTTACAGTTAATGTTGAATATTCGATATTGTTTAGAAATACATTAACTAATTTAAAGATACAGACCAACTTTCTACAATGCTATCCATATTATACTGCTATGTTTTCACTTAGCAGATTTTAGTGGATTAAATATTTATGACTAGAGCTCTAAAGGTAGGATAAGTGACTGAGTCATATAAAAATTCCCAAAAAGCATACCTAAAGGAACTTTGTTTCCAAAAGTTAGCAAACTATTAATCGCAAGAACTAAATGATTACCATTATTAATTTTTATTTTTGAGGGCCTTCTTCAATTGCTATTTGGCAGAAACATATAATGGATTCATCAGAATCAAACACCTGTTGGTTTTGGTGTGTACACAGACCACATTGCTGCACAGCTTTCAGTCCCGCAATGCTGGATCTGGACCTTGTCTGGTCTGGCCCTTGAAGCCCTGAGCCCCTTATTTTGAGTCTCGTATCTTCCTCAAGTCCCCCTTTCCTTAAAAGAGAAAAAAAAATCAACTTCTCTATATTTGACTCTTATCACTCTCCTTGAGGCATTCCTGTCTCTTAAACACTTAGTTGTAGACAACAGGCACTCTAGCCTTATATTAGCCCCAGCCAACCAAGGTGCTCAGCTTAACTCCACATAACCTCCCTTCAATGTAGATGATATGATAGCAAATAGATAAAAAATTTAAATGGGGATATTATTATACTTTTAGTAATAAAAGGGAAAACAAAAAGAAGAATCAGATAATAGGAAAGTAATACTTTATGATAAATAACACTTAACTGGGAAATGAAGAAGTGTAAACCCATAGCTGGACAAATGTTCAACCTAACAATGTCTGATGACCTACTTAGACTTCATGTAAATTTAATCTATGTGGACTACATCAGTATGGAGATAAAAATGAGGCTATATTATTTGTAATTTTTTTCCTCTAGTAGTCATCCATTTGCTATAGAAAGAGCTGTAGATAAAGTCAAAACATGTTTCAATTACTTCTGTGCACCTTCAAGCAGATATTTCTCATTTGCTCATCAACAAGTCATTTCAGCTGCATTATTTCCATTAATTCTTCTAATAGTACGCTTCTCTTTAGTGATGCATCCTTTTGGTGCTGTCTATTGACTAGTATATTAGTCAACTCATTCCCATAGAGTTGTAGATCTTATCACCACCGAGGCTCCTTTCAAACCCTGAACAATGGCAAGGAGAAAGAGCTGTCATATGAAGGCCTCCGTATGCTGATGCTAACTTATATTTCAGTATCCTTCTTTATAGAGAAGCTTCAGTAATTTCAGAAAATGTTATCTTTTCCATTTTTGTTACTTTCCATTAAGTCAGTATCAACCTATACACTCTTTTTGTATCCCAGTGTTTTCAGAGTAAATTTATTAAACACACAAAGGAAACTTTACCATAATTATGACAGGCACGGCCTCACATTCTCCTTCTGAAACTCCTCATACTTCCAAGACAGTACATAAACTTACAAGAAGAAAGGTCAGAGAAGTCTTAGTTAGGTTTTGAGCCTGGATCCTAGTCTCCAATATTCAGTGTGAGACAGAAAAAACAGATGAGTGAAAAACAATCAAGAAAAAAAATCCAATTTTATTGTGATGATCACTGATTGTAATGTTTTTGGTATTCTTTTAAATGAAGTGAAAGGAAAATATTTCTACAGTATGAAGGTATAATAATCTGAAAAAATACCATAACTATATTGAATGTGACTAAATTTAATAAGTAAATAATAACAACAGATATGATCTAAGAAATATAATTTTAATTTATTAAAGGCAAAATGAGCAATGTATTTAATTACTTTAATTTTTATGTAAATTAGAAACAATTTTTCAGCTGAAATGAGGTATAAAAATTTCATATAGAATCATGAGAAATCTTATCTTTTTGACAATAGTTTTTAAAAAGCCAAAATATTGATTTAATTATATTATGGTTACCCATTGTGAGAAGGATCTCAGAGTCTAGCAAAGATTATAATGACCTCAAGGGCTTGATAAATGACAAATTTGGGGCCCCACCCACAGATTTTCTGATTTACTAGGCCTGGGATAGAAATTGAGACTTTGTAGTTCTTAACAATCTTTCAAGACTAAAAAACAGCTCTTGAATATAGAATTTAAAATTTTCTAGTGATCACTCTGAAAATATACAGTGACTGATTTATATACAATATATTTTAATGAATGCCTCCCCTTAAAACACTATGTGGAAGTCTACAAAAGTAATTATTAACTTGGTGGAAAAATACCTGAGGGATGAACTTGCTAAAGAGCGCTAAGGTCCATCTGGAAGACGTGATGGTCAATGTCAGTGTTATCACAGAGGAACCAGCCCATGGTCCATGTTCCTCTGCGTAGACTGGGAACAGGGTGAGGATAAAGATGTAGATCCTAAACTTCCATATTTTATGTTGAAAAAAATAGTAATAAGGTATTCACACTGATAAGTTTTTATAAAATACTATGCAGATAAAACTGTATCTTCATTTGGACAAAATTATAAAAAGTTTTGTTTCAGTTTAAAGGCAACAACAACACAATAGTAATAAGTGTTAGTTGAGTGAAATGCATTTACATACATACATACATTTCACTGCATTTTTCTCTTAATATACCTAGTAAATCTCCCTTAATGGTGCAACCTCCTTTACTAATTTTCTGATAATAATTTTTTCTAGTGTAGGAAACTATGAGAATAATATAAAAACACTTTGCCACACCTCAGAATCATGGATAAGAGAGGGAACTTCTTAATACTTTAAATAATTACAGGACATATTCAAATATACCAATTGTTGTATCCCTGTATTTATTTGAATAATATATAATAACATTAAATTTTAAAAATGTATTATTCAAACTTTCATTACTAATTGCTTTTCTCTATTTACCACATTATCTTCTAAGTAATAGAAGACAAACAAACTTATAAAAGGCTAACAAAATAAAAACTTCCAACCTAGTTCTATCAAAACTAATCATCCCTTCTTATGTGACATTGACGTGAATAATGCAAATACTCTTGCATATACAGAGTTCCCTAAGAGCAGGATACATATTATTCCCAGTATTATGTTTGCTGATAGTTGTTCTCAATTATAGCTTCAACTATTTTTTTAAAGGAAAATCTTGATGTTAAGTAGCTCTTCAATTATCTTTTCTTTTTCTCTTCACTTTTTATTGTAAAACTGAATGAAATAATTGTTTATACCTTTCTTTCCCTCTTTGTCATTTTTATTCCTCCTTTCACAATAATCAGACTTTGCTTCACTCTTCCACTGAATTTTTTTTCCAAGTTCATAACAACTTTACTCTGCGAAATCCAATGGCTAACTCTAACCCCTCTATGTATTGGCCATTCAGCTGTATTTGTCACAGTTCATCACTCCTGTCTTCCTATATTAACTCTTGACCTGGGGGGGGGGGAACCATTACATCCATGCCTTCCAATGCCATCCCCCTTTGCTGGTCTTTTATCTTCTATAACTATAAATTTAGGAGCTCTAGAGCTTGACTCTGGTGTTTGTTCTGCAGTCCTAACTATTTTTTCTGAATTCAAAACTTAGTTATCAAACAGGTTGAGCAAAAAAGAAAAAGAACTCATACATATGGACTGCTGGGGGGCAGTGGGCATAAGGGGACTAAATGGTAATGGAAAATACAATAAAAATGAAATTAAAAAAACTGTTTACTTTTTTGTTAATATATATCACTATCAAAAACAGATTTTTACAAAGTAAAACTTTTGATCTTCCCCTCTAAACTCTACAAGGTAGGCTCTCTGAGGACAAGATCTTGTTAAATATAATTTATATAAAAAGATTTACAATGGGCCCTGGAGTATAGTATTCAGGAATAAACACTAAAGCAAATCAAAACAAAAACAGGGATATGACAATTTAAATGCAGTGATGGGTGGGATTTGAAATGACATGAAATCTCTGTGGATAGTGTCATGTGATGCAGAGCCAGGATTCAAATGAAGAAAATGATACCAAAGTCAAGATGTACTTGGCTAAGCGGTTTAGGAATTCTTTATGTTGAAACTTATGAAATATTTGAAACATAAAACCTATTTAAATAATTCATCTATCCTTCTATTTCATACATCCATGTGATTTGGGCCTTTTTTAAAGTTAGTAAGGTCTTTATTTTTCTTTAGACATTAGTAACAATAACCGTGGATACTACGGATCCAGCTGCAGGAACAATTATGGTACCCATTTCAAGTGCCCCAGTTAAGCAGCATCTCTTTCAAAGGCAAGCATTGCAAAGACTTGTTCCTAAGTGTCTTTACACAGTGATCAGACCAGGGACCTGACAATTGACCCTCACAAGACATGTATTTGCATGAGCTGTCCCCAATTCATGTACCAGCTCTCTGTACTAAAGAGTGTTCCACTGTTATTTGCTCATATAAGTTTATTTTCTGAACTAGGTCATAGTAGAAAAAACAGAGTGCACACCTACAAACACCTATGCACACACACAGTAGTATGAAAGTCTAAAAAATAAGTAAAATGCAGTTTAATCTAGACTTGATATTGGATCTCTTCAAATTTCAATTCATCAAAGATTTAATCAGACATTAGTTGTTTAACTGTGAATGTTCAGAAGAGAGCTTTAATTTTCTGAGCTATTAAATGGGATGGATGAATGCAGAGGAAAAAAACTTGAAAGAAACATAAAAGAATCTGCCTCTATCTTTTCTCACCTCTATTATAAACAAGAAATCATCATTCAATTTGAAAAGTATTTCTTTTTAATAGCATTCTATGCTGCTCCACTTGTGAAGTTTATGGAGAAAAATATTAATGGGATCACGTCATAGGCTTGTGATAAGGAGCAACAGCCATTTCTAATTTCAGTTCAGGAAGAAGCAGCTACATTCACATCCTCTATAATATTCAGAGCATCTGGAAATGGAGGTCGGCCACTATGCAGTATATCATTGGCTATTGTACTTACTATGCTATCCCATGAAGCCTGGGGTACCTCAGGATGTGGACTGTGTAGTCCTTGCAGGTTTCAGGACATTAGCCCTCAAGTTGATAGAAATGAGTTCTCAAGTTTGAATATGTCTTTATGCATCAGCGTCTTCTGTAAATAAGTCCTTGCCATCTATTTCCCAACCACTCTGTGCATCTGATAGAGAAGCACAGGATGGTTGCAGTGGTACACTGAACATCTTTGTCATTTTCCTGGCAGTTTTCCATTTGAAAATATCAAGCATATTTTGGGTTTAATCTCCAGAACCATTTTAGTTTTGTAATTATTGTCATCCTTAGCAAATTAATCCCATACATGCTTTTGTCTGTCACGTGAACCATGAAAAGATGTTGAATTATGTCATTTCTGTAAATGGGAACCTTGGAAGAAGGATTAAATGCTAAGGGTGATCAGTCAGAGAAAGTGGCAACTCGTCTGGTTCAATGATTAAAGTCTGGACCTGAAAATAAGAATCACCAGGTTCTATTTGTGGCTTTGCTATCAATTTGCTATATGACTTTCAGCAAGACTTTCACTAGGAATTAGTTTTCAGATATGGGCTAGTGCAAAAAATAATCGTAGACCTTAAAAGCCAAGGGGGGGAAATCATTTTATTTCTTAGAAATATGATCAGTTTATTAGAAATGCCTTTTAGAGAGTTGGGGTAAATCTAATAATATAAATGCTATATGTCAGTTCACCTGATATTCAAAACATTAGCTGAAGGAATTTTATTTGTTGCTGAATTCTCTCATACAGATAGTTCAGCTAGGCATTCTGTCGGTTTCAGTTTAGACACTGTCCTATAAAGTATGACTTTGCAAAAAACTTCCATAAATCATTCAAAATTCAAATGCCGTTTGGGAAACAAGCTAAGACTAAAAAAAATGGCTTTCAGAAATAGATTGATTTTCCCATTCATTTTGCACTTTTATGTCCGTTTTTGGACCAGGGCATACTATGTCCTTTCTGTTGATGGCATTTCATTATCAGTTTCACTGCCCATCAGGAGGCAACTGTATCTCCAAATCCACATAACAGAGATTCTTCCCAGATGCTTCGTTTGTGATTGTTTTTGTTTTCCTTGTTGTTTTTCAAATCTTTTAAACATATATTTAAATATTTCATTGGCATTTTCTTTTAAGCTGCAAAAGCCATATCTGCTTAATGACTTAAAGTAGGCCATGCAAATATGTACAAAATCCAAAATCCAAATCTACTTCTTTATTATTCAATTCGGTATCCATCTCTCCACAGTTTTTCTCTGTGTATAAGAAAAGGGTATATGCATAAACACAAACATTTCTTAACACATGGGATTATAAGACATATTTTTGGCAACTTGCTTTTTCACTTCCTGAGAAGAGAGGACTTTATCAGGGTGTATTATTCAGAGTTTTTCAGAGGAGCAGAATCCATAGGGTGCATGTGTGTGTATATATGAGAGAGAAAAATAGAGATATATTTTAAGAACTTAGTTCATGCTGAGGATGGCAAGTCCAACATTTATAAGGTTGGCCAGTAGGCTGCAAACCTGAGGAGTCACAGTGTGAGACCGATGGCAATCTGCTGGCAGAATTTCATCTTTCCCCAGGCAAGTCTGTCTTCCTGCTATTAGGCCTTCAACTGATTAGATGAGTGAGGGCCACCCACAGTATGGAGGGTAATCTGCTTTCTCAAAGTTGACTCGTTTAAATGCAAATCAATCTCAACTAAAAATACCTTCATAGAAACATCTAGAATAATATTTGACTAAATGCTTGTGTCCCTTCATGTAGCCTAATTGATACATAAAATTAGCCCTCACACAGGTTCTACTAAATTCCAATTTTTGCTAATCACATTACTTGAATTATTTCATTTGATAATAAAAACAGCCTTATGACTTAGATATTATTATCCCTATTTCGCTGATTAAGAAGGAATCTCAGACACAGGGAAACTAATACTTGGCCCAATGATTGAGCCAGTACATGTCAGAACTGAGAGATAAACCAAGACTCCGTGTCTCCAGAACCCACGTCTTTAATTACAATGTTCTGTTGTGTCCCCGAGCATTAGTCTGGACATCTCTACACAACCACACACACAGAACCCACTGACTCTGGCTGGCAGGACTCATATTCCAAACTATGGAAGCAGACAGGTCTGGAGTACAAAATTGTCACTTTAGGCATGTCCCTGTCTCCTGTGCTTTAGTGTTCACTTCTATACAATGAAAACACTAATGAGTACCTACCACAAAAAGACTGATAAAATTAATAAAAAGACAACTCAAGCAAGTTGCTTCACCCAGTGGTACAGACTAAGCATGCTAACAATCTTCTTATAATATTTTAAAATATGTTCAAACGTTCCCTTTTGAGAGTCATACATGTTGTTATCAAGTACTTGTCATGACAATCAAATACCTCACTAACCATTTCTTTGCATTCGATGGTAGTTTTATTTCTGTAGAATAGGTTTACAAATAAGAGTAATTTACCTTTTTGAAGCTTCAATTCAATGATTTTTAGAATATTCACCAGATTGGGCCATCATCATCACTGTTTAACCCCAGATATTTTCATCACCCCTAAATTCTCATTGTGCCCTTTAGTGATCACTCCCCAATCCCCCTCCCTACATGCCCCAAAAACCAGTATTCTACTTTCTGTCTCTATAGATTTAGAGTTATCCTTGCCAGATATTTTGTAAAAAATGAAATCATGTAATATGTAACCTTTTCTATCTGGCTTCTTTCGCTCAGTATAAAGTTTCAGGTTTCACCTATATCGCTGTGTGTATCACTACTTCATTTCTTTTCGTGGCTGAATAATATTCCACTGTGTGGGTGTACCACTTCTGTTTATCTGTTCACAGCTTGATGGGCATTTGAATTACTTGCACATTCAGCTATTATACGTAGTGATCTTATGTACAGTTATATACAAGATACTGTGTGAACACGTTTTAAAACCTTTTGGGAACATAAAAGAAGTAGAATTGTGCTATTGTTTTTCCAGTTGTCAGAATTCGTACTCCCATCAGCCATATGTGAAAGTTTTTGTTTTAGTTTAGTTTTTTTTTTTTGATGTCATCATTGAAAAAATTTAATACTTTTCCAAAGTTTTGTCTTAAGGAATATAATTAATGGAGATAGAGATTAGCAATATTTACTAAATCAGAGAATGATGTAGGTATTTTACATATTTTATAACATTTTATACTTACAGCACCCTGGAAATTTTATCAGATATGATTGTTTTATGGTCAATATTCATTATCCCAGTTACCTGAAGAGAAAATTAAGACTCAGAAATAATTTAGCCAATCTCTCAGCTAATAAAAATATGAGAACGGTATTTGAAAATAGGTATATATAACCCATGTGATCTAAGTTAGTTTATTTATTTTAAATGTAATTAGGGAACTTGTCCAAAGCAACACATTTTGTAAAGTGGTAGAGAAAGGGTTCAAATCTAGTGCTTTCTAACGCCAAAGTCTCTCTTTCCGATAAATTATGTGAATTTCCAAAGAAAACACTTTTCCTCTTTTTTCTTCTCCATGAAGGAATGTGCAATATATAAGGCTGAACCTTTCATGATTTGGGAAGAACATTGGTAACTACCGCTAGCTCCCTCTGTTGCCAGTATTCACACACCAAGACATTCTGTTAGGTTGTTCTTTCTTGTCTGTCAGTTGTTTCAATCCTTCCTTCATCTGGTTTCACTGAAGAAGCCCTCTGAAGCATTTTAATGAACAGATTTGATATTGACTATATTTGTAAATGATTTTTTCAATCAGCTTTTAATCTTACCTTTATGATGCTTATCTGAATTGACATGCTGTGCGCTTAGATGTTAGCTGTGAATGGGAAGCTGTGAAGTAATGCCATTTAATTATAACAATTTAATTCTGTCAGTATTTAAACTCTGTACAAAATATAGCAGCCGGGGTTATCACTGCTCTTTAGGTTATGGTAGAAAGTGATCTTCCTCCTTCAACAATTGAACACATTATTAACCTATAGTTCTGTTTCAATTGTCAAAAAATACTCTCAGACACCATGTACATTCTCCTACGTTTTATTTGGGTATTTACTTTTCGTAAAAATAAAATAGAAAAGGAAACTATAAACATAGTTTTCAGAATCTTGGCCTGCACAGTTCTAGAGAAGGAGTTACTTCCCTCTACTTCCTTATGCTTTGTGGTTCCTGTGGAATGAAGAATAATTGGCTTATTCTGTGGATCCAGCATTTATTGGTTGATGCCGTCACTTACTCCGGGGCAGAAATACTAAATCTGAAAGCAGTAAGCATTCTCTACCGAAGCTCTGTGGCTGTGTTGATCTTCTGTGCTCAGGCATGAGAGATGAACCTTGGGCAGGGCTACCCTTCCAAGGGTCCATTCAGTTCTCTTTGTCCTTTGCTCTAACCTTCCACTTGCAGTTGGGACTGACGGAGAGGAAAGGCTGCTCTGGCTTTGCCTGCGATTTAAGGAAGAAAGACTTAGATGTCATGTTGGTCTGACATCCCTGTCTCACTCTCAAATTCATTTTAGCAGAGAATTTTGCAAAATACAAAATAAGCAGTGCATAGAACCTTATCTCTTTAATAGACTCACTTGTTAATCTAATTTGACTGTTAATCCATGCAGATTTACAAAAGGAACAAAGCATCAAACACAAGAAATGTGGACATTTTAAATTACTCATGCTGCTTTCTTTCACTACACTAAATAATTACATACACATTAAGACCGCAATGTAGTTTTTGTTCAGCATTATTTTACATATGCAATATTTTAAAAAATTATCAATATAAAATCTTTTCTTAAATTAACTTTACTATTAAAAATATGTATCTAAGGAATCTAAAGGTTTTGGCAAAAATCTAGTAGAAATCTGTACTAACAGATTAACTGAACTTTTGAGTGTAGATTTTTCAAGAATAAAATAGAAGTAGCTGGTCCTAGAGAAATGTAGTAACTCCCAATTTGATGATGAAATTAATTAATTACATATGGTAAGACATGTTCATATAGGCAATTCCTATTTACGCTTTCCTATGTTCAGGAATTATTACAAGAAGGAAGGCTGGGAAAAGTTTTAGCTGCTTACTTTGCCATTCTACCTCTTCCTCAGAGACTTGATTTGCAATCAACAGTTATGTAAATTTATCAGATTAGACATTCAGAACTAAATTTTCAATAATATATGCAACCATTATCTGAGTAAAACTGACAAAATGTCAGAGACAGGAACAAGGTAGAGTAATTAGGAAAATGGTGGGGATCTGAAAGCAATTAAAACTGAAAAAGCTTTCACTTTTCCTAAGGTTGTAATTTCTTAGCAGATAAGCAGAAAGGAAAATTCCCATGGGCCACTAGATTAACGCTAGTTAGGATAGAGAGAATGCTGTATGCATTTACATATCACCTAATTTAAAGTTCTTGATAACATGCAATTATGATTCATTTAGCTATACTTTGTGTTAAAAAGGAATTTAATATTATTTCTAGGATATTGCTTTGGGTATTATAATTGCATCAATATCTAACCTTATTATTAAATTAATTTCTTTTTACAGGTATAAAAATGTTGATTTTATCCTAATATGTGCCTAGTGAGTGACAACATATCACCATTGATGTTATGATTTTCTTATTGTTCTAAATCACTAATGTAGTGCATTTACTAACTCAGCAGCAAGGCCAGCAGGCTAGAATGTGTATATTTTGATGTAAATATTTGTCAGTTTTAAAGTCTCTAAATAAGGTTGCCTTATATGCATGTATTGTATTCATGTCTATGAAATTAATGCACAAAATTGTGAGTACATGGGCCATTTCAGTAAAACCCTTTTCTATACTAAGGAATCTTTTCACATTTGATTAAAGATATTACCTTAACAAAATTCATTTGCACGCCAAAACGTAAAGTTCTCCCTAAATTTATATTGTTTTCTCCCAGTTTTAAGACTCATAATTAAAGGAGAAATGTATGGGGAGAAACAAAATACTCTTTAATCTTGGACCATTGCTACTCTTACCTCCAGTGCATATTGCATGGATCTTAAAAAGAGCCATGTTTTAATTTTCCCCCTGGGAAAATTCAAAACATTTTAGATGTATCCTTTAATGATATCTGTCCTTTCTGGTCTCCTACTATCTATCTAGTTCCAGTAAGAGTATATTGCAAGCATTTTCCAAAATTCTACAAGTCAGTTCTTGTGCTACCTCTAAAAATACAGCGATCAACAGAACGCAGTTTGGTCTTCCCTTCAGAGCTCGTAAGAAAAAATTCTATATAAGTCTGCTATGATTACTCATTTAGTAGTTACTGGTATGGTGATCTGAAGGAGAAGTGGATGAAGAAAGTTATGTGGCCAAGTGCTGAGGTTTCGAGACTTCCCTGAGAAGGCAGACGTGGATTTGAGACTGGAAGTGTGATAGGAATTCATCAAGCAAAGAGAGGATGTGGGACTATAGGCTGCTCTAGGCTGAAAACTCAGCACACAGGAAGACCTCAAATCAGGAAGGAATAGGAACGTTGTAGGGATTCAAAGAGATATATATGAATAGAAAGAAGACAGAAAGGAAGGGGAGGCAAATGACATGGAGAGGGTGGTAGGCCACCAAACAATAGTTAAGGATTACACATTTTATGCTATGTACAATAATCAGAACAATTAAACATGTTTCTTAAAAATACGAGATTAATTTTTACTGCTTTACTTTATTGGTGTCTCAAACTTTTAAACTAAGAAAAAAATCCATTATCAGATGTATTGGCGAATATGTTGTCACATTCTCTAAAATATCATTTTATTTTGTTGATGGTATCACTTGCTGTGCAAAAACGTTTCAGCTTGATGTAGTCCCATTCGTTTCTTTTTTCTTTTGTTTCACTTGCCTGGGGAGATAGACCAGATAGCCTGTTGCTATGATCGATGCCCAAGATTTTACTGACTGTGTTTTCTTCTAGAATTTTTTATGTTTTTTGCCGAATATTTAAGACTTTAATCTATTTTGAATACATTCTTGTGTGTAGTATAAGAAGATGGCCTAGTTTCATTTTTCTGCATGCATCTGTCCAATTTTCCTAACACCATTTATTGAATTAACTATCTTTAGCCCATTGTAAGTTCTTGCTTACTCTGTTGGATATTAATTGACTATAAAGGTGTGAGTTTGTTTCCAGTCTGTCTATTTTGTTCCTTTGATATATGTGTCTATTTTTATACCAGTACCATGCTGTTTTGATTACTATGGCCTTATAGTGCAGTTTGATATTAGGTAGCATGATTTCTGCAACTTTGTTTTTCTTTCTCAGGATCATTGTTGCTACTTGGGGCCTTTTGTGATAAAGGGTTAATGTCCAAAATTTATAAAGGACTTAAAAAACTCAACACCAAAACAAACAATCAATTCAATTAAAAACTGAGCAAAAGATCTGAATACACATTTCTCCACAGAGGACATACAGATTGCCAGTAGACATATGAAAAGATGCTCAATAGCACTAATCGTCAGAGAAATGCAAATTAAAACCACAATGAGGTATCACCTCACCTCTTTCACAATGGCTGTCATCAATAAATCAACAAACAAGTGCTGGTAAGGAAGTGGAGAAAAGGGAACCCCTTTTCACTGTTGGGAATGCAGACTGGTGCAATCGCTGTGGAGAGCAATATGGGAATACCTCAAAAACTTAAAAATGGGTCTACCATTTGACCTTGATTCCACTTCTGGGAATATATCCAAAGAAACCCAAAACAGTAATTTGAAAGAACATGAGCATCCCCATGTTCATTGCAGAGTTATTTACAATTGCCAAGTTAAGGAAGTAGCGCAATTGTCCATCAGTAGATGAGTGAATAAAATAACTCATGAGATACTTACACAATGGAATACTACTTGGTCGTAAAGAAGAAGAAAAGTTACCCTTTTTGACAGCATGGATGGACCTGCAGAACATTATACTAAGTGAAATAAAACAGCCAGAGAAATACAAACACCAGGTGATTTTACTTATATGTGGAATCTCATGAACAAACTGAACAAGCAAAATAGAGACAGAGTCACAGACAGACAGCAGGATGACAGGTAAGGTTGGGGAGGAGGTTAGGGGATGGAGGAGGTTAGAGGTTGGAGGGATTGAGCAAAAAGGAAAAAGGACTCATGGACACAGACCACAGTGTGGTGATGGCAGATGGGAGGGGGTGTAAGGAGACTAGATAGTAATGGAAAAAATAGAATACAAATTTTTTTAATGTTCTGAATTTTTGTTGTTGTGAACAGTTATATTAAATAAGTTGATATCTTTATCTCCAAATGGGTATTTTTAATTTTAAAAAGTGATTTCTTTAACTCCAGAGTGGGGTACAATGTCAGGATTTCTATCACGTGAAGATTTATAGGAGATGGGGAAGATATTTTGGACAGCAAAACCTCCTCTCAAGTTTATTCTAAAATTGTGCATAATAATACAATTAATAATTCATTTAAATTAGGCTCTTAATATAGCCGTTATTCATTAAAAGCATTTACATGCATTATCTTAATTAATTTTCACCATAATCCTGTGAAATAGATTTTATTATTAGTTCCAATTTACTGATGAGACAACGGAAGAATGGACAGTAATACTGATGGAATACCAGACAGAAGTAGGCTATAGTTTCTGGCATTTTTTAGATTAAGTAGTTATAACTCCCCTCCTTCCCCATTGATCTTGACCAAATTGTTGGGTCATGATGTTCCACTTAAGAGAAAAATGAATCTGTCCTCATTGCCTTATCTGGCTGAAGGTTTTTTTTTTCTTTTTTTTTTTAAATACTCAATATGTCCAGATCACCTAAAGGTTTAGAATAAATTATTTACACTTGCTCCATATCAACAAAAAAAGGTATTTAATGTTTCTCAAAATGTCTCTCAAAAGGAGTTGACGTGCCATGGAGCATGTTAATTTAACAGCAGAAAAATCAGTGCATTTCAAAAAGTGCGGATAAGCAGTATCCTCAGAACTCTGGCCCTTTGCATCCTTACCTACCTTCCCAAATTATACATCATGAGATTAGAAACTCCTTCACATGCTTTACTACACAAACATTTTTGTCTGGTTTTACTCTTACAATATCAACTCAGCTGATTTGAATTGACCCCATGACCGCAATCATTCTTATCACTTTATTTAAAACCTTTATCAGTGGTGACTTTAATATTTAACAAACTTAATTTACATAAAGTGTTGCTACAGAGAAAATTATACAATGTGTTTTCACGCAGTAATTGTCATTTTTATTATATTCAGGCAAAAAGACAATGTTCTCAGAGGTCATTAATAATATAGATAACATATTCATCATGAAAATTTGTACTAAAATTATTTCTATACACAGCTAAAAACTTAAAGATGTTATCATGATTGATATATATAAAAATAAGCACAATAACAAATGACTCAGACAAATCTTAATAAAATTTGATAGGACAGAACAAATTAGTATGTGAAATAGGTAAGGAAATTGTATCTTATAGATGATAGTCCCAACCGCACATTAAGTATGTACTCCTTACAGGGGACATTTGCCAATTTGGCATATTGACAATTATAATTAAAGTTTCATAAGAAACATGTGGTACCTGAAGGACACTATGAGTCTCCTATATCCCTCTGAAAGCAGGAAATATATCTTTCACGTGAAAAGTCCCCTCCTTACACCAGGATACACGTATCCTTAACCCAAAGATGGGAAATTCAGGGCTGAAAAGTTTGTAGAAACAAATCCTATTACTTTAATAACTGACCACCCCAAGTCCTATTTCTGCTTAGATTCCTCACTCATTAAACATCAGAGCCTAAGTGTATTTGTCCTGTCAAATTCTCACAGATTTATTGTTTTGTTTTATTTTTAATCTAAGAAGTACAAAAGCTGCCTGTGTTGGTCATTTCTTTAGGTCCCATATCTCTGAAACCTCCGCATGTACAAAATTAAACTTGATTTTATCTCTGCTTAATAAGTCTTGATTCTGCAGTCGATTTTTAAAAAATATTTAATTGATTGTGCTGTTACAGTTGTCCCAGTTCCCTGCCACCCAGCACCACCCACTCCTCTCAGGCAATTGCTCCACTTTTGTTCATGTCCATGGGTCCTGCATATAACTTCTTTGGCTGCTCCATTTCCTATACTGTACTTTACATCCCCATGGCTATCCTGTGACTATGGATACATATTTCTTAATCCACTCCCCTATTCACCTATTCCCCCAATGTCCCCTCCCATCTGGTAACCATCAAAATATTCTCCGTATCTATGTCTCTCTTCTTTTATTTACAGATTTTATTTATTTATTTTTAGAAGAGGGGAAGGGAAGGAGAAAGAGAGGAAGAGAAATATCAATGTGTGTGGCTGCCTATTGTGAGCCCCCAACTAGGGACCTGGCCTGCAACGCAAGTCTGTGCCCTGACTGGGAATGAAATCAGCAACCCTTTGGTTCCCAGGTGGACATTCAATCCACTGAGACACAACCAGCCAAGGCTGTCTTTCTTCTTGTTTGCTTAGGGTTTTTTTTTTTTTTTTTTTTTTTTAAGATTCAGTTGTTGATATGTATTTGTTGTCACTTTGTTATTCATAGTTTTGATCTTCTTTTTCTTAAATAAGACCCTTTAACATTTCATATAATGTTTTAGTGATGATGAAATCCTTCTGTTTTTTTCTTGTCTGGGAAGCTCTTTATCTGCCCTTCAATTCTAAATCACATCTTTTCTAGGTAGAGCAATCTTTGCTGCAAGTCCCTGCTTTTCATGACTGAATATTTCTTGCCAGTCCCTTCCAGCCTGCAAAGTGTCTTTTGAGAAATTGGCTGACAGCCTTATGGGAATTCCTCTGTAGGTAACTACTTGCTTTTCTCTTGCTGCTTTTAAGATTTTCTCTTTATCTTTAACCTTTGGGTCTTCCCGTCAAGATGAAAGCATAGGTAAACACGGCTTGCCTACTAGCACAACCACATCAAAATTACAACTACAGAGCAACGATCACTCAGAACCGTCAGAAATCAAGTTGAATTGTCAGTTGTCACCCATCTGACAACTTTGGAACTAAAGATACCACATCAATCCAGAAGGGTAGGAGAGGCAGAGATAGGAGATGCAGAATGGGCAGGCCCCAAATCCACATGCTGTGAATAAAAATTCAGGAAGGATATCTTGGAAGCGAGGGGTCCCAGCCCCATACTAGATCTCCCAGTCCATGGTACCAGTGCCAGGAAGACAAGCCCCCGTAACTTCTGGCTGTTAAAATGAGTGGGATTGGAGTCAGTGAAAAAAACTGCTGGATTTCCTGGCAATTCCTCTTAAAAGGCCCATGCTGAACTTACACAGATGTACTCCCTCTGAGCCCCAGTGCCACTGACGTAGCAGCTTAAAAGGTACCAGTAACATATGCAGAAGAACTTAAGTCTCTGGCATCAGTGCAAGAGCTGGTGGATAGCTTTCTCCCAAACAGAAAGGCAGGCAAAGGTCATTGTGCCTTTTCTGAGCCCTCCTCTCACAGAGCCACAGAGCTGGCAGGTGGGAGCCACATCTGAGACTCCATCAACGTGGCTCACACTGTTTTCCCTGCCCTAAGGTTTCCCTGCAGCTCTGCCCTATCCAACTTACAAGCTCTCCCCCAACTCCATACCTCTGGCTATGCAGCCCCAGGCCAGCACTAGTAGGAGCCAAGTTTGGATCACAGTTTGGCTCCGCCTGGAAATCTTCATGACCAGCACAAGTAGCAGCCAGCTGCAGCTTGCTTTGTAGTTCAAGCAGGGTGGCCCTGGGGGGAACACAGGTGGTGGCTGACCCTGCCCTGCACCATCCAAGAAACCTCAGAGCTTCTGCATCCAGTGGGTAGCAGCAGTAGATTTTCTTGATCCACCACTTAGCTATATACACCTTTTCATACTGATCTAAAAAAAATGGTTGCTGTACCATTAGTTCTCTAGAAAATATACAAATATACTCTAGCAATGATCAGTGTGAATAAATAGTGTGTGCATCAAACTATACAAACTGACACATACTTATGAGACATGGACTCTTGATATACAGACACAACTGGAAATCAAGACATGTTAACGATTATTATAATAAGAATTGGCAGTCGATTATCAAGTGTGACAAGAAGGTAGAAGTTAGGAACAGGGTCAATAATGTTAAAACTACTGGAGTGCGTGATGAAATCTCTCACAATGAAGAAATTTCCTTGTCCGGGCTGGTTGCTTGGAGTTTCATCTAGTAACCGAAAGTTTGCGGGTTTGATTCCCAGTCAGGGCACATACGTAGGTTGTGGGGTCTATCTCGGGGCCAAGTGTGTACAATCCCCAGTCTGGGTGCATATGGGAGGCAAAAACTCAGTACTTCTGTCGCACTGATGCTTCTCTCCTTCCCTTCCTCTCTCCTTTCTCCTGTCTTTAAAAGCAATGAAAAAAATATCCTCAGGTGGGGAATTAAAAAATATGAGTATACATACACACATACACATACACTTATGCCAACTAATATGTAGAAACTGTTTTCATTTAGACATACCAGTATCAGACAATTTAGTGTTTATTGATGAAACATTATTGATAGGTCAATCGTGCTATGTGTTTCATCTTATGATAATTTCCTCATATTATTTCTGGAATCATATTCAGAACTATTTTGAAAAAAAAATTGAGAAGGCTTTTGAATACAAAAAACCATAAGGCCATATTATAAAAAAGAACCATAACTCCAATAATCTCCTACCTTCTTGAGAGGTATCAAAACAAACTGCATCATTTCCAAAAGCCCTTCCCAACAAAACTCATTGCAAGGGATATAGTTGTCCTATAAAAAAAAACAACAACAACAATTCACAGACCAAGCAAGCTTACCAAATTAAATAGTTTGTGTGTATATATATACTAAATAAAGGGTATGGATATGTATGTATTTCTCAACAGCTTTAATACAGTAATGTTGTTTGTAACTCTCAAAAGTTGGAATAATTACAAAACATTTCTCAATATTGTGGAAATGCTTTTCTGCAAAAGTATCTTTAGAAATGGGGCTAGAGAAGATACTTCTACTTAAATTTATAAAAATTATGTTCTCAACCCATTGGCTAGAAAATCAGGCTTGTATGATTTCGTTTTTAATTTTTGCCCTATAAGCTTTGCAGGCAGAGAGTGTGTTTAATCATCCATATGCAATTAAGCACTTAAGGGATTAATTAATTAGTTGGCATTTGTAACACTCTTAAAGATGAAATCACTGTTTAAGAGTTATCATTATTAACATGAACAGATGCAAGGGATGAAAGCATCATTTATGCATGCATATGGCACACCCATCCGCTCTTAGCTTACACTTATTATGAAGATGGATAAATATGCTGTTGGCTTTATCATGGATGTAAAATCTGTTAGGGGCCTATTCAGAGATATAATCGTTCTTTGAGCCAGCTTGAGCAACGATCTCCAAATATTAACCCAATGAGTCTTCAGGAAAATTATGTCAAAAATCATATTCAATAATTTGTTCCCAATTATAGAAAAAATCTTTTATAAAAGCATATTTAAATGGCAGTACATTTTGCCACCATTATCAAAAGATCTATTTTTAATTTTTTTACATTGCTGATGAAAATTAAACCTAAAAAAAAACATATGAAACAATCAGTAATTTTTTTAGAAAAGTAGGAATAGAACTTGAGTCACTCTTTTCTACTATATCTAAAGTTACATGATACATCATACTGCAAACTTATCTACTTTAAAACTTATAAAGTTAAATTGGAATATTCACTATAATTTCATAATAATGTTATAACCCTTATATTTCTTAGGTTAAAATGTGTTCATTCAATGGAAACATAATCTCTATGAAGGCTTATTTTCATTTCTTATCTTTAGCATGTTGATTTAACAAAATAAGAATTTTTTTGTACTATATTCATCTAAAGCCTAAACTCATAGATGGTGAAAAAATCCACATAAGCTTTTGACTAATGCTTTCATATTGGCCTGAGATAGTACAATAAAACTTACAATTTAATAAGTGATGTTCCCAAGCAATATAACTGAAATAATATAGAAATAATACAGACTTTACAGAGTCATTTATGTTAACATCTTAAATGACAGAAATCAGTTATCATAGCTCTGCATGCTATCATTTAAATATATAGTATAAATGTGGGTTTTTATTTACATAATTTTTGATGCTTAGTATAAATCTTTACACTGGTATGTTTCATTAAATAACATGTAGGTTTCCATAGTTATAAGGAAATAGAACTTCAATTTATAGCCCCTGTTTTCATGAATCTATGAGGATGAACACTCGTTAGACTAAATTTTTACAGACTTTTTTTCAGGATAGGACTTAATTATGTTTCTAAATTTAATAAATAAATGTTAAATTAACATGAAAATCAAGGATTAAGCATGAAAAAATAAAGGAATGAAGAATGTAAAATTTGAATAGTCCAAATGGAAACAATGCACTTAATATATTTATGGTTTCAATATATCAGATGTTTTTCTTTTAAAATGACCCCATCAAGATTTATATATTTTAACTCCAGCTCTGTAAAGTGTGTAGTAGGAAATGATGTTAAATACCATTGACACAAACTAAAACATCCTATTTCTTTTTCTCAGGGATTTTTGTGTGTGTGATTATTATGCCCTTATTTATTTTTATTTTTTATTTTTAATTATTTTTATTATTCAAATACATCAAGTAGATGTTTCATGGTTTAGAGAAAGATGGGATTATCACTACTGTTTCAGATTAAGACAGAAAATGAGAAGATAAATCATGTAATACATGTAAACTCATGTAAATACATGTAAATTCATGAATACAGGCATTTTGTGATTTATCTTCTCATTTTTGTCTTAATGTGCAACAGCAATGATAATCCCACCTTTCTCTAAACCACAAAACATCTACTTGATGTTATCTTAGAAATCAAGAAGTCATTAAATGAAAAGGATTTTGTGTATTAAACCAAATAAAATCTATGCTAAAAATATTCAGTTTAAAAACCTACCTTTTTTGTTGTTCCAAATCTCACAACTCCTAAGTATCTTTTCAAACTTGTGCTTAGCAGTTTCATTGATGATTTTAAAGATTAGTTATTATATCCTGGAGAAAAAAAATCTTCACATAAATCAAGGCAGATTTAAAATGAGCTTTCATTTTTCTTCTTTTAGCCTGTGTTGGGTGTTTGAATTGGGGCTTTAAAAGTGGCACAGTTATTACCAATGAAAACAACCAAGGATACGGTAGCAGATGGCTGAAGTGGAGTGGAAGGCAAGAGAATTGAAAACGTGGAGGATAGAGGTATTTAAATCCAGAATGATAAGAATACTAGAGGACAAAAAATGGTGCACCAGCTGTTAAAATATTTAATTGATTAAGAATCGTGTCCAGGAAGGTTGAAGCATTTGAGGCAATAACATGTGCATCATAGCTGCTGAATTTTTCAGGGAGAAGCATGAAACAGTGATATAGGAGTGGTAATGAAAAGTTACTCAAAGACCTCGCCCACCTTCTCTTTACTACACGTATGATAAGAGAGAGATAATAGTACTTTCATCCTCCATTTCAGGCTTTACTTTTCGTGGAAAGCTTCAATAAGTTCTGAGAGGAAGATGAGTGTTTAATGGATTTTGGTGATGACAGAGTAGTTCAAGCAAATATCAATCAAAAGTTTGTTCTGACAGGGAGAGGAAGTGTTGATGAGCCTCAATTCTGGAATATTACCTGGAATGGTGGCAATAACCCTGGATACCAGGTAAACAAGAAAATGAGACATAATTGAAGTTTCATAGACAGAGCTAACCAATCACATACTTCTTGCAGTCTATACTCTGAAGGTCCAATGTAGAGGAGGTGATGACAGGAAGTATTTGGGGCCCTTAATAGGGTTATGGGACATTGAAAACTAGGGAGAACATTTTTAGTAGAGTCATGTAATTAGTCCCAGTTGTCTTGAATTTTTAATTGATGTGCTTCAAAGAGGTTAATTCTCACTAATTGTCATGAAAACCACATGCATTCTTTGAATTAAAAAAAAAAAAATCTTTCCCTGTAGTTCTGAGAATTACCTAGTACCATCCTTCTGACAACTAACTCCTGTTTTGTCTTACCCCTTCTGCCCCCTCCCCCCCAGAAGTTTGGGTATTGAATCTACATTGATTACATGCATTTCTCATATTTTCAGTATTACTTTGTCTCTTCTTTGTCTTTTCATTCTACTCACTGAAAAAATCCTTAACTTTATCTCCAAATGAAAGTTCTACTGTCATTATTACATTTTTACTTCCAAGTATATTTCTTGTTTATGAAATGCCACTTTTTAATGCACCTTGTACTTATTTCATGAATTTAACAAACTTTCTGATATTTCTAAGGATATTAACTATACTGATTTGTTTTCTTGGAGTCTCTCTATTGCATGTTTTCACTAAGTTTCTGTTATGGTTCTTGGTTTTGGTTTATCTCATTCATGTAAAATTCTTTTCTTAAAGCTATGTGATGATAGTTATCTATTCATAATTACGAATGTGGCCTTAAAACAGCATGGGATCTTTAAGTGAGAAATTAAGGAAGACTTTATTTATTTTTTGACAATAACCCACACATAACATAGCAAGTGTTTTTAGTAGTTCTATGTGTTATCTTCAAAGAATATCCTATTCTCGTGAGTGAAAGGATAAAAGGAATATGCCTTTATGCCCTTGGTCTTGGGGCTTACTTAGATAAGAGAGATTGAGGTTCATATCGTCCAGTATTGTAAATATGTCTAATAGCCTTTGGCCCTTGATTTTAGTAGGATACTTATGTCTGATGTTCCAAGGCGGACCCTTATTTTTTTTTCCATAGAACAAATTTCCCACTTACTTCTTGGGGAGATGTGACCATTAGATAGACCCAGTTTCTCTGGTATGAGGAGGGCTTATTGAGTTCTACCTTCTTATTCATATTTTTAATATTCTTTTGTTTTTAGTCCCATACCTTGCTCTTTTCTTCAGAAATCCCTCCCACCAGGCAATGCTGGTTCTGTCTGTGCTGCTGAAAATTCATTTCTTTATGTAATAGGTAGGCAGATTTCATCTACTTAAAAATAATCTCTAAACACCTGTCCATCATGTTCTACCTTCCAAAACTGTGCTTGAATCACTCACCTTGTGTCCTCTGCGCTGTCCCATTTTCTTGACATTCTTTTGAACAATTTAATGATGTTGCCAGAAGTAACAAAAATAAATATGTTCACACAATAGTTTATGTCTTGTATTTTATTTCTCTGATTATTTATACTAATTTCTTGTTTTAATTTTTAAGCTAGAAATATGTTTTGTCACCAAATTATTACAAGTAAAACTGAGTTCAATTAAAATCAAAATTAAAATTTATAAACACCAAAATATTACATAATTTATACATCATTACTTCAATGCAAAGTTCTGTGTAATGGGCCAAGTTAAATATTATCACAAATGTGTATTTTCTCTTGCATGCATATCACAGTTGGTCTGACACATTTAGTGCTAACAGTAATGTAGAAAACATAGAGTGAGAGCATTGTTTTAGAGAACAGTTTTATACAAACATTTATTTTCCCACAAGTATAGATATAATTTCATAGTGTCTGATGCAAGTTGAGTTTTCTTTATGGAGATCTGCATCAGATGCTCATAATGGAAAATACTCTCATATAAAAAGTCTGTATTCCTTGTTAAAAGCCCTCTGGTTCACTTTAAAATTTACAATGAACTTGCAGGACCTGGTTAAATTTTTTTGACAATAAAAGGAGAATACAGGTTATGACTTATAATATAGGGGCACAATTCTCTATGGCCTTGAAAAGTAAGCTGCAAACATCGACTGAAAAGCAGCTATACTAGTACCCATATATCTGAGATATTCCACAATATTCTATTATTTAGTAGCCAGACAACAAGAAGAAATCAAATGCTCACTAAAACATGAACAATGCAAAAGCCATTGTTTTTTTTTTAAATATATTTATTGATTATGCTATTACAGTTGTCCCATTTCTCCCCCCACTCCACTCCATCCTGCCCACCCCCCTCCCTCCCACACTCCCCCCCATAGTTCATGTCCATGGGTCATACTTATAAGTTCTTTGGCTTCTACATTTCCTACACTATTTTTACCCTCCCCCTGTCTATTTTCCACCTATCATCTATGCTACTTATTCTCTGTACCTTTACCCCCCTCTCCCCCTCCCACTCCCTTATTGACAACCCTCATGTTCTAGTTGTTTGCCTAGTTTGCTCTTGTTTTTGTTTTAGGTGTGGTCGTTAATAACTGTGAGTTTGCTGTCATTTTTACTGTTCCTATTTTTGATCTTCTTTTTCTTAGGTAACTCCCTTTAACATTTCATATAATAAGGGCTTGGTGATGATGAGCCTCTTCAACTTGACCTTATCTGAGAAGCACTTTATCCTCCCTTCCATTCTAAATGATAGCTTTGCTGGATACAGTAATCTTGGACGTAGGTCCTTGCGTTTAATCTTGGGTAATGTAATTATGATGTGCCTTGTAGTGTTCCTCCTTGGGTCCAGCTTCTTTGGGACTCTCTGAGCTTCCTGGACTTCCCGGAAGTCTATTTCCTTTGCCATATTAGGGAAGTTCTCCATTATTTGTTCAAATAAGTTTTCAATTTTTTGTTCTTCCTCTTCTCCTTCTGGCACCCCTATAATTCGGATGTTGGAACGTTTCAAGGTGTCCTGGAGGTTCCCAAGCCTCTCCTCATTTTTCCAAGTTCTTGTTTCTTCATTCTTTTCTGGTTGGATGTTTGTTTCTTCCTTCTGGTCCACACCATTGATTTGAGTCCCAGTTTCCTTCTCATCACTATTGGTTCCCTGTACATTTTCCTTTGTTTCTCTTAGCATAGGCTTCATTTTTTCATCTGTTTTTCGAATAGATTCAACCAAGTCTGTGAGCATATTGATACCCAGTGCTTTGAACTGTGCATCCGATAGGTTGGCTATCTCTTCCTCGTTTAGTTGTATTTTTTCTGGAGCTTTGAAGTGTTCTGTCATTTGGGCCATTTTTTTTTTTTTTTTTTGTCTTGGCGCGTCTGTTACTTTAAGGGGCGGAGCCTTAGGTGTTCACCGGGGCGGGGTAATGCTGGTCGCTGCGCTGTGATGCTGTACGTGGGGGAGGGGCCGAGAGGGAGCAATGGCGCCCGCTTCACTCTCCACCGTATTTCAGTCTTTCACTCTGCTACCCACAATCAAACAGGGCCCCTCTGGTGCTGGTTCCCGAGTAAGTGGGCCTGTGCACACTCCAGGCCCCTGTGGGACTCTCCAACAACCTCTCCTGTGAGGCTGGGAGTCTCTCCTGCCGCCCCAACCCCCAGGGGCGCTTTCAATCAGAGGTTTGAGGCTTTATTTCCCCGAGCTGGAGCCCTGGGTTGCGCAGCGGTCTGCTTCTCTGCCCGCCGTTTGTCCGGTTTATCTGTGGGCGAATGTGGTGCCGCAAGGTGCTATCCGCCACTCTGCCTGCCCCACTCTCCGCCACTCTGAGTCCGGCCCTCTGGGTTTATCTGTGCAAATGTGGGACCGCAGGGTCTGCTAGTGCTCGGACTGCCTGCGCCATTTGTCCCACACTCCGCCAGTCTCAGTCCTGCCACAGCCATGCGAGTCCTCTCCACCCCGGTGCCCATCTCCGCCCCTCCTACCAGTCTGGATGAATGATTATTTTCTGTTTCCTTGGTGTTGGTCCCCCTTGCTGTTCGATTCTCTGTCAGTTCTGGTTGTGCGAGGAGGCGCAGTGTGTCTACCTACGCCACCATCTTGGTTCTTCCTCAAAAGCCATTGTTTTACCTCTAAGCAACTGTTGCAAAAATAATTATCCCATAAAACACATTTTCTTAAGACACAAACAATAAGAGAATGAAGTCTTCTTCAAATATAGTTCATAGAGTTGAAAAGTTGTAACACACATATAAAGAAACACTTGTCTGGTCAAGTAGTTATGTGAATACCTGCAGTCCAGTTGTTCCCTAGTATTTTAAAAATAGAGGTGTTTCGTTATGAAAAATGTTTACAAAACTGCTTTGCTTTTTATTAATTAGAATAACTTTTTCTACAGAAAAATCTCTTCAGAATATGCAAAATATAGAGAGACCATTTAACTTAAAAAATTCACAATGAAGGTAGGTTTTCCTTTAAGAATTCTTAAAGGAAAGAATTCTTGTAGAACACCACATGTATGATAACTTGGAAAAGTCATGATTCAAAAAGACAGCATTTCACTCAGAAGTGACCCAGTTTGATCAACTTGATTATATGTCCCACACATGTGTCTTGAGGGTTATTTTATTTGGGAGACTTTAATTAAGGTTTTAATTTTACTGAACATGTTCACTGTCAAGTGCTTGGCTAGATTACGTGGGTACGATGAATGATTGAGAGACAGACATCACATATACCAAAGGTTCGTAATGAAGCTGAGTGTCCGTTGCATATGGTCATACATGTTGGAAGCAAATTGGCAATGAAGTTGGATAAAAATAATGAGCAATACCTGATAATATGCATGTCCCACACTTGAGTCTGGTGTCAGTGCACTGGAGCCATATCTAGACAGAGCGTGAAGTCCTGCTCCAGAGGCGTACTTAATGCCAAACACTTACACAGAGAGCGAATCAATAAATAGATAATTCACCGAACGCAGTTCTGAAGTCAACTATCCATGTTTGAGTGTTTGCTTTCTTTATGGTTTACTTTACACAAGTACTATTGATTTACAAAATAAATGTAAAATATTACCTTAGAAAAACTGTCATTTGAGAGCCAAGGTATATATTCAGCATTGTAGTATAGCAAGACTAATTATGGTGATTGTTTCCAGTATATACAAATAGTGATTCATTGTATGGTACACCTAAGACCAACATAATGTCTTAGCATTACATTAGCACCCCTAACTCCCCTCCCATCTTGCAACCACTGGTTTGTGAACTGTATCTGTGAGTCTGTTTCTGTTTGCTTTTAGTATATTTTTCACTTTAGATTTAGCACATTAATGAAAGCATATGATATTTGTCTTTCTCTCCCTGAGTGATTTTACTTAATACAGTATCCTTGAGGTCAATCCATGTTGTTGCAAATGATAAAATTTCATTGTTTCTTATTGCCTAGTAGTATTCCATTGTATGTCTGTAGCACAGTGTCTTTATCCTATTGTCTATTGGTGGGCATTTAGGTTGTTTCTATATCTTGGCTATTTGAAATAATGCTGGAATAGATATAAGAATGCATATATCTTTTTGAGTTAGTATTGTGGGTTTCTTCAGATAAATACCTAGAAATGGAATTGCTGAGTCAAACTTTTCTTATTTTGATCAAGTTTTGTTTCATGATTTTCAGATCTTTTAGTGATAGAGCAGTTCTATATTACTTTTAAAATTTGGCATTGATAGTTTTTATAAAATGTATTAAAATATGTTTAAAATATTTTATCTCAATTAAAAAAGCAGTCATATGAATTACCTTTACCATCTTAGAAACCAGGAGGTCCAATATACCCTTTATTCCTGTCTATTCACCCATATTTTGTCAAATTCATGTAGAATTCTAATTTCTGCATCAATTTTAAATTTACTGTGTACTTTACATATTTTAAGATTTTCTTCTTAATAATCATTTTAAATTTCATAACCATGCTGTGAGGAACTTTGTAAATTTAATTAAAAGTTCTATGGCATACATTGCTCATCAGTGCTTCTAATATTAAATGTTTTCCTTAAATTCACTTCTTTTTGTTTTTTTGAAGCATTATATTAAATATTTTTCTAAGAAGTGCCTATGTACCCATATTGACTTTATTTTGTAGTTATATGTTGGTATAGAATTTTATGACTAAATCTTTTTATTAAATTGTGGACATTTTACAGGGAAGGGAGCAGAGGTGGGGAGAATGTGGGACATCTGTAATAGTGTCAACAATAAAAAAGTGGAAGAAAAAATATAGACATTGCTTCATACTCCTTTAGCATCCAGTTAAACAACTGGGAATTTACTTGTAAGAATCCTCTTCATTGTAGATATTTTTTGAAGTTTGGCATTTTTAAAAAAATCTATAAATGTGTGACTAAGAATTGAAATTAATGGGGATAAAAGAATAATAGCAAATATTTAATGGGGGATTCTAAAACTTCTGCCAAACATTTAAAGAAAAAAAAACTTTGATATTACATTAACTCCATCTTGATAATAACATAATGAAATAAGTTGTATTCTTAGAAACATTTTAAAATAAAGAAACTGAGCAAAAGAACATGTTATTTTCCCAAGGGCACATGACAAATAGTGGGAAACTCAAGATATCCACCTTCAGTTACAGAGTCTGTGTTCTTAACTAAACGTAATATTAATAAGCACTTGAGAATTTCATTGTAACTACGTGTATAGGATCTGTAGTGACTGGGATGCCAAAGCAAGATTTAATGAGAAAATAGTCTTCTACCTGAAAGCATAAGAAGGAATGAGTTCAAAAATATAGTACATGAATCAAAAAAGATAAATTCACTGATCCTTTAGAGTGGTGTTTCCACATTTGTGTGCTAAAATCACCTGCAATTATTGTTAAAAATATAGAATACAAACTTCCAGTTATAAAATGGGGATATAATGTATAGCATCAGTAATATAGTCAATAATATCATAACTTTATACAGTGACAGAAGGTTACTAGGCTTATTGTGGTGACCACACCATAAGGTGTATGTTGAATCACTCTGTTGTCAACCTGAAATTAATATAATATTGAATGTCAACTCTACTTAAATTAAAAAGATACAGATTTCTGATCTTTATTTCTTCATTTTGTATTGTTTTATGAAGATATTAAGTACACCAGTGAATTCTCTATTTAAAGAAGCTTTCTGTATTTTTGAGGTCCATGATCCAAGGAGGACACTATGAGAAATTATACTAGTATTTTGAACTCAAATTGAATTTCTATTCCAAGGAAATGAGGTAAAGGGGGTCAGAACCAATATAACATAATTTATATCCCTGGAAAATTATATCAATATAAAATCAATACAAAACACAATCGAATCAGTTATTGTTTCATAGATTTTTGCATTTATTTCAATGTAAGCTCACACTGTGCATTTATGCAATATTATTTATGCCTTTGCCATGCTTAGTATGTAATATTATTTTACTAAATCCATTTGTCCTCATTTCTAACCATGCTTTGCATATTTAGTTCAACTTTCCAAAAAGAATCTCAATTCTTATCATAGATGTATATTTGAACATTTCAGCCAAGAATGTTTGATTTTTTTTAAGTATAAGGATATGTTTTAGTGATTAATGCTGGTTCTCTTGTATTCTGAAAAGAACATTTATCCTCCCTTAGTTTTTTCAAAAATCTTTTAGTGACACCATAAATCATTCAGTGCGATCACATGGACCAATGGCGTTCGGAACCAGTTATATCTACTGTATAATATAATTTGTTTTAAGAGTGTGGTTTTATAAGTACGCTTTTTGTGGAAGTCAGGTGAAAAAAGGCAGCGGCATCATAATGCTTTCAAAGTTTAAAATCATAGTCTGACTAACAATTGCAATAATTGCAGGCTGGGAAAAAAGATATTCAACTTTATTGAGGCTGTTGTGTCCCGCCCTGATTCCGGCAGGATTAGTTTTTGTCTTTTGCTGCCGGGAAAGTTGGTAATTGTGTGTGTCATACTAGTTACTGCACTGCACTGTCAGTTTTGCTCAGTGTCTGTCCTAAACTAGATTGTATACTTCTCAAGTCTGACTCCATTTATTTCTTTATTCATTCCCTCACTCACTTGCCTATTCAATTAAAATGTGTTTAAGAATATTCACCAGAAACAATATACAAAGTATATAATCAAACAGAAAGAGTAACTAAGGAAAATTTTTAAAGAGCACTGTTGCATGCTCTACAAATATAAACTATAGTAATTTGAAGAGTTTATCTTTTCTATTGCCCCTAAGGAAAAGCACCTTGGGAAGTACCTAGTAAAAGTTCAGTAAATGTATGTTTAAGTAATGACCCAGATGTCATACCACGTCCTCAGAACAACCATTCTTTGGAAATATCCATTTCAAGAATAATCTTTAATTAATCTGAAGGAAAAAAGTTGTCTGTGACATGATTTTTTTCATATTCCTTGTTTTTTAATTGTTGTTCATGTACATGAACAAATGAAGTTGTCTTCAGTTCCCATCCCCCACTGCCCCCTCCCCAGCCATCCCCACCTCCTGCCCTCGATCCTGCCGCCCTTTGGCTTTTTCCGTATGTCCGTTAACACACGTTTCTTGACAATGCTTATACATTTTTTTAAATAAGCAAATAAAATGTGTTCAAGTTTTATTTGTGATTTTGGATATTAAAAATGAGAGGCAGTGATTACCAAACCTGGGTATGCAGAAAATCAAATTGAAGAATATTTTAGTGGTGCCTCCTCAGTACACACTGCATCAGGTTCCCGGGTTTTGAACATGAAGTATAGGAAACACTAGCGTGCAGATCAGTAAGTAATGGCATATACCACAACATTGGATTCAGATATTTTCCCCAAGGAGAGATGTATTGCGGCTGACTATATTCCAAATTATGTTTGCAATAAATTAAATAAAATACAATTTCTTCTTTTATTTTTATTCTTTATTATATTTCTTCCCATTACCATTTCGTCCCGTTAATCTCCCTGGCCCCTGCAATCACCATGCTGTTGTCCATGTCCACGAGTTTTTTTTCCTTTTTTAAAATTTCAACACATTGGCTTTTAAAAACAGGCTAATTCTAAATTTTATTCTTACAAGTCTATAGTTTCAAAACCCAACAAAAATGCAGTGTAGATAAGTGAATTTGTCTAAGAAAAAGCAATAATCGGCAAACAGCATTAAATAGAATTTTATAATATATCATCTTCATTTACTCTCAAGCTGTACCTGCCTACAGTTAGGAATGAATTGCCAGGGCATTTACATTGTAAGTGGTCAGAGGTAGCACGCCATTGTCTCTTTAGTCTTCTCTCTCTTCTCATGGTAACCTTGAAAATGGAAATTCAACCCACAGGTACAGTCAGAACAGCACAGCCATCGTTGCGTTATATTGTCTATTTTACACTATGTAATTTAAAATACAATTTTTTTAGAAAAAGTCTAAAATACAGATTGGCAAGATTACTGTAGAGGACTAACAAACAAACCTGACACCCCAGTGGCCTCATAATCAAACATTTAATTCTCCTTCATGCTCTAAGCCCATGGAACGCTGGCAGCCAGAGACTCTGCGCTGCGTGACTTCCGTAGTTACACCGGCACACACGGCCGGAGCAGCCAGGGTAGGGACTGTGGCCAGGTGCTAGGGTGGAGGGAAAAGGACACATGGAGAGCGCGTTTGCCCACAGAACATCTGCTCCAAAGTGACTCACGTTACTGCTGCTTATGACCGACTTCAGCTGCGGGCAGGAAACCACACTGTACCGAAAGGAAAGACAAACAAAATACCTGTTAATAGTCTAAAATGACCACGACAGGTAGCTTTCAACATTTAACATGCATTTAGTTGGAGTTCATTGTTCTTAGAAAGTATTTGCTTTAATTTAACCCACATGATTTTCAGCTATTGGAAATTTGTAATCTCCATTTAAAAATGTCTTGCATCTGTAAAATATACTTCTTAAAAGTGTACATTTTGCATGTTAAATTAATATTCATAATGAAAAGGGTCAAAATGATTACAATCTTTCTTATTCAAGAAATGAAATGGTATCTGAAGAGAGAAAACAATGCTATTATGTTATTAATAGTTATTATCCCCTTGATTGTCATTGAAATGACAATCATGTGATTTTTAGTGTATTTGTCCATGGAATAATTTCATTTAGGCACATAGTAGAACAATTACAAATTCATTTTCCACAGAACAATATAACATTGATGTAATTATTGAATTGATTTTTAAAGTTTTTTTCCAATCGAAAAGCTAATATTTTATTTTCCTTTTTTTTTTTTTTTTTTGCATTTACAGTTGCTTATTAAAACCATTAATGGTTTTGTCTCACAGACACTGATAGAAGTATGGTGATTACCAGAGGGAAAAAGGTGTGAGGGGAGGTGGAAGAGGGTAAAGGGGGTATAAATGGTGATGGAAGGAGATGTAACTCTGGGTGGTGAACACACAATACAATATACACATGATGTATTATAGAACTCTACAGCTGAAACTTATATGACTTAATTAACCAGTGTGACCCCCCCAATACATTCAATAAAAATTTAAAAATAATTGAATGGAACAAAGTTTCCTATAATATAACTATTATGAGGAACAATCTCAAGTTAAGCATCAATTTGCACAGAATTAATGCAGTCCAGATGAGAAATCGCATAAAACCTATCCATTTGTTTCATGGCCCATTACCTCCCCAAGGTGAAGAAAGGTCTTTATTTTTCTGTGGTAATACGAAGTACTTGAACCTCAAAAACCTGCGTGTTGTTTCAGTTTACTGCAATGTGATAGAGTATTTACAATGATAAGCTAATGTAGTCTATTTTCTTCTTACTTTCATTTGATAAAGGAGCTTCCTCCAGCTTTATTTTAAAATGCGGAGCCTTTTAAAACAAATAAAACAAATAAAACAAATGCGGAGCCTTTAAAAACAAATAAATCACTATGATATGTAGAGAAAACACTAACAGGCCCTGGGAGATAGTTTACTGAGCATTCTCAATGTGCTATGGCTTCTGTTGGATACTTGACCTTCAATTTTCAGAGCGATCTCAGGTAGAAGATATGATTATAGTAATTTTACAAATGAGTAAGCAAACTCAAGGCTGGTAAATAATTTCCTGGGGATCACCTGGCTGGTAAAAATCAAGAATGCTTTTTGTGTGAGATTCTAAAAGTTCCTATAGATTAAAATAATAATAATAATAATATATACATATAGTGTATTATAACATACATTATTTTTATTATCCATTTAGCAGAAGCACTATTTCTTCTTGAATTATGCTTTATAGCTTTTATCCCATATAATTTGCCTCTCCCCCTAGCTCCATTAATCTTTTCCTTCTGGCCGTAGCATATTTTGTATACACAATGCACATTGACAATTGAGCGTACTTAATTAATACTTATATGTCTTTCTATCAGCCTCTAGTCACTCCATATGAGTGACACTTCGCTCACCAGCAAAACTGTAAGTACCTTGAATACAGAAGTAGTATTTTAGACATAATGGATACCTCCTGAAGCACAGACTACAATTTTTAAAGATATCTATTAAGTAATTTGAAATATGTCATGGAATACAGTTTCAGACTAAAATTAATTTGTTCAACATTGCAGAAATTCATATGGAACCATAAACGACCTCGAATAGCTGCAGCAATTTTGAGAAAGAAAAACAAAGCAGGAGGGATCACAATACCTGATATCAAACTGTATTACAAGGCCACTGTAATCAAAACAGCCTGGTACTGGCATAAAAACAGGCACATAGACCAATGGAACAGAATAGAGAGCCCAGAAATAAACTCAAGTCTATACGATCAATTAATATTTGACAAAGGAGGCAGGAGCATAAAATGGAGCAAAAACAGCCTCTTCAACAGATGGTGTTGGGAGATCTGGACAGCTACGTGCAAAAAAATGAAACTCGATCACCAACTTACGCCATACACGAAAATAAACTCAAGATGGATAAAAGACTTAAATATAAACCGTAACACCATAAAAGTCCTTGAGGAAAACATTGGCAGGAAAATCTCAGACATTCCACGCAGCAACATCCTCACAGACACATCCCCTAAAGCAAGGGACATAAAGGAAAGAATAAACAAATGGGACCTCATCAAAATAAAAAGCTTCTGCATGGCTAAAGAAAACAGCACCAAATTACAAAGAGTACCAACAGTATGGGAAAACATATTTGCCAACGATACCTCAGACAAGGGCCTGATCTCCAAAATATATAAAGAACTCACTCGACTCCACTCCAGGAAGACAAACAACCCAATTAAAAAATGGGCAAAGGACTTGAACAGACACTTCTCCAAGGAAGACATACAGAGGGCCCAGAGACATATGAAAAGATGCTCAGCATCACTAGCCATCAGAGAGATGCAAATTAAAACCACAATGAGGTATCATCTCACACCAGTCAGAATGGCCAACATAAACAAATCCACAAACAAATGTTGGAGAGGATGCGGAGAAAAGGGAACCCTTGTGCACTGTTGGTGGGAATGCAGACTGGTGAGGCCACTGTGGAAAACAATATGGAATTTCCTCAGAAAACTAAAAATGGAACTGCCCTTTGACCCAGTAATTCCGCTGCTGGGATTATACCCTAAGAACACTGAAACACCAATCCAAAAGAATCTGTGCACCCCAATGTTCATAGCAGCACAATTTACAATAGCCAAGTACTGGAAGCAACCGAAGTGCCCATCAGCAAACGAGTGGATCCAAAAACTATGGTATATTTACACAATGGAATTCTACGCAGCAGAGAGAAAGAAGGAGCTTATACCCTTTGCAACAGCATGGATGAAACTGGAGAGCATTATGCTAAGTGAAATAAGCCAGGAAGTGAGGGACAAGTACCATATGATCTCACCTTTAACTGGAACATAAGCAATAGAAGAAAAAAGCAAACAAAATATAACCAGAGACATTGAAGTTAAGAACAATCTAACAATAGCCAGGGCGGGGGTGGGGGGTGGGGGCGGGGATAGTGGGAAGAGGGTATTACAGGAACTACTATAAAGGACACATGGACAAAACCAAGGGGGAGGGTGGAGAGGGGGGAGGGAGGTGGGTTCACCTGGGGTGGGGTAGAGGGATGGAGAGAAAAGGCATACAACTGTAATTGCATAACAATAAAAAAAAAATTAATTTGTTCAGCACTTAGTATAATTTCAAAGGGCTTGAATTAGAACTTTACTCTCCTTACATTAAAAAAAGGAAAGAAACTTCATGCAAAATGCTCCTGGTAACATTAGCTTTGACTCTTTATAAACTTTGTCCATTCAATAAATCATTTAATATTATAAAAATTAGGTTCTTGTAGCTCTGAGGTAGCAACTTCATCTTTGATAATATCTGCTTATGGAATGAGAAAACAAGAGTGTTACTTTATCACATAAAAATATTTAAATAATATTAGGTAGAAGGTATTTTTGTTTGTTACTTTTTAATTTTTAGTTTTTAAAGGTACAGCTATCCTCAAATTTGAAATTCATGCAGAGGATTTTCCCAGAAAGGATTTAGTGGGCGATGTTAGAAAAGCAGTGATCAAAGTATATTTTAAATACCCAAATCCAAAAATCACCAAATAGTTTAAAACTAATCAACTGGAGTCCTTTAGAAAAATAAACAAAAGCATAATCTGGAAGATATAAAACAAGGAAGATTTATTAAAAATACATAATTAGTAATGAGTTGCTTCTTTTCTATATCTACTTATTCTTTTTCTGCCATGGTTCAAATTCAGCTTCTGATATTTCACACTGAATGTTACCTCGTGATCAAGAAATATTCCAGGGTTATGTGAAAAGTAACCAGGTGAGTAATTGCCTCAAAACCTGCCCGTGATTAACTATCAGTACTAACTAGTTTAGTGGCAACCATCGTTACTTATGCTGGGTTCCGTTCAGTTCAGTCGGTGCTCTGAAGGACATCTTCAGCTGAAGTAGGCACATGACAAGATTTGCCTTTTTCACTCATTTCTCAATCGTTCCAAAATAAACGTCATGGTCGTGTAGGAAGGGAAAACTTCTCCCTTCTCCCTTTCTAGGTTTTATGGTTGGTCAAATAATTAATTGACATAAGACAGATAAAACAAATTCAATTTCATACGTATGGGAGCCCCACAAAAATATGAAACTCCAAGAAGTGACCAAAGCAGGGAGCCTTTATACTTTTTAGAAAAATAAACAATAAAGTTATGAAGAATTGACAAGAAAGGGGAGTTTGGGCTTGTGGTAGTACAAGAGTGAAGAAGTAACACGAGTTGCTTATATAGCTTCCGGGGCCTTCAATTCCCTATCTCTGATGATCGTACCTTTTACCCACCAGGAGTAGAGGGGCACCTTTCACAAGGGAGCTTTATTTCCTGCTTTTAGGTGACAAAGAAGAGTCAGAGGTATCCTTCTACTAGCTGTTTTTTCAGTAGCTTTAACTCCAAATAATCAATGGTTCAGAGTGGCATATTTTGGGGTGGCATATTCTGCTCCCTTAGAGACTTCAAGAAGTTACCCAGAGACATAAATAGGAGCAAACTGACAGTGACCAGAGGGGAAGGGGAAGAGGGATAATGGGGGAAAAGAAGGGGAAAGGTCAAGTCAAGGAACCTGTATAAAGGACCCATGGACAAGAACAATGGGAGGAGAAATTGAATGTGGGAGAATGGGGTTGGGCACAGCAGGGGAGAGTAAAGGGGCGGGGGATGGAATGGGGACAACTGTAACTAAACAAAAATTTTTAAAAATTTAAAAAAAAAGAAGTTTCATAATCCAGAAGCTGAGCTGGCAGACTGCTCCATTATTTCATTGAATTCATATCTTAGTATTGAAAATAGGTCAGTTCGGTTGTGTCCCATTTTAGGTAGGGTGCTGCAGCTTGGCTTCCAAAGTCAGGCCTATATTTTGTGAGAACTCAGATATTTAATAAAGCATTTTCAAAGAAACAAAAATGCTAGTAGTTAGAGTGAATTATAAACCAGTTTCTGTAACCCAGGGGGCAGCCATGTTAGAATAGGCAGCTAGTTAGATATTAGCAAAAGAAAAGGAAGCTAAACTGGCTGAGCCTGATGGACTAGAAAGCTATAACTTCCAGACACTCTAGGGGTCAGCAGCATAGTCCCACCAAGACAATTAACACCCCCTCCCTCCTGCGTAGGGAAGAGTTAGGACCAGTTTTCCAATTTTCCCAGGGAGCTGCTGGTCTGTTCATCCAGATTACTGGGTGGAAGGAGAATCAGTAAAGGGAAAATGCCTTTGCAGGGCACATGCATGGTGGAAGTCAGGACGGCGCAGGCAGTGAGGTAGAGGTAAGCTCATTTGAACTAGAACCCAGATGGCAAAGCAGAACTTTGGGGCATGCCCAGTGAGAGTCAAAATAGTGACAAGAAGGGGAGGAGTCTGCCCTGGGAAAAGCCTGGGAAAGACCATAGAGGATGAGGGCATGAAACCCTAGAAGATCCAGGAAAGAGACGAGAGGGAAAGGGCCCAGCACAAGCCCACAAAGAATTAGAAAGAAGATTGATGAAAGAAAGCTTACATCTTCCCAAACCCAAGGAGATATAATTAAAGTGTAACCAAGGCCCAGGGCTTGTTGGCACGCACTCTCTCCATGGTAGCCCAGCTGGCCTGGCAGCTGCTCAGGCCAAAGTGCCAGCCCAAGCACAGAACTGGCCACAACCCAGGTGCCATCAGGCCTTGGTGACAGACACACAGATAGGGAAATGAGATACAGAGAAGTTCTGCATTTCTGGGTCTCGGTCCTCCTGGACGTGACACGTGCAGGTGCAGTTCTAAGGCCCAAGAGGCTGAACGTCTCCCTCAGCAAAATGGACACTTGGGGACAGTCCTTTGTTTTTGCTCCCATAAATCTTGCTACTGTTGCTTACATCCTCCCATTTGTGAGTCACCAAGATGCTTTTCTCTTGACTCTGTGGAAGGATATCATTTCCACCAGCAACAGCCACTGAAGAAGACATCTAAATGTCAGGGTTGACACAGCTTTTGTGGTTTGAATGTCTGATTACGTCACCGGGTGTTCAGGTACTATTTCTGAGGAGCTCACAAAATAACAGGCGCAAAGATTATCTAAATATGAGTTATTAAAGCAAGGTTTTTGAAGTTTATATCAAGTAGTTCTCATTGAGTTTGCAGAGCTTTTGGGAAAAGGGCAGTTTTTGTTCTTAGTCATTCCAAGTCAAAGGAGAGAGACAGTTGGATATGTTAGTTCACAGAGTTACATAGTCACATACTGAAGGAAACCAGAAGAATTTAGGATCTATTTACAGGTAGAAAACAAAACCCGAAAGACAAATCACATTAAGATCTGATAACCATAGTGGTATATTATCAAAACATAATCTTTCTTTCTAAAATCACTCCCATTTTTACCAAAGATAACCATAGTTAAGATTAATTTGTTTGCAAATTAAGTCTCATTTGAATAAACTTGTCCGAATTATTTTTGATTTTTTTAATTGACTTTGAAAGAGAGGGTGATAAACATTGATCAGCTACCTACTGCGCACACTCTGACTATCACGACCTTTTCTTGTATGGGACAAGGCTCAACCTACTGAGCCTCCTGTCCAAGGCTTGGCCTGATTATTTACATAAGCATAGCAGTGCATGGCCCAGTAAGTATGAAAGTGTGTCTGAGAAAAATACAGGAAAATAAGAATCTAGAGTGTAAAATAAAACATAAATATCAGTTGTATGTATTTTGGTAGACTAAACAAGTCAATGTTCATTTTCATAGCAAAATAAAAAGGTATAAACACAAACTGTTTTGAGTTCTTATTCTTGTTTTTAACATAAGGACAATGATGATTAATTAGACAATATATGGCTCATGTGAAAGAGTGCCATGGTAATTGTGTTGAGCCCCAAATAGAGGAACTTGTCTGGGGATGATAAAAAGTCTCCAGCCAAGTAATATAAAAAAAGATACATTTATTGAAGAAGATACAAGATGCAAGAGACATTGTGCAAAGGAAAATGGAGCCTCAGTCCCCTTCAAACTAGGCACTTTGGAACCTCACACAGTTCTCCCAATATCCATTAGCTACACTGTCATATTTTCCTGAATCTCATTGATAGTCTGAAACTTCTTTCCTTTCAAAGGTGGGTTTAATTTTGGGAAAAGCCCAAAATTCAGAGCACCAAATCTGGGCTGAAGAAGGGCTGAGTCAGCTTGGTGATATGATGTTTCACCAAAAAATATCTGCATGAGACGTGATGCATGAACAGGTGTGTTGTCATGATGAAGCTGCCAGTCACCAGGTGCCCATAGCTGAGGCCTTCTGAATCATGCAAATAGTTTCTACAGAGGGATGCAAAGCTTAATGCAAATGTTCAAGCTTAATGCAAAATTTGATGCAGAGTTATTACTCTACCCGCTCAGTCATTCTGAATGTGATGGCCACACAGTACACATGCTCATTCAAACGTGTCTACTGCCCCCACTGACGAGTACAGTGAAGTCATCATTGTTCACGCATGCACATTCTAGTTCACTCTCCTTGGCTGCCCAGGTACGTCATGTCATGCAAACCATTTTCATTATATTAACAATGGTTAGACTTTTTTCCAGAGAGACCTCATAAATTCCTGTTTGTACACAATAACAATTAGAGCCAGGGAAAGCCTTTGTTGAACATTACTAATACTTTCAAGTTATAATTTATCTGGTCTATAATGATCATAATGGAGTAGTCTTAGTAAGAATTCTTTCTTGCACAATAAAATATTTGGATTTCTTCTAAAACAGGGAGAGAATTTTCAGATTTGCCCTTTAGATGCCCAAGGTGCATTTATTTCCCTTTCCTAGAAAATAGTTGTACAAAATGATCACTTTAATCATCTCTCTGTTAATTAATTTTTCTGAACTACACTTATATTTTTATCATTCAATAAGCTTTAATTGTGTATCAATAATATAGCAGACATTTTACAAGATAATTAAAACAATACTTCAGCCTCCAAGAAATTCAGGTCATTGAATTTCCAATGAATATTTCACTCATCATCATTAATATTTTCATCACCTCTTACTAGCTACCTTCTAATATCTACTCTTTATTGAGCATTGCATATTTTAAGTATTCAGATAAATATATTGCATATATTATCTCAACTAAAACCTTTGCAGCCTCTAATGTGACACATCTAGGAGCTCAAAACATTGAATTCACAGTACTTAGGAAACTTTGTCAAAGTTAAGGAACTAGAGATTAATAAATCAAGTGTTACCCTCAGGGATAATTGATTTCCATGTTTGAGTGCTTAAACATTATAGTAAACCTACTGTGTAACTCAGGAATCTAATAGGTGCTTTAGAAACACTTAAATGGAGTGATATATTCAGCCTACAAAAGGGGTTCTTAGGCAGGCTGTACAATGGCATAATGTCTAGCCTGTTTCTTGAAGAATGTTTAGCAGATAAGACAAGCTGGGGTTACACATCCGAAAGAGATGCCTATCTATAATCAAAAAAGTCAAGCCTCATTCTTATGCTAAATTTCTAATATAAGGCTATTTATTAATCTGCTTATCTAGGAAATATTTTATAGGTCATTGTACATGAAATATTTGTGCTGTACCATATGAAATTTATTAGCTCTATTGAACCTTGTGTATTATATTTTACCTCAATTATGATTATTAAATGTCAGTGTTTGCTCTCATTTTATAACATAATATTTTATCATTCATATTCAAATAATCTTGCATATTTATTGCATTTTTAGAAAGAATTATTATTTTAGGTTGACACATTCTGCTTAGTAGCACTGATTATGCAAATAGTTATTTTATTATAGAAGTAAGACACATAAGAACAAGCCACACACATTCGGAGAGGTCATTAATGTGATCACGCTAACGACAATCCTCATCTTCTTCTATCTATTTTAGTACCAAGTCTTGTAACATTGATGGACAATAACACAGAGTAATGATGACAAGACAGTTAATAAATTCCAACTCTTATCTCACTGTATTTTTTATTAATATCCTTTGATCTTAGGTGGGAGGACTATTTTAAAACTGTGATTTCAATTACAGGTTAACTGTATAATTAATACAAATTCAACAAACAACTGAATGCATTTTTTTTTTTCTGAATTAGAAGAAAGTGATCCTGAATTCCATCAGGAAAAGGAGACGTGTAGTAGGTAAGGAAATATGATTCATAAAGGAAACGTGGTGAGGAGGGATGCAGTGCCTTGCCATATGTATAAATATATCACAGACACTAATAATTTTAAATTATGCTACTGTGCAGCCATAGATTAAGAATAAATAAAATGAATGAATTTTCTAAAATTACGAAGAAATATATGGAGATTTATAATGGTTTAAAGTATTTGAATAAATATGTATTTATTGTCTAATATATTTTTGGCATTTTCAAGATTACTGAGCATGAGACAGAACAGGAATTTGAAATTAGTTGGGGATAAGGGTTGATTGTAACTGGCTAAAAAGTTATAGAAAAAAATAAACTTAGAACAATGCAGCACACATTTACCTACACACACAATCAATTAAATTATGTTACTATGTAACTTAAAAGAAAACTATGAAATTTTACAAGAAGAAAGTCTAGGAGAACTTTTTAAGCTACTTTGTAGTAATTAGATGTATTTTAGTATAATATGGCAATAAAATTTTAAAGGAAAATATTTATTTTTGTAAATGCATACGTTATTTTAAAGCAAAAAAATGGGGAAAATACTGGCAACAGATATTATGGGTAAATCATTGAAAATCATGAGACATGCCTGTACTAGTCATCTACTGCTGTATGATAAATCACCCCAAAATTTGGTATCTTAAAGTAGAATAATCAGAAATGAATCAGAAATTCAGATGTGGTTTATTTGAGTGGTTCTAAGTTAGGGCCTCTCATGAAATTGTAGTCAGAAGGCATTTGTGGATGGGGTCATCAAAAGTTTCCTTCATTCATATGTCTAGTGCCTGGGCTGTAAAAATTGCAAGAGTGGGAGCTAAAACATCTGTGGATCTGCAAGAACCATTCTCTGTTTCTAGATAAATAGTCTCTCCAGCTTAGTAGCATCCCAGTAGCAAGACTTATGTGCAAGCTTAGGGTTTCAAATGCACGTGTGCTGAATGAGCTACCCAGAAAGAAACTTTGTCAATGTTATAATCTAGCCTTTAAAAAGCACATCACTCCTATTACGTTTTGTTGGTCAGAGAAAACAGAGCCACTCCCAGGTTCAAGAGTAGGAAATATGACACTGACCTCTTAATGGGAAAAGTCGAGTCACATGGGAAGAATATCTGAAAAACACATTCTGCCACAGTAGAGTGGATTGCAAATAATCAAGAAAATATGTAAAAATATGCATGCAATCATTCCATTGTTCAAAAATATTATATTGATATTTGCAATTTTAAAATAGAACATACTATTTTTGTTATTAGAGGATTGGCTAAATCAATTGCAGTACATTCATACCATAGAATCCCATGACCATTAAAAACATGATATAAATACTTAAAACAACAAGAAGAGAAACCATGATATGTTGATAGAATAAATGTAGAGTTCAACATAGAATATGTAATAAATATTCTTTATTTATAGACATTTATGAAAGTGAATATCTCAGGTTAATATAAACTGTTGTTTTATATATATATATACACACACACACACACACACACATTTTTGGAGAAAATCATTACTATTAGAAAAGGCAATAATCAAAATAATGACTCAAGCTTTATTTAGTAATAATATAGGGAATGTGGGGGAGGGGGGAAAGTTGACAATATGGACAGCAATAATAATGCCAAACTCTGGGGAATGTTAGGTGTTTCCTTCTTAATAAAAATAAATCTCGCTCTGGCTGGTGTAGCTCAGTGGATTGAGCTCAGGCTGCGAACCAAAGGGTTGCCAGTTCAATTCCCAGTCAGGGCACATTCCTGGGTTGCAGGGCAGGTCCCCAGTGCGGGGCCATGTGAGAGGCAACCACACATCGATGTTTCTCTCCCTCTCTTTCTCCCTCCCTTCCCCTCTCTAAATAAATAAATAAAATCTTCAAAAAAATTAAATAAATCTCAAACCACAAGAGATTTGTTCAGTAATATAGTTTTCTGATTCTCAGCTAAACCTATCTAGTTTTAGTCAGCATTCCTTTGTTGCATACAGCTCTAAAATTGCAATTAACTTCATTAATAAAAATTTTGGAGATGCTCTCTATTTGCAATCACTGAGGAGTTTCATGTAAAGACTTGCTGTGTCTTCTCTCTGGCCCAGACCAAAGGAGTACATAGGGAAATGTTATTTCTAAAGCTATGCTTCTGCATTTAAACATGTGGCATTTCAGTTCTTGCTAAACAGTTGTTCATTGATAATAAACCTTCTTGGTCTTTCTCGGCAAACAGAAAGATAGTATGTTATGTAACAAAAAAATGAGTGGAAAGCCCTCCGGGCAAAGTGACCCAAATTCTATATAGGCTCTCTTAATTATTTGTCCTCCCACAAGTTATAACTTTATTGTGCTTGTTACCTCAACTAAAAAAAGATAACTATTTCACTTAATGTCTTAGGTCTTTTGGGTTCATGAGCCAACAATTCCATTTTCCCTTTCTCCGCTGTAATGGAATTATTAACCAGTTCATATAAATGATGTTATTTTAAGCTTTTTTATTGTTTCTGCTGTATCTTCTAATGTTAATATTGTATACTCACAAAGTCATCACTACCATTCACTAAAGAAAAACTGCAATTTAAATTATGAAACACACGCACAGTTCTTCTTTCTCCAAGTGAAATCTTCAAATGACTACACTTAATTTAAAAATATATACACACATATATATACATATATATACACAATACCAGAGATGTGGAAGAATTAGTTGTGGGAAAGACTTGGAAGCCTCACTGTGAATATTCATGAGCTCAGATGGTTCGTTTGAGGTGCTAATTTTTCAGTATTCATAAATCTCTGGGAAGAAAGAGACTTTAGAGGGGGTGCTGACACATCAGGATACTTAATGGAGTTGCTCTACAACATAGATTTTTTAATAAATACGAAAAGACTATTAGTTTATGTGTAATCAGCATAATCATTCAGAAAAGAAATGAAAATTTCCAATAATCATAAAAACTGATTTAACAATAAAATTTACATAGGAAAGCAAGCTTTTCAGACACTTTAGTGGTATGTATTCTCATGTAATTTGCATTATATTAATATAATTAAACTGAATGTGGAAATAGTTGAGTGCTAAAACTAAAAGCTAATAAAAAGGCTTTTTGCAAAGAATCAAACGTGACAAGGCAACTAATATTGATTAAGTACTTAGAAACTGTAAGGTAGAAGAACGAGCCACCCCAAAATACAGCTCTTTGGCCTATGGATTGTTTTGAGCTATTTATGCAGAGAAACGGCAGGCACTGGAGAAGCTCTGAAAACAGTTTGGAGGTCACCCTTGTGTAAAAGAAATTTACATTTCTAAGGGAAATCTCCATTTGTAAGGGCATCTCCCTCTCTGTATCAGGAAGAGAAGAATAACTCCAAATCACAAGAGAATCTTATCAAAGTAGAGGGCTCTGACTTCAATCTATATAACAGCTTCACCCTTGTTTGCTACCCTTTTCTCTGGTAACCACCTCAGAACTGGTCTCCCCCTCCTACTTTCTACTTTTACCTTTAGGTGAAAATGTTTTTTAAACCAGATTTCTAAACTCCCTTTGACTGATGCTTATTCTGATGTCCTTCCCCCAATGAACAGAAGGAAGGTGAGAAAGTACTGGACTGGGAGGACTTGAGCCAGGGCCTGTGCTGAAACAAAGAGGGTGTATGTCACAGGCTCAGTACCGACTAAGAAGTTTCCTATTATCAGAGGCAACTGAGGCACTGCCCCTGGCAGTCTGCTGAAAACTGGTTGAAACCCCCCACCCCTGCCCTCGGGGCTACAGTGTATTCGGACTCAGCCCACCTGATCTCACTGTCTCCCCTCTAATAAAAGCCTTTAATTGGACTTTTCTGGCTCCAGGTCCTTTCTTAGACCCCTCAGCCACCTACCTAACAGGTACACTTGTCAATAAACTTCTGGGATGCTTTTTCCCGTTAATTCATATTTTGTTGCAGAGGTCTAAGCCTAGAACTAAGAAGGATAGAAGAAAAATTATTTTTGCTGGCATACAAATGCGACCCTCTCCTAACTTTTAATGTGGTAATCTATTGATACTATTTTTCCCATTCATTCTTTTCTTCAAATTCTCCTATGAAAGTCATTAAATGCATTTAATCATTAGATCCTATTATTATTTTCAATCCAATATTTTAGGTCACTTGAATTTAAATCTCTTTGTTTTCTAGGTATCTGTAGTGCTCTTCTCTGATTATTTTCTCTTTTGAATTTTTTTTATAATTCTGTTTCTTAACAATATGTGTGGCCTATATTATGGTTGGTATTAAATGAATAAATCAATAAAATCTCTATGTTCAGGGGGAAGAAATAGGTTTAACAAAAAGTGTCATAGCATCTTAAGCGTATTTCTCTTTTCAACTTATGTGACATTCGGAAAAGTATTGTTCTCTTATTAAAAGGAAATAAGCAAATTTAAACATTCCATTACCATACCACAGAAAAAATGTAAAGTAAAATACAGTGTACGTGTAACACAGAAAAGCAGAAAAGGTGAATGGAAAATACAAAAAAATGCTTCAGGGTACAGGAGACAGAGTAAAATCTGTTCATAGGTATTAAGTTACTAACAGCTGACATTTTGTAGATGATATTGGAGGTAAGAAAATATCTTAAGGATACTATTAATAAGAAAAAAGACTCTCTTATTAAATATTTAGCACATATAAACACACGATATCTGAAAATTTTCTATTTTTCCCAAAATAGTCTACTTCAGGAGAAAGATACCAAAAAGTGTCAGTAGAATTTTGTCAAGGAAAGTATAGAGGGTCTGGCACAAATAACACCTATTTTCTTTTCACAAAATCATAAGCATGTAATTCTGTAACATAACAGTCTCACACTCAAGCACACCATATGATATTTTAGGTGAAAAGTTCTAATTACACCCATAGGTTATTATACCCATATTATTACCCCAACAACCACAAGCAGGCCTTACTTTTGCTGGAGCCTGTATATTTGTTTTTCTCCTTTCACATGAGGAGTAAGTTGCTTTCATGCAAAGTTTTTTTGTTGTCTGCATAATGCATAGATGAATAAATTTTTTAAAGGGTAGGGTATCTAACAATAGTGAGTGGTCATCTCCAAGTAAGCCAGCTGCCTTCCTGACTGATGGTGTAAAGAGCTTTCTTTGATTTAGGCTTTTTAAACTGTATCTTGCTATTATACATGCATCTATCCTTAAAACCTTTACATATTTCTCTTTTGAGAGTTTTCTCCCACCCCAGAGTTTCATGTCTTTTATGCAAATGCCTTCCCAATGTCTAACCAGAATTGACCTAATGTGCCTTACATTGGTTTTTCCAATTACTTGGTCAGTACCATCACCTGAATTTTCTCACTGGTACGTGAACAGAAAATATCATCTTCCCAGGACTGCTGTCATTTTACTATTCTAAATTTCTCATGGAATATAACTATTCTTATAGGTACCAGTGTACTATTGCAAAGACCTAGTGTAACAGGGCGCAGCCGAGAGGGGGTCCATAATAGGGATTCGTAATGGGGTCCAGAACTCAAGGTGTCCAGGAAATATTAGAAAAATATATATAGGATGTCCTCACCCCCACAAGCCTGAGCTGGGGGAAGGGACACATGGAGCAGGGGCATTCAGAGCTGTTTTACATAGCAACAGCTGTGCAGCTAACCCCTGGCATGGTCATTTAACATATCTATAACCTTTAACTGGTTTCATAGATATGTTAAATAGCTGTTGCCATGCTTTGAGCCAGGTGGATGGGAGTGACTTCCACCCAAGATGTAACTGGGAAGCAACTCCCCCTGGTTACAGCGCCTGCCTGAGAGCTCAGAGAAGATTGGCTCCCTACCATGAGGCCACACCTGCCCAGACTTACTCTGTCAGCCCAGTAAAGCTGGAAGAATAGGGAATGCTGGCAGGTGTAACTGATTGTAGGAGGAGTCAGAAATTGGGCTGCAGAGGAGGACTGGTGCTGGGATTTAAACCCAGTCACAGCAGCCATACCCAAAAGAGGACTACACAAGTTTCGCGGAGAAGGTGGAGAGGATCACATAGCGTTGGCGGAGTGAATGGAGAGGACCACGCAGTTTTGGAGGAGAAGAGAGAGGACCACAGTGGCTTTGGCAGAGTGGGGACCCCACGGTGGCGACACAGCTGATGGTACCGGGAGCCTGAATCACGGACTTCTACTTCTTTTCCTGAGATACGGTATCCCAGACTGGGCAGACAGAAAGGGAAGAACTGTGTGCATCTGTGGGTATTCTAAAGGACTTTAGTATTTTAATGAAGACATTAAGTCATTACTCCAAGTCTGTATAACTTTTAAATAAATAATTCCTTTCTTTTTCACCAGTCTTTGGCGTTGAGAGCCGTCTTTCCTCTTGCAGTGGGCATTTTGAACCTAGTAGGTATTGGGGGGACCCCCAGAGAGAGAAAAGGGGGGTCCTTTCCATAATAGTATATTGTGAATCCCCCCTGTCTATTATGTAACACTAGCATAGAAGGTATATTTTCCCTGTAGAATTCTCTGTGACCTAGTGTCCAAGAAAAAAAAAATTCTCCTTATCTGGTGCAACTGTATCTGCTAGTTGTCAGTGATATTTTTTTAAATTTTTTATTTATTTATTTATTTTTACTGCATTAGAGGTATTTGAGTGTTTGTCTCAACTGAAGTTAAGGACTCAGTTTTTTGTAGCATTATGCAGCTTGAGATTTTATATTTGCAATCATTTCTGAATCTATTTTGAATGAATAGTTAAATGAATAAATTTAGTGCGTATGAAACAAAAATGCTAAAACCAATTAAAGTCAGTTATTCAGTTACATATTTTGATTCATATATATTTTAAATCTTTTTTTGCCTATATGTATTTTTAGGGTTTTTTTCCAATTTACAGGAAAATATATTTGAGCTATATCAAATTCTACATCTGAAAATTAGAAATGGATGAGAAAACACTTGTTTATCCAATGAATATCTCCAAATTTTGAAGATTCTAGTCATATCACATTGCTTCCATATTTCCAGACCTGACTGTCAATTTTTAAAATATTTTATTTATTTACTTTTAGAGAGAGCGGAAGGGAAGGAGAAAGAGAGGGAGAGGAACATTAATGTGTGGTTGCCTCTCCCGCACTCCTTGCTGTGGACCTGGCCTGCAACCCAAGCATGTGCCCTGACTGGGAATCAAACTGGTGACCCTTTGGTTCATAGGCCCACACTCAATCCACTGAGCTACACCAGCTAGGGTTTAAACATATACTTTATACACACTTATGTTGCTTCTTTGCTTTTAATCATTTAATATGTTTTTCCTAAGACCTTTTCTAACTACCTGATATATATAAAATAATTTGATACAATGCTTTGCCTTAAACTAAGCATTATCATTGTCCTATCTCTGTGATTTTATAAATGAAAATTTTTGTATAGTTTTGCTTCATAAATTTTCATACTATGGCCAGGATTATCTTGATTTATTAGAACATAGTTACAATTTGGGATAATGTCTTTAGGAAACAGAATACAGTATCTTTAAACTCCCATCATGGAATACACATTTTATGAGAAGAAGAAAGTTTCGTCCACCCTTTTGGATTCTTCCAGGTGTCCAAATAATTAAATCAACATGAAACAGAATAACAAGAGAACATAACCAAATTTAATTACATTTGCTCATATAGGAACCCTACCTACATGAGAGTCAGAGACCCCACACACACAGGAGAGGTTCAGAGGCACACAGGTAAAGTCAGGTTCTGAGCTTAGGACAGGGAAAAGTGCCCAAGGCTTCAGAAGGGAGGCCAGTCATGGGCAGACTGATGGTAAGAGTAGGTGGTCAGTAAATAGATGTTTGTTCTGCCCTAGAGATAGGTCATAAAAGTTATTTTTGGTAATAAATCATGATAGGCTAGGCCCTAAATTTAAATTCTTTAAGTGAGAGGTAACAGTTTCTCGTGAGACCATAGCTACCTTCAGCTCAAAATAATTCACTGAAGTAGCAGGTCTTGGGGAAGCCTGTTCTGGACACCTTCAACATGATATATAAATGAGTGTATATGTGAAGCTGAGATGATGATACTAGGACTACTAGGATTTGTAAATAAGTAGAAATGGACATTTAGAATAAGGTCTGGCACATCTTTACATACTCAGTCTTAGCTTTGAGTAGGCACTAATCTCCCAGGGTCTTTTACAGTAAAAGACAATTTTTTGTTGCATTGAATTTTTATAACAATGCTCAATCATTTTCCTAAATTATAAAGTGAAAATAATCAGAGATTTAAAACTTTCATGAAGATTTAGATTTGAACTAAGGTAACCCTCCAGCATGTGTTAGATTTAAACAGTAGAATAAGAAATATGTAGCGACTTACCCAAAACAACACAGTTTGATTTGCAAAATTGGTACTAGACTGTTTCTAACTTATTACGTTACTTGCAGCTTTAATTCACTTTATTTCATGGGATCATGCCAAGAAATTGAAAATAAAAATAAATGTTAATTTTAGTTCCCCTTTCCATATAACTTATCATAAAATGATTTAAAAACTGTAAGTAGTTCTTATAAAACCACTTTGCTTACACTCCAACACCCCAAGGCATTTATGATCCCTTAATTTCTGTTCAATCCCTTTGTTACACATATCAGTGGCAGGAAGAACTGTCAAGAGCAAAGTTTTGGTGACTAGTGAGGAACTCTGACTGGTGTGTGGGTGCCCAGCTAGGGACACCATTTCCTAAGGACACTACTCCACCTGTCCTCCAGCTGTGGTCATGTGACTCCACCTGTCCTCCTGCTGTGGTCATGTGACTCCACCTGTCCTCCAGCTGTGGTCATGTGACTAGTTTCACCAACAGCATGTGAGTGGCAGTGATGGAACTTCTGCTGCTCTGAAATGTGTATGTCTTTGTTCTCTCTCCTTTCTCCATTTACAAAACCCCCAAGTCCTAGGGGATAGCAAACTATAATGTAAAATAGTCTGTAGTTTCAACTTGGTCTATTGAACAAGACTACCTTGTAACCAGGGGCACCATATTGGAGTTACAGGAGTGAAAAATAAACGTGTATGGTCTTACAGCATTTCGAAATTCTTTTGTTACCAACAAAAGCCCATGTTACCCAAAAGATTGGTTATCTCTGTAGTGTTTCTGCAAAGGACTCAAGGGTGTCGAAGGGCTCAGTGGGCAGTGGTCCAGGGTTACCGGTCATCTGAGCCTGTGGCATGCAAGGAACATTAATGATTATTTTGGATCTAGGTCTCTACTCTTGAGGAATGGAATACAAGTAGTTAGTTACCTGTCACTTCAGTTCACAGTTTCAAAAAGATTACTATGACTATGTCCATGCTCCAATTCAAATGGTTTTTCAAATCATTTTTAGGTAGTAAAATGACTTACATATCTTTTAATTGGCAGCACCGACTGGCACTCTCCATACTATTACTTTGTTACTGGTTTTGTTTTGTTTCATATTTACTGAGCTCCTACATGAATTATCTTGTATTGTCACCCTAGTAAATATTGTATTAAACATATAAAAATTATTCTCCTTTAAAATTTGCCTGTATTGTGGATTTTCTACTAATTCAGAGAGGCGCCTCAAAAATTAGTCTGAATTAACATCATTAATATATGTACCTCATCGGTGCATAGCATGTGTAGAATAAAGAGTTTTATGCACTCTCCAATAACATTTTAAGCACCAGGATTCACTTTTATTTCCACATTAAACACTCTAACTCTCTCTCTCCCCCGAAAAATCTAAGTATTATCAAGTATTTTGAGAAGTACTGGGTGGAGCATGAGGTTAGTGCTTGAATAAGAAATAAATAAAATAACATAAGACTGTTTTCTCAACATGAATACAGTGAAACAACAGGTAATTTTTGAGTATTGTGACTTGGAGGTAATATGGATATAGTTTTTTGTTAATAATATAGATGGTTCTTTTATATTTGACAAAATGTTTTCTGAGTCTGAGTTTTATTCTGATCTTGACTTTTCTCTCTGTTTCCACTTCCCATAGCTGGAGCCACCCTGTGACACACTTAAGCCCATCCTACCCATCTTCTTTAAAAGGTCTCTTATGACTTACTGTCAATAAGCTCCCAATCGTTTTTTAATTGCCTTGCATGGGAAATGCTCTTAGACAGCACAGCTGGCTCCAGGATATCTCTCTGGTTTTGGAGCAACTAGTTTCTAATTGCTTCCCTACCTTTCCAATTAAACTGCAAAGAACCCAGCTGGGGGCAAACTCTTCAAATGGATAACCAGCCCTACTATGTCAGCTCCTACTTGCTCTGATGTGATAATCAGGGAAAAGGGAAGTGCTCTTTTTTGATAGCTGAACTTCAGTAGGATTGAGAACAAAAGGACTTCAGGAGGAATAGAATAAAATAAGAGTTTATCTCGTTCAATGTTTCAAGTTTCTGGGAAAATCAAAAACACTGAGATCATGCCTATTATTGAACATATTCCTAAATTTGTTCATAATCTCTGTATTAATTATTCTTGGTTATATACCTCAAACCTTCTTAGTGGAAAAGCGCTTTCTGTTACCTTGATGTCTAGTTTCCTTATATAATACCAGTTCCTGCCTCTTGGTTTACTGAATACTAATAATTAAAATTCATGTGTTGTTGGGTCTGAATGTTAGTATGTAGTGTTAGAGAAAATTGTTTACAACTATATAATCACAAAAGCAATATTTTTTTCTCTAGGTACAGAGAAATCATTTTCTAATCCTAACAAAATAAATATTGTATCCTTTCTAACAAGATCTGCTTTAGGCTCTATTCCTTCAGCTTTCTTATTGAAAAATACATGGAAGGGAAATTCCTATGCACTTTGGCTGCTTTTATTTTGTTTAGGCAAAGTTGATTTTGAGTGAAACTCTTAGGCTACTTTCAAAAGGATAAATTATGCCCAAGTAGTACCTCAAACTTAGATAATGAAAATTTCTGAAAATAAATTTGATATTATCATTCTTCTCAAAGTGACTTTTAAGACTATTTTGTTATGACACAGTAGACGGCATTGTTTAAACTGTCCTAGACAACATGTAGGAGACATGATTCCCCCATGGCAACCAAATAAAAACAGAGTTTGGGGATTTTGATGAATTCTTCACTGTAAAATAAAGGGGTTGAGCTTGATGATCAGCATTTTGTGATGAGTTAAGTATTTAATAACAAAAGTACTTCCTTTTTGTTTTGTCTTTGGATTTCTAAATATTTATTTCAGCTAAGAACAAACACATATTTTTTAAATTTATTTTTAAACTGACTTTCACTTCAAAGATTTGTCAAGCTCATGAGTCTGTCAATATGCTTTTAGAGAAACATCAAAACCAATGAGAAAAGCTACCCACATTATTTAAAAGGTCAAAATCAAAATGCAGATCAGATCACAGCGGAAGATAGCTAAAATTGACATCCTCACATTAGTGATTGCTGGTGAGACAAAAAGTGCCTGATGATTCAGAATTAGTTCTTCAGTACTGTTGGGAACTGCCCTGCCTGGTTTCAGAAACTATAACTCCCCATGGCTAAGGCTGAGTCAGAGACCTTGGGACCATAAGTCATTAAGGAGACAAAGCTTATCTCCCTGGCAGAGGCTCTGCATCTGCCCACTTTACCCTGCTTGGCCCTGAGCCTGACCAGTTAGCCAATGATGGGTAAGATTCCTCAAGGGAGGGACGACCTAAGACAAGCATGGTCACAAAGAGACCCTCAGGGAAGGACTCGGGGGGCTATAGAAAAAGGGGGTGATGGACCTTCGCCCCTTGGCTTTGACATAGCCTGAGTCCTCATTCTGTCTGCAAGAAGTCTCCTAATCTCTTGGCTGCCTTACTTTCCCTGCCTGACTTAAGCCTAAAACAATGACAGAGGGCAGTGCAGTCCTGTGCTGGAAAGGGCAGCTTCCCTGTGGCCATCAGGCCTAAGAAAGAATACATAAAATCCTGTGGAATCTGCTTTCTCAAGAATGCCCTCAGTTTTCTGATAAGGGTCCAAGCCTGAAATGAGTTTGTTTCCCAAAATGTTACAGCCCTTTAGCTAACTGACCCTGACTCAGAATAAGCCCTCAGAGTTCTTTGTACGTTATCTGTTGTTTGATCCTTACTGCCTGACAGTGATTGATGAGCTTTACCTGTATTCCTGTGCAAATTGAACCCAATAAAAGCCCATTGAGGAAAAGGCTCTTGGCCCTTCTCCTTTGAGAGATCAGCCACCTTTCCTTCCCAAGCAGATCATGTCTTGGTAGACTTATTCTCATCTGTAGTGGCTGCGGGTGCCCTGTGGGTGGAGCCCCCCCACAATACCTTGCTAGAAATATTTGAATTGATTTATTATATAAGCTTTCTAGAATCTTCAAGTAGGGGTAATATTTAATTTTTAGGATAACGATGACAAGTATGTGTTATTTAATGAGAAACAAATACAACAATGGTATGTTAAAGTCTATTATGTAATTTGAGTAAATGGTAGTTTAATAACTGAAAGTATAATTATCAACTAATATCAAGTATATAACAACAAATTCAGCATATTGTACAAAAATTGTAGTCCAGGTCATACTTCCTTTAAATATTCATTTCACGGAGTGTATATATTACATTTCTATGTCATAACACTTAAATGGTATTTTAACATAGTATATTTTCTTAAATGTTCTTACCTTGTAAATATTCAGGGCAATGAACCTGTCTAATTGTGCTCTTAGATAAAAGCAGATTGGCTCATTAAGCTTATTTTTTCTACTTAAATGTCAGAAAACAAACAACATCGAACTCAAAAGTGAATTTTAAAATATAACAGAAGGAAATTAAGTACATCAAATAAATTAATATTTTGAAGAAGCAAACATAATTATGCTTATATAATTATTTAAAAAATATAACCACTTGAAGATGGTACTCAGAAAAAAAATTCAATTGCTTTCTTATGCAAAATTTTAATTATGTAGTTTATCTTTTTCCAGCACAGCGGTAACTTGAAGACATATTTTGCAACTCTCTTCATAATATATCCAACACTTGCTATGATATGCAGTTATAAAATTATGTACCAAAATAAATCAGGAGAGTTTTACAAGTTAAAAATATTTAACACCATTTTAAATTAATTTTGACAAAGCTATTGTTATAAATGGCATTACAATATTAATGATAATAATGGGTCAACCTTTTTTTAGAATGATTAAACTCATAATAAGGAAAATGAATCTCAAATCATGAAGTCAGAGATTAGAGGCCTCCTGAATGGAATTAAAAGAAAAAAATAGTGAGATTATATAATAGTCAGTACCAGTCTCAAAATCTGGAGCTAAACTGACTAGGGTCATAATCCCAGCTATGCTACTGTGTGCCCACAGGTAACTTACACAGCTTTAATGTGCTTCTACACCTTTCTATGAAAAAAACGGGGGTGCAGATTATAACAGCACCTACCTCAAAAAGTTATGTGAGAAATAACCAGGTTAATATATTGTGAGAGCTTAAACCAAGGCCTGACACATAAAGAACGCTTATACAATGATGATGAAGCTGAAATATAAGCAAATGGCAATAAAACCTGTGAAGAGAATCTTGGACAAAGTGTTCTTAACCATGCAGTCAGTATATGCTACCACTGAAACTGAATGCTGGGTAGCAGAACAGAAGAAACTAGGAGAGAATCATCTCTGTTTAGAATGGCTGGGACACAAAATAAATAAGTAAATAAATGAATAAGTAAAGCAAATAAGACAGAAAAAATATGGATAAGACCAGAACAAAGTCCAAATATTTTCCCCAGTTACTTAGGAAATATACAAGTATTAATATTAAAAACTTAGGTTTTGCTCTAGATTTCTATCTCAGAATAATAACGTACCCTTTAACATCTTTCATGATTTGCTTCCAAATAACCCAATGACTAGTGCAGAGAAAGATGATGGAGATATAGGTGAAACTGATATCTCTTCATATGAGAATTCTAGAAGACAGGCGGTGGCCATACTCTCTTGTTCATTTTATTTGTAAAACAATATTTTTTAACTTTTGATCTTATCATTGAGGGATGAACAGTTCCTGAGACCACGTGCCATTTTTTAATATCCTTTCTGATAGCAACAGATCAAAGTTGTTAGTTAACCATAACATTTATATTAGCAAAGAAACTAAAACGACGTTTCTATGTTGCCATTAGCCATAATTGCACAAACTTTGAAATGAGGATCTGAGGACAATGAATACCATCTTAAATTCTACTCAGAATGACTTTAATTGGGATAGTAGCATCACATCTTTCATTCAAAAATAATGGAAGGACAAACACACCTTTTCTGCCAGGCACCATCGTAGGGACAAGGACATGACACTGTGGACATCTTCAAGGGCTCTGCTCTCATTGGCTAAGAAAATTAATATTGTAAGAGAATGCAGAAAGGATTAGAATCCAGTGACCCACAACCAGGGAGGTCATTTTATGGCTGTTGAAAAAACAAATGTATGATCACACATATTATACCGCAGGTTGTAATCATAAAAATGAAAAAAAGAGTAGATGTAAATTACGTCACAAAAGCATAAGAACACAGTGTCTCTTTAACATCAGGAAATAGAAAGCTAGATTATCCTCTTGTTTCCAATATAAAAGTATATTTCTTGAAAAGAATAAAAAGCTACATCAACACAATATAAATTAAATATGAGTATAACCATTAAGTTAGGTAAGAATATAATATTTTTCCATTAAAGCTTTTTAAATGCTTGTTATAATCACAGGGGTCGTGATTTAAGATAATATAGTGATTATCATACAGGTAAAGTTTGTACTTTAAATATTCATGCATCAAAGAATAATTAAATCTTAAGATGTCAGTTTGCTCATGGTACAGTTTTATGATTCAACTTTTTGTTTCATTTTGTTTTGTTTTGTTTTCCTCAAGGGCTAACGATTGCTTTTCCCAGCAGGGAGAAGAAAGCTCACCCACCAGGTCCCCTCCAACTTTCACTGATGAGATCTTGGGGCTGTTTACATTAGCCATGCAAATTTCAAAATCCCAAACTGTCTCCTGGTGTTTAATCTCACAGCCCAGTTTGTTTCTGAGGCTGGTGTGCTCAGCAGCTGTGCAGCAATGCTTTGCTTGTCCCGAAGACAAAAGATAAATAAAAAGTAAGAGAACAGGCAAAAGACTCCAATATCTTAGATCCCTGCATCGAAGGAGGTAATTAACAACTGTGAACAGTCACAGCCAACCTATTTTAAGTTATAATTGAGAAGACTCTATATGTCAGGTATTTTTCGGGACTGGGCCATATGTTCCACAGTCACTTACAAGCACACTTTGAGAAGTTGATAATGACAAAAGTATGTGAGTAAGCAATTTCCCCCTCCCTATCAAAAAATAGCTGTTTTTTTTACAGTTTATTATTAAAAATGTTTCTGGCAGATTTAAGAAAATATGGTCTTGGGTTTAAAAAAAACTGCTGCTATTTCAACAGAAAAGAAAGAAGTATATGTTTATATATTCAGGTTCAAAAAGTCCCTCAGTTGAGCCATTTCTGAAGCAAGTGCCTATAACACATATCTCTGAGACTGTGGTATAAACAAAAACTTCAGAAAATAAATGTCTCTGAGCTTTAAATGTGGATGTGAGCTGGAACTGACATAGCTTCTACGTACTAGGAAAGACCGGGCTTCTAACTTTGCATTCCGGTTTCCATTCTGCATTTTGTACCGTTGTTTGTTTTAGTTTCTAATATGGAAATGTTCACTAGCATAACTGTATGAATGTTTTAAAATTGTCTATAAGGTTTTTTAAAGTGTGGACTTGATCTACTTCTCTCTTTCCCAATGAAATCTTTTTTTTTTTTTAAACAACAGACTTCTCAGTGTTTCCTAAAAACACTTTTATGATGATAATGTTGTTTTCACTCCCTTGCCCATTCTTTTTACCTTTTAAAATGTTACTTGTAATTCAAGATTCTTCTCCTTTTCCTTCAGTTCTCCAGCCTTAACTCCATCTTAAGAGCTGATCATAATGCCTACCAATTTGCTGTTTTAGGAATAGCACTGATATTAAACTTATCGTGTTACATTATAATTCGTTATATAATTATATGCAATAAGTCTTCACTTAATGGATAAGTTCTGCATCTTTAAGAGAACTGAGTATAAGGAAACCACTTTTGCCATGGGCTCATTGACAGAATAAAGGTTAGGTCCCTAAGACACCTCATCAATGTTATAACAAAATTAGGTTAAGTAAAACAATGTTATTTAAGGACCTGCTATATTCTCCTCTGAACTACAAAATCCAGAAGGTTGTCCCTGTGTAACAGTCACCCATGTGTGCTTGGGTACTTGTCAGTTAAAGTTGAGTGACCCAGAGAGTTTTATTTTATTGACCTGGCTCTCTGACCCCTTCTCTTACCATCAAGAATTAGTTTAACATACTCATTTGTCTATTTCAAGTTTATGGTACTGCACTTACAGTTCCTTCAAATAATTTTCAGATGAACGTTTTGGATTTATGAGTCAGATACAAAACTTTTTTGAGGCTCACCAATGAAGTAAATTGCTTTCACAGCGTGAGTGACCCTCCTCCGCCACTTTTTCCCTCTGTAATGTCTCTGTTAAAGGGAATGGCCTATGTTTTCGTGATTTCAGGGAGAGTGCTTGGCATAAGGTAGCCTTTGAAAGATAAAGTGTGTCTCCATTGGCCTAATTAATTATGTGCTTTGCAGCAAGATTCTGCTTACAATTGTCTCCTACATCACGGCACTTCAGTCCTAACTGAAAATTTAATCAAGCCAGAGCAAGGTAGTCTAAGCAAGGTAATGCTTTAGATAAGAGTAACTGGAACTTAAAAAGAAGATAAACACACCATTTAATTGAAAAATAAGGTGTCTCTATGAAGTTAGAAAGAAAAAAACACTCTTGTGAGTTAGTGCAGCATACCTACACTTTAAAATAGGGGAGAAAGGTAAGAAGGCTTAAGACAGCCTTTTCACATGAGAGTCTCCTTTACCCTTGAGGCAAGCCTGCTACGAATCGCTAGGAGGACAGGTCGTGGAGTACAAATCACTGCCGCGGGTGCCATTGTTTCCTGAAGGTAGGCTATATGTGAGAGGGGCTGCAAAAGGAGCCACAGCTGGCTTTCCCCTCCTGATGAATTATGTCTTTCTTGAATCTGTCCTTCCTAATCGTAACTGATAAATACTCAAGTCAGCCTAGTTTTATATTAGAATGAGATATTCTTCTTAGCTACAAAAGGAGGATTATGTGCTCATGAACCCTTGCACCGTGGTAAATATTAAGCTTTGGGAATTTAGCCTAATGAGTCCCTAAGGTGAAAGGATGCACATTTACCTCTGTTTACAATCTGTGCACCTCTGATCCCGCCCCTCAGAAGAGAATGAGCCCATAAAGTCAATCATATGTGAGCTGTTCACACAAAAAGCCGCGAAAAATGTATTCTACCTATTACTCAAATGACAGTTATGTGCACGTGTTATAATTTATATCCATTTAATTTCTGTTTATATTTGTTTACATTCTTTTCCCAGCTCATCAGTATAAGTCTTTCTGAAATATAAAGTACATCATTTGGCTCACATTTGCATTAATATTTTAGAAATAAAAGCCCATTACTTTTTATGGAATTAACCCCCCCAATCAAAATACTTTCTCTACAAAACTAGAAAATGTGTATTTAATCCATCTTTAATATTTCCCATGATAATCTACATTTACTGCCTTTAGAGAAAGCTTCAGAGTTAATTCTTAAACTGCTCTGGAAAACAAGCCTGTAATTCTGGAAGCAATTTATTTGATAGAACTCATCTAGGTTCCCATTAAGCAGCTGGAGACATTCATGAGCCAAGCTTTTCTCCCCCTTGAGAAAACTCTATTCCATATCAGGGGTGACAAGGGTTCACAACACTCATTTGTTTGGATAAGTGGAGACACGCTAGACTCCGAGACAAAATAAAGTTCACTCCTCCACCTACTAGCTTAGAGAACGTGGGTGGCTTTTTTTAACCTCTCTATGCTTCAGTTGATACCAGGGTTAGTTACTTAAAATTATTTATATAAAAAAGTACTTGTTAATCATCCCCCAAATAACATGGCTGTGTAATTCCTGGCTTTTTGCTTCTTTCCCTAGACCCCACCAGGAAAAAATAGTTTGAATTTGAATCTAGAAAGCTGTATGTTCCAGTTTAAAGACTCAATTCAGTAACTTAGTAAATTGGGGAATTAAAGAGTTCACTGATTATACTTTCATATTGCCTGGAAAACCGTGCTTTTGAGTGATTATTCTCAAAATGTATTATATTTATATAATAGACTTCTTTCCTAGGTCTTCTGCTTATAGCATTAGAGTATTCTCAGACCCTCAAAATGATACTACCTTGATAATTTTGAACGTGTTCTCTAATGCCAGAGATGTAGCCTTGGCCGGAAAAAAAAAAGTTAACTATCTAGCAGCTTTTGGGTTTTCATAGCCGTGTGCTTGGTTTCCCACCCAAACGTCTCAATACTCTTTTACCACAACAGGAAGAGATACTCCAGATGAACTAACCAGTCTCTCTCTCCATGGTTTAACCTTATCTTATTGTATCTGTTTCTAAAAATTGTAAGATGACAATGGAATTTTCACATTTGTGTTTATAAAACTCCAGCACCTCTGTCCTCCAAACTGCTTTCTTCTTAGATACAAGGTTTTCTAATCTGAAGATCAAGCACATGGTTCGGTCTTTCTATTTCTTTGGCAGTTTTTTCCCCCATGATTTCCTAGTTTGTACAGCATCCACTTGCCAAAACAATCACTGTGAAAACCAAGTTATAATCCACAGAAAGAGACAACTCCTTGATGATTTAGCAGAGCATCCTCTTATTCATTATGGCTAGTCCTGTTACTTCTCTAGTTCTTTATTTTCTTTGTCAGTCTCCATCAGTTTTAGCCAAAATCATTATTAGGACAAAAGTTTCCTGGTGATTTGACTTCTTCGTGTGGCTGGTGAGACTTGCAGTGGATGAATGTGTTCAGACGAAACTTTAAACTGGAACAGAGTTGAGGCTCACATTTTTTAAAATTCAAAACCATTTGCGTTTGCAGATGCAATGTTTTGAACTGCACTGAATTGTAAATATCTATGAATATTGTTTAAAACTATAAAACTCAAGGGGAACTCAAGTGTCACCCCCAGGGACAGGGCAGATGGCCATTTGGTAAAACAACAAGTGCCTTCCATATCTGAAAAGCTGTTTATATACGTAGGGTTAATTATGTTATTATCTCTTAGTCTGCCTGTGGATAATCCATCAGTAACAATAATATATAACACTTATACCATTACTATGATGTAGGGAGATTTAACACTGTGTATGAATTACAACACAGATGTAATCATAGAGATTGCACATTGTTTTCTTATTTTATAAATTGACTCCACATTTTTTATAATTGACATTCTCTGTGATAGTAATAAAGCTGCAGTTGTGTATGACTGTGTGAATACTCAGTAAAGGCTTATGTATAAAACACTCCTGAATAAATATTCAAATTAGAAGCATTTCAAAGTAAAGATGGTTTACCATGTACTTTGGTACATCATTCAAAGAAAAGGAGGTGCAATGTTCATGAAAGAGAACAGTTCTATGCAGTTTCAAAAAGATGAGGAGTGCCTGAAATGACAGTAATAAAGCAGTTGCAACAACCAGAATAGGGAAAAGTAATCACTTTAATACACATATCAGCGTGTAAAAGAGAAGTGCAGAGTCCACCATGCATCGGTATGAATTAAAGTAAGGTCTGGACAACCATGGCTCACACAGAAAAGGTGGAATTAATCATTTCCCTCTTCTAATTTAAATATTTCAGTAACACCTTATTACTTCATGTCGCTTCCTCTGACAATACGTCCAAATTTCTTTCTACTGTCCTTCAAAAGTAGCCTTTCCTCCTGTTATTCCAGGCCATGCACAGTTCTCTAAACATTTTACATCCTGTTTCTCAGGAGTCAAAATTTATTTTCTGCCCCTTGGAACCAATACCTTTTGTGTAATTCTACTTCACTGTTGTTTTTTCATCTATCAACACACAGCATAATTCTGACAATTTATATATCTATTTCATGCAGAAAAATATGAACTGTCATTTCCAGGAAACATATTCCATTATGAGGGGTGACCCACAAAAAGCAGAATTTATTTATTTAAAAAGTGTGTATTTACTCCTACATGTTTAAACTTCAGTCACCTTCAAAGTACACTTCGTTTGATGCAATACATTGTTTCCACTGCTCAAAATGGCTTTTGAACTTGCCAATTCTCATGCCTTCTGGTGCTACTGCTGTATTTTTTGTTTGTTTCCCCTCTTCCACATGAGGAAATATATTTCTGTTTGAAGAGCTTTTTCATCAGGGGAAGCAAAAACAGTCGCTAGGGCAAGATCGGGTGAATAGGGAGGGTGGGGCATGGTTGTCATGCTCTTTTTGGTCAAAACTGCTGAACACTCAGCTCAGAATGGACAGGTGTGCTCATAAATCACCCATTATGAAGTGGGCAAAGAAAGGTTCTTCAAAAAAATACACTGAGGCTGAATGCAGTTTCTCAGAATAATGCCAGCTGATACACTGATACAGATGGGTTCCTAGAACACTACACTAGTTGGGGAAGCCTGTACTATTAATAGAATGGACCCACCCTCCAGAAGATAATTTTGGCTTTTGGGGTCTCCCCTCCTATATCCATAGTCTTAGGATCTACTAAAAAGTTTGGATATAGTAAACGTTTAATAATATGTTAATTAAAAATAGACATTTAAAGTTTTCATTTTTACAAGGTTCTAGCCAAAGGAAGTATAAAACCTTAATAAAATAAAAGAATATTCAGAGATATTCATAAATGTCTTCTTATGCAGAGTTAAAAAGCAATGAATTCACTATATAGAGAAAATATGTACTCTTTTGAGCCTTAAATCTGAATTTTAGCTTTCAGTATTTGAACATCATTCAACGAAAATCAAATGAAACCAATCTTTCATAAAATAAAATTCAAATGCCTTTTTCATCCAACTTTACTCCAAAAGATGTTTTTCCAAAAGTTTGTGTTATTTTATTTCTGTATTCCCAAATAATATATTTATACTTCCCTTCTCATTTCATAGATGTGATACATTAACGCCTAAGTATGGAAGATATCTATTGTCACACCTCCTTCCTGTCTATGGCATCGTTTGGGTCACCTCAGCACTGTGTGATTATCAGGGCTGCAAACAGCTAAGGTCTTTTAATTGCTAAGGTCTAATTTAGTGTGAAGTATACATTTAATAATGCATAAGTGAAAATCACTGACATGTTTCAGTGAGAAATTCCCATCATCCATTTATTACCAAAAATATCAAAATGATCACATTCCTAAATAGGTGTCTTTGCCACAGCTTCCAAGTTTTGTTAATGGAAGCATTAGTCCACACAGCCGTGTAGCTTGATACTGATATTTATTGTTTTTGTCAGATACAAGTTTTTTTTAATTGAAAGTAACAGAAACTCAGCCAAAACTGGCTTGAGCAATACTAAAATTTACCAATCCCGATAAGAGAAAATTGCAACACAGTAAGGTTGGTTGCTATAGTGAAGAGTCGTTATTTTATCACATTACCAAAAATGGCTGATGCCTACTAATGTCTTGGTCAGGTTTTATTAATAACTTTACAAGCTTCCAGACTATTCAGATGTGGGTTCACAGGGGGCTTTGCTGTGAGATTTATCTCATTGATAAATAATTCTCTGCTGTGCTCAAAACTCTCTACTCCCTCCAGGCCAAAACATTTCTTGCTTGAATTGCATAATTTCCTATTAAAATAACAACTCTCCAGGTTTCTCACTGAAATGCTCTTTTGATCCATTACATGGCTTCACCAGAAACACTTAAACTTACCTGTATTCCAGAGGAATATAAAATTAAAAAAAAATACCTCTGGTTGCATCAGGAGCAATTAGACATACCCTAATTTGTGAACATCTTTGAGAAACACTTCAGTTTCTTTTCTCATGACATAAAAACACTAGAAATGGAATAAGTATTAACTTAAAATGGGATAAAACGAAACTTGCAATTGAAAAACCTGGCTATTCATCCACAGGTGGGACCCCTCCAGTTTGTCTTTCACACACCTGCCAGACATTCTCTGCACGCTGGCCATGCGATATCATTGCTTGAACAAAAATCTCTGTAACTACCGTCGGCTTAATATATCTGGTAATGTCATCTCAAGACCCTAATAGCTTCTCTCAAAGGTCATTTCTACTTTCTTAGAAAGTCAAGAGAACTTTCTGTGCTCCATTGCTATCACACTGACAAATCGCTCCGCGGAATATTTACTCAGGTCTTTTTTTTCTTTCAAATTCAGCTGTGAATTTCTGGAGTTTGAACACCACGTTGTATTCCCTAGAGATCCCAGCACAGTGCCTCGCGTGTGTCACCACTTGATAGTTGTTGAATACGTGTATTTTAAGTATGAATGCAGACCGGCAGTATCTAATAGTCATATTCACTTTGGGGAAACCACTGACTGTTTAAAATCTTAAAGGTTACATTTTCCTGCTCTGGCTGGTTTTTGTAATTACCAATGCTTACTCACTGCATGCAGCTAATGTGGTTTTTGAAAAAGTGGACTGTAGTGAACTTCACATGGGAGTTAATTCAAATGTTCCAACCATTGAGTTATATTGAGGGCAAAATTATTGTCTTAGCTTATTTTAATTTAGTGTGAGATGGCTCTGCATCTGTGAACACCCCTTGACACTGGAACTATCAGTGATAGACGTTTCCCCCCCTTTGGTCCAGTGGCATCCTGTGCAGTATCCCTTATAGATTATACACTTTCAGATCCTTTTCTACAATGAGGCACATGTAAACATCTTAAGCTTGCTCTTCGGCTTCACTAATTTGTTTTCGTAACATTTTTGTTTGTTTATTTCATGAAGTATATTACCTTTGTTTTAATCAATATGACTTTATCTCTGTCCTTCTGATTTAAACTGTGAAATGATTCAACAATTTAAGTGTAGAAGTATACAGTCTTTCTCCCCCTCCCTATCTCCCTTCTGTTTTCTTCTTCTTTCCTCTCCCCCTCTTAACTTTCCTCTCCTTCTGCCTCTTCCTTTCATTCCCCATACTTAAAAAATATAGCATTTGATTAAAATTCATGTAAAACCAATCCAAATAAAATTAAAGTGATTTACCAAAAATATGAACAGCCACCTTAGAGATTCAGAAATTCTGGCATAACAATGAATTACTCGAAGCCATGGGAGGGAGACACTATTTGGCATAAAGCATGCCTTTGAATATTACAAGCTATTCGCCAGCTAATGTGCATAACTATTTTTCTGCATATAACTTTTTTTCCTAAAGGGAATGTGTGTGTATAAAAAAAAAAACAACAAAGCACCTCAGTCAAAATTTAAAAGGTCGTTAATGTACTATTAAAGATGTAGAATTTGTCGACATGATAATCCTAGTTCCGTAGACAGTTCAAATACTTTTTTTGATTTTGTGTTATCTATTTTTAAAGCATCCAAATAGACTCTAAATAACAGATCCATTTGGTTGCCTTGACAATATGATATTTTCTTTTAGAATTTAGTAAATTATTGCCTTCTTTTATAATCACCTAAGAAATACACTGTACATCCAAGGTTATAAAATTCTCTCTTCCTCTTGAAGTCTGACTGTGTCTTTGCCCTGACATCTTGGGATTCAGTGAAAGATAAAAGGACCGCTTTTGACATCAACCTATGAACAGTGGAGCTAATCCCTTCACTTTGGCTTCAGAGCACTGTGCAGTTTAAGATAATAAATTCTTTCACGTTTTACTGACAATGTTCTTAAAGATTCTCAGTATTTCCATGGTAGATATTATACATTTACATATGCACATAGATTACATGTAGACCCTATGATGCCAGAAAGTCTATGTCTTCCGAATATAAATTGTATGTTCTTTATAATAATCAGTGACTACATTTACATCGCTAGCTGTACTTATATTTTGTAACAAATTACTAATGCCTTTTAATGAATAGAATGGTTGGTGTGACTGAAAGACATTATTTGATAGAGACAACTGATAAATTATATGACTGAAAAAAACTGAGCTTGTCTCTTTTGATGGGACGTGAATATTAATGATATTTTCATTACCTAAGATGCTAAATTTTATATACTTCTGCTAGTAGCTGATGCCTGTCTTTAACAAGTATTTAAAGCTTATTTATAATAATCTTTAACAAGTATTTATAAATTTCTGAGTCACCATAGATATTAAATTCTGCAGAAAATATTACAAAAATGATTAAAAACCTCAAGTTGAAATTACATTAGTAAAATTGTAAGCATCTTTCAAAAATGAAGAGTCCCCTTATTATAATAGATATTCCTTCTGGTTTAGAAAAAACAAATGAAGCTTTATGTGCTCATAATTTCCATGGGTACAAAATCTTTCGTTAAAGGAAATAAAAAATGTCTCAGTTTATCATCATTTTGTTTATTCCACCCAACTGTTATACGCCACCTCATACAATGGTGATATTAATCATTTATCTCCACATTTACAAAAAAACCTACCTCCAAGAAAAAGTTTGTTGGAATTGAGAAGCTCTGAGTCAGGTCAAATTTAGACAGCTAGTAAATTCTAATTCCTTGGAACTAACAAACAAATAAAACAATGATATTCTCTGGGAATGGGGGTTAATGTATGTCTAACAGCATTCTCCCCAATGTCTGCCAGCCCTGTACTTTTTATCATGATTGCAAGCTGGTTTTAAAGGTCACCATGGCTCTGGAGACAGAGGGATAGGAATAAGGCAAGTAAAAATGCCCCAAGCTCACTGTTTCTACCCAGCTTCAGCTGGTTTTCTTGAAAAGTGCTTTCCATTTTTTTGCAGGACTTTGGTTAATTTCCAGATTTATCAGTAACTGAATTCTCACAATTTTTGCCAAAGTTGTCATTATGTTCATGGAGATGATTTTTTTCATAAATCCTTATTCTTCCATTTTACATATCATTGTTTTTAACTGTTAAGATAAGTTAATATTGCTTTCTAAAAAAACCTCATTCCTAAATATATGCTTTCAGAATGCCTAGTAATTATTGTACTCATAATATTTGTAATTATTTTAAGTTAGATGAAGGCATCGCCTTTCTTGCCCATTAATGTGCTACCAGTATAAGTACAGTGTCACTCATGTAATAGGACAGTAGTAAATCTTTTTGATTGAATAAAATAAGTGTATGGATGAATAAATGAATTTGAGCATCACTTAACAGTGTATTAGTAATCTCTATTTGAATGATTATAATACCTGAGGAGTTGAAACAATTTAGGATCAATTTAATGAAAATTTGCAAAACCATAATGGTTATTTAAAGGGAATAGTCAGCATAGGTTAGATCATGTAGTAGTAACTAACGAACCCAGAATTGTAAAAGCCTTTACAACAACAAAGGCTTTTTTCACTTATGCCAAACATCTATCATGTTCATCCATTGTTTTAATCCATGTCATCTTTAAGCTAGAATTAAGTCTGACAAAGAAACTTCCATCTTCAACATTGCTACTTTGTATTAAGAAGGAAAAAATATGTTGCTAACCGTATCTGATTCTTAAAGCTATTCTTAGAAATATCATGTATTATTTCTGCTCACATTTAATTGACAAAGGTAAATCACATAGGCAATACCCGTACAAGTGGACAGGCGTGTGTAATTATCCAAAGAAAGTGGGTACAAAGTCACATGAGCCAGGTAGCTCTCAATGGGACGGGAAAACAAGAACCTGCAGAGAGGAAGAACTAATATGCATGAACAATAGTGTAACCCATGACAATAATATTGATTCCCAACCTAATGTGAATTCTGTTAAGCTACACTAGATCTGATCTTGACATTTTTGCAAGTAGATTAGAAAAATAAACTTTATTGGGAATTTTAAATGGCGGCCACATGTTAAAACTTACCCTATATAATACAAGATCCATTACTGGTAATGTTTCACTGCTGAGCTTTAGGGTACATATATACACAGTGACTCTCCCATATATAAAAGCAATTTACTGCAGAGATTTGTTCACAGTTCATTAAACAGCTGTTCAGAAATGCTTTGAAACTTCCCAAAGCATGTTTAAGATTTTTTAAATGACACCTTGGATGTAAAAGTAAAGTAAAACATTACTTTGATTCCTGACATACCTGGAATGGAAACACATCAATCACCCACAGCCTGAAGTACAAGCTGATGTTTAGTGGTGAGAAAGTCTGCTTAATAATACTCTCTGACAGGCATATCATGATCTTTTTTTCCTTTTTTCAAATAAAAAAAAAATTCCATTAGCATCTGTACTCTATTCCTTAGAATGTATGTTTTACTGCAGTCAGAAAAAAAATCACACTCTGTACAATAACTTGACTGTTTCATCTATAAATGATAATTGCTTAATAAGTATTTTCTAAACCTCATTTTTCATGGTCATAAGAAAAGGAAACAAACAGATCGATAAAAATTTCTCTTGGGTCTTGCATTGATTCTTGCATTGTGCTAGGTGACTTCAAGGATAGACTTGAAATATGTAAAATAATTCCTGCCCTGAGGTAGATTACATGTAAAATAGTGATTTGGGGTAAAATTAAACAATTAAAAAATAAATTCTAAAAACTATAGTGCAAAATCCTGGTTGGAGATAAATTTCATACAAATCACAAAACTTTTCACTCCAAGCCTAAGGATGGGAAAACAAATGATAGAATAATAAAAACATATGTATGTATGATTATATGTTTATTATATTTATTAACATATATTATATGCATACCACACACACATATTTTCCTAATCTCTTTGTTTCTCATACATTATATAGATAATATAATCATATATGCTGCATATAACATACATATATAAAACATACCAACATTGACTACACACGGGAATGGAAAAGACGGTCAGAATTTTATGTTTCATCCTCAGAAGAATCCTAGTGAGCAGGAGGGTAAGAATTTAACTTCCAATTTGGAACAGGAAGCCAATGGAAGAAAATAACTTCAAATGAATAAAATAATACATGACATATGGCATGGTAGATGCATTACTGAAAGCAGCACGTAGAGGGAACTTGTAGTGCCAAAGAAGAAAAATAGAAAAGTAAAGAGCTAACGATCAAATTCAGGAAGTTATAAAACACCTGAATAAAGTGATGGAAAGAAGAAAGAGAATACTGAAGATAAAAGCAAAACATAGTGGTATAGAAAAGAGAGAGACTGAAAAATTAATACTAAAACTGGTATTTACAAGACATCCAAAAATTGGACAACTTCAGACTGATTGATTAAGAAGAAAATGAGAAGGCACATGCTAGAGATGTAACATGTTAGTAATAAAAAGAGGCAAATACCAGATTTTTAATAAAGTACAAATTAATAAATGATGTGGCATGGATTGCCTAGTAAGTGGACACAATTTTAAATGCAAAATTGTTAAGGGACAGTAATGGATTGACACATCAGGGTGCAAAAGGGGAACATTTGGATAAATGATGCTGAGATAATTGGTTATCCATATCAAAAGATAAAATAAGAGAGAGGGAGAGGAAGGGAGAAATGGAGGAAGAAAAAGAAAAAAATAGATCTTGAACTCATACCAATTTTAGAAAAGCAGTTCTAAATGTATTAATAGCCTAAATGCAAAGATAAATCTATAAAACTTTTAGAAGACATTCTAGTAAACACAGTTATGAATTAATTGAGTGGCTCTGTATTTTAAGTAAGACACCAAATGCAAAATAAAAATGAAATTTATAAATTCCACTACCTTAAAAATAAAGTACATCTGCTTATTAAAATATATTTGCCAAATATTTGCCAAAATATTAGTGTCCTGGACATAAGAATCCCTCTAATTTAATAAGATAAAAACTCAAAAGAAAACTAGACAAACCTAATGTACAGGCATTTCACAGGGAGGAGAGAAGAAAATGACTGATATAAATATAAAAATATGTTCTCTCTCCATAATAATGTGTAAAATAAAAATTAAAATACCTTTGATTTACAATTTCACATTACTAGCTAACAAATATTAAAAAGTCAGGTCAAGTTTTATGATGGTGATGTATTCATTGATGGTTAGACTATTAATTTGCACAACAATTTAAAAATATTTTGACATTCCTTAGTATGTTGACATTATCATGTCCTCTGACCCAGTGATTTAATTATTAGTTATATGACCTAAGTAATGCTTGAATTTATAAGCAAGGAAACATGAACACAAGAGTTAAACTAGCATTTTTCTTAAAAGCAAAATGCAAGAAATAGTCCAAATATTCATTACAGCAGTACAGATAATACATTTCAATGTGTGTGTGCACAATAGTACAAAACAAGGAGAGTATGTGAATTGCAGATTCTATCATCAGTATTGATAACCCTTAGAAACATAATGTTGTGTGAAGCAATTAAGTCATCAAGAAATAAATATTGTCTCCTTCTAATTATTAAACAAGCTAGTGGTTACCTATGGCGTAGAAGCTAGAGTGTGTGGTCAGGGGAAACATCAGGGCTACTGGAATATTCTTTTTTGTTAATCTGGGAAGTATGTATATGTACACCCACACACATGTGATGTTGTTATATGTGTGTGGTCATTTTATTACTGATTGTTGCTGTTCATATATTTTTCAAAAACCTCTTTCAATACTATTTTATGTGACCATTAGATGCTAGCCCATTCCAAATAGGATATGTCATAACCAATAAACAAATTATCTGTTATTTATAAGTGATACATCTGAAACAAAGCAACCAAGAAAATTTTAAAGTTAAAAAAAAAACATAGATGTACAAGGGAAGGGTTAGCCTCCTCAAGAAAGAAAATGGGAGAAAAAAGCATGTATTCAATGTTAAAAAGAAAAAAAATATGTAAAATAAAACAAAGTAAAAAGAAACAAATTCTGAACATACTTTGTTGTACTCCGTACTCTTGAAAATTTGGATTAAATTGTTTTTCCAGGAAGTAGTGAACATGTGGTTATTTTAACCACAAAAATAACATAAAACCTTAAACTATAAAAAGTAATATAAAGTTTGTCAAAGATTGCAATAAAATATATTTTGAAAGAAAACTTACATAAATTTTAAGGAATGAAAACCCTAATTCTATTACAACTATTTCAGATCTTTAAAGAACTCTTTTATTTTCTGAAATAAGGAATCACATAAATAGCATAAATATAATGATATCTGTGTGCCAAAACATGTGACACAAATATGATGTGTCTCCAAGAAGCTCACTGGAAATAGAGAAGTACACATAGATTACAAATAAGTGGTTAGGGGAATTATACCTTAGTAACACTACAGAGAAGGAAGCAGGAAGAGCTACATTACTTTCAGACAGAGCAGACTTCAGAGCAAGGACAGGTATCAGGTGTACAGAAGGGTATCAAGTAATGATAAAGGGGTAATTTCCCCAACATGTAAAGATGCTTATGCATATCACAATTGAGTGTCAAAGTACATAAGGCAAACTGATAGAACTACAAGGAGAAATAGATTAATCTACTACCGTAATTAGAGAACTAACACCTCTTCAGAAATGGACAGATCCAGCTGACAGAAATTAGTAAAGTAAGTCAACAACAACATCAATCAGCTGGAATAATTGACATTATAAACACCTTTAGCCAACAACAGCAGAATACACATTCTTCTCAAGTTCGTGTGAAACATTTAATAAGCTAGAAACATTCTGCGCCACAAAATACACCAGAATAAATATATACAAGTTTATCCATTGCTTTAAATCATATGACTAACTAGTCACAATATTATAGGTAAATATAGTCATATTTTTTTTAAAAACCACAGGAAGACTTACTACTAAAGTCATAAAGTAGACAAGTTGATCTCACCCATTATAACCAGTATTATGTTACTTATTTTACCAGTGCTAGAGATTTGATTAGATGAAGTTAAAATATAAGTTTAAATAATATGCTTGAAAGTAAAAAATTGAAGATGCCTTAGTTACATATAGCAAATTACATAAGAATCATTAAAAAACCTCAAAATAAATGATTTACTATGATATGTTATAAAATTAATATAAAAATATTTTTTCTTTTTTGTAAACAAGACTAACTTCAAATATAAGTCAGAGCCCTGGCTGGTGTGGCTCCGTGGTGTGGCAGCGCTGGCCTGTGAACTGAAAGGTCGCTGGTTAAATTCCTCGTCAGGGCACATGCCTGGGTTGTGGGCCAGGTCCCCAGCTGGGGGCGAGCAAGAGGGAACCAATCAATGTTTGTCTCACACATCCATGTTTTTCTCCATCTTCTCTCACCCTTTTCTTCACTCTGAAAATAAATAAATAAAATATTAAAAAATATATAAAAACGTAAGTTGGAAAACAAACTTGTTTAAGTACTAACCAAAGTTCATATAAAATTTATAGGAATTGTATGGTGTATATCTATATCTGAATCTTTATATTTATATATACAGAAAAATGAGAGGGAGATAAAAAGGAGAGAGAAAAATAAATGTAAGAATATCTACTGGCCTTTTAAAAAATTAAGATAAATGAAAAAAATAATGTGTTTTTGATCAGAACTCAAATTGTAAAGCTATAAAATTCCCTTAAATTAGTGTGTTAATTTAATTGAAACCCAATTAAAACAGCAGCAGGACAGAGTGAGATATATACTTAATAAAATAACTCAGATTTATATGATAAAATAAATATGGTAGACGAGTCAGGAAACAGTATTTTAAAAAATGTAATGAGGTAAAATAATCTCAGATATTAAAATAAGAAAGCTGGAATAATTACAATTTATTACTGTCATCAAAAAATATAGAACAAAGCTATGGACAAGAGTCAAGAAATAACGCTGAAATATACATGAAATTCAATCTACAAAAAAAGACAGCATTTCAAGTCAGTGAAAAAATGAAAGTGAATCACACTTGGACAGTTTGTGTGTGTGTGTGTCTAAGTTGCACTTACCCTTTATTACAAAAATGATTTTCACATAGATCGAGTTTTATAGGTGAAAATGAGCATATAAAAGAGACTAGAGTAGATGTTATTAAAACACTCTTTATTAGGACAAATTTTACCAAGAAAAAGAGAGAGTCCAGTTCCTGATTAAAGCTGGGCTTTCTTTTATAGTGACACACTCCTTAAAACATACAAAGACAAATATCTGTCAGAGGATTTTTCAACAGAGACTTATTTTTAATCAGAATAATATGACACATATATTAGATATTATCTTGTTTTTACAGTCATGCAAAGGTGAAAAAAGATTTTATATAAGGCATCTGATCAGTTGTGTACTCCCCTGCCCCCAATTTAAGAAGATTGTCAACTTTTTAATGATCTGACTATGAGACAATGAATACATCTAATTGTACCATTTATTCTTTTTTAAGTATGATTCTTTTTTTAAAAGATTTTACTTATTTTATTTTTAGAGAAAGGGGAAGGGAAGAAGAGAGGGCAAGAACATCAATGTGTGGTTGCCTCTTTCATGGCCCCTACTGGGGACCTGGCCAGCAACCCAGGCATGTGTCCTAATTGGGAATCAGATCTGTAACCCTTTGCTTCACAGGCCTGTGCTTAATCCACTGAGCTATACCAGCCAGGGCTTAAGTATGATTCTTAAAGGTAGGTTTTTCTAATCTCAATAGATTAAGATCACCTAATATTACTTTTTAAAAAACATTTCAGTTATTTATTTTTAGAGAGTAGGGAAGGTAGGGAGAAACAGATGGAGAGAAACATTGACATGAGAAAGAATTATCCATCTGTGCCTCTCACCTACACCCAACCGGGGACCTGGCCTGGAACCCAAGCATATGACTGGCTAACTTTCGTTTTGTAGGACAATGTCCAATCCACTGAGCCACACCAATCAGGGCAGTCTTGCCTAATATTTTTGAAGAAAGATAGAGATGTAATTCTGCAGAGTATTATATGCTTTTTGTTACATAATGCATAAATATCTCTTAATTTTAAATATCTAGGCTTAGGGTATGCAGCTATAGGGAAAAAGGTATAGTTTAATAACTTCAGTTTGTTTTTTTTTAAGTTTTTAATATTTTTTTCATATTTTTATTATTTTCAAGTACAGTTGTCTCCATTTTCCCCTTACCAATTCCCCCATCCCAGCCATCCCCACTTCCAACCCTTGATCCTACCTCCCTTTGTTTTTGTCTGTATGTCCTTTATTTTTGTTTGTTTGTTGTCTGTAAGTAAGGAATAATTATAATTTGCCAACACATCTGAGCCCTAAGACATAGAGAACATTAGCAAGTTTCTCCTACATCACTGGAGTTAAGGGACTTTTCTAAAAAACAACATGCATCACACCTCAAAAGTCATCAACAAAATACAGATACATTAGCCTGTGCAAACATTTAAGATGCCACATAAAAATAATTCGTCAGAATACAAGAAACTAAGAAAACTATCATAGTGAGAATTCCCTTTTATTTGCTTATTTAATATATTTTTCTAATTTTTTAATCCTCACCTGAGGTTTATTGATTTGAGAGAGAGAGAGAGAGAGACATTGATCCGTTCCCTCCTGGATGTGCCCTGACTGGGGATTGAAACTGCAACATTTTGATGTGCGGGATGTTGTTCCAACCAACTGAGCCACCAGGATGAGAATTCTCATTTCTTAATATAATGGAAAACTTATATAAATCAGGAAATAAACCACAAAAAACTTGTTCATTTGCAAAACAAAGATCAAATTAGTTTAAAAAAGAATTAAAAAGTTAAAAATTGCAAGACATTTTGGATATCCCATTTTAAGAATGGAAACAGTTATAGTTTGGGCTGTTCTAACAAATTATCATAGATTGGTTGGCTTAAACAACAAACATTTATTTTTTAGCACATTTCTGGAGAGTAAAAAAGTCCCAGCTCTGGATGTCAGTATAGTGGGTTCTTAATGAAAACCCTCTTATTAGTGTACAAACAGCCACAGTCTTGCTGAGCCCTGGAAAGGCTAAAGGTGAGCTGGCCAATTTGTAAGCCTGTGCCAGTAGGGGAACTAATTCCATTCATGAAGGCTCCACCCTACTGACCCAATCACCTTCTAAAGGCCCCACCTCCAGAAACCACAACAAAGGGACTAGGGTTTCAAAACAGAAACTTCGGAGTACAGGGGCTCAAATATTCAATCCAGAGGGAAAAAAATTTTTTTTTCAATTTACATTATTAAAACAACTAATTTGGCAAGCCAGGAATTGTTGGGTATATATGTCTGCATAGGCTTAACTGCTTAATTCAAGTTAAATGAAGTGTGTTATTGTTTGTAAGGAACAAAACCTGGAATCAACCAAAGAAACTGTCAACAAAGAACTGATAAATGATAGCCATGTGATGAAAAGTTATTATAAAAATGGCTTTGTTGGGGAGAGATTAAAATATTTAAACAAGCAAAAATTTAAGAAAACAAGATGCATAACTGTATATATTTTCACCAATTATTGGTAAATAGAATTGGGGGTAAATAGGCTGTTATATAGATAGGAGATTGACGGCTGGATAAGAAGACACAGCTTATCCAAAAGCAGGGAATTCCAATGAAACCTTCAGTAAGCCAAAATGGCTCTTGTTATGCCACTTTGTTTTTACAAAAGACCAATATTAGTACCCATTTTCACTAATCGAAGGAGATCCAAACAGAACTTTTGTCTTTACAAAAAGAAAAAGGTTGCTTTAGAAATGTAGGCCTTTTGTAAAAGGGAGTGGCATAATACAAACTTTACGACACTGGGGGACACCTGTAGGTAGGTACGTGACAGAGAGAAAACTTGTCCTCTTTCTGGAAGTAGCCACAACAGGTTTTTAAAATACAGCGTATTTGAAGAGAATGTTGATGAGGGAGAGGGATATAAGACCCAGGGAGGAGGCTTTCACTTGTCACTTTGTCTTTTCATATTAAAAAAAAATAAATTAAACATGTTGTATATAGCAAGTCATCCAAAGTACTTATTGAAAATGTTATTTAATGCAATATACAGAGAAAAAATGCATACCTTATAAACATGCAGTATGATATGATGTACCCTTTGATCATGAATAAACACATTTAACCAACACACAGACTAAGAACGAGTCTCACCCTCTCCCAGAAATACCTTTGCCTTTTTATCATCACTGGTATTAATGCTAGGGTAGAATTCCAAACCATCATTTTTATTTATTAAATACATAAATTTAGTTAACAAGAAATTGTGTATTTTTATGAAGTAAAAGTGAGAGTTCTTGGTTTTTGTTTGTGCTTTTTGTTTTTTTTAGAAATGTTCCTCTAGGGGAGAAAATAAATAAAACGGCTCATCTCCCCTCCATAATATTTAAGATTTTAGCTAAAATGGCCCGGATAATGGAGATGGCTGGACCAGCTTGGTTGGCAAGACATCTGGAGACATGATGTACACAGGGGCTGGAGCGCCCACCACGACTTCTTTCACCTGCGTGTCTGGTGCCAGGGCTGTTAGGACTGGAACAGCTAATGCAGGTCAGTATTGCTCTGCCTGTAGTCTCTTCAAGTGGCTACCCTGAGTTTCCACGGAGCTTGCTGGTCTCAGGGAATGGGAAATACTATAGGGTGGCTGCATCCCCATGGAATAAGTATTCAAAAGGGCTCAGGAGAAAAACTGCAAAGCTTCTTACTATCTAGTTCCTGTTAAGTATCAAAATGGGACTGGTCATACAGTGGATTGGTCAAGCTAGTTAGCAAAACCAGCACAGATTTAAGGGAAGAAAAGTTAAGTTCCAGCTCTCCCTGAAGAATTAGCATAAAATCTAAAATCACTTTTAAGCTGGCATGCTGTTTTTTTTTTTTAAATACAAAAGTATCTTACCTTTGCAAATTTTACATTGACATATGACCAGAGGAACATGTGGGTGTGCAAACTGAAGATCACATACAAGTGAGGGGCCTCAAGAGTACTTCTGATTTTGCTGGAAGCCCGAAGCATTAAAATATATGTAATAGAATAAGCCTCTGGGCATAAACTCAGTAGCTTTGGCAGAAAAAAAAATTAAATACTCGACATAATTCCCTTGTCTTTTGCCTCTCTTTTATATTAAACTGCTGGATGCAAAATGTATTTCCTATAGTTTTAATTAGAGACTTAACTTCTTATTGTTCAGATATGGAGAAAGAATGCTAATATATTTATGCCTTCCAGTTATAATAGGCATCTCTTCTTTTCATAATAGGATAATAGGTTAACTATGTTAATTTATCTTATCTTTACATCTAAATGCATGATTTATATCTAATCAGTCCAAGGCATCCATCAGCCCTGTGGTGACTTGAGAACATGGGAAAGGGATAAGGCTTGTTCTAGCAAGCTTACAGAGAGTTATAATTCCTGACAGTCATAGGGCATCTAAATTATGCCGCAATACAACAGGCTTCCAAACAGCATTTTGAGATAAAATTATTTTTCTGATTTTTTACCACATTGCAAAATATCACAAAACACATTTGCCAGAAGAGAAAGGTGGAGTTGATGGAGATGAAATGTAAACCCCCAAGGCCACTATCTCTGGATTAGAGATGGGCCAGGATGAAAGAGTGATAGGGAGGCAGGCACTTTGAGAGGGGCTTTCCTTCTCTTTTATCATGGAAGGAATTTGGAAGTTCCATGCAGTCTAAAGAGTGATGCAGAAAAGATCTACATTGAGAGCGTGGTGCGAGTTGAGTGAACTGAAGCCGTGATCCAAATGGGCAATAAGGCCAAACTCAAAGACATCTCAGACTACAGAGAGAGATGTGATGAAGCCAATCAGCCAGAGAGCACCACAGAGCCCAAGAAAAAATAGAGCCCTCAGAAATGATAAACACGTGTTTTGTTAGTCTCAGGCTTCAGCAGCAGATGGAAGGTGAATACCCGAGGATGGTCTAAGTATTGCATGGCAGGCTGTCCCAAAATATTCCACGTCAGAGATCAAACGAGTTCCTGAGTACATCACGTAGATCCAGTGATGATGAGCCTCATAAATTATTTAAGTGCACACTCCTTCTCCAGACAGGGAGAAATTAGTTAGAAAAGATTCTTGGCGGGAGGCACACAATTTAAGGGGCCTAAAAATTTTACCTAAAGGGATTGAAAATTTAAATGAAAGACGGAACTATCAGGTCAGATAAGATTAAATTTCAGTTCTCTCCCCACTATCTAGAAGAGACTGGCTCAAAAGGCTGCTGATATCAATTTTAGAGAAAATAAAGGAAGGCTTTGTATACACAAAGATGTCTAAATATGTTATTCCTCCATGAGTACATTTTCCTACTATCCTTCACTCTCTGTGATCGGCTTTATTGTTGTTTTTACCATGTTACTTCCATATCTCAGTTACTTGCTAAGTTAAGACACTTAAATATCCCCTAGAACAATGATTTTGTGTATGACCTGTGAACTAAGAGTGTCAACATTACCCAGGAGTTGTTTGGAAATGCAAAATAGCAGGCTGCCCCTCTATTGCTGAACCAGAACCTCCTGGGAGTGGAACCCCAATATCTCTGTTTAACATGTCTTCCAGATGATTCCTAAAAACACTGAAGTTAGAAGCACTCCTTTAGGAAAAGTTCAGTTTCATTTACATACATTATCTTCAAAGTTTCCTCAGTTAGGTTCTCCTCCAGTCACTGCTCTGTGTATCGACTTTGCTAAAATACAAAAGCTAAAAAGGGGAATCAAATTCATGGTGATGAAAGGAGACTTGACCTTGAGTGGTGAACACACAGAGCAACATACAGATGATGTGCTATAGAATTGTACACTCGAAACCTATACAATTCTGTTAACCAATGTCACTGCAATAAATTTAATGAAAATTTAAAAAATAATAATAAAATATGAGAGGTAACTTTTTACATTCACCCTTTGGAGTTTCAATTAGTCTCTTAGCTTATTTAATTAGTATTCTTCAAATTAGCCTGTGCTTTACTAGTTTGGTGGAGAATGCCAGGTGACTCATTTCTGTTTTCTTAGATGTCCCTTCCAATAGTACTTTTGCTCCTTGGCATATAGCTCTGCTCGGGTTATCTCCTATTTCATCTACACTCCTATTACATCTACATCTCCATTTCATCTATCCCTTCTAAATAGATCTGAGCCTGAAGGAATTGTCTTTATCCTGTTACTACTCTCTTCTGACTCTTCCACTCCACTTAACTGTCTTTAAGTTTTCTAATACTTATTAAAATGAAATACCAATAAACAAACATATTTGCCTAGATTTAATCACCCTCCATGTGGCATTTGATTCCCCCATACTCTTCAGAGAACTACTTTTCCTAGGCTTTCGCCTACATTTTGGGCTGAGCTTTCTCGGTGTTTTTGATGAGTTCTTTGTCTAGCCCCACTTATCATAGTACCCCTTAAGGCTGTCTTCTTGACCTTTTCCTCTTCTTATTTTAGCTGACTCCTTTGAGAGGCCTCATACGACCTAGAGTTCTATTATTTGTGCGATAAATTATGCCAAAGTCTCTATTTCCAGAACTGTTTTCACTGCTGGGTCTCACATGCAAACACCTAAAACTTACCAGATACCTTCTTATAAAATATCCATATATTTTATCAATCAGTTATTCTAAAAATATCCATGTACACTCTTGCTGTAGAAATATATATTTCTTAAAATAACATAAAACTGAAAGCATAAGTCATTTATAATACTGTTACCCAGAAATGACCAGTGTACCCATACACATACCTGTATCCCTTGCTTTGAAATATATTTTTTTTTGTGTAAAACATGTTATTGTTTAGAACCTCAGAGTACTTTATTACCCATGTGCAAAATGGTCTAAGTACTTATGCGTGAGCTTCAAGTCAAATAAGTTAGACAATCTTTGCAGAAGAAGTTCCTTCTTCGACTGTTATATACACTTGGTTGCATTTAAATTACAAAAGGGAATGTGCAGCAAAATAGGGATCTTTCAGGTTCAAAGCCGGCGCAACATTGCCCTTGAGTTACCAGATATAGTTTTCCATAAATATGTTTTCCTTCTGGAAACCAATATACTCACTCTAGAAAAACAGCAGAGGGCTGCACTGTGACATTTAGTGAAAATTCACTTTTGAAATGGACATGCAGTTTGAAACTCTTACCTCTCTTCCCTGCACCTTAGATAAAGACCATTGACAAGTGATTTATTTGAAAGTCCAAATGTCAGCATAAATTGTCCTGAGATTAATGTTATTCTGTGAGGTATGTGAGTATGAGTGTGTGTGTGAGTGTATGTTTATATGTATCTTTAAAAATAAAAATAAAGGAACAAACAAAAGAGAAACAGACTCATGTACAGAAAACAGACTGTTGATTGCCAGAGGGGAGGGAGTTCGAGGGACCAGGTGAAAAAGGTGAAGGGATTGAGAAGTACAAATTGGTGGTTACAGAATAGTCATGGAAATGTAGGGTACGGCATGGAAAATACAGTCAAAAATATTGTAATCACTATGTATGGTGCCAGGTGGGTACTGGAAATATTGGTGGTGACTTTTTATAAAGTATATCATTGTCTAGCTACTATGGTATACACATGAAACTAATACAAAATAATATTGAATGTAAACTGTAATTGCAGCCCAAGTGTCTATCAGTAGATGAGCGGATAAAACAACTATGGGACATTTACACAATAGAATGCCACTCTTCCGTAAAAAAGAAGAAAAGTTTACCCTTTTAGACAGCATGGATGGACTTGGAGAACATTCTGCTAAATAAAATAAGCCAGTCAGAGGAAGACAAATACCATATGATTTACTCCTATGTGGAGTCTAATGAATGAACTGAACTAACAAGCAACATAATGACAGACTGGACAGCAGGCTGACAGCTCTGGGTGGGGAGGTCAGCAGGTGGAGGGACGAGCAACAAGGAAAAAGGACTCATGACATGGACAAAGTGTGAGGACTGCAGGCGGAGGAGGATATAAGGAAGATAAATGATAAAGGACAAAATACAATGAAAAGTAAAAAATAAAATAAACAATTAAATAATAAAATAAAAATTAAAAAACTACCCAATATTTAACTATGAAATAGGTATTTTTATTATTTCCAAAAGCTTAACTTAGCAGAAAATTTACATCTAAATATAAATTATCTCAAGGTAATGGGTGATTTCTAAAAGCCAAATGTCAAAATGTAACTGACTGACGAGCTATGAAGGTGAATGCTAAAAGAATCAGCTAAGTGAAATGTAGGTCACAGAATTGGGAGAGGCATTCTGGAGACCATTGTTCCTTTTACAAACCTTTATACTTTATGTCTCCACGACTATTTTATAACTGCCAGTTGGTGGTATTTAGTCCCTTCACATGTTTTCAGCAATTCCTCAATAAAAGTAGGTGTTTCTTTAAAGTTTGTGCATGGATAATTTTCTCTTAAAAATTAAAATCATCCTTTAAATAGAGAAAACAATTTAACTTCTCTGTTCCCTACCTAATTCAGTACAATTTTTTTTTGCATGATTCTAGAAGAGCAAGCAAAATGCAGAACAGAAAGATAAATAAGTCCGGTTACTATCCTTAGGAAGCTCTATGCTGTCTGAGGAAGATGAGGTAAGTGTAAATCTAATATAGTTACAGAGAGGATGTAATAATTGACAAGCAAGCAGACCTACCTCCTCTTTGTCACATAACTCCATAGTGTTGGAAGAGGAAGTCACATCTGACCTAAGTGTGGGTGTATAACACTCGGGTGCAGCTATTATATAGAGCAAATCATTAGCACCCATGGACGCAGAGCTGACACCGAGCATCAATGCAGAATAAGACCAATGCGGTGCAGTTGCATATTCCTGCTTTCCTGTGCCTCAGACATCATTAGAAGCTCAGTTCCCATCTCACAACTTTTCTCTGCCTCCCCTTATGTGATCCAGTTTCTAATTCCTCCCTTCTAAACTACCATCCTTTGCTGTTTGGAAGTTAACATCAATTATAAACAAATTCTTAGCATTCTATAGGTTCCCAGAATGTTTGTTTTACCTCTATCTTTCTGCCCTTAAAGAAACTCGGGTGTGCCCTTAATTCTCCACTTCTTGTGGTCATCTCACTCTGGTGGTGCTCGTTTGGTTTTCTTTTATTTGGTTCTATGTTATACTATTATAACTATTAGATGATTAAGTCCCTCCTATCTTTCAAAGCTAAAAAATATTTTTGCTACTTTAAGAGTAATAGTACCATTCAGATAAGCCACTTATTCACCTTTTTTGTCTTCATGATGTACCAACCTCTTGTTGACTCTCATTCATTCAATGCAAACTTAGTTCTTGACTCAAAGTCTTACTTTTCCACATTTGCTGTTACAATTCTTGGCAACATCAGTATTCACATAGTAATTTGAGATGACACTTAATTGTTCAGTTCCTTCACTTTCCTACTTCTAATAAAAATTTCCTCAAGTTTTTTTTCTCCTATCCTCTTTTATAACAATATTCTGGACACTGATAACCATCAAAATTTGATCTTATCTTCAAATTTGAAATACAAAAACCCAAGCCTTCATAGAAAATTAAAAATGAAAAAATATAAGCCTTTCCTTTTTGTTTGCATTTTTAAACACTCTCAGTTCAACTACTTTCACACTGCATCCTCCTGCCTAGTAACTCTACCATTTGTTCATAAGTCGTGTATTATCCATTTCCTCACTGTATCTTCTTTATTGAGGAGCTTAGAGTCCATGGTGCATCACTGCCTCACTCCTAGATCAGTTTACTCGAATCCCGTCCCTACCCTCTCCTCATCTTCCTGTCTGTACACTGCTTGCCTTCTAAAATCCCAACTCTGAGTGGATGGGGTCGGGGGATGGAGACAACCGTACTTGAACAACAAAAAAAAAGATTAAAAAATTTAAAAATACACATAAATAAATAAATAAATACAACTAAAAATAAAAAATAAAATCCCAACTCTGAATGGACCTAAAGAATACGTAACTTGAAAATATGCCACTTTAGCAGATTGATTTTTTTGAATTAAAAGCACTTAAGAAACAGCAATGCCAGAAGGACACTCTAACCATTCTTCGTTCTTCCAGAGAGTGAAGATAAAAGTTCCATGAGAACAGCACCTTCCCTGTACCTGGAGGAAGACATTCTTATCACCAGGGATAAGGAATTTGGGGCCCAGAAATATACAGCAAAACTTGTTAAACTATCCCTTGCTTTTCTAGTTACTTCTGCACCATTTATCACTCTTAACCCAAACACCTTTGTCTTACCATTTCTTCACAAATTTCATTGTTTCTTTGTCTAAATGGTGTGAAGGCTTCCTACTCTGGTCGCTTCTTCAGCTCTTCATTATCTCGTGAAGGCTTTCATGTACATGTAAAATTTTAATAAAAAATTATACGCTCTTTTCCTATTAATCTTTCTTGTGCCAGTTTAATTCTTAGGCCTTGCTAGAGATGTCACAATGGTAGAGCAGAAGTTTTTTCTTCCCTACAAACTCAGAAACACGCTTTCCTGGGCCTTTGACTGAATCACAGGTCCAGACAAACACTCCAGTGTTACTTACCATTGAAACAATCTTGCAACACTGTCTGATCATTCTGCTATCCCATGAGTATACTCAGTTTCCCACTTCTGAGAAAACTGTCTGCTCTTTCTTCAAATACCTGTTATCCTACTCCATCTGCCATCTCAGCTGAAGAGCTTGTCTCACAGATGACTGAGACAAGGTAGATCATTAGATTCTAAATCTTCTCTCTTCACCTGCCAAAACCAATGCAGGCGAGGCCAACAGTAACCTCCAAATTGTCTAACCCAGTGTTCTTCTTTCTACCCGCACCTAGCATATCCCACAAACGGGGCACTCAATACTGTTGACCTATTGCTCCTGTAAACATTTCCTGCCTTTCGAATTTTGCACCACTAGGCTCTCTTTGTGCTTCTCTGAATCTTTTTTATTTCTCTTTTTATGAACTCTGTACATTGGAACTCCCTAGGGTTCTGTCCAATATCACTTCATATTTTCCATTGTCTTTACAGCACATGGTGGGTAAACATCACTGTATGACTTTTACCTGTTTAATATCTGTCCCCATACTGTCAGAAACTAGTGTCCCATGTACTTCACTTCAGGTGGTTCTCATCTTTTTTATCAACTCTAGTCCCTTTGTCTCTATTGAATTACATCACACAGAGGATTACACGTAGAACCTACATTTGTTTGTTAAATGAAGAAATACAGAATTATGTTGGCCTTATTACAACAGTAATATTTGTTTTTTCATGGATGAAAGCATAGAGAAGAGGTAGATAGATGACTGGCTATATTCTCTGTTTTTTCACGATTTTTAGAAATTACAGGATTTTAACTGCTTCTCTCTCTCACTGAAAGTAATCACATCCTGCTCTTAGACTCTTCTTCCTCCTTGAAAGTTGTGACTGGCAACTTTTTGTTCTCTTCTTGAGATATTGTACCTATTTTAAAGCTAAAGGCATTTTTACCTGCTTGCTAGGAGTGTGAGGCACTGCTCCGAGGGAGAAGCTGTTTTCACTTGGTGCCCACAGGGCATCTGACATCACTCATTTTGATCAGGCCACTTTAACGGCATTAGTCATGCCACATGCTGCATGGTGCAGGTTAATTTCCTCTAATGGATCTGTGAAAATTGTCAACATTACCCTATATCTCAACTACATTTCCTCCAGGGAATTGATCAGCATATCTGCTCCCAGTTGAACACTTCATTTAAATTCCCTACGTACCTCTATAGGAATGTGCCTAAAAAAAGTACAACATCTAGCCTGTGGTTGGTTATCACGATTACATGAAGTTTAGTTAAATATAATTTTATGTGTCAACAATTAAAATATTGGCCTACTTCATCTTCTACTTCCTATTTGTTTAAGTAGGATCTTCCTTTTTCTATATTTATGCTGTTACTATTAAATATAGTATGTAGAGTCCGACATGGATAAATTGTAATTATTTAATTTCTAATTTTATATTCTGGAAGTTGAAGCTTTTAGGTATTGCAACTTATGTCAGTATCAAAATGGAGGTACCTTCTGTTTGGTAGCCATGGTGTATCTGGCATAACCACTCTCAAAGCAAGAAAGAAAATATGAAAATTGGAGCAAGTAAAATAAAATGATGTATTTCTATAAACAAGTTTCCAGAGTCATAGCTTAAACCAATTTCTTCTTCAGGTAGAACCACTTTAAATGTCTTTTGTGTGTGTCTGCTATTGATCTTCATTTGAACTGGTGTGTGCAAATATTTTCATCACGGAATTTTGTCTTAGGCCTTGGTTCATAGCAATATAGTGTGTTAAGTCCATGTAGAACACAGAAACCCCTAAAATATTTAAAGAATAAAGTGTTTTAATATATAAGAATGCCATGCCTATGAAGCTGTTAGAAGGGCTCAGACTGACCCTCGGCAGACCCTGCTTTCCAAAGGAGCTACAGTCTCTTTCTACTCAGAGCACAGGTTATTAGGAAATTGCCATTGGGTCTGTTGTGTTCCATGTCATACGCTCCATCTACATTTTGGTAAAACGAGATCTGAAAGCCACTGGCACCACAGCCACTAGTGTGTCTTGACTCACTCAGGCTGGTGACAGACACTAGTTGCTGATTCTGGCCCACTAACTGACACAATCATCCTGTAACAGGCAGACCTACACACAGCACATTGGAAAACTGCTTCAGAGAAGACTAACTCCACACGCGTGCTTTCCAGGAGAAAATAGCTAACGTAGCAAGGGCATTGCCTCTGTTCCACTTTTGCCTTCTAAGACCAAGTGATAATGATTGTTTTAGATTTACGGCACTCAGAGCAGGAAACGGGAGTAGATGTTATGTGACGTGGACCAAACCACCTTAAATAGATTCATGAAGAAAGGTAATACTAAAAGAGAGTGAGTGTGGTAAGTCTATTTTTAAAATAGATCAGAAATGCCCTACTTCACAAATATTATGATTTTTAAATAATTATTATACCATGTAGAGTACAGAATTAGTTCTTTATTCTTTTAACTCCTCCTATACTAAAATATTTGAATTTCTTTATTTCCCTTAGCTTGCTCTTGCCTTTTATCTTGCACATTAAGCTCCCAAAAGCAGCAATATTATTCTCTCCCTACATCCTATTTGTTGATCTACCATCTGCTTTCAGGTGCTCTTTTATCTCCAACTTCACTTGCATTACTCCCTCCTATATGATGCCAAGTTCTCAAAAAACATTTCCATCATAAAATGGTCACCTGTTAACCTACCTATATATTCCGATATATCATAAAGCTGTACCCAGTGTGATGGTAAGTGATATTTGGATCTATATTCAAATACTATAATCAGGCTTTTTAATACCATTTAAATATCAGTTATTTTTAACATACTTACATTATATTTGAAGCACTATGTTGCTGATTACTTGTCCTCTGTTATATGTTTAAGTGTTTTGATCTGTTAAGATATCCATTTTAGAAAATTAAGAAACTTGAAAGATGAAGCTTTTGCTCTATCCCACCCAAATTTTTACATCAATTATTGTTTTGAGAATTAGTTTATTTTATAGTGAGAAATGTAACTGACTCAAGACAAAATCAAAGCTGTCTTCTACCCAGAAAATTACCACCATCACCACCACCCCTACCCATAACTAGCAACCAATATTGAGCATCTCATAATATGGGATGAACAGTCTTTGGATGAACTTGGAGGTTCTGCATAAGGGATTAAGTTGAATACAGATGAAATATGTTTTATTAGAATTTATGGCATTCATTGCATTCCCCTTGCCAGAAATTCTTCCACTATTCAAGCCCAGTTCCTCAACTATTCTAACTCCTACTCTTTGAGGAAACATCAACAAAATTCATTTTGCTTTGCATGTACTAATTCTCCAATGATATTAACTTTCTATTTTTCTTATAATGAGATATTCTATACAAAATCACAGGACTTTTTAAAAAATGCCAAATTTTGATAGGTTTCATAGACTGAGTTTTCAAAGCAAACAATAATCATTTATAGTGAGTTGTTTATATTCAGGAATTGCTTATATCTATTTTTTGCTTAGTGTTTGTTAAAATATAAATGCAAAAGCTGCAAAAGAAAATATTGGAAATAAAGTTACATACTCTTGGTATCTGGAGAGAATCCATCATAATAGTTATGGTATCATCATTATGATTTTATGCACCACAATCTCAAAACAAGTGTGGCTATAGGGAATCAAAATCCCAGCTGGGATGGAAAACATCTTTACAGTGGAAAATAGAACAAAAAACATGCAGCCATTCTATGAGCTAATTTCACTTAAAATAGCTACTACTAATAATTGAAGGGCATTGGGAAAGAGAATAAACTGTGAATTATCTTTCTGCTATTAATAACTGATTATTGTAAAATAACAAAAATTCTTGTCCAAGTACTAAAAATGATATACTGTTGGAGGAGAAGGGAAGAGGCTAACAAAAGAAAAAAAGTAAAACCATACATATGGATTAAAGTGGGGTGAGAGTAGACTTTTTCTTTTTCATTAAAACCTCAATAGTTTTCCAGTTTACATAAATGCAAATGAGAACTGCTTTATAAATAAAATGATGTCACTAAGTAGTTTAAATTATATAAAGATGATAAAATATTCAGAAGTATTATTTTTCAAAGTAAACTGAAAGGCAGCAGCCTCTAGGAATTTGACCTATGAATATACTCACAAAAATTCACATGATCCTCTTTGAAAAACTTAAACATAAAATTAAAAAGAAGTGCAGAGGGTCTCATGATAATTATGAATTTATATTATTATTTATGTTGTAAATTATTTTTTAAGTCACAGATTTACTTTCTTAATATGAACAAGGAATACAATTCAATGTACCTGTTTCATGGCAAATTAATGCTTCTCACATACACATATACACAGTAATCTTAAAATATATTATCTTTTGTCTTATTTTGTCTCTTCCTTACTTTGCCTTTCCTACCTCTCTTCCCTCACATATATTATTAATCTGTGAGAGTAAAATGCATTTTTAAAAAGTAAACACTTTATAAATTACTGATATTGTACTTAGTCTACATCTTAATTCTGCATATTTTGAGAAATTAGCATATGTTCCAATTGCCCTGGTTCCAATGCCAAATTACAGTAATGTGGACTATGTAATTCTTCTATGTTTTTTTAATAAAACTATTGATTGGAAAAATGAGTATGCATCAAAAACAATGGTCTCTTTTTCTTGTGAAACTACCATTGTGTTAATTTTCTTTTTCTAATTTAGCAATCTCCCACAAATTGAGCAATTAAAACAACACAATTTATTATCTTAAAGAACTTGAACCAGAGCTAAACACAGGTATCACAGGCTAAGTGAAGCTGTTAGTAAGATTATACTTAGTACTGGAGGATTTGGGAACTAATCCACTTCCAGACTCACTCAAGAAGTTGGAAAAATTCAGTAGTTTATAGTTGGAGGACTTAAGTGCTCATTTCCCAGACGGCTGTGGGTCTGCAGCAGAACTCAGCTCATAGAGGCCTCTCTTCTGTCAGTGTGGGTAGAATCCTTCATCCCAGAGCCAGCAACAGAACTGAATCACTGAATCATTTTGTTCAATTCCTTTTCTCTTCTGCTTGCAAATGGAGAAGGTTATATGCTGTTAAAGACCATGTAATTATTTTGAACTTGCTTAGACAGTCCAGGGTAATCTCCTTATTTAAGGTCTATAAACTTAATTTTACTTGTAAAGTCTTTTTTGACATACAATGTAATATTTTCACAGGTTTCAGAGTTTAGGTCATGGACATCTTTTGATGTTATTATTCTGCCAACCATACCCATGCTTTCTTTGCAATTCATTTGGTTATTCACGTGACCAATGTCAAAACAATGAATAGCTCAAAATCTGTGTTTTAGAATATTGAAAACAAAGCTAAAATGGTCTTTGAAATGTTGAATTAACTTCTTTGCTCATTAAACATTTTATTTGTTGATAAATATTACCAAACATTTCTCTGCCTTCAAGTAATACAGTTAATGCTTCACAGTCACTTCCTAAGGTCACTTGAATATATCCTTGTTTTTCTTTCTGTTTTAAGGTTTTTAAAATTTATTTTTAGAGAGTGGAGAAAGGAGGGAGAAAGAGAGGAAGAGAAACATCGATGTGAGAGAAAAACATCAATAGGTTGCCTCTCACACAAGCCCTGACAAGGGACCGAACCCTCCACCTGGGCACATGCCCTAACCTGAATCGACGCGACACCTTTTGCTTTGTAGGAAGATGCAGACCAACGGTGCCACACTGGTCAGGGTGAATGTATCCTTTGATTATTTTTCTCTCCACATAATTTGGCAAGAATAGCACACAGGGGAGTCGGAATAATCATGCTCAAGTACCCAAATGCTCCACAAAAAAATTAATATTGACAAGACAAGGCATGAAGCTCCCCAGGAAAGTTAGGTCTCAATAAACTGTGAATCAGCCTGTACGTACCTAGCAAGTTGATCCATAGTTAGTTGATATATAATTGCTGTAGACTGTGGCTTGGTTTGCTTACATTACAGTTGATACACATGCATTTGTAAGCATAACAGATTAGTATAAAGATTCTAATTTCAAGAGTTTACGTTTCATAAATTAATTTTAGTAACAATGTCATATTTACACAGCGCTTATGGTTCAGAGAGTGTTTTTTCTTCCTATTGACATATAAGTCTTACAACCCTGTAAAGTTGCTATGACGACATGCATTGTCTCTATTCACTGACAGGTCAACATGCAGCATGATGATAAACTGGACCTTTCAGTGTCTTGTTTTGGTTTCCAGGTGTTTGTGTGTGTGTGTGCACTAGGAAAAGTATCATTTAAAGAGAAGGTATGACTATCTATGTAATAAATATGATATAATATCCTCCTAAAGGCAAAAGAATGAAGTGAATGTTTTCCTGAAACTCTCTCCTCCCAGCTCTGTTTTTTTAGACCTCTATGCAGAGTAAAGGAGAGACTAAGTATATTTTAGATAAGATGATGGTCACCTCAAAGTTCAGTTTTAACAACATCTGCCAACTTAAAGACAGTTTTATTTTTTTTTATTTTGAGATAATGTTTATTTATTTGATGCCCATGTCCATTAAACTTCCCCACAAAAAACTTTGGCACAAAAAACAGTCTTCACCACAGAAACAGTGAAAATAATTAGTCAATAGCATACTCTAAAGTAAATATGTGTTAGTCACCAGAGTATTTTACACTCAGAATATGAATTATTGCTTTTTTCACAGTGACTTATGGTAGAATGTCCATAAATTATAGCTACTGCAACGAAAAATTCTAATTATTCTTTTTATTTGGTCAACCTCAGCCACAAAAGATAACTCAGATAAAAAAGCAAAAATACCGAGAACTTTGGAGAGTACACCTCTAACAAAATTTGAACATCTCTTCCACATCTAAATTTTTAAATAATTTGTCAATTGTATATCCAATTTTATTTTTAGAAATTAATCTCTTGTGCCAATTAAAACTTCAGTTGATTTATATTGCACATTCAACAAAATATGGGAAATTTCACATGCTAATTGTTTCCGATTATATATTTGTTTAGTAATTCTCAATCTTTGAAATTCTGATTGGTGCTAAACACACATACTATTATAACTTACTAGATCTTGTCAATAACAATGAATTTATGGTAGTCCAGAAAATACAGCACACTGAAAATACTGTACATAGTCTTGTTTGTTTCGAGGACATTACTCTAATACAGAACAAAATAAAATTGAGAGAAGGCTAGCCAAATTTTCAAGAGAATACTATTTAATTTTATGAACTGCATTCTTGAGTGGTGTAAGAGAAATGACTGCCCAGGGTGTAACAAATACAATAAATTGAGAAAAGCATCTTAGTCTTGAGGATTTTCTACCACATGGTTTTTGTAATCATTAAATACTGACCTAATGTAGGAGAAAAAAGTTAATGAAATCTAGGTGGACACCTGATGCACTTAACTGAAATGGCTTTAATATTTCCCTCAACGTGACGAAACTTTAGACAGGCTTCTTTCTTATGCTTCGCATATTTCCTTAAAACATTTACTTAAGAAAACCTGTAATTGTCTATCCTTTTTCTGCTCCTTTGATATATAAATTTTTTGTAAAAAAAAAAAAAAGTCTTGTCGGTTTTACCACCCAGCACTGTATTTCTCAAGGACCTAGGAGCCTGGGAGTCCTCTGTTAGAAATATAATATAAATTTCAAGGAGTGTAGCATCCCTGTTTCCCAGTTTCTGTGGGAAGACAGCAGCCTTTTAGGAGCCTCTTACTGCATTTTGTAAAACTGCCTCCTGCCATGAAGACAGAACAAAATCGACTTTCCTTTTGGATAAAGCCCATTAGCAAACACAGGGACCCATGACCCTCAACTGCAACCCCAGTTGTTAAAATCTCTCCAACCTTTTGCTTTAGTGGGGCTGTGATCAGATTCAGTTCTGGCCTTTCTCTCCTATTGCAATGAGCTTGAATAAAGTCTTCCTTATCTGTTTATCTTTACCCAGTGCAATTTTTTATTGCTGTTTTTATTTGACATACTCTAAGATAAAACTGAACCATAAACATCAGAAAATCAGGAGGGAAAGCTCTCTTTAAGTTACAACATACAGCATTAAAATTACATTTAAAAAGCATTTTTGAGTCATGATGAAGATTAAGAACATTTTAAGCATATGTGTTTGCCTTTCTATTTACTGAAAATTGCACTAAAATGAAATGTTACGGTGCAGAAACAAAGAGACTACCAATGTAGAGAATACAGTGACTGTGTCAGAAGGGTAATGTGAGAGAATTCATCAAATTTTCATGAAAAGTGTAGATGGAAGGGGAATGTGAGAAACTCTCAAGCTAAAATTCCTGGGAAATTCTTTCAGCATGTCTAGAGTATTTGGTGGTGAATGTGTCAAACAGAACATTGACGAGGCTCTGGGCTTCTATCAGAAATGCTGGCAGGGGGCTAAATATGGGAATTTGTATGTCTCTGAAGAGCAGTATGAAGCTATATAATCTCTTAGAGATGACTACAATCTCTAAAACTACTTATAAATCTTAGACTATTAGTAGAAGTCTTAGTCTTCTACTAAGTATGACTATTTATAAGGCTAGTTCCGTGGGAGAAATATAATAAATAACATTCTCTTACAGACACTACACACTCAGTTTTCTGTAATTATTCACCGTCATGGGGTCCTATGTGCTCTGAAGTGTTCAGCTTTTAGATGCTGCCTTCTATGTAATTAAGACTCTCCATTCAACACCTCATGCTGCCTCCTTTTAAAAAAGTCATGTATTTATTATGCTTGCCCATATAAAAATATGCTTTTATCAAATATTGTTCCACTTTTTCCATTTTCAAAACTTCACTGGCAAGGGCAAATGCAAACTAAATTTAAGAAGCTCAGTTCTCCTCTTATTTCCTTACTTGAAAATAAAGAGTTTCCCCCTTTTTCTTAGAACATTTACTTTAGGAAACTTGCAATGTTAAGTGATTTCTCTCTTTGAAATATTGCAAATATTTTTAAGAGCTAAATGATCTTGCTGCCAGGACGCAGAGATGTCCTTTTCACAAGCCCAGGAACCATCTCTAAAATGTAATCGGCAGGAAAGATAGGGCCCCTGCCTTGCAGATGCTGTGGAAGCCTAGGAGCCCAACTTAGGGGGCCTCTCCCTTCAAGGTATAACACCACCTCTTGTCCTAAATTTATGAGAAAGTTGTTTTTCCTTTGGATAAAGACAATTAACAAACTCAGATAGCCACCCCAATTACCAGGTGAATCTAGGATAAATGGTGCTGTGAACCCTCTTACTTGAGAACCAGTTGTTAATTACTTGTGGACACATTAATGGTTTCTGCTTGGCTATAAAAAGTGTGAGATTTCTTTCTAATTTTCCAGGCTCTTGGTGGATTGTCTGTAATACGCATCACATTCTGATTTAATGCTTATTCAATAATAGGATTGTTTTCTTTCTTTTCTACCTTTGTGAAGAGATTTCCAGGGCTGCCAGACAATTTTTGCTATTTCCCCAGCAACTTCCTCTGAATCTAAGATTTTACTCCCTTGGACAAAATTTTCATGAATGCACATTACATAAAATTCGGAAAATGTTTCAACTCAATATAAATAGCAAAATCCTTCCTTGTGGGCATATGTTTATAGGTTGAGAAACCATTGGTCCAGTGGAAGAAATTGGGAAGGCCTCTTCTGCCATGCAGGTACACCATCACGGCCTGAGTGAGCTACAGAATTTCAACCCATGCCCATCATCTGAGGTTCGGGAATAGACACATAAAACAGTGAAAACAATTAGAGCTTTCCTTTTGATTTTTGTTGCCACTGTTGGGAATGATGCTAGGTTCATGCACACCAAAATCCATTAGCCTGCCAAAGACCATTTGCCACCAGAGAGCCTATGAGAATGAAGTTAAGCAGACGCAAACAGTAGAGTAGGTAAACATAGCAAGAGAGACTTAGGACTCTGATGACATCTTGGAGGATTTCAGTCTAACTCGTTAAACTCATAGACCAAGATTCGTGGTAACGCTTTATAATTGTGTAAGGAAAAAAATACTGTGAATTAATTTTAATAACTAAAATTAATATAAATGAAATAGAAAAAAGGCATTGTGACCAGTATAAACTTTAGGCAGTACTATATTTGCCCAACTTACCAACCCTAGCTTCCTGACACAGAAAAACTCTGCAGTCCAAGCCCAGGACACTGGACCACTTAATTCGGGCAACAAGACTAACCCAGAACAGTAGAGACCCCACATAACTCAAAATAAAGTTAATTAGAAAAATTTTTAAAAAGCAAACAAAAATATTTGTACTACATTCTTTTGAAGAAATGCTCATTACAATATGAAACCAAAAAAAAAATGATTTCAGTTTGCTTGATTTTTATTAAGAACCAACTACTTTTTAAAATATATTATTTATTTGTTTTTTAGAGAGAGGGGAAGGGAGGGAGAAAGAAAGGGAGTGAAACGTGAATGTGTGGTTGCCTCTTGTGTGCCCCCTGCTCGGCACGTACCCTAGACTGGGAATCGAACCGGTGACCTTTGTGGTTTGCAGGCCAGCACTCAACCACTGAGCCACACCAGCCAGGTTAGAATTAGTTAATTTAATTATAATTGTATAGTACCATTGTTATTTTAAAGTGTATATCTGTGACTAATGAAAATCTCAAATATGCTGCTTAAGTAGAAATATCCAAGGGTGTCTTATAAGGTGCGCAGGAGAAACAAGTCTTCCCTTAATGACAAAACCTTGTCTTTGAAGTCCAAGTCAGTCTCCCACAATCGAACAATGGATGTTAAACTGCGACATAGAAAGTTACCTTTAAGTTAAAAATATTTGACTCACGTGAAAAAACATGTGAGTCAAAGAAAAAAATTCTTTTCTCTCCAAATGTTTTGGTCATATTTTAATCCCTATTTTTCTCCAGTTTATTATTTAAACATGTTGCAGAGATCTTATTTTTTTTACATTTATGAAAAGAGTTGAGACACAGCTCTCATTCTATTAGATTTGCTTTCTAACGAGTAAAAATGTAGGATCCAAGATGACAGCAGAGTAGGTGGAAGCTACACTCACCTCCCAGGGCCAAACTGGAACTATAACCAAAATATAGAACAATCATCCCAAAGGACCAAATGAAGACCAGCTGAAGAGAAGCCTTCTAACCAGGGACTTACCAAAGAAGCTTGACCTTTAAATTTCCTATACTTTTCATGAGTCAAAAATGTCATTCTCTTTTATTTTTTGAAACAGTTCAAAATAGAAAAATAATTCTTGACTCTTGGGAAGTAAAAAAGCAGGCTGTGGGCCTGCTCCAGCCTGCGGCTATAGTTTTTTAACTCTCGGGTTAACCAAAACTTAGCCCCTTCCCCTTTATTTTTTGGTCGCTGAGTGCTTCAGGGACCCACGCTTAAACTGATCAGCACTGTTTCAAATTTTATTCAGATTTATAGACTTTCTTTTTCACCTCCCCTTGTAGTCACAGTAGTTTCCCTCTTTTTTAACTCTTTGGGGGGTTTTGTCTATTTTAAATTACCATGGACAACATTTTCATTTCCATTATATGCATAAAGATTAACTCTGAATTTTCTGTTGTAGACACACACCACGCTACGGTTCATCTCCATAAGACTACATATCAAGCTTCTGATTCTTTTGTCCACTCTAGACCAACATAAAATTCTACCTCCTTCCTTCTCTCTCTCCAAGGGCTTCCTTTGCTTCTTTCTCACACTATATACCTATCTTTACACTCATTTGTATAAAAGAAAATAATTCCTTTTACAGTAGAGCTTGTCATTTTATAAGATAAATTAAAGTGTAGAGTTATATGGCCACAGAACACTGAGTAGATGAGATGGCATAACTTATGTTCCTGTTACAGAAATTACTGCCATAGCTTTCTCTCTCAGCTCTTAAAAAATAAAATAAAATAAAGTGCAAACACTGCAGTTTTCTCACTAGGCCCTCAGGCAAATGTATCAGTGATTGCTTGCTAGTGCACCAACTCTAAGACAAAACAGGGAAGGAGAATTAAGACTTGGATGCAGAGGAGAACTAAGTGAATGAGAGGGATCTGAACACAGAAAGAAATAGGGTAATGAATTATTTATGAACTAATTTGCTAAAAATGGCCTCTTAAGATAATTGTTTTGGAAGGAAAGCCATTTTTATCAATAAGTTTTAAGTAGAGAAGCAAAGATGCTTCTGTGGGTATCTGTATATGAAAAGGGCTAATGGTTAATAATCTTTTCTGAGTTCATTATCAAAATTACTACCTTTGTTTTCAGCACCTGAGGCTGGTATTAACTACAGAAACAAGAATTAATGGTCATTCATGATTACAAACATCAAAAAGAATACATCGTCGGAAGAGGACTGAGAAAGCATTGACCAGCAGAACAAGCTCATTCAAAGATGACCCTGAAAGTCCTAGAATGAGATGATTTGGATGGAAAATGTGGCTCAGAGGTGACCGTGTTGAGTGACAATGTTACCTTTCACAGGACTTAATTTGTGGATATCTGATGGAATGAATTTCTTTATGGATAAATTGAGATCATTTTTGTATTTAGAACACGTGATATTTGTTCAATAAATCTTCATTATATACTTGGAGATGTTCTAGTTTCTGAGTGCTCATAGTCTCTGAATAGAGAGAACAAAACAATACTTAAAAATGGCACTTATAATAAAAATGTTGTTTCATTTCACGACTGTGGTTGAATTTGCAGAAAAGTCTAAGTATACAAGAAACCTCCTTTAAAAGTTATTCCCTCTTAATAACATAGGAGTTTTGGAAAATAATCACAAATAAAAACATGTATTTTTATTTAAATTGAGATTTATTCATTTTAGATTGCAACAAATACTTAAAACAAGGAGAAATTTAGATAAGGAAATGATTATACTAAACTAGCTTCTGTGTATCTCTTTAGATTTGAAAATAATATTTATACTTGTTTGAAAAGTGCCATAAAGAGGGGGAAACTCCATTAATTAAGGAAATTAAATGGCCTTCATAATTTTTAACAAATTTTTCAGTTCCTCATTTATAAAGTAACTTTAATCAATAATATGGTTATCAAATCATTACAATAAGATATTTGTGTTTACTTAATGAATGGTTCTCCATGACATCCTATTGTACCGTGATTTTTCTTACACATATGGAGGATTTCCTCAATGATTTCCTGCTGTTGTCATTTGCATATCTCACTTGTCATCACTACCAAGAGGAATTTAAGCTTCTTAGAGTTTAAATAGAATTATTCTTCTTAGGAAGAATCATTCTTCATAGGAAGAATCACTCCTCAATTTTCATGGCTATAAATTAAAGTTCATTATGTCATAGTTTAACAGGTTATATCTCATTTGAAGAAAGGCTTGTTTTTATTGCAAAGTTTTTGAGAATTTACAGGAAAGATAATTTAATCTTTTTGAGAAGAATTTTAGGTAGACAACTTTAAATAAGAGAGATAGAGAGGAGTCTAATGCTGTATCGTACAATTCATCATAATAGTTGGGACATGTTCGGAAAACATATATAAAGAGCTAAGTGCAGCATTTTGTTAATATTTCAAACCAAGGTTAACATAAAATATTCATGTTTATGTAAGAACTAATATTTTACCATTTGTACATTTTTGTTTATGTAAAAGCATTTTTTGATAATTTATTTTTACCAAATACAAAGTAGCCGTAGTCACTTTCTCAACATTAAGTGAAACAGTGGACAAGAAGACAAGGCCGATACTAAGAAACCTTGACAGTTGCAATCTCCAGTCTGGGCACCTACAAAGCTTAACTGTGTTGCCGTGGGTAACTGACGCTGCTGCAGAGCGTATCCTACTGAACAGAATTACTCCAGCAGTGAGGTGCGCTACTGCTGATTTCGATGGTTTGTGCCGATTCATTCATTTTTGAAAAGATGCCATTAAAAAATACATTGTAACATCTGCAGAGCCAATGAGAAACAGGAGAAAATCTATATGTTAAAATATTAGAGATGCTTGATGTTGATCTTCAGAGAGATAAAATAAGTAGATAAATTTACATTTTAATTACTTGGAAGAATGTTCTATAGTGATGCCAGGACTTTTCATGAGATTGAAACATGAATTCAAACTTTTCTCAAAATATACACCTGAATTACACATGTTGTGTGCAAAAAAGCAATCTATAACGAAATTATTTGTATTTAAAATATATTTATCTTTTTGTTCCTGCATATTTATGGTTAAAAGCTGTTTGGCATTAGCCTGCTATTCTTAGGTCATATTTGGCACTGATTTTGAATTGTGATATAAAATGTTCTGGGTCACTAGAGTAGAAACAGCCACTTAGGAGAAAAGAAAAAAAAATAGATTTAAGGAGCAGGGCTAATGGAGGTATGCTATTTTGGCAGAAAATCCTGACAGTAATAGAACTGGACTACACACTTATAAATATAGCATTCAGTAAGAAAAGCTTAGTGCTAGCTCAAAGTAGTTAAAAATATCAGAAAAATTGGCATGGGCAATTGTGTGAAAATGTCAGATTACCTCTTAAAGAAGATTTAGGGTAACTAAGTAAAAGTTTATATAAATCTGAACAAAACTTATGACTCTTATGACCTATGTGACCTTGAAGTTGGTTAATCTTACTACCTCAGCTGCCTCTCAAATCAAGTGGGATTTGCATGAGATTATATAAACGTGGTGCTTGGAAGAACATGTACTCAATGAGTGAAAACCATTATTCTTACTGGAGAATAGGCAGCTTAGTTATTCAAATATTCTGGCTAATTGGGAAATATTACACAGAACATGCACATGGTTCATTTTAATGGAAAACACATTTAAGTATAAAGTCACAAAATAAATTAGAGAAGGAGTGCAATTAGAAATTTTATGTTTCAAATCAAAAGAACCATTTATTAATATAAATTGCTATTTACTGTATAAATTATGATATTTCATGTAATCATTTTATGCTCTGGGATTAGTCTTTTTCTGTATTTTATAAATTATTAAATTATTTCATGACATAATATCTCCTTGAAAGTATGTAAATTTGATCAATATGTGTACTAAATATTCTGTACAAACTATTCCACAATTCACTTAACAGGGAGAATGTACAGATACAGTATCTGGTTATTTCCTATATTTATTAGAATACTCACAAGAATATAAGTTGTTTGTAGTCAGCCACTGGATCTACATTATATTTTTATACCTTCAATAATATGACAGTCTTGAAATGTTTAATAAATAACTGAAAACCTGTTACTCTACATATGCATATAAACATATGCTTTTGAATGGTGACCAAATCAGGGTTAATGTGAACAAAAGTTCTGGGCCTTCCTATGACATTTTTTATTGCTCTCAGACTTGAACTTTCCCATCTATTAGATAATATGAACTTGTTGGAGATGTTTCTGGGAGCTAAGGTACATAGAGAATGAAGAACTAGAGATCTGAAGCTTGTCCCAGGTTTGTTCAATTCTGGAGTTGAAATGCCAACAGCTAGGATTGATGAGATCTTTTCTTCAAACCTCTGGAAGAACATTCTTAGAGACAAGAGAATTTATTCTGAGCCAAGAGAGAGTACAGAAGAAGGGCAAGATCCAAACATCTTTCAGGTGAGTAGTATTTTTCTTCAGAGAGAATTTGAAGATATTTATACTTCCCTTTTATAGAGAGCAATGAATCATTGTAACTGGTAGTTCTGGGCTCACCAACAGAAGTCTTCTACTAAGAGCCTTTGGATATAATATAGAATGAACTAGGGCAGCAGATCCCTGAATCGTGGCTTATTTCTGAAGACTGAAGTTGATAGCAAAATTAAGCTTCAGGGATAGAAACTGTCTTCAAGAGATAAACTGTAATGACAGGTGGCTCTTTTTACAGGAAGAACAAGGAGATCTTTAGTCCATCATACTATTAACATGCAAGGCTCTTTAGAGAGAAAAAGACAATCAGAGAGTAAGTTTCCAGAGCACACCCAGAAAGAAATACATTAGCATTTCATCTTGAAAAAGGAGAATAAAATATCACAGTAGGGAGACCAAGAAAAGGTGAATGATGTAGAAACCATAGGTAAGAGCTAGAGGCAGCTATACAGCCTTCTAATCAAAGTTTATTTTCTGATTTCAATAAAGAAAATGACACAGGAAAATATGAATCTTACCAAGGAACTCAAGAAGATAAATCAGTTGACAAAGAGGTAAAAATGCAGTGACCAGAATATAGACGTGGCATATCCCAAATCATAACCAAAAATCTTGTAAATAGAACCTTGTTACATCAGAAGGAATCATTTTCTCACTCCCCTGCACACAGAGTTAGTATTTCAATGAGTCTTTGTACCAAAATAATTGTATTTCCTAACCCTGTTATAATCGGAATTTGAAGTTTTACTATTATTGCCTTAAAAAACTTCTTAATTTTATTCTTGTCTTGTGAAAGTATGATGCATGTACCTTAAAAAAAGACAGAGAATATACCTTAATCAGTGAATTGGGTGATAGGCCCATTCTTTTATGTTTTGCTTAGCCAGAGGCTTTAAGAGTAAAGAATTTTACATTTACTTTCTATGAGTTTAATTTTAAAAGAACATATACCATTTGATTATCTTCAATTTTAACTCAACTTCTTATTTAACTGTTGATTTAACAGTTAAAGTTTTATATTGAGATTGCTTCTGCCAATGGTCTCCCTTTCCTTTTTCTGAGTACATAATTCAAGCAGTCATAAAAAAATCCAATCTATTAATCTTCCTTTTGTTTTTTCTCTTTTTTCTTCATTTTAAATTAAATAACCATTATTATTCTAGATGGTTAAGAAACCAGTAGACAAAATTTCAGGTAAAATTCCCCATGAGAAAAAAAATCAAATTCATATATTTGAGTTAATTGACATACTTCTTTAAAATAAGTATCTATTAAAATAGTCAGTTGGCTAGAAAAACATCACCAAATGTCTGTATTAGTTTGTTGTCAATTTTCTAGAAAAATTAAACTCAAAAAACTTGGACTTAAATCATAACAAATCTAAAATATTTGGATATTATATGTCATAATAGATCATGGTAAATCAGTGATTTCTAGACATGAAATAGTTTGTAAATCATTTAAATGAACTTTTTACTATATCAATATTTACACCAACAGTCCCTAATAAAAATGTAACATCTCTTCATTTTTTTTCTAAGAGAATGCATTTTTCTAAGCTTAACCAGTGAATATAATCACTTGGTGGCCAAAATGTTTGATTATTATTTTTTCTATGCACACATATTAATATACTTCTTAAAAAGGATTGAAAAAGGGTTCAAGTTAGTGATGTCAGCATGTCTTTCATTTTATAATTCAATTCTAAAAGAAAGCCAGAAATCTTATACTTGAATATATGTGTGCATTCTCTATTTTATTTAAGCAATACTTTTGAGCATCTACTATACTTTAGAAACTGTTTTTAGTATTGAGGCCCATAAAAATAATGTTTTTAAGTGGTCCCATAGATTGCTCTTAAGTAATTCACAGTCTAGTACAGAGCTCTTCAAACTTGCACTCCCGATGCCCAAGATTCTGATATAATTGGAATGGAGATGGTCTAAACTTCAAGCTTTTGAAAATCTGTAGATGATTCTAATGTGTAGGTAAGATGTAGAAACACTGAAAATGAAAGTTATGTTACTGATACAGAGCTCTAATGGAAGTAATTACAATTGACAAGCTTGACAATTTCTCCTGACAGAATTGAAAAGGACTTCAGCAAAGAGGTTGATTGAATCTTGAGGGAGAAGTAGTTTCCATCCGACAGCTTGCTGAGGAATACTGAAAAGATTTTCAAGGGATATTAGTGAGAGAGGATGGTAAGTGCGTTAAAAGGCATGCTGTGCTGAGTGTACTAGAACAGACTGTATACTTGAACAGAGGGAAGTCATGAAGCTGGAAAGTTAGGTGGAAACCAGATAATGGAGTCATATCAGAGCATCCTGTAAGTGAAAGGCATGCCATATTTACATATGTTCTTTTTAAAGCTTATGCATTTTTATTAAAAGTAACGTGTCATATTTATAAATTTTCTTTTAATAAGTTAGCAGTTGGATTGGGGGAGAGAGTGGGACAACAACACTTAGCTAAGCTGAGGGAAGGTGCTGAGTCCCTAAGCATGGTCAGTGACAGAAATGTTTCAGAAAATAGACCATTCATTGGTTTAATACCCAAACATTCACTGAAGGACTATGCTTTCTCAGTAACATGCCTGGAGGTATGCCAGTAAATAAAACACAGGATTTACCAAAAGGAACACTTTTAGGACTGTGTCAAGAATTCTGTGTGAGTTCATAATGGGTGGGTGACATTTTCTAGCACTCTAAAAATATTCAGAGCTACTGGCTAACACAAAAAACAGTGAGAATATCATAGCTGATATTTGTTCTGTACTTGCTTATTTACATGTTATGTTGACCATCATGTTTTTTCTCAGATCCATTCCCTCTCCTCGCTTGTGCTGCTTTTATTACGGTGGGATGCCCCCTGAAAAGTACACTTCCCAGTCTCTCTTGCAAACTGGTTTCTAGCTAGATTCAGGCAAGGGAGGCTTTGGAGAGAGCTTAGGGGACAACAGGTAGCACCAAGTCAGTGCCTGTCTCCTCTTTTGTCTCTCTGACCTGGCAGGGTCAGCATCCTGACTATAATAAGTTCTTGCCTGGAAGCTCCTCCTTCTGTACTCCCAACTCTAGACAGGTACTTCCAACTTTTGAGGGACCAACCTTTGTCATTTGGCTTTAGAAGGAATTTTGCCTTCTCTATGTTGTTAATCTCTGGGTTTAATCTGTTGTTAATCTCTTTCCCATCTTGTTTACCCCTTCATCTCTCATAATACTTTCTAAATTAACACCCTATCTTAAACTTCTGTTTTCTACTTGGGTCAGTTTATTTTTTTAATTTTTTTTTGTAAAACTTCATCCGATTAACATATATGACATGATTTCATTCTCATATAACCCTAATAAGTAGGGACTGTTCTATCCCCACTTAGGGGTGAGGAGAGTAAGGTATAGCGTGATTAAATAACTTGCCCAAGGACACACAATAATTACAGGGCTATCAATAGAACCAAGATGGTCAGGGTCCAAATTCTGTGATCCTCACCACTACTCAGGTGGCTTCTCAACTCTGTCTACTGGGATTCACAGAGAGAAATAGATTTATATCACAAACTGGGACTCCTGGATCCACTCACACACATACACTTTTAATGTAAAGTTTCACTGAAGGACATCTCTTCTTGGTAATTCTAGATGCTCTAATAATAACTGGATTCTGTATCCCAAGAAAGGTTTATTTTTCGCTTTCATTATTTTCCCCCAAGTAGTCAATTAGGGAACCAGTGGCAAGCCGTCTCCTAGGGCCTCTGTCCCCTCCGTCGCATCCTTCTAATCAATCTGGGATCAAAAAAGGCCACAGTGTAAGAGTGTATGCATTTTTGTAAGTTTTATCTCACAGGGAATAATAATTTCATCTCACATTCTAACAGCAAGTAGTAGTTACCATCCCACCTCCGTGCCCAGGGTAAATATGAGGTGCGTTTCAGGACTATATTGTCTGTGACAGAGTGGGCTCTGTTGATAACCTGTGTGGATTAAAGAGTGCCTTAACATTTTCGCCATTCCAAGTGAGAAGTGCGATGCTTTTCCTTTGCGTCTACATGTTTGTTTTAATAGAATATGGGGGAAGTGATTCTTTGTTGTACAGTCTCTAAAAGACTGCAAGGATGTCCAATTTGTTCTTCTAGAGAGAGAGCCTGCAGACAATGAGACACCAAGAGGATGCAGAGAACATGTGGATGCGCAGCCTACAGTCAACATGAAAGGCCCAGACACGTGAGAAATTACCGAATGCTACTGAATCGATGACTCTAATTGACACCATATAGAAGAAAAGAACTGCCTGTTCAACCCACAGAGTGATAACGTACAACAAGATGTTGCTTTTTAAGCTACAAAATTTGGAGGCAGCCTGCTATAGAGCGATGATCACCAAATATGGATTTCACTTTTTTCAGACACATGGAACACATCCACTACCTCTCTGAGGGATGGAAAAATCCCATTCATTCATTGCCTCCCTCTAAAAGTGAAATTCCAGATAATACAGAGAATTCTCTGTCTTGTCTTTACATGGCACTTTGGGGCTCAGCATTGTTCTCCAAAGCCTTACATCTACCATGACTTTAATAATTGTGGGTGCTGTTTTTCTGTATTATATTTTAGCATAGTCTCTTAAATTTTATTTTATTAAAACTATGGGTCACATGACCACTAAATTGATTCTGTGACCAGCTAATATTAGATCATAAAACAGAGGCTACAAAACATCGCATAGCACCACACTGCCTCTTACAATGCTGATCAGTTAAGTTTTGCATGTGTCTGGGAAAGACAGGCAAAGAGAAAACTCACAGAATGATTTTAAGTAGGGGAATGGCACGAACAGATTATCATTTTGGAATAGTCATTCTAGCAGCACTTTAGAGAATTAATTGGAAAGAAACAAGACTGGTGGAAGTCTTCTCAGAAAAGAGGTAACAGATATGTAGGTGATAATTTTCACAAGAGTGAGGAATGGGCAGAGATGTGGGTGATTTCATAATTTGCAGTTTTGTCTTAGATGTGTGCTGTTAACCAGGGAGGGGAAGACAAGTATATGTCTGCTTTTATTGAAGGGAACAAAGTGATTCCTAAGAAATACAGCATGTTCTATTTAGATATGCATTTTAATTAAAGGACATGGGCAATTATGTTTTTCTGAAGCACCTAGGTAGGGAATGATGATCATAAACATAAAATTAAATAAGCAAAACTAATAAATTGTGAAGTATATATTGAGGCTGTAGATAAAGCAAACAAGTGTGTGTATGTATATGTATAAAATCTGTATATTCATATGTAATTTCCTTTCGATACGAAAATTAAACTTATCAAAACTTTAGAAAAAAATTTTTTTGACTATACTTTTATGAGAAAAAAAAAACAAAACAATTGTTGGGTTCTGGTGGATTTGGGCTAACTTGGTACAGATGCTTTTGCTTCCACAAAATAAATACTCTGCTATTCAATGAGAATTAGTTTTCCCTATCAAAGAACTATAAAATATGCCGTTCAAAGGTATGACACAGTTATATTTTAAGTTTTTTGAATTAGGGTTCTTTCCCTTGATACTCCTTTAAACAGATAATCATGCTTCTGGAATTTCATTTAAACAAGATTTTATGGTAGCAAGAGAAGAGCAGGATTTTATGAAGGGAAATGGCCTGAACAATAATAATATGGTTAATAGAACACATCATTTAAGGTAATATAAAATGATGTGATTAAGCCCAAGCCCTCTGTGCATGATGCTGAGCAACACCACTAATTTCTGCATAAGATGGTCAACATCATCGCACCCCTGTTAGTGCTCTCATGGTGATTTATGTACTGGAACCTGCTAGGCTTAGCTTACCATTTTTGCTTTGTGAAAGGGTAAGTGATGAATCATTTAAAATACTTAGAAATGTATTTTATAAGAAATGGTTGCCTTAATTTTTTTGTCTATATATTGAAGAAGAAAATGATAAAAATTTAAACTTTTACGAAGTTTCAAGGTGGAGTAAGGGACATTTCAGGTGAGCTAGTGCATATGAGGACTGGACCACATGTTCTGTTAGCAACCTGCTTGATAAGTGTGGAGATTTATTTTCATTATCATTCTTCAGAATAACTTCTTTCAGTTTTCACCTTTTTTTCTCATCAAGTTCTCTGCAGTTGCATGAATCTGACATAACTTTTAAAAATATGACTGCTGTGTCGACAAGATGGCGGCAACATAGGTGGGAGCGGAGTCCACTTCCCCTCAACGCCAGGGAAATACCTAGCTGATCTGAGGAGTAGAGCGAACAGCCAACAGTATTCCAGCATATACGAAGATCAGAGACCAAAGATAGAGGACACTGAAAGATCTGACGGTAAGAAGAGTGCTCAAGGACAATAAGGTCCACGGGACCCAGGACCGCGCGGTACAAGGGCGGCAGAAGCGCCAGCCCTGGCGCAGGGGCTCCTGCAGGAGTCTTGGGAGAGGGCCAGGCTGCGCTGTAAGCAGCCAGGTGCTTGATTAGACCAGGGGGGCTTGAAAAGGAGGAATTTCTCAAAAAGAAAAAGAAAATAGAGACACTCAGGGGCTAATTAGAGAACTCTCGGTAGTAGCCGAGGCCCCTGGCGCCCCTCCCCCTCCACCCCTGGACTGCTACGCTCACCTGAGGTCTGGTCGCGCGCGCGAGCAGATTAGCGAACGGGACCCACACTTGAAACCCCGGAGGGGCGCCCACACCTGAAACCTCCGAGATAATTTGGAGCAGAGACTAGCTGCTCCACCCACAGGCCCAAAACCTCGGAACCCAGTGCCGAGTGATTCAGTCCCAGGGCGGCCCCGCCCGCCCGAGAGACTCAAGCCCAGGGCGGCTGGATCGGCCCCCAAGCACAGAGCCTGTGGCTCAGCGGGCTGCGCGCGCTCACCAAGCACAGGGCCGGCTGGGTGCCTGTTTTCCAAATACAAAGCTGCTGGCGAGTGTCCTAACCCCAAGGCGGCTGAATCCACCACCTGCGCGCCAGCGTTCCTAGCCCTGGCGGCTCGATTGGTCCGCCGGCTGCGCGCTCAGGGCACAAAATAACGTCACAGACCCAAAGCGGCTGGATTCCCCTGCTGCGCATGCACGCGTCACAAGCCAAAGCGGCTGGATTGGCTGATCAACGGACTGATTGACTGCCAGGGACCACACCTACAAAACAGCGAAGAGTGTGACCCAGGAAGAGAGAAAAGTGAAACCAATCCTTCCAACCACCCCCTCCCGTTGCACAGACAGGACACCAGCAGAAATAACCTGACCGGTTTAAAGCCAACAGAAGATTTTTTTTTTATCCTTTTTCTTTTTTTTCCTTTCCCCCTGAATTCCTTCTTCCTCTCTCTTTTTTTCTTTTTTTTCATTCCTTCTTCCTCCCATCCTTTACCATTTTTATGTCTTCTTCCTGCCTTCTTTTATCTATTTCTATGTTTTAATTTTTGCTAAAATTCCTTCTTATCTTGCCTCCGATCTTTCTTTATTCCTTCTTCCCTCCTTCCTTCCTTTCCTCCTTTCCTATTTCCTTTTTCCCTCCTTCCCATCTTTGTTTTGGTTTGTTTTGTGTGTGTGTGTGTGTGTTTTTTTTTTCTTTTCTTTTGCCCCCCCTTTCTCTTTTTCCCACAGGTGAGACAACAAAACCTGGAGTGCTGAAAAGACTAGAGTTAGACCGTGTTAAACACATAAACGTCAGCTCAAGACCAGTGAGCACAGGAGAGTAAGGAGACAGCACCACCGAATCCCATTGGCATTCTACCATAGAAGTTCATATCATAAATCCAGGGAGTCAGAACAAAGCAATTTAAGACGCAGAGGCCAACAAGAAGAGCCTCACAAACAATGGGAAGACAAAGAAACAATTCCCAATTGAAAGGAAAGGAGGAAGCCTCAGAAAGAATACTAACCGAAAAAGAGGCAAGTCAACTATCAGATACTGAGTTCAAAGCAATGGTCATCAGGAAACTCACTGAGCTCTCTGAGCTCAAAGAGAACTACCAGAAACTACAAGGAAACTACAATGAACTCACTGCAAACTATATCAACATGAAAAAGGAAATAGAAAATATCAACAAGAGCCAAGAGGAAATGAAGAATACAATTTCTGAATTGAAGAACACAGTAGAAGGAATTAAAAGCAGACTTGACGAAGCAGAGGATCGGATCAGCGAGCTGGAGGACAAAGTAGAAAAAAACACCCAGAAGGAGCAAGAAAAGGAAAAGAGGCTCAGAAAGAATGAAGAGGCAATAAGGGAAATGCAGGACAACATGAAACGTAACAATATCCGTATAATAGGAATACCAGAAGGAGAAGAAGAAGAGCAAGGGATAGAAAACCTGTTTGAAAAAGTAATGATGGAAAATTTCCCTAATCTGAGAAGAGAAAAAGTCACCCAAATCCAGGAATCACAGAGAGTCCCAAACAAGAGGAACCCAAAGAGACCCACTGCAAGACACATCATAATTAAAATGGCAAATTTCCAAGACAAAGAGAGGATCTTAAAGGCAGCAAGGGAGAAAAAGGAAGTAACATACAAGGGAGCCCCAATAAGGTTAGCAACTGACTTCTCAATGGAAACGCTCCAAGCCAGAAGAGAATGGCAAAAAATATTCCAAGTAATGAGAACCAGAGGCCTCCAACCAAGACTACTTTACCCAGCAAGGCTCTCAATCAAGATAGAAGACCAAATAAAGAGTTTCCCAGACAAAAGAAGTCTAAAAGAATACAGCTCCACCAAACCAGCTCTGCAAGAGATGCTAAAGGGACTGCTTTAAGGAAAGGAAGGAAAAGAGAAAGACAGAGGAACACAGGTAGGAAATAATGGCAATGAATAACTACCTATCGATAATAACCTTAAACGTAAATGGATTAAATGCTCCAATCAAAAGACATAGAACAGCTGAATGGATAAGAAAACATGACCCACACATATGCTGCCTACAAGAAACCCATCTCAGGACAAAAGACTTACACAGACTGAAAGTGAAGGGCTGGAAACAAATCTTCCAAGCAAACGGACAGGAAAAAAAAGCAGGGGTAGCAATACTCATATCTGACAAAATAGACTTCCAAAGAAGGGCCATAAAGAGAGACCCAGAAGGTCACTTCATAATACTCAAAGGAAGAATCCACCAAGAAGACATAAACATTGTAAATATATATGCACCCAACATAGGAGCACCCAAATACATAAAGAAAATCTTGGAGGATTTCAAGAAAGATATTGACAGCAACACAATTATAGTAGGGGATTTTAACACCCCACTATCAAAAATGGACAGGTCTTCCAAACAAAAGATCAACAAAGATATTGTGTCACTTAACAATACCTTAGAGGAAATGGACTTAACTGATATATACAGAGCTTTTCATCCCAAAGAAGCAAAATACACGTTCTTTTCAAGTGTCCATGGAACTTTTTCAAAGATAGACCACATGATAGGACACAAAGCAAGCCTCAACAAATTCAAGAAAATTGAAATCATATCAAGCATCTTCTCTGACCACAAGGGTCTGAAACTAGAAACCAACCCCAAGGGTAAAAACCCAAAACACTCAAAAGCATGGAGACTGAATAGCATGCTATTAAACAATGAATGGGTCAAGAATGAGATTAGGGAAGAAATCAAAAACTTCCTGGAAACAAATGAAAACGAACTCACAACAACCCAAAACCTATGGGACACAGCAAAGGCAGTCCTGAGAGGGAAGTTCATAGCAATACAGGCCTACCTTAAGAAGTTAGAAACAGTTCAAACAAACAACCTAACCCTACGCCTACAAGAACTGGAGGAACAACAACAAAGACAGCCCAGAGCAAGCAGAAGGAAGGAAATAACCAAGATCAGAGCAGAACTAAATGACATAGAGACTAAAAGCACAATTGTAAGGATCAATGAATCCAGGAGCTGGTTCTTTGAAAAGATAAACAAAATCGACAAGCCTTTAAGTAGGCTCATCAAGAAAAAAAGAGAGAGGATCCAAATAAACAGAATTAGAAATGAAAGTGGAGAGATTACAACTGATACCACAGAAATACAAAGGATCGTAAGAAATTACTATGAAGACCTGTATGCTAAGAAATTTGAAAACCTAGATGAAATGGACACATTTCTAGAAAAATATAATCTTCCAAAACTGACTGAAGAAGAAGCAGAAAACCTGAACAGACCAATATCAGCAAAGGAAATTGAAGAAGTCATCAAGAAACTCCCATCACACAAAAGCCCTGGACCAGATGGTTTCACAGGAGATTTCTACAAAGCATTTAAGGAAGAACTAACCCCTATCCATCACAGACTATTTGAAAAAATCCAAACTGATGGAAGACTCCCAAACTCTTTTTATGAAGCCAACATCATCCTAATCCCAAAACCAGATAAAGACACAACGAAGAAAGAAAACTTCAGGCCAATATCGCTGATGAACATAGACGCTAAAATTCTCAACAAAATATTAGCAAACCGCATCCAGCAATATATTAAAAAGATCATCCACCATGACCAAGTGGGATTCATCCCAGGGATGCAAGGATGGTACAATATTCGCAAATCAATAAACATAATACATCACATCAACAACAGCAAAGACAAAAATCACATGATCATATCAATAGATGCGGAAAAAGCATTTGATAAGATACAGCACCCATTTCTGATAAAAACACTCAGCAAAGTGGGAATAAAGGGAGCAGTCCTCAACATAATTAAGGCCATATATGAGAGACCTACAGCCAACATCACACTCAATGGACAAAAACTTAGAGCTTTCCCACTAAGATCAGGAACTAGACAAGGATGCCCTCTCTCACCACTCCTATTCAACATAGTATTGGAAGTCCTAGCCACAGCAATCAGACAAGAAAAAGCAATAAAAGGCATCCAAATTGGAAAGGAGGAAATGAAACTGTCACTGTTTGCAGACGACATGATAGTGTACATGGAAAACCCTATAGACTCCACTCAAAAACTACTCGACCTAATAAATGAATTTGGCAAAACAGCAGGATACAGAGTCAATACCCAGAAATCAAAGGCATTCCTGTACACCAGCAACGAAACTGCAGAAACAGAAATCAGGAAAAAAATCCCATTCGATATAGCAACAAGAAAAATAAAGTACCTAGGAATAAACCTAACCAAGGAGGTAAAAGACCTGTACTCAGAAAACTACACAACACTGAAGAAAGAAATTAAGGAAGATACAAACAAATGGAAGCATGTACCATGTTCATGGATTGGAAGAATCAACATTATCAAAATGGCCATACTACCCAAAGCAATTTATAGATTCAATGCAATCCCTATTAGAGTACCCATGACATATTTCACAGATATAGAACAAACATTGCAGAAATTCATATGGAACCATAAACGACCTCGAATAGCTGCAGCAATTTTGAGAAAGAAAAACAAAGCAGGAGGGATCACAATACCTGATATCAAACTGTATTACAAGGCCACTGTAATCAAAACAGCCTGGTACTGGCATAAAAACAGGCACATAGACCAATGGAACAGAATAGAGAGCCCAGAAATAAACTCAAGTCTATACGATCAATTAATATTTGACAAAGGAGGCAGGAGCATAAAATGGAGCAAAAACAGCCTCTTCAACAGATGGTGTTGGGAGATCTGGACAGCTACGTGCAAAAAAATGAAACTCGATCACCAACTTACGCCATACACGAAAATAAACTCAAGATGGATAAAAGACTTAAATATAAGCCGTAACACCATAAAAGTCCTTGAGGAAAACATTGGCAGGAAAATCTCAGACATTCCACGCAGCAACATCCTCACAGACACATCCCCTAAAGCAAGGGACATAAAGGAAAGAATAAACAAATGGGACCTCATCAGAATAAAAAGCTTCTGCATGGCTAAAGAAAACAGCACCAAATTACAAAGAGTACCAACAGTATGGGAAAACATATTTGCCAACGATACCTCAGACAAGGGCCTGATCTCCAAAATATATAAAGAACTCACTCGACTCCACTCCAGGAAGACAAACAACCCAATTAAAAAATGGGCAAAGGACTTGAACAGACACTTCTCCAAGGAAGACATACAGAGGGCCCAGAGACATATGAAAAGATGCTCAGCATCACTAGCCATCAGAGAGATGCAAATTAAAACCACAATGAGGTATCATCTCACACCAGTCAGAATGGCCAACATAAACAAATCCACAAACAAATGTTGGAGAGGATGCGGAGAAAAGGGAACCCTTGTGCACTGTTGGTGGGAATGCAGACTGGTGAGGCCACTGTGGAAAACAATATGGAATTTCCTCAGAAAACTAAAAATGGAACTGCCCTTTGACCCAGTAATTCCGCTGCTGGGATTATACCCTAAGAACACTGAAACACCAATCCAAAAGAATCTGTGCACCCCAATGTTCATAGCAGCACAATTTACAATAGCCAAGTACTGGAAGCAACCGAAGTGCCCATCAGCAAATGAGTGGATCCAAAAACTATGGTATATTTACACAATGGAATTCTACGCAGCAGAGAGAAAGAAGGAGCTTATACCCTTTGCAACAGCATGGATGAAACTGGAGAGCATTATGCTAAGTGAAATAAGCCAGGAAGTGAGGGACAAGTACCATATGATCTCACCTTTAACTGGAACATAAGCAATAGAAGAAAAAAGCAAACAAAATATAACCAGAGACATTGAAGTTAAGAACAATCTAACAATAGCCAGGGCGGGGGTGGGGGGTGGGGGCGGGGATAGTGGGAAGAGGGTATTACAGGAACTACTATAAAGGACACATGGACAAAACCAAGGGGGAGGGTGGAGAGGGGGGAGGGAGGTGGGTTCACCTGGGGTGGGGTAGAGGGATGGGGAGAAAAGGCATACAACTGTAATTGCATAACAATAAAAAAAAAAAAAATATGACTGCTATGAAGTGATTTCATTAAACATGTATTGCTATAAAACATCAAATGCAATAAACACTCAATTTACTTATTTATTTTGGAATAGTTTGATTTCATTGTTGTGCAAATTTCCTAAAAGATATGATGTATAATACTTGTTGGTCCTGAATGCAATCTGATACCATGATCTAAGGTGCATTAACAATTTCTTCTACATTTACAAAAACAAACAAAAAAACTTTCTAAATTATCTCAAAATAGAAATATATTGTGCTTTAAAATGAAATTCAGCTAAAGATCTATTCTAATTTGGATACTACAGGGAGTAAAGAAATTGCAGAGATATAGTGTTCATCATTATCTCCAGGCTGATAAGCAGAGTCTGGTCTCAGGAGAATCTTAGGGAAGCATAGGTTCTTCTCTGTGAAGAAATGAAAGACACAAAAGAGAAATTACAAGATTTAGCCATTGGTGACCTTCAAAAACCGAGAGAACATTTTTGTGAAGCTCAAGAGGCCCACATTCGTCATTTGGAGTTAATAGTGAGAGATACTCCCCTAGAGCCAGGCTTCCTACTATCTGCAGAATTGATAGTATCCATAGAGAACAGAAGATAGCAGTTGACTAACAGCGGCAATCTAGTTGGGATTAGTGCTGAAATGGGAAACTGCTGAACTGGCCACCACGGTTCTCTGGTAATGTAGACTATAGAGGGCAGACTCTCTGGTAAAAGAAACAGCTCAGACAAGTACAGAGAATGGAATAGGTGGGAAGTATATGAAGACTAACCAGCAAAGTGCACCGCTATGCTATATAGCATCTAAGTGTGTCCTTTGGTGAGGTGAAGAAACTCACATCCCAAGCACAGGAGAAACACAAACTCCTGCCAGCCACCATTTTGCTGTGGCACAATGTTAATTCTTTTACATACCAATTGGAAACTAAACTGTGATGTTAGCCACGATTATTACCCTTCATGGAAGGTAGCACCTCAAAGGGGGAGAAAAATAAAGTGTTAATTAAACTAAAACAGAGCTCAGACCCCTCCCTGGGGTAGCACAACTTTACATTGGCTTATTGTTGCTTCTTTATCCCATCACACATTCCTTTCTTTCTTCCTATGCTAGCAGCCAGATTGTTTTTTCTTCATTTAGTTTCATTTTTGTATCCTGTTGAGATTGTCTCAGTTATATTACCAAAAACCTATCTCTGTCTTCCTGTATTTATAGGGTTGCTGCCCGTTTTATTGTCGACCAGTGTTGAACGTGTGGTACTAAGCATTGCCCGGCTGATTCCGAAAAGCTTGACTCAGCTCTCCCAGTCCCCGCCGTGCAGTAGCCATCCCCATGGATTCCATGGCACTGTTGGGTAGGGATGAATCCCCAGCCAGCGTCAAACCAGTCGTGTCCTATCGATAAGGCTGTGGGAGGAGTTAGAGGAAGGCAGCAGGGCTTCTTACAGCATTGACGACTAGGAAATATTTTTTTCATCAACAGATGTTCTCTCCACAGGTTCACAATCCAGTGTGAGAACATAATCATAACTTGGAAGGAAAAAAAGTAAAGAGAAAATAATACTGATGAGTACTATGCATAATATGTGTTATTTGCTTTATTCGTAAATCTTCCTGAAACAAATCTTTATCCTCTAACATGAGCAGGATAGATGCAATGGGGGAAAAGAAGGAGCAGTGAGCAGGGGCTCAGGGAATGAAGACTTTTAAAATAAAAAAAGGCCAATAAAAGGCCAATTTAGGAATTGAATTGTTTCTAAAAATAAAAGAGAAAGAGGTCTAGAGCCTTAACTTGGAAAAGCTTCCTAACCGACTTGTTCCCTGCAAAACTTGTAAGAAAATCCACATTACATAAACATGAGCGACAGGAAAAAGTTGCTGTCGAATTCTACACAATATATTATAAAAGGAAAGAGAATAAGAAATAGAATATTATCCATACAGGCAATAAAATTGCACCAAAATACATACAAGAGAAGAAAACTATCACCTGATGCTTCAGAATAAGCTGAAATAACTTTTTAAGTAAAAGGAGATTAAAAAAGGAATATGAAAGAATAGCAGAAATCTGATTGGAACACCTTAAAAGAAATGCCTTTGAATAAATTAAAATTTTAAAACCACAAGAGACTTTATTAAAGAATAAAAAATGACAACAAAAAGGAGGAGAAAACACCAACTGAGAATTAACTGGAAGGAACAAAAATAAATAAATATCAAACCGCTGTATACATTACCTTAAGAGAAAAAAGAGATAGACGAAAGGGTAATTTTTGTAATCAAAAGGAAATGAGGAAGGAGATTTTCTTTAAATTTGAGAGACAGAATAGAAGTGAAGACATATCAAAATCCAGCACACATACAGTTGAACTTCACAAAAAGAACCAAAGTAATTGAGCAGTGCACACTCTAACAACCATTCTTCCAAAAAAGTTTTGTGAAAAACAAAATGAAAGTAAACATTTAAAATACATGATGACTCCTGGGAAAATAAACCAGATACACTAATATATACTAAGCTAATAATGAATAAATATTAAGTAATAATAAACTAGAATGGCCAACACAAGAATGTATTCCAGTAAAAGTAATAGATTTCAAAAAATATCTTTTGATCATTTAAGTAAAACAATGAAGCCACTTAGAAAGAAAATCAAATTGCTTTAGCCATCTGGACAACAGTACTTTGTGCCAGAGGACAAAGAAGTGTTATATTGAAAAAGTCCAAGAAAAAAAATATGAACCAAGTGATCTTGAACTGTGAAAGCAACTATTATACATATTAAAGAAATCAGGGGATGATGTTCCCATGAACGACTGTTGAGTAATCAAGTTTAGAATGAAGTTTTAAAATAAAAATTATTTGAGAGGCAGTCACGTAAGTACTGGGCTGAGCATTAAATGTAAATTTATTAGAACTAAAAGTAAATGATGGCTATAAAATTAAAAGTGTGTTATAAAATTCCCAGTGTAAGATATGGCATATTTATCAAAAATGTGTAAAGAGTTAGGAAGAAAATTTGTTCTTCGTGCACAAAAGTATTTTAGACATTAAAATGTCATTTGACCTCCCAAAGGGACACAGTACATAAACAGTTATTTAATATGTCAGAGGAAATAAAATTTCATGGAGTGGGGAAGTGAATGGAAAAAAATGTCTAAAAATGTCCTTTTAGGGAGAGATAACACCTGATAGATACAAACTGAGAGGAACTATTACTTCAAGTTACATGGAGATAGTAAGTAGAAGGGGGAAAAGTACTTATCATTGACTAGATATTTGATGATATGAAGGAATTATTGTTAATTATTTAGTGTGACATTATATTCTTACCATGTTCATTTAAAAAGAAAATACTGTCATACATACATCTAGAAATATTTATGAGTAAAATTAAATGATGTCCGAGATGCTTTAATTTAAACATAATCCAGGGAAGGGAAAGTGTTGTGTTGTGTACATGAAATATTGTTGTACATTATTTAATAATTGCTGAAATTGTTTGATGGATTCATGATGGATCATTATGCTAGTCTTTCTTATTTTGATGTGTTTGAAATGCACCATGAGAATTAGAAAAATAAATGCATTTACATTTAAACACACACTTCAAAATGTTGAATAGAACCCACCAAATACTCATGTTTCTGAACACCAAAGCAACGATCTGACAGCTCTTTCTTTTCTGTACTTCCAAGTATAAAATATATATACTATTAATGTAATTTTTAAGTAGTTGTGTCTAGAGTTATTTTAAAATATATATTGCTTCAGAAAAAAACTGTTAACAATAATGGGGATATATGGAGGATACTTCGAATCTAGTGTTATTGGCAAAACCCTTAGACCTAACATTCGTTGTTGTTTTGTCTTGAGAGAAACTATCGGTCACCAGTCGTTATTACAGTGAAAAAAATATTATTCAATCTTTAGTAATAATGAACGTTTGTTTCAAACAAAATATTACACAGAAGTCCAAAGTGTAACGGAGAGATAAGTGACATTATTAGGGCTGTAACGGTCCTGGAGGATCAAGACCTCGTATCACAGCTGATCTCTCCCCACCCAGGGTGACCTCTGATGATGAGATTCAATAAAGTTAATTTGTACTCCTTAGCCCCTATTACGCTTTTTAAACTATGAGTAAGAAGAGAGTTGTATCTCTACATTTCTGTGGTAATGTATTAAAATTTATCATAAAAATTTATTTTTATAAATGTTTTATGTTGAACATAAAAGTAAACACACTGAGTAGTTAAGATAAGCTGTAAAAGACAATGTGATTCCTAATCACAATTATTATCAATGTGCATCTTCATTTACTCAAGCTTTTACTTACCTGATGGTGTGAAGTCTAATATAGTCTAAAATTATCCTTAAATTTATTGCTACTTTAAAATTTTTATAGTAATTATCATATTACTTATTTCAGGATACTGCAAAGAGTTTTTCATGCATTACATTGTTTAATTGTCAAGATATCCCTGTATACTCTTACTATCTCTAGTTTATTAGTTATGTACCTAAGGCAGAAAGAGGCAAAGTAATTTGCCCAAAGATAACCTGTTATGAAATGACAAAGTTTAATTTTGAACTGATACTAATCTGACTTCAAACTCTTAATGGCTATATCTATTTAACTTCTGTAAATTTCTCCATGGAAAAAATGCAAGGCATCGAGGTTATTAAAAGAAATAAATGAGATTAGGTACCTATAGTAAGTTGTTATATCATATTACTAATGATATAGAAATCATCTCCATTCTCTTGGCTATGGTATGTTCAGTTTTAACAGACGCTGCCAAAAAATTCTTTATTTTTTAAAGATTTTATTTATTTATTAATTTTTAGACAGAGGGGAAGGGAAGAGGGAAAGAGAGGGAGGAAAGCATCAATGTGTGCTTGCCTCTCACACGCCCCCAACCGGGGACCCAGCTGACAACCCAGGCCTGTGTCTGACTGGGAATCTATCCAACAACCCTTTGGTTCACAGGCTGGCACTCAACCCGCTGAGCCACACCAGCCAGGGCAAAACACTGTTTAAAGTGCTGTATTCTTTATAACCCCATGCACAAAGTAATAAGGTCCCCACTTTTTCATATTCTCACCAACTCTCGTATTTTGTATTTTCCTTTTTAGCCCTTCAATGGTTGTATAATGGTATACTTGTGTGATTTTAATTTTCATTTGCCTGCTAATACATGGAATTAAATATCTTTCTTTTTGCTTTTTGCTTATTGTCCATTTGAATATCCCTTTTTCGTGAAAGATCCATTCACATTTTTAAAAAAATATTTTTACTAAACTAAACTGTCTCACTTAGGAATTTTTAATAGTCTGGTTGCAAGACTCTTGTTAGGCATGAGCATGTGGGAGCTGAATACACTCATTCCCCTCACTCCTACTAAATTTTAATGTGAAATAAGCAAAGAGAAAACACTTATTGATTTAATTTTATTGGGTTTATTTTGTCTTAGCAGCAGCAAGCCTGAAACTTATTAATAGACTTCACACAGACAATACTTTTGGACAGATGTGCCAGGTGGATTGTTCCCATCACTGCTTCCGTGTTGGTCTCTGTTTTTGAGATCGCTGTACTTACGTGCTCTTTGATTATTTATGTATCCAAGTTCCTTAAAATGTTAATATCCTTAGAACACGTTTGATGCATCCATATAATTTTTTTTTACACTTTAGTATCTAGGACATAATAGCAACTGTATACACATAGTTTTGCTTCGTTAATTAAGTTCTCTGACATTCTGTGGTATAAAAAGGTACATATATCCCTGATTTCCTGTTATTAGACCTTTCTTTCTCATTGTGCATTTTATACTTCTTTTCAGTGGCCATTCAGAAAGGAATCAGATAGATACTACTGAAGTATCATTTTGTCTGCAGAGCCTTCTGACCCTGACTTTCTTGTGTCCTTTTTTCCTGTATGCATTCGATATTCAAAAATATTAAATACTTTCTAATTTCTGCAGCTGACCAGAAATCTCACCTTATTAGCACTGCATAATATATTCTCCTGTTTTGATCCCTGCTTCTCTCTCCCTAGACTGATAAAGAACTACTGAGAGTTTCCCTCTCCTACTGTGCTCTTTTCCACCGCCTTACCTTGACATGCCCTGTTTTCTTCAAGTAGAATGCCTTCCCCTTACCTTATTCAGTAGAAAAACCATTAATCATGATTCAGCTTCCCAAGTGTCTCTTCTGTTTTACATTTTGTAATCTTTCCATAAAAAGAAGCTAAATCTAGATTTTATATAAGCCTTTATTATGGTACATATTGGGCTCAACTAATCATTAAGTATGAAAGTCATTTAATTAATGACATAATAAGACTTGAGATGTGTTTATTTCATATCTCTTAACTATTCCAGTGATACATTTTAATCATTCAAAATATTAAATAATCATTTTTATACAGGGATATTTATCATTATGACTATCATTCTTTTTTTATTTTATTTATTTATTTTTAGAGAGAGGAGATGGAAGGGAGAAAGAGAGGGAGAGAAACATCAATGTGTGGTTGCCTCTCATGTGCCCCCCATTGGGGACCTGGCCCACAACCCAGGCATGCGCCTGACTGGGAATCGAACAAGTTGTCTTTTGGTTCACAGGACGGTGCTCAAGCCACTGAGTCACAGCAGCCAGGGCTGACTATCATTCTTTACTAACTTTTTGGTGTGGAGTGTCACGTTTATAAAATACCTACACTTAAAAGTATATACGTATTTTATATTTAAAAGAATCTTTACATAAAGTTGGCTAATTATTCTCCGTACTTATCAGTTTGGTATCTTCAACAGTCAGATTTTCTGTGGTACCCATGGATTCAAACACTGGCAAAGGGATCTTTCTATAATGAGTATAGAGTCCTTTGTATGACTTGACATAGTTTCATCCTCTTCCTAATATCCAAACAGTATACATATCAACTGAGAGTATCCAGATTAAGAGAAAAGATTAAAAGAAATCTTTTAGTGGAAAGAGTGGTTTTCTCTGACCTAATGGAGAAATCAGGTTTCCTCACTGAAAATCTGCCAGCACAGTTAGTTCACTCTCATCTGGTCAAACCTGGTTTCATGTCCCCAAATAACTCCACAACTTTTATCTCCTCCACTTACTTGTTGACATTATTTCCACATTACTCCTTAAAAGATTAGAAACCATAGGTGGTTATAAATTAGGAACAATAAATTAGGAGCAACACTTTTTATCCAATTGTACTGGTTTCATAGTTTATATCAAAGGCTATTACTTCATTAAACCGGAAGAAAAAACTATTAAAAATGACAGCATTATAAATTAGCGTCCTAAAATCTACTCTGTTTTCTTCAGTCTCAGTGGCCTTTTACGGCAATGATAGCTTCCTATGGAATGCCCAATTACATGAGCCCCCACAGTGTTTTTAAAAGGGAAATGCCTCTCTTAATGTGGTAAAAAATACTATCAACATGTACCTGAGGCAGCTCTTAACCAGCTCTAAATAGTTGCTTCAGCGACTCTCGTTCCATCTGGTTGAGGAGAGTGCGTTGAGCTTTGTGTGGTGAATATACTACTAACATGGTATGGCCGCGACTCTGAGGTGCCCCATAACTCTTATTTGTATTTTCCTCTCCACAGATGCATACGAAAAATCATTTAAATATGCATTTATTTTGAACAAATAAAAATATCACTACATATTAATAGTTTGTTTAGCAATCCAAAAACACATAGGTTGTTATTTTACCTTTGCATAGACTGGCATTTATATTTCATTTTAAAATTTTAATGCACATCATACAATCATATGTGAAATTGTTATTTTATTTTAATTTAAATATTGGTATAAAAATGGTCACTGAAATCATTTTATTTCTTTTTATATGTATTTTCATTTCAATACAATGTGGATAATATTGATTTCCTTTGATTTTTTAATCTGACACATTCTTATTTAACACGACGTCTGGTAGTTATAACAAGCCAAAATATGATATAGCACCACACAATCAGTACAAACAGAATGCATCACTACTAGTTTGCATCAAGTGATGGAATAATGAATATAATAAAAACAATAAAAGTAAATTCGTTCTTAAATTAAAATTGAAACTTTAAGTCATTTGAATAAGACTGGCCATAGACCTCACCCCTCCCTATAGTACTGCAACAGTTCCATTTTATCACTGCTTGCCTGATCTATACTGGCTCATGCTCTTCAGTATAACTTATTGAAGCAACAACACCGAAATGAAAGTAACAGAAGTAAAATTTTATAAATAAGCAGGGCACCTTACAGAAGGAAGGACATTTTCATGATTATACATTTTGTAAGTGAAAACGTAAGACTAGAATCTGCAAAACATATTTCTAACAACTTTTCCATATTGTCTCAATTTTGATACATTTTAGATGGATACTTGAAAATTTTGTCAATGGCTTTAAACTATAAACAGAAAAATGTGTTTTTGTCACCATAGATTATAGTTTGCTAAAAGTAGAAAAACTTGGTTTTTTAAATTTGTATTGTATTTTTTCCATTATCATTTATCCCCCTTATACCTCCCTTCTCCCCGTAGTCGCCACACTGTTCCCCATGTCCATGAGTCCTTTTTCCTTTTTGCTGGATCCCTTGTTTTGAATGAAAACAAAATTTTAAAAAGTATGGTCCATTAAAATTTAACTTCCCTAGAATATTTTATTTATGAAAACTATCTTATTGCTCTATAAGACAAGACAACTGAAAGCATTTTTATTTTTGAAAGTATTTTTAAATTTAGATTTCTTCACTCAGCATACCCTTTTGATATGCAACAGTTTCCTTTATAGGACAATGAATGTCAGTAATGGCATACAGAACAGTGAGACCAGATGTTTACATTAGATGCAAGGTGATAAAAATAACAGCAATGTGATACTGCACATTCATCCAAAAATGGCTTAAAATAAGCCACACCAGTTATTTTATGAATGAAAAAGATATCTTTATGAAGTTAAGAAAGGGAGGATTGTCTCTCTCTCCCTACAAGTTTCTCAGAGGATATTGTTTTGCAGTTCTAAATGACTAAGTTTTAGATGTAGAGAAATTCTGAAAAGAACAGGGGTGAAAGTACTAAATGAATACTAACCTATGTATGTGTAGGTATGTATTTGAGTTTCTAACCATATTCTTTTCCTTCAAAGCCCTTGCTAGTATATGATAAAACAATAATATAGAAATGGCAACCAATAACAAAAGGAAAAACAGCTGAATTAGAAAGTCAAAAGGCCAAAAAAAAGGGAATATACAAATAAGACAACACTTCTCTTACAAATGCCTATTTGATTAAGCAGAGTGTTTGTATTAAAAACTTATCATTTTGCCAAAACTAATACAATGTTCTTTTTTGTATAATCAGTCAGTATTGATGGGAACCATGTGCCAGGTTCCATGCTTGATGCTGAAGAGTCAAAACTGAAAAACAATATGACACTCTCCCTCAGAGAGCTCACAACAAAATGAGAGGCAGGTGTGAACAAATGATTGTAAATAAAGGATGGTGAGTAGAGATATAAACCAAGAACTATGAAAACAATTAGTAAGGATATTCACAGAAAGATCCGGCACGAAATAAGCATTTGAGCTGGCTTTTGAATTTGAGTAGGAGTTTATCATGTGAGTCTGGGAAGAGAGCAACTTTCAGGGAGAGCGAGAATCACAGACTGAGGAAAACATGAAGGAAAGGGTGAGGAGTGATGAGATACCATTAAGTAGGACACATCGTGTTTAGAGGAAGAGACCAGGATGCACACAGAAAAATCCAAGTAGACAAAGGAGAGAATGTGACTGAGAAGTGCTGTGAGCATGAGCTTTATTTTTCAGCAATAAAAGGCCAATAAAGATTTTAAAAAATTAAAGCAACATTACCAGATTTGCTTAATTACAAAAGTATCTCTGGAAGCCATAGTGGAATTCCCGATTTCCTGCCTTCATGCAAAAATTGCTTCTTAGCTCCCTCTTCATCTCCTTTGGCACACACAGCTGGCTCAATTGCACCATTTCCAGAAAAGCAGGAGCAACATAGATGGGAGTGTTTGCAGTGGAATGGGTGGTGCCAATGATATGGATGGGGAACACAGGGAGCAAGGGAGCCCTGTCCCTGACCTCTGCTGAGTTCCACACCACTGTCTCACAAGTACAGAGGCTGGCTATAGGCACCTACTGAATGCCTATAGTAAAGAAAAAGCAATATATTTATTTTATTTTTAAAATTTTAAAAGATTTTATTTATTTATTTATTTTTAGGGAGAGGAGAAGGAAGGGAGAAAGAGAGGGACAGAAACATCAATGTGTGGTTGCCTCTCACATGCCACCTATTGAGGATCTGGCTTGCAACCCAGGTATGTGCCCTGACTGGGAATCGAACCAGCGATCCTTTGGTTCACTGGTTGGCACTCAATCCACTGAGCCACACCAGCCAGGGAGAAATACCATTTGTGATACTCCTAGTTTTACTAGTTAATGATGACTTTTTGTATTTTGTATTTCAGTATTCATTGAAGTATGGTATACACTGTCTTAATATATGTCTTATGTATAGTTATGTATACCTATATACAAACAGTATTTACTATATTTAATGTAAAATAATATAGTAGATAAAATATACAACTAGAATATGATTAAGTTATTGTAAAATACTAAAATAAAAACTCCAGAAATCATACTAAACAAACATACAAAATATTCAACGTAAATCTCACTAGTTTGGTAAAATGCTAAAGGAAAAGTAATGATGCAAGAATTGATGCTTAGCTTGATCTCCGAAAATTGATTCTGCCAGACGGAAACCAGGGAAATCTTGGGTGTGCCTCTGAAAAACTCTGAAAACAGAACTTTTTTGTGTGCCGCTATATTGTGTATGTATTATAGAACTATGTCTTTAAGGAAAGTGTCTACAATATTCAGGTTTTAATCCATTATAAGAAAAAAAATCTAAAATTGCATAAACCTCGAATATTGAAAGTAGTTTATTAAACAAGACTACAAATGATGTTTTGAATGTCAGATCAAAATGTGTATTTATAGTATTTATAGTCTTATAGGCAAATAATAAAAATATTAACAGTGACTGTACATATAGTCCAATCTTATATCATATCATTTAATCCTTACAACTCTAGGATGAATTAATGACATTTTAGTAGAGGAAAAATAATTCACACAAGTTAAGTGACTTGTATAAAATCAAGGCAGTAGTAAATGAAGGGTCCCAAATTCAATCTGATGTCTGACTAATTTCAAAGATTAGGTTCTTTCCAAAAGACTACACACAAAGTGGAAAACACTGATATTTTTTAAAATTTTCTGTTATTTCTAAGCATCATTGCAGATAACTTTTCACACTATCTATTACATTTTACAAATTACTAAAGTGAGTATTATAGGAAAAATAAAGCAAGAATTGGCAAACTTGTCTGCAAAAGGCCAGGTAGTAAATATTTTTGGCATCCTAGGCCACACAGTTTCTATAGCAACTATTAGATTCTGTTGTAGCATGAAAGCTGCTACAAAAATAAAAAAACACAAATCTGTGTGGCTGTTTCTAATAAAACTTCATTTGTAGATACTGACATTTAATTTTAAAATGAGTTTTGAATGTCATGAAATATTTTTCAAGTTTTTTTCCAATTATTTAAAAATATAAAAATCATTCTCAGCTTGCAGACCATCTAAAAACAGGTGGTAGATTAGATTCGGGACATGGTCTGTCAGTGCCTGAAATAACAGATACTTTAGCTACACAACCTAATATATGTGCAACAACTTCTTTTTCCAGGCATCTGTGGGGAGCATTTCAGTTGTTTCCAAATGTCTTGACTATGGTGGTTATCACCACTTCTGAAATGTGAATGTGTTGAGCTCCCTGCATTTCCGTGCTAATAATGTGCTTTCCCTTTGTATTCCCCACAACTTTCAACTTATCTATCCCACTCATCATGACTCATACAAAACGTCCACGCCTGTGTCTTCTCTTATTGTTATACACAATCTTTAAAATCATGTTGAAATTAAAGTTCTGTAGCTCCCGGTGGTGTAGCTTAGTAGCTAACCGCAAGTTGGCCAGTTCGATTCCCAGTCGGGGCACATGCCTGGGTTGCAGGTTCGGTCCCAGACAGAGTGTGTGCAGAAGGCAGCCAACTGATGCTTCTCTCCCTCTCTTTTTCTCTCCCTTTCCCTCTTTCTAAAAAATAACAATAAATTAAAAAGAGAAATTAATGTCCTATAGAGACATTTAGCATTTTAACATTTTCTACTTTTATTTTATAGTAAATCATTTTATGGGCTAATACCATGAAAATGAAAGTAGTTAATATTACTTAGTAGAATAATACTTAATAGTACAAACAACATGTGATTCTTTCCCCAATAACTCTCACAATGTGTTGAGCTTGTAGTGGACTTTAAAACACTCTTCAACAATTTTGTCAATATAAATAACAAGATTTAGAATCTCAGACCTTAGAGCTATTAGACAGTCTTCTCAAAAGTTAAGCTGGTCTGGCCCCATTGGCCACATAAAGCTCTGTTATCCCAGTTTCCCTGAATAATGAAACTAAAACTCAACATTAAGTGACTTGCACATGACTATGTGACTATTGGGAGAAGAGGGTCACATCTTGTTTGAACAGTAGCATACCTATGGCCTGATTGATCAGAAAATGTGTTACAATGGTTTGGTCGGTTTAATTAAAGGTAGTTAATGACACAATCCCAAAGTTACAGGGGCAGAGTATAACAGAAATGCATTTTTCATTGACACAAGAGTCCAATGCAGTCAAGCGTCTTTCTGGACAGTTCCCAACTAAACAATTACTCAGGGATCCTGACATTTACAAGGTTGTAGCTGCATCATCCAATATTCTCTTCTGAATGTTCTGCTGGATCTGGCAGATCAAGTGAAAGAAGAGAACACGAATTCTCATGCAGAGCATTTTATAGCCAAACATGGAAGTGGCACCCATTACTTTTACCAAGAGAAAACAGGATTGAAAAAATTTTAACATCTGTTGCTAAGGTTAAGGGGCTTCCCTAATTGGAGGCTGGCATAACTGATGCCATTTAAAAATCTTTTGTAAAGATTTGAAAATGTAAAACTTTTAATGGATTGAAATCTTTTTAAAGCTAACAATAAAGGCACGTACTCTATAGTAATTTTTTTTTAAAGTTACTTGTTTTTAATTTGAAAGGAAAAAAAGTAAAAATTCATTAGCTGTCAAGAGCCAAGACATTTTTGCAACTGTTGGTAGTATGTTATTATTTTTAAATCTAAAAATGTAGTGTGTTTTAAGGCCAAATTAGTAAACGATAAATTTTTGCTTCACTAGCTTTTTAGCTCTGACAATGTGTGGGATTCTAAGTTTTATTATTCTTAATGACTGTAATTAACGTATTAAGATTCCTTGGAAATAAGATCTGAAGCTCTTATTTTTCTTTCGTAGGAAAATTTCAGACAGGAAATTTTTGAAAAGGAATGTATACCTTTGATCTCAGCAAATGAGTCCTTCTTTTCCTTACGATTGTCCTCATTAATGCAAAACATTAATGCAACAAAGTTACTAGAGTTCCTAAGAAATACAAGATCCTTGACTGACGGAATTGCAAGGCTTTCAACATTTAAAAGAATGTAATTTTCATTTTATGTCTGATATACTTAAAAAGCTTTAACTAAATTTAAGCACAATTTTGTGTATTTTAGATTTGTTTAAATATATAATTACTAGTTTTATGAATCTGTATGCCCAAGGTATGCAGTTGGCATCAGTGTTGAGTGGTCCAGCAGTATAATGAAAGGCTTAAGATTTTGTTGGGTGAGTGTTTACTTCACTTTCAAGATATTCTTCTGTTATACGAGAACATTTAACCCTATAAACTGCTCATCATTGTTTGTTAAAAGAACACTCAAATTCTTTTGCTTGTAAGCGCTGAGTGAGCCCTATCTTCTGTGACCATAATTCTTCAGTGGCTTTCTGCAGCAGATAAGGTCTCTTCTCCTTTTTATTGTGATTCACTCAGAGACTAGGACTCATTGAAACCTTTCACAATTGTAGAATTTGGACATCTGACTGTGAATTACAACTTGCATGATCTTTTTGTATCATAACACCATCACTCAAATAATCCCTTTATAATTTTTTTAAAAAGTCTACTGGGATACTCTAGAAATAAATTGTAGCATTCTGACTCAATGTCTATCCATACATCTCAATCTAGGTTGTAAAATATCATAATTTGGTTAGAACAAGGTTAAAAGTTAGATCAGATATTGAAAGTTCAGGTAGAGATTTTTTTTAATTATAGTTTATCTTCGCTTGTCAATTTTTTTTCTGATATGCTACAGAAATAGCCTATTCTGAATTTGTCTGAGTTCTTTTGGGATTTTCTCTTTGTCTTTCTTTGTCTTTCTTCAGCCTGAATATGATATGCCTAGGTATAGTTTTTTGGCAATTACCCTACATGGTATTCTTGGAGCTTTTTGAATCTGCATTTTGGTGTTTGTTATTCATTTTGGAAAATTCTCAGCCATTGTTACCTCAACTATTTCTTTTGCTTTGTTCCTTTTTTCTTCTCCTCTGGCATTGCAAATAAAAGTTATGTCTTTGGAAACTGCCCCGTACTTCTTGGCTATTTTGGGGGGAATGTAGGCTATTTTTTCCAATATTATTATTCTAATTTCTGTTTTGTTTCGGTTGACATATGCTCCAGCTCACAGACTTGTGATGCTCACCAACTCTGTCCTTGGCCCTTTCCAGTAGACTGATGAGCCCGTTGGAAGCACCCTGTATTGTCAGTTTTCCCCGAACATTTACTTCTGATTATTTTTTGAGAGTTTCCATCTTTCTGCTTACATATCCCATCTGTTCCTGTATGTTTTCTATTTCATTTTTATTAAAACCTTGATGTAGTTATTTTAAATTGCTGTCTGATGATTCTAAAAACAGTCCTACGTGATTCTGGTTCTGATGTTTACTTTGTCTCTTTAGAATGTGTTTCTCTTGCCTTTTAATATGTATTATGATTTTTGATAAAAGCCAGACATGATGGATTAGGCAATATGAAGAGAGGCAAAAAGGTTTTTTAGTGTAAGCTTTTATGTAAATCTGTCGGGAAGTTGAGTTGTTTGTATTATTTGCTGTACGTGTAGACGCCAGATGCTTCAAATTCCTCTAGTGTCCTATGTTCTAATAGAAACAATAGATTTTATGGCTTACAGCTCATTCAGCTAAAATTGACTGTTATTAGATGAGTCCTATTGATATGGTAATAAAGTATGTGTATGAGTGGATGCAAAAAATGCATTCTACAGTTTTATTATTAATTCTCACATTTAAATGGTCCTGTGTCCCTAGGCTATGATTTTCACAATGTTTCTTAGGGTTTTTTTTCCCCTTGTTTTTTAAGTATGACAAGAAGGCTAGAGGGGATTTGGATAATTGTTCCTCTTCCTCCTAGGTAGAATGAGGTTCTGTTTTTTTATATTTAGTATTTTTTCTCTGGAGAAGGATCTGAGCGTATTTCAGAATGGTTATTATTCCTTCCTTTTGCCAGATCCACCAGTGGATTTATTGTTTTCTACCATGAGAACCTGGAGAAATTCCCAGAAGCAATATGTACCAAAGTGTTGGGCTCCCACTCACTAAGGCCTCCGTGAGTTTCTGACTCCCACCTTAGTCCCCACTGCACCTCCCACAAATGGTCAAATTTAGGATTTAAGGTGTCTAACTATATCACCTCTAGCAGCTCCTGCTTTAAAAAAAAAAGCCAATCTCAATTGCCTGCGATTGTCTATATTCATTAGCCTCTCCAGAATCTGTGGGGCGGTGGTTACCCCTGCAACTGCGATTCTGTAATGAATCAAAGAAAAGTTATTGATTTTTAGCTTGTTCAGATGATTTCTTCTTGTTAGCATTGAAATACTAGCTTTCAAGTGCTTACTGTAAATGAACAGGATATTTCATGTTCTTAATTTGAAGAGTGCCATGTCATATATTTTTCCCATAGAACAAATAACTCTTTTTTTATGTAGGAACTTTATACTGGCATATTTTTACTTCTACACTCCACGTAGATAAAATTAATTTAAAATGAATCACTACCAAAATTCATGTCATGTAATCTTTTCACAATACATATAAAATAAGCCATAAATAACATGCCTTAAATAATAATAATATGTTGAAATGAATCATATGAGTCTACATATGCAATAAAATTGCATAGAACAAAATACACATATACATACAAATAAGTGCACATACTTATATAAGTGCATATATATGATGTGTATATTTATATAGATGTCATATATGTGTACATGTGCACATATGTATAAACACACACATATATGTATATATGCATATTTGGTGGACCTTATCAGTTTGGCTTTCTGGGCTGTGGTATTTTGTAGTGGTTATAGACGATATGACCAGTGGGGAATACTGGGTAAAGGGCCTACAGAATCTCTGTGTGGTTCATCACAAGTGCATGTGAGTGTGGAATGATATCAAGTTTGTTTTTTTTTAAAAGATAAAAGAAATGAATAGCTCTGACAACCAAGCAGATAAGAGAAAATGTACTTTACAGTAAACTCCCCATGATATTATAGGGCTTTGGAAACATGATTTTAACAATCTGTGTGCTTCTAGAGGTAAAAAGAAAGTTCACTCTTTATCAAACAGAAAAACCAAAATAAAAATTCTAGTCCTAATGAGAAAGTGCTAAAAGTAATTATTTAAAGAAAACATTTTACTATTTTCTATTATTGTTTTGGCTAAACATTAAAATAAGCTAGCATCGTGCAAATGACTATAAAACACACAACTGCGTCAGGTAGCTGACCTGACGTGTCAGAATGCTTTGCTCATTTCTTTAAAAATAAAACTTGAATGCTAGAGTAAAAAGTTTTCTTTAAGTTTTGACATTTTGAATATATAATACTCATGTACTTGCTACTCACCCCTATAAAATCTCAACTATTTCCCTACTTGTTTTATATTTAATATTTTTGTAAAAAGAAAGAAGAAAGAAAGTTGAAATTTCCTATGTCTACCTTTCCACCTTCCCCAGAAATAACACAATCATGAATGAGATATTTAATTCCAAAAATTTATTTATAATTTGATAAATAAATTTCTGTAACATGAATCATAAACTACATGTTCTAAGAGTGAATCTCGCCCATAAGAAATAAACAATTGCTAAAACTAATTATACTGTCAGTAACTACTTTAAGCTAGATTCAAAGAGATGCTTGGAGTTTACCATTTGAAATTTGGCTTCAAATAAAACAAAACACATCTAGAAATTTGAAGTATTTGAGTAATTGAGGTGGGTGGGTGAATACAGAGCATTTAAGTAAAATTGATATGAAGTAAGGTAGCCTCATGCGGTTTTCTTTTCAATAACAGAGTCAGCCAATATAACACCTATACAATATCTAAAATTGTCACTATGACACTATATTCTAAGTGGAGTGGGAGGTAGTAGGTATCAAGAAGCAGTGTCTGAAATCCATAAAATGGAATAACAATATGGATCATGTCCTTGGCAAAATCTAAGGAAGCAAAACAATTGTTTCTCATTTTTAAACATTAAGATGGTTAATTCATAAAAAAAATTTCTTTGCATATTGTAAGACCCTTCTGTTGCTCATTTGGAAGTGCAGAGACCTCTTTGGGAATGTGTAGTTTGGCAAACCTTCATATGGAGTAATTTTTGCTATTAGAAAATTTTTCATTGTTATACTTTTTATTTTCTAATCTATTTTATTTCCTGAAAAGTGTATTGCTATTAACAACAAATTAAAGTGGAAAATGGAGGAAAAAATCAAGGATAGTGTTCATTATAATTTAGAAAATGAAGGCCAAATAGTTTAAATGTCCATGACTGTTTATTATGTACTAATATTTTTTTTTAATTCTCAGTAAAAATATTTTAATGGCACATTTTTACAAGTTCATTTATATAACATGGTAAATATTTTCTTTAAATTTAAATTATTCCAAAGTAAACAGAGAGTATTTTTAAAGAAGTCTTTCCTTTTTAAAAGCTCAAAATGTAATATCCTGGTGTTGGTTAAAAAAAAGAATTGACATTTACTCTCAAAATTTAAGTCAAAGTGGATTCCAGGTTTAAGTGTTAGAATTGAAACAATAAAACTCCTAGAAGAAACACTGATCTTGGCAAAGATTTTATGGGTATTGCACCAAAAGCAAAAGCAAAAGCAACAATAGCAAAAATAAACAAGTGGAAGTACATTGAACTAAAAAGCTTCTGCCTAGCAAAAAGAGGAATTCAAAACATAAAAAGACAATATTCAGAATGAGAGAAAATATATGATAAGGGGTTAATATCCACAATACATAAGGAACACATACAACTCAGTAAAATATAATAAAATAAATAAAATATAATGATAATGCAATTAAAAATGGGCAAAGGACTTGGATAGACACATTCCCAAAGAGGATATTCAAACGGCCAGCAGATACACGAAAAGGTGCTCAGCATCACTAATGATCAGGGAAATGTATGTCAAAACCAGAATGAGACATCACCTCATGCCCGTTACAATGGCTATTATCAAAAACACTAGAGATAACAAGACTGTCAAAAATGTGGAGAAAAGGGAAGTCTTACACATTATTGGTGGAAATGAAAACTGGTAGATACACTCTAAAAACCAATATCCAGGGTCCTCAAAATATTAAAATAGAACTTCCACATGATCCAGCAACTCCACCTCTGGGTATCAATGCAAAGAAAATGAAATCACTATCTCAAAGGGAAATCTGTACCCCTATGTTTATTGCATCATTTCTTGTATTAGCCAAGGCATGGGAACAATCTCAGGTGATGAATAGATAAACCATAAAAAAGAAGGAAAACCCTGTCATTTGCAATAGCATAGATGAAACCTGAGGGCATTGTGCTATGCTAAATGAAATATGTCAGACAGAAAAAGACAAACACTGTATTATCTTATTTACACAAGAAGTCGAAAGGAAAAACAAGCACACAGGAACAGAGAACAGACTGGTGGTTGCCAAGAGTGAGGTTTCAAAGGTTGGGGCATGGTTGAAGGGCACATACTTAAAGTGATAAGATGAGTACTTTCTGGGCATCTAATGTATAGTGCAGTGACTACAGATACAATGCTGTATCGCATGTTGAAAAGTTGTTGGAAAGTAAATCTTAAAAGCTCTCAGTACACACACAAATGTAACTGCGTGAGGTGATGGATGTGTAAACTAATCTTATTGTAGTAATCATTTTGCAATGTATATATAACCACCATGCTGCACACCTTAAATTTACATAATGTAATATGTTAATTATATCATCATAAATCTGAAAAAATAAAATAAGTAAGTAGGATTTACAGTGCAAAAGTGAAAAGATAAAGGGCTAGATATTAGAGAAGCATTCTAGATGAAAATTAGGGAGTCGGTAGAGCATATGTTTTATGTTCTATCTAGTAATTAGAGTTGCATATAAACAAGAAATAATTTATCACTTAACAATTAAGAAGCTTACAGGTGTGAAAAATCTTCCCAAGAGAAAAGCATTTCAAGTCAGATTGGAAGATTGTAACGAACTTGAATTGATAAAGCTAGATATCCATCACAAGTGGCATCCAAATTTGAGCTGAGGGGAGTTAGTTGAGAACAGACATAGACAATTGGGATTAAACCAGCATATGTTGAAAAGATTCCTGAGCAAACTAGAATAGGACATAATATTAGTGAATAAAAAAAAGAAATTTAGTTAGAGTGGACTTATACAACAGAAGAACCCAGATGAATGTTTAGAAATTAGAGAAATATATGAGATGATAAACTAGAAAGAAGCTTCTGTTAAACAAAAATTAAGTGGCTTACTAAAGAAATAATGAACACTTAATTCTAATTCTTTGCCTACTACCTTTGTAGTGCATATAATACATATACCATAATTTCCAAAATCTAACTGGCTTTTAATTCTTCAGCATCATTGGGACAGAATACAGAGCTCAAAAACTTTCAAAATCGACAGTGGAGTATGGAAAACTGATGCTGCCGTGCAGTGGGGAAAGGACACCTTTTCGACCAGTGAGTCTTTGTCACTAGGCTATTCATTGTTTGAAAGCATGAATTTTGATCATTCCATAAACAAAATGATTTCAGATGGATTATAGATTTATACCTGAAAAGTGAAATAATAAAGTTTCCAGAAAGTAGCAGACAAGGTTAATTTTATAATTTTGGAGTAGACAAATATTTGTTAAAAAGGGAGCAAAGTCAGTATCAAAAGATGATGATAAATTTTACTTCATTAATGTAAGAAAGTGAAAAGTTACTTTGCATCAAAAATTACCAGTAAAAGTGAAAAGGCATCCCATTTTGTGAGAGAAGATATTTGCAACACATAAATCTGACAGATTTCACGATGTATAAAGAACCCTTCTAAATGAATACCTAGAGAACTCTTCTACAGAAACAAGGCAAAGTTCACCAAGATAAGATAAAATGGGGAAACAAACAAACACTTCAAAACAAAAAATATCTAAATCACCAATAAACATCAGAAAATGTACTCAGTGTCATTAGACACAGGGAAAAGAAAAATCTAACATTAAAACCGCAAATTGACACCACTGCATACTCAATAGAATACAACAGATAGAGGAAGCAAAATGTCAAGTAGGTGTGTGGAGCAACTCAAATTCTCATGTTGTGTGTAGGAAGTAAATTAGCATAAATACATTGGCAAATGGTTTAGCAGACTCTGCTAAAACTGAATATATATACCCTTGCTCCAGCAAGTGTGCACCCTACTATAAACCATATAAAAATGAGTCCCATAGTTCACCAAATATGCATCTAAAATGTTTGTAGACCTTTTTAAAATAGCCAAATATTGGAAATGACATAAATAACCCTCAATATTGAGATGGATAATTATACTATAGCTTATTCATTTAAGAGTTACTAAATTCTTACAGTACTGAGAGTAAATGAATTATACAGCAGTGAGAGTAAACATCTACAGTTACATGTGATAACATGGATTAATTTCACAAATAAAGTGTTGAGCAAACTAAGGCAAGCAGGAAAAAAAAAGCAATGCTGTACAACTCAATTTATCACAACAGAGAAAGGGAGAGGGGCTGGGGAGAGAACATGTAAAACATTTGTGTTGGCAGAAGTTAGGTTAACGCTTATCTTTGGTGAACTGTAGTCTTGTAGAGGAGCGGGGGCTTCTGGTTGCTGTTACTGTTCTCTTTATCTCATTCTTCTTTACTTGAATGTGTTTATGAGATCAAATTAAGTAAACTTTGTGGTTATGACTGGTGCACTTTTCTGTGTGTATGCTTTACTTGAATAAAAATTTAACTAAAAATATCCTTATCGTGCAGGGTCACAGACATAAATCCCTAGGATTGCTGATAAAATCACATGTTTTTAAAGTTCTGAAATCTGTAATTTTAAATTTAAACCAATCGGACAAAATTTATCAGTATTTTAGTTAAATGAATTTGAGGTCATTTATGTCATATGAAAAAAAAGGCATATGGGATGGATAATTTAAAGTATATTTGAAAGGTATTGAGTAGATTGGCATGATGAACTACTGAGTTCGAGAAAAAACTGATGCAAGTCATACATTGGTAAAAATGGGAAGGTTATTTGAGTTTAAGTCATGAAAATGTAACAGGGTGCAACCAAGGGGGGTGCAAAAAGGGATTTGTAATGGCATCCAGAACTCAAGGTGTCCAGAAAATATCAGAAATATATATATAGGATGTCCTCACTCCCACAAGCCTGAGCTGGGATAAGAGACACATGGAGCAGAGCCATTCAGAGCTGTTTTGCATAGCAATAGCTGTGCAGCTAACCCCTGGCATGGTCATTTAACACATCTATAACCTTTTACTGGTTTCATAGATATGTTAAATAGCTGTGGCCATGCTTTGAGCCAGGGAGATAGGAGTGACTTCCACCCAAGATGTAACTGGGAAGCAACTCCCCCTGGTTACAGCACCTGCCTGAGAGCTCAGAGAAGATTGGCTCCATGCCACGGGGCCACACCTGCTCAGACTTACTATGGCAGCCCAGTAAAGCTGGAAGAATAGGGAATACTGGCAGGTGTAACTGATTGTAGGAGGGGTCGGAAATGGGGCTGCAGAGGAAGACTGGCGCTGGGATTTAAACCCAGGCTGGCAGCCATGGGTATAGAGGACCAGACAGTTTTGGAGGAGAAAGGAGAGGACCATGCAGTTTTGGAGGAGAAGGGAGAAGACCACACGGCTTTGGTGGAATAGGGGGAGAGAACCACGCTTCTTTAGCAGAGTGGGGACCCCATGGCAGCGACACAGCTGATGGTGCTGGGAGCCTGAATCACGGACTTTTACTTCTTTTCCTGAGATACGGTACCCCAAACTGGGCAGAGGAAGAAGGAATGACTGTGTGCATCTGTGGGTATTCTAAAGGAGTTTAGTATTTTAATGAAGACATTATGTCATTACTCTAGGTCTGTATAACTTTTAAATAAATAATTCCTTTCCTTTTCACAAGTCTCTGGCATTGAGAGATTTCTTTTCCTCTGGCGGCGGGCAAAGCAATCCTGGTAGGTGGGGCGGACCCCCTGAGAGAAAGGGGGTTCCGTTCAGTAATAGTATATCATCCCCCCCGTCTGTTCTGTAACAAAAACAGAGAGTTAATTTGAATTAAGTAATCAAGATCTTTGAATGATGTGCTAAAGAAGTTGAACTGTATTTTGTAGATAATGAGGCACCAAAGGTTTTGAAAAAAGAAAATGACAGAATTTTACCCTTATGGAAATGACTCAGATGGCAATGTGAAGAATATATTAAAAATATTAGACTCCAGATATGGCGAGATTATTTGGATAGATACCACAATAGATAAAGCTGGTGGTGAAAACTTGAACCAAGATATTAACAACAATCACAAAAAACAAAACAAAACACTAGAACAGAAAGGCAGAGAATTTTGCAAAATGTAATATTAAGAATATTGACAGAATAGAGCAGGTGATTAGATATAATAAATGGGAAAGAAATGCATAAGGTAAAAGTTACCTTAATATTTCTAACCTATCAGAAAAGCAAGTAAAGAATTTCATTAACAGAAATAACAGCAAAGGAGATATTATAACAAAGTAATAAACTAATTACTAATTAGGGAGAAACTAATAAATTCATCTTAGAATATTGGAGTTTGGTATAATGCCAGTATGAACTGGGAGTGAAGAGTTGGTGTTTAGAAGTCAGCTTTAAAATTTTTTAAATGTATATCTGGTAGTGAGGGCACCAGGATCATTTTTGAAAGTATGGAAATGATTTCCCGGAATCTAACTGCCAGTTTGAATCTTTATCACCACAATCTCTCATTGTGTTGATATGTAACTTTGTTTTAACTTACTTTAAGTGTATGTTTCTGAAAGCGGTATTTCTTAGTAGCTTGTATATTCTCCCACAGAATCCAGCACGACATGGGCCCAGAGTGATCATTTACTACTAATTTTCTGGTGATTTGCCTTTTGGGTACCTGACAGCCTCATGCTTCTAGAGTAAGTGTGAATTTTATAATTTTCAAATAATACTACTAAAAAATATATCATCAATTCCTCAAATATATGTAACAGAAGAAATCTACATTATATAATTTATTTTCATAATAGCAAATTGTTTCATCAACAACCTTGGGAAAAAGTATTAGATTCCATAGTCAAATAAAATTTGGTTACCATCAATACTAGGGAGACTAAGTTAATTCATGCCTTCATTATTCACCATATAGATTATGCATTAGCCTCCAACTACATCTCCCTTTCTTCAGTCTGACGCTACACATTCTTTTTTACTTGGTAGCTGGCAACTACCTGTTTATAATTTGTACTTCTGCTTCAGGGTGGCTTTTAAGAATTTTCCCCAGACATCATGCTTCTTGTGATTATTCCATATCAGTGCAGTTTCTGTACAAACTGTTAAAATTTACTGAAACAGTTGTAAAATTATATATATAAAATATATATGTATAATCTCTCTCTATATATGTAGATATCTACATATATATATATATATATATATAGAGAGAGAGAGAGAGAGAGAGAGAGAAAGGAAAGAGAAGTATTTACTATAAGAAACTGACTCACACTTACAATTACGGAGGCTGAAATGTCCCATGATTGCCTTCTGTAAGTTGGATATCCAGGAAGCCAGTGGTGTAATTCAGTTTGAGTCTTAAAGCCTGAACAGCCGGAGGGCTGGGGATCAATGTTCCAGCTCATGCAATTGTGCAGAAAGCAACAAGTCCGTCCTTCCTTCCTTTACCTAGTTTTTCTATGAAGGCCCTTAAGGGATTGCTTAAAAGGGTAAAAGGGTAAACTGCTTAACCAGAGTCCACCAATTGAAATGCTAATTTCACTCAACACACCCTCACAGTCACACAGACATAATGTTTGGCCCAATATCTGGGCACCTTGTGATCTGGTCAAATTGACACACAAAATTAACTGTACAGTGGCTGTGTTCCAGGAGCACATTGTTAGGGATATTGTTTTATTATTTAGAAATCATTTTTCCTTCTAATGTCTGATAATGTGTTAATCCATGCAAGTGACTTTTCCCAGCATAGAACTCTACTCTTTAAAATAGAACATTTAACATGGCTTTGGTTTTACCATTTCAGAGGATACCTGTTCTTGCCTTTTATTTTTTATTTTTTATTGTTGTTCAAGCACAGTTGTTTCCATTCTCACCAAACCAAGTCCTCCTGCCCTACCCATCCCCACCTTCCACCCTTGAACCTACTACCCCTTTTGGCTTTTATTTTTTATGATTGATAGCATAATATAATGTATTTGGATGTGTTAAATGTGAGTTGCTTTGTCTTGTCTTTTAAATAACATGCAGTAAATATAGTTGAGTTTTTATGGAATGACTCAGGAACTTTATGACCAACATCAGCTTGGTCTAAAAAATTGTCAGCATCTACCTATTTATAACACCCTTACTGATATTAACTACTCCGGCCCACATAAATAGCACATATCAGTTGACTTGCTTCAATTTCTGGTATACGATGTCTCAATTTTTCCCAGGCCCACTGAGATCTGTTGTCACAGAAACAATGATCCTTTTAATATTAAGTCAAACCATGCCATTGCTCAGTTCAAAACACTCCAGTAGTCCCTATTGATTCTTATCCTGGCCTACAAGTTCATACACAACTCAGTTCCTTCTTGCTCACTTCCTCCTATGCTACTTTAAGACATGAGTCATGTTCCTACCTTAGGGACTTTGCACTAGCTGTATCTTATAATTTCCTTTGCCCTGAACAATATTTTAATATATCTCCTAACTTTGACATGCTCCCAACTATACAGACAAATATACATGCAAAGAAAAACTTCTAATTTGCTGCTTCTAATGTGCTATAAACTCAAATAACAGCTCAAATAAATCTCATATAAATGTCTAAAATTAGCATGCGTAGGTTCTGTATGGCAGCCTAAAGAATTTTCCTTTAAGGAAATTGTGTAATTTTTGGCACATGATGGATGGGACATGCTTTTTGCTTTCACAGTTGTAGGTGTCCTAACTGCCTGTGGCATTACTGGCACAGTCATCTCATCCTAACGGGGGCGTGATTTTCTATGGTGCATACACGGCACAGGTGAAAGCTGTCAGTATGACCCACTAGGAAGGAAACCAACCTAATAGGTTGTTTATTTAAATTTCTAGTCACATTGTTTCTATTTTTATTTTGAAAGAAATAAGCTTGTTGAACTACTGAAGAATGAATTTGAAGTGCAATTTAAAACATTTAACACATTCCCAATGATTAAAAAATAATAAAAGTACAAAAATAATAGACAACAGAATGGGAAGTGTTTATCTTTGCCTAAAGTTCCAGAATTAATTCTGTTTAGAAATATGAAAACTGAATTTTAATACATATAGATATTTAGTACATAAACAGCAATAAAATATCTTTTCATGATGAATACTTTAATTTCATTCCTGTGTTACAAGTGTTAAATGTCAAAATTCAGTTAGTTACTTCTCTTCATTGGGACCCAAATGGAGTGTTAACAATGCCAAATAAGTGCCATGATAATTTCTTGCATGGTTTAATATAAGCAGTGTGTTATAATTCTAAGTTATAATAATAATGATGGTCCTTTATATTTATCTAACTCCAGCATCCAGGAGAATAGCCCTAAATATAAGTGATATGTGTATTTAGAAACTCTTTCACTAGCTATAGAAACAAAGACATGATAACTGAACACATTATTGATTGTACAAAGATTGACAATGCATGTTCATTGCTTGAGTGGTTGACTTCATTATCTTAGTTTACTGCATGGGGAATCCCAGATGATAGCTAGCGACCTGAGCCAGACATTGCATTACACTGGGTTGTAAGAGAAAGTTACAATCTAAGAGTACAAGACCAATAAGTGGGAAATTTTCATATATGATGCTTGGTACGGAATGCCCAGGTGACAAATATATTCCATGAGTTAAAACCAGGTCTCTGTCACAGGCATGTGATAACATATCAGTCCATTGAGATATTATGTAAGAACCTCATTTATCGATGGCTCACTCTTGACAGTAATGCATGATGAGATGAAATGAAGTTCATCTTCAGCTCATCTGAAGTGATTGAGTAAGAGAAGGGCTAAGAAAATTTAATTTTGTCAGAGTATACCTGTACTGGGGCAGGTTTCCCTCCTGGAGAAAAGCTCCCGTACTTAGAGATTATGGCATAAGTCAAGTACAAAATGTAAAAGTTAAATGTTATCCCTTGCTTTTGTTTTATACTAAAACATGAGTATTAAGAAACAAGTAGAGCCAAAATTCTTTTCTATGCAGAAGATGGTAGGAAAATCTAATGACTATAAAACCTCTAATTACTCTTCTCTCCCTATAAATCAGTGTGACATTGGAATAATAAAAACTGCATAGAGTTTTCATGGAAATGGCCCTGAGTAAAGAATGTGGACAGAAGCACCTACCTGTCCTGGGTGGACCTTTATCCAGGCAGCCAAGACTTGGAAACAACTGAAGTGTCCTTTGGTAGATGCTTGGATAAAGAAGATGTGGTACATGATACAAGGGAATACTACTGAGTCATAAGAAAATAGGAAGAAATGCTGCCATTTGTGATAATATGGATGGATCTTGGGGATATCAGGGATTGGAGATGATTAGGTGGGGGTTTCTTGTATTGTGGATATTTAAATAAAATCAAAATTCAAAACATGATTGATTCTTATATCATCCTCATTTTCATCATCATAGTTAACATTAGTTTTGTGTATGTAATAGGCTCTGTTTTATATACTTAACAATTTATCATGTAGTAACTCCATGATTCTTTATAATAGACTTAGGAGATAAGTACTGTTGTTATCTCCACTTATGATAAATTCCCAAAGGCATATAGAGGTTAATTAACATGTCCAATATCACATAGCTACCAACTGGTAGAATAAAATGTTCAGCACAGGCAACCTTTTTAATTCCTGGAAACAGATATAGATTAAGATTTAGTATATTTCATAAAAGAGCAAGAGTCAACAGGAAACTTCCAAATATACACAGTTTTATAAATTTATCTTTTACCAAAAAAGATTTTAATATATTTATTAACATGGTTAGTGATCAATTTAACATTTATTTTTAATATACATTACAAATACAGCAGAGTAAACTGTTTGCAGAATAATGCCACCATTTGTACTCCATGCTATGTCATCCCTTATTTTAATAAATATTTGAATTTAACTTCAGCGATGATATATTTACCCACGTTGTCACATTTGTCTTTCATTTAACTCAATCTGTGACTCTGGTAGCACAACACCGTCATTTCTGGTTTCCTACCCAAAAGTGTTTTACCAGGACAAAAAATGGTGAGGGGGGTTGCTTTTACTCATTATTCACTGTAGATTTATTTAAATATGGCTGGAATTTATTATATTCGTATAGTGTTTGGCCTAGGTTTAAAACATCATTCCTTCCCATAAATAACTCACATAAAGCATTTTCTCTTTCTTTTATTGAAAAGACTTCATTTTTAGACTAATTTTAAGTTGAGAGCAAACTAGAGTGGAAGGCTGAGATTCCCCATATACACCTTATGCCAGTGTATGCATGGGCCCACCCATCATCAATATCCCTCACCAGACAATACATTTGTTACAGTTAATGAATCAACATTCACACATCATAATCATTCAAAGTCTATAGTTTACCTTAAGGTTTACTCTTGGCATTGTACCTTCTACATTTTTGGAAAAAGTTTGATGATATTTATGTATTATTGTGGTATCAAAGAACTGTTTTCACTGCCCTAAATATTTTCTGTGGTCTGCCTATTCATCCATCCTCTCTTCCCAGCCTCTAGCAACTGTTGCTCTTTTTACTGTCTCCATAGTTTTAGTTTTATCCAAAATGTCATACAGCCCAAATTATACATAGTATTGTAGACTTCTCATCACCTTCCATTTACAAATAGGTAGATAAGGTTCTTCTATTTTCTTTTGTGGCTCTGTAGCTCATTTCATTTTGGTGCTGAATAATAAATATTTCATTGTCTGGATGTACCAAAGTTTATTCACCAAACTGATGGACACCTTGGTTGCTTCTAAATTTTGTCAGTTATGAATAAAGCTACTTTGAGAATCTATGTGCCGGTATTTGTGTCAATATAAGTCTTTGAGGGGTAAACACCAAGGACTTGATTGCTGGATCCTACAGTAAGCGTATGTTTTCATTTGTAAGAAATCACAAAACTGTCTTCCCAAGTGGCTGCACTGTGTTGCACTCCCACCAGCAAAGAATGAGAGCTCCTATTGCTCCATGTCCTCATCAGCATTCGGTGTCGTCAGTGTTCAAGAATTTGGCAACAGGTTTGTAGTAGTATCTCATTGTTTTAATTTCCATATCCCTCATGACACATGATGTGGAGCATTTTGACATATGCTTATTTGCCAGCTGTGCATCTTCTTTGGTCTATTTTTAATTGGGGTTTATGTATTAATATTGTTGAGTTTTAGTAATTCATGGCATATTTTAGACTAGTCCTTTATCATATGTCTTTTAAAAACATTTCTCCCACTCTGACTTGTCTTCCCATTCTCTAACAGTTTCTTTCACAGATTTGAGGCTTTTCATTTTAATGAAGTCTGGCTTATCAACTCTTCCTTTCATCAATGGTGCCTTCCATGTTGTATCTAAAAATTGACTGCCATACCCAAAGCTATCTAGGTTTGCTCCTATGTCTTCTAGAAGTTTTACAGCTCAGTGTGAAGCATGTAAAGTCCTGGAGTGTATTTAATTTTTACATATGAATGTATAGTGTTCCAGTTCCACTTCTTGAAAAGAGTATCTTTGCTACATTGTATTGCCTTTGCTCCTTTGTCAAAATCATTCGACTATATTTATACAGGCCTTTTTCTGGGATCTCTATTTTGGTCTACTGATCTATTTTTAGTTTATTCTTTCACCTATACAACACTGTCTAGATTATTGTATCTTTAGTACTGAAATTGGGTAGAATCAGTCCTCCAACTTTCTTCTTCTTCTTCTTCAATATGTGTAGCTACTCTGGGTCTTTTGCTGCTCCATATAAACTTTAGAATCAGTTTGTCAATATCCATAAAATAATTTGCTGAGTATGTAATTGGAATTTTATTGAATTTATAGATCAATTTGGAAAGAGCCTACATCTCAACAATATTGAGTCTCCTAATCCTTGCACCCAGAATATCTTATCATTTAATTAGTTATTATTTTTTCCTTCTCATCACAGTTTGGTAGCTTTTCTCATACAGATCATGTATATAATATTTGGTAAATTGATAAATATTTCTTTTTATAGGGTGCTAATGTGAATGGTATTTTTTTTATTATTTCAAATTCCACTTGGTCATTGCTATTATATGGAAAAGTAATTAACATTTGTATATTAACTTTGTGTCCTGCAAGGTATGTGCATTTCACAAAGTGACTTATTTTTTTATATCTCCCAATTTATTGGTGTCTAAAATGAAAATAGGTATATAAATCTCATAATTATGGTGATAATTAAATGGTAGAATATGTATGAATTTCATATACATAGTTAACTCAAAGTAAGATGAATTTGAGTAAAATGGTGATTTAAGAATAGAGAATAATATTTTTATTATGCCTCTTTTGTATATATTACAGAAATAGAGTCAGAGTATGTAGAAATTATAGAGCTAGTTCATGTATGACTTAATACAAGAAGTTAAAAAAATTA